>NC_052049.1:29696354-30296354 GCF_903992535.2 Arvicola amphibius | reverse complement strand
TAGATCCCATATTCTAGTGAGCATGGAGCCATGTCCTCCTACTCCTGGGTGTGCCCTAGGAAGCCAGTGAAAGGTGATGTATCATTTTGCATATGTGTCTGGTACTGGCAAACAATGGGCTTTGTGTAGGCAAGACAAGCACTCTACCACTGAGTTACATCCCAGCCCTGAAAGTGTACATTATATAAGGGTAAATAGCAAGAACAAGGTTTTCTTCCAGAATGAAAATGGGACACAGAAATATTTATATTGTATATTAAGTCACATTACTTTATTGCTATAGAATATTCACCCTTTAAAAAAATCTACAACCAAAAAAGAATAATTGAGAATATAAAACTGTCAGATTTGAAGTATTTTTATCCATAAGGAATGGATAGAAAATGGTAGATCAAGGCTGAATTTACTGTTAAGACTACAGTGATGAGAAATAACATGTTAAGACAATAAACTAAAGTTTCATAAATGGTACAAGACAAGTTTTAAAAGTTTTCAAAAATAGAAAAATAAACAACAAAAAAGAGAACAGTAATCTTTCCAATGGGTCACTATAAGCAGGACTGGGTTTGTTTTATAAGGAGTACAATGAGATATCAATTACATAAATGCAAACCACCATTAATAAAAAACAAACAAAAAAAGTACTTGTCTGGAAATTAAAATTTATTTAAACTAAAAGTAGAGCTGGTTTATGTGATTAGTTTAAAAAGCTATCAGAAAAAAAATCAAATAGAAAAATGGATAATTCTAAAACTCAGTATATCAGTTATCAAGAAGGATATTAACACACTTTAGCCTGCCAAATCCTTTTAGGAGTTGTGCTGGTTAGTGTTAACTGTCATCTTGGCACAAGCATTTGGGAAGAGTCTTATTGCAAAATTATCTAGACCAGCCTGGCCTGTGGAGGATTGTTCTGCTATTAATTGATGTCAAAAGGTCCAGCCCACTGTGAGCAGTGCCACCGACTAGGCTAATTCAGAACAGTATAGGATGTAGAGCAACCTGGCAAGTGAGGAACGATGCTAGCTTGGGTTTTGGAGCACCTATTCTTTCTCTGTTCTTGACTATGGACATGAAGCTTTAAGTTCCTGCCTTGACTACACCACAATGATGGATCGTAACCTGAAACTGTACGTCAAATAATCCCTTTCTTTCCCTCCTTGCTTTTGGTCAGGGACTTTGTCACAGCCACAGGGATGAAACTAAAACAAGAATGAGTTCAGAATCAAGACCGCAGCTGAAAGCCATAGGAGCGCTGTTGTTTAAAAAGGAACAGATGGATTTGCAGTGTGACGTGTCTTTAGATGTCTATGAGCGTGTCCGACACACTATAAGAAACATAATTGTAGATATGAGTGAGTTTCATTAGACAGAAAGCAAGTTGTTCATGATGATTAATGAGAAGCACTGTCTAGAAATTATGGTTTTTACTTCATAAATAGATCGCAAAAGATCATCTTGGTATAGGGAATATTCCTCAAGGGAGTCTCCTGAGATCCTCTCTTCCTGCAGTTTGTTTTGTAGTAGTGACCATCTAGAGGACCTCTGGGTGTCTTTATATTTAGGAACTCATGGGTGAAGATCATAAGTCTCTTAGTACCTTGTTCAAGGCAGCTGAGAAGGAAGCATCAGCCCACATAGCCTCAGAGTTGCACAAGAACCTTCAAGCTAATCTAGTCCAACCCCACGTGAGTTTATTTGGCATCATCTGGCCAAGTGGTTGGGCAGCTTTTGAGCCTCTGTATGAGTGAAGGTGACTGCTAACATGGCAATGTGGTTGCAACATAATTGCTTCCATACTTTAACAAACAAAATCAGCACATGATAATCAGTGCTTTAAATATGCCCAAAGCAAACTTTCTATACTTGCTACTCCTTCAAAGGGATCCAAGGTCACCTGCATAAAAACAGTTCCGAGAGATGAAAATGACGCTTTGCTTCTCTAGACTAAAGCCATCCATTTACCCAACTGATCTCAAGAGAAAACACTTTCTATCCTCTACCCATCCTGGTCATTGTCATCTGTACCCCACCCCGACTGGCCCTGTACTCCCTAAAGAACACACATGTTTAACAAATGTTTAAGGTAAGTAGATCAAAATAATAACCTCCCTTGTTATAGATTGTATAGGACAAAATAAAACCACTGTGTTGTTAATAATAGAAACAGGAAACATGATGGCAATGGACGATGAGTCACTGAACTCTATTTTTCTTGGAGAAAACATTGTACATCCTGACAGTGACGTAAACAATGAGCAAAAGACATTATAGAGACTACCGAATTACTGGATACAAAAAGAAACTTTGAAAATTACCCAACAACGGACAATCTTTATAGTATTATACAGGGCAGGTCCCTTGAAAGGAAGAATATTGGAATGTCAACCATCTCCCACCTCAGCAATCGAACAACCATCTCCACAGAACACCGCTCAACATCTTCCACGTGGCAGGATTGTGGTAAAATGTAAGCTCCATTTTATAGCTATATTTTCGTGCACAGACTGCACCCCATCTCACTCTTGAATGTTTCCATCATTAATGATAAGATATTCTCTCAGGAAAAGCCTTTACCAGAAGTAGGAAGATCTAAGTCAAAACGCCACCGCTGCCATTGTCTGTGTGCCACAAGGCATGTTCCACGTCTCTTCAGCTCTCACTCGCTCACGAGCCTATTCTTCTGATGTGGGATTTTGCATGTACTATTTGATGGCACTAGATAATAGCTACTTTTGCTCAGTGACTGTGTGCTTTAATCCAAAAGATCATCTCTGTGTTGGCATCATCGTAGGAAGCATTGGCAGGGTAGCTGAGGTATATTATTAACACACTGAGCAGTGTGATGGAAGATGCTGGGCCACCTAAAACACACCAGCATGGCATTCCCAACCCTGCCAGAATACATTGAAATGACCTCTGGTGTGGAACACAAAAGTAAGACATGTTGGCACATGCCTTTGATCCCAGCACTCAGAAAACATAGACAGGTAAATCTCTGTGAGTTCAAGACTAGCTTGGTCTACAAAGCAAGTTCCAAGAAAGCCAGGACTATAATAGAGATCGCATCTTTAAAAAAAAGCAAATTTTAATCAACAAGTATTTCTTTAATTGCAATGTAATTATACTGTTTTTACACACACACACACACACACACACACACACACACACACACACACTGTTATTTTCAAGACTCCGGGTCCCATTCCCTTACTTGTGTCTATTATTCAGACTTCTACCTTTAGAATGTCAGTATAAGAGGAAATAATTTTCTAGATATCTGCATGACTGCAGAAAGGGTTTGGGTAGGAGCAGAACAAGGCTGAGGAACAGGAGAATGCCATAGCATGGCTGTTTCTAAGTGGATAAAGAGAAGATTGGATATAAGAACAGCCTTCTACTTCCCAGGTTTTTCCTAGGGTAAAATATGTTGAAACTAAGAAATGTTTAATCATTATTAAACAGTTACCACTGTCACTGTGGAGGAGACCAAGGCCCTGAGTGATGACTATCCATGCAGAGAAATAAATAAATGGAACAGAGCATGAGAGGTACTGCAGAGACACCTAGAGAATAAAGTCATATGTGTTCCAACCTTTATTTTGAAGATCTACACAGAGATGTCTTAAAAGGAATGTCTAAGATATTTTCAAGGAAATAGAGATATCTGGAGAGAAATGTTCTGGAAAATTTGAAACACTAGCATTGACTAGTTGAAGATCCAGATAGATTCAGTTTTAATTAAGTAGTAGGCACACCACAAACAATAAAAGATCTAGTCTTAGTTCATGGAGCTTTGACTTTCCCAAGTTGTTTACTGCAAAGGGACTCCAGAAGTGAACACATGAGAGCTCCCAACAAATGCTCAACACGTGCCAGCTCACAGACGCATAATGAACTTATAAGGAGCCATGTTGACAGCTTCATTGCTTTCGGTAAGACTCTGCAAACACTTGGATATATTATAGTAAACATTCCAACTTTCCTTTTTCTACTTTTTGATCCCAACATTCTTGATAAGGGTGGGGAAGGGAGAATGGCACACATTAAGAAAAGGCGTTTCCTCTCTTTTTAAATTAAATGAGTCTTTAGAGGACATTTCAAAAGGATTATTTATGGATCGTACATAACTTTCATTGAATTCATGAATATTTTTCTTTGGTTGTTGTGACTTTTTTTTTAATTGTGTGGCAGAGAGTACTTTTCCTTTCTCAAAAGTGTTATAATTGTTTATCGAATGCATCTGCTGCCTCCCATTCTGAATCTACAATAACAGGCCTTGTTTATAAACTATTGCACACGACACACTCTGGAAATTTTGGACATGTTGAAAAAAATCTAATAAGAATATAATCGAAAAGCCAGAAGGGTTTTGAGAAGTTAGTTTTTTTTAATCAATAATCTTCATAACCACAAGAAAGAAATAATTACGTAAAACTACAAAGGCCACTTGATTAAACCCAATTCACACACAGCTCTCTCCCATAGAACTGATTCAACATTCCAATCTCTGTTAGCATGGGTAATATTTTTTACAAAACCTTGTATAAGATTCTGGTCTTCTGCGTTAGCCCTCTTACCTCCGCAGACTGCCAGGATTTAGAAATAGAGTTGAAGAAAGCTCTTTTGCACATTGTGTAAGCACCTTTTTTGTTGTTGTTGTTGTTAAGGATGCATGACTAATACATCCCAGGTCTGTTTAACCCACACTGATTACGCTGATGTCTCTTTTTCCTTCCACTGCAAGGATGGCTATTTCCATATGCTGAGCAACTCTTGTGTCTCCCAGACTGTCCCCTGAGCAGCCCTCCTGAGGACCTCCTGGACACTGACCAACCTGTGTGGTTCTAGAGCTACTGCCCTCCATGCAATTCCAGAATTCTCTCCACATTGTTAGTTTATATGCCTGCAACACTCCCACAGTCCTGAAAAGGTTGACTTTGGCTATGGGACAGGAATCATTGCATCCATGTGGAATTGGATGAAAAAGGAACCTTCTAACAAAGAACTAAACATAAATCAAGGGGGGCAAAAAAAAGAATGTTGTAGATTAGAGTCTCGGCTGAATGCACTTTATATGTTATACCAAAACACTCAAGTCTGGGGTTGAAATGTTTAGTTATCACTTCACTCAAGTTGAAGAAACTCATGCCCATTGGGTTTGATGGTTGGATTAAATGCCAGGTACAAGAAAACACAGTTTGCTCCTCTACAATGTGAAGAGGTGTCTTTCCCATTGCTATTCTCATCTATTTGAACTAAAGGAGATTTCCTTTGGATCACAGACATACTCTAAATTGCTCCAAATGTTAAAGTAAAATATTCCTAGTATAACTAGCTATTTCTTTGGAGCAATAAGAAAACATGGCAAATTCTACTAACACTATTATTATTATATTATAATTGTTATGATTATATTGATATATTATTAATTATCAATTATATTCTAAATCAGAATATAGATATACTATTAATACATTATATTAATAATATGTTGTTATTGGCAATTTATTAAGGGCCTCAGAAGTTTAATTTTAATGAGGGCATAGATAAACAAATTTTAAGTTTCTAGCATGTACAAATGAATACAAAATAAGTGAAAATGAACTCCTTATAAGCAGAGAGGTTACTATTGTTCATCTTGTGGATCTTTAGGCGCTTTATCTTCCATGGAAAGGTGACTCTGTCTCCTGACTGAGACCAGGGCAGTAACTGATTGTGGCTGGAACAATCTTACCCAGTATATATTAACTACTCCTGTTTCTGCCTATTATTTATGAAGAGATAAGAAAAAAACAAATATCTTACCAACATGACTGCATAAACAAGACCTAGTAAAGACAACACCAAATAGAAATGCTAATATTGTTGAAGAAACCTCACAGGACCCACCCTTAGACAAAAAACTAGAGGTGACTAAGGGATGCTAGAATAGAAGTAATCTTTCTCCAGGGAGAAACCTCCTTATTCATTATCCAACACCAAGTGGTCACCTCGGAACTGAAATTATGTACATACAAGCAACACTGAATAGACTCAACAGGTTGCATTTTTATACTATACTTATTTGTGTGTGGATGTATATATGTAAAAATAACAATTAAAGAAGAGAAGGCCAGAAAATTGAGAGGTACCAACTGTGGAAACAAAATGGGTGAAGTTGGAGGAAGAAAAAGCAATAAGGGGAAATATTGTGCTTAAAACTAGTTTCTCACAGGGCAGAGGGTCTCAAAGTGTGATCCAGTGCTCAACAGCATCACGGGTAAATTCATACTTGCTTAAAGTATGAATTATCCAGCTCTACCCAAGACTTCCGAAATGAGTTAAGAAATCTGCGTTTTTCCATCTCCCCTCTCTTCCTCTCAAAGGTGAGAATTACTGAAGAGTCAATACCTAGAGTCTCACTCTCACTCCCACTCCACTAAGAAGAGCTTCTCTGACCAAATAAAAATAAAGGCTGTTTGCAGTGCGTTCAAACAAAAGTTACTCAAGCTTTCAACCTTTAAACACAGTATATAGTAGGAGAATCCATATCTCTACACATAAATGAAACCTCTGTTGCCTAGTAATTCACACTAAATACTTTATACTATACAATACTATGCCAACAGGCTTCATTATCCATCATGTTTTCTGTGAATTCTGTATCAAAGCCTAGCATGAGAGCCTCAGGAACTGTGGCCAAAAATTCTGGAAGTCTTCATTGGATCAACAGAATGAGACTAGGGGAATTTTTTTTCTTCCATTCCCTAGTATAATCATAGTACTTTTCTCATATATAGGGCTTTTCTCCTTAGAGATGATGCAATTCAGATTATACTTAGAAGCATATATATATATATATATATATATATGCAATAAAATATATACGCTGCATTGGCAGGAATCCTAGCCAAGTTTTCCCTGGTGAGTTCATATCTTATGCCTTGCTTAGTGAAAACCAATAATAAAATCCAGAAAGATCATTACTTTGCACTTCAATGAGTGATGTGTACCACTGAGCCCTCAGTCAGATGTTCACAGGATTGATGTTGCCTTTAAGCTATTTCAAAGATTTCCTCCCAGTCCATTGTAAAGATTTTATTCCCTCTGGCAAGAAAAGAATATAGGCACTTCTCCTTGTGTGGCAATATGAAAAGGAATGCTTTCTGTAGTGTAGACTGTCTCAGAAATAGGCCAAGAAATAATAATTCTTTATCAGCAGCACCAACCAGGAAATTAATTTTAGTATTCTTTAGAATTGAAAAAAAAAAAAACCTGAACTTCTAACGGAGACTCAACAGTCAGCAAGTTAGCAGGATAGTTAGGAGGTCAAGGCCCAATCACTACACAGGTGCGTGGCAAGGTGAAGTTCTTCCAAAAAGAAGGCATAAAAACATGCTCCTTTTGAACTATAAAACACCATCCAGAGGGAGGTAACCCAGACCCAAAAAGATGAATATGGTGTGTACTCACTTATAAGTGGATACTAGCTGTAAGCAAAGGATATTGAGCCTATAGTTCATGATCCTAGAGAAACTAAGTGAACCCTAAGAAAAACATATATAGATCGACCTGGAAAGTCAAAATAGACAAGATCACCTGACAAGATTGGGAACATAGGGGTGGGGGAAGAAAAGAAGGTGGAAGAGAAGAGGAGGGGAGAAGGGAAGGGTCTAGGAGAACTTGAGGAAATGGGATAGTCAAGATGGAGGAAGGACAGAGATGAGAGCAAGGAAAGGGATATCTGGGTTGAGGGAGCAATTATGGGGTCAGTAAGAAACCTGGCTCTAGAGAAATTCTTAGGAATCCACAAGGATGACCTCAGCTAAGACCCTAAGCAATAGAGGAGAGGGTGCCCGAACTGACCTTGCCTTGTAGTCAGATTGATGAGTGTCTTAAATATCACCATAAAACCTAATCCAGCAGCTGATGGAAATAGAGGCAGCGACCCGCATCAGAGCAGTGGACTGAGCTCCCAAAGTCTGGTTGAAGAGTGGGAGGAATGAGAATATGAGCAAAGAGGTCAAGACCATAATGGGTTTTCCCACTAAAACAGTTTACCTGAGCTAATGCGAGCTCACCAACTCCAGCAAGACTGAGAAGGAATAAGCATAGAACCAAACTAGTCCCTCTGAATGTGAGTTTCAATTGCATGGCTGGGGCAGAATGAGGGGCCACAGGCAGTAGCACCAGGATTTATCCCTAGTGATTGTACTGGCTTTTGGGGAACCTATTCTCTTTGGATAGAAACCTTGCTCAGCCTAGATCCTAGGGAGGGCCTTGGATCTTCCCCAAAGCAATGTGCCTTACCCTCTCTGAGAAGTGGATGGGAGGTGGGGGATAAGTGGAGGGAATGGGAGGAGGGGAGGGGATACAATAAAAGAAGACAGTTCATTTTCTTTCTTTCTTCCCTTTCTTTCTTCCCTTTCTTTCTTTCTTTCTTTCTTTCTTTCTTTCTTTCTTTCTTTCTTTCTTTCTTTCTTTCTTTCTTTCTTCCTTTTTAAGTGTTCCATCCCATGTTGTCACCTGTCCTGGGAGTCTCATGCTAGCCTCCATTCTGATCAGGGCACATACCCACATACAATTTGAAGAGTGACTCTGACTTCTTTATTTTTAGGATATAAATCCCACCCCAACCCAATATTCTAGGACTTCTCTATTCTGTGTTATGAATCGTAGCCCAGTATTCTAGGACAGCTCAACACAAGTTGGCTCTAAACTCCAGAAGGCATCGCTGGATCAACAGGAATAGAAAACTGTTTCACCTGGTGCCTGAAGCCAAGCAGATGAGAAAGCTGGAAGCTCCAGTGGCGTCTGCTCTCACATGTCTTCATCTCTTTATACTGGTATGTTTGAGAACAGCAGGCCTTTTGGTTATCACTGGGATTTCCCTACCTCCTCTCTCTTACGTCTTATCTCTCAGGATAGTGCAAAACATGTCCTCTGAAAAATGTGCCCCTCACAAGACCTCATTTGTGACCATCACTCTCACTGATGTACTGAGAAATAAGTTTAACATAAAGCTTTTTACAGTCCTTAGCACACAGCCAATGTACAACACATCCAACCAAATCTTCAGTCACTTCCTCCTGTCCCTAACTGTGTAATTTCTTTCAAATCACAAAGTTAAATGTAGAAATAATCAAAAAGAGAAAGAATTGTGATCATCTTAAATACCTTCCTCATGCCATGTGTTTGGAAAAATAAGCAATATTTATACTATAACTTTTATTTTCAAATGTATAAAAGTAGGCTATATAAAATAATCATTCCAATTCATATCTTCCCAATTATACTGTTGTCGCATCAAAAATATAAATTCATGTTTGGGTAGTCACACAATTGCCGTGCATAAATTTCTATGGAATTCAACACAGCATTTATTTGTAGAGAGTAAAGAGCTCGGGAAGCAGACTTGAGCATAAGTGACTAAGTTATTTCCCATTTAAATTTGAGTCTATGAATATGATAGCATTTATAGAAAGTAGTTTTAATCTTCTCTAAACTGACACCCCACATTACATTAAATGTTTATTTCATACAAAAAATACTAATTGCTTATCCATCTCCCCAGAGAGATGAATTGAGCTCCTTAGAAAAGGTAAACCTGGATGTTTTAGCAAATTATAAATCTAAATCCCACTAATACTATATATAATATAACTTCAAAAAGTAATAAAAAGTTAGCTGAGATTGGCTAGATAAGTCCAAGATTAAAATTATAATACAGTCAAACATATACTTCAATATATTTTACAAATAGAACATATATATTTTTCTTTAAAATATATTTAATATTTTTTCATTGATTCCTGAGATTATAATATAATTACATCATTCTCCTCTTCCCTTCCCTCCCACCAAAACCTCCCTTATACCCTCTTTTCTCTTTTTCAAATCCATGGCCTCTTTGTCATTCATTATTGTTAAACCTGTGTGGTGTGTGGTGTGTGTGTGTGTGTATGTGTGTGTGTGTGTGTATTTTTCTAAATACAGAAGTACAATCTGCTCATTCTATATAATATTACTTGTATGTTTCTCATCGCTTTAAATATTCAAAGCAACTTTTAGGGGAAATTTTGAGATTCATATTTGTTTATTTTTAATATTTTTAAGATTAAAATATAATTGCTTTATCTATCGCTTCCCTTTTCCTCTCTCCAGCCACTGCTATATCCCACTCTCAAATTGACATCCTCTATTTCTTCATTATTGTTATATATAGTTATTTATTAATATATTATTGTTCTTCATGTGTATATAGATTCAAGTGCTAACCTCTGTATAGGATAACCACTCAGGGGTTTTGACCCTGGGAGAGGCTAATTCTGCCTCTCTCCACAGTCATTAGCTCCCTGTAGTTCACAGGGAGTGGGACTCTGTGGTATTTTCTTCCTTTCTTGTTAATATGTCTGCAGTACTGTTGTTCAGGTCTTGTTTAGGCAGCCATAGTTAGGATGAACTGGCTCACAGCAGACTTCCTGGCATTCAGTTTCTTATGATCTTTCTGCCTCCTCTTCACAATGTTCTTTGAGGTTTGGATGCAAGAGCTGTGCTACAGTTGCATCCATTTGGCTTGGGATCCCCACATCTTGCTCAGTGGTGGTTTTCTGGGATGGTCTCTATGCACTGTGAATAGATTTCTGATGAGAGGTGAGAGCTACACTTATCTGTAGGTATAAGAAAAGCATTTAGAATGTAGATCAGAAACTCTACTGTCAAAGAAAATAATCACAAGAGGTTTGTTTTTCTTGTAACAATTGGGTTAATTCTACATTATAGATTTCAACGATGGATTAATCTTTTTAAAATTTTTGCAACTGTTAAAAAGGGCAATAAAAATCACAAGTGGAAAGGCCCAGGACAATTACAAAATCTAAAATGGTGACCATAAAATTACATTTGAGAAAACTGTGTTTGTACTTGGCCCAAAGAAGTCACAGCTGCTTTCAAAGTTTATCAAAATATTCAACTGTCTGGCCTGAAAACGAAAAGCTCAGAGGAATAATCAAGCCTTAGTTTATCCAAGTTCAAAATGCTTTCACAACTCCTCACCATCGTTCCACTTCGAAATACGCAACTACTTAAGTGGCCAGTAAAACTTGAATGTGTGACATCAATGGGCCTCCTCACAGACGCAATAGGAAAGCCCAATGATGCACATTGTTCTTATTTATTAACTGTGATGTAACTGGAAACTGCAGTGATAGTCAAGAATATATGTCCATCGCTTCCCACCGTTGGACACATGCAAAGCAGGTGCCCTTTGATTCATTAGAATCACATTGAAGGAGATTATTTTTATCTTGTGTTATTATGTATATAAGAAACCAGACATAGCAGCAGAATATGATGCCAAGCAGAAGAATGTAGTACCACAGAGTCAAATATTTTGCACCAGAGGGAGCCTTGTTTCAAATGGTTGTATTTTGAAATACAGTATTCTACCTTTTCTCTGCAACAAGATAAATTGTGTTTAGTTTTTTAAATTTTCTACACGGAAACCCAGATCAATAAATCCCTTCTTGTCTATGTGTTTGCTATCTTAGCATCCAACAGAGCAGAAGTCATCTTCAGTCCATGGCGAGATTCCGGCCTTTGCCTCTACTATCATTTCACCGGTTTCGTAAACAATCCACCTTGTCCAAATCTCATGAACCATGAGGCAGTACTAGTAGCACAAGAGTAAGTATTCCATGTCGTCTGTTTTCTGTGAGTTCTCAAAAGTTAAACTGGACTTGACTATTTCAGAGGGATAAACAGATGCAGAAAAAGAGACTTGCTACTAACTGAAGAGAGCACCGGCATCTTCAGAACCTAAATGAAAGCCTTCCACTGCCCTCAACCAAGAAGCCTAGGTTTGTATGCATCCCCTCAGCCTTATTCCCCAGCAATATTCGTGCATTAACTCTGGCACTGACTTTGAGCTCATTATTTTGGAAGGCCTGCGAGAACGAAAAACTGATCATGCAGTATTCATTAATGGGTAAGTTCCTATCAAACTAATAGAAATGTTTTACCAAAGTTGTGTAATGCAAATATGGCCTGATAATATGTTTTTACTTTTTGAGGCTATATAGAAAATGGCTCATCCATAGTAGATATTCCATAACAAAAGACAAAGTAAATGAAGGAGCTAGAAACATGGTGCCATTGACAAAGTACTTATTGTGAAGGATAAGGATGTCCGGCACTCATGAACATGCCAACAATGATGAAATGCTTCTACAGTCATAGTTCTGGGAAGGCAGAAACAAGCAGTGTCCTGGACCTAAGAGGACAGCCACCATTATCTGGCAGTATCTATGAGCCCTAAATTTAACGAGAGAACCTTTCTAAAATAGTAAGGTAGAGAGCAATTGAAGGAGGCATCCAGGGTCAACTTGTGACATACACATGCACACATATGCACATGTACATCAGCGTGAGCACACACTCACATACACACACAAATGCACACACGAATGTACAATGAATGAATAATTAGATAAATGGATGGGTGAATGAATGAATGTACTAAACACAATAGACACAAAACTATCATACACATAAGAGAAAGACTAAGAGTCTCTTGCTCCCCTTGATTAAAACAAGTGCCAAACACATGCATCCCACATATGTTTCCTCCCAACCCCATCCTATCCTTAATGACTTGCTTTTCCTGTAGGGAACAATTGTAGATAAATAGCAGGTCAAATCTGGTGCCTGAATAAAGTTCTGGAAGTGATTTTTGAGGTGCTAGAAGCTCCCACACATTGAAGGACCTCCCACAAGCAATTTTCTTGGGGCAGAGTCCAAATAACAAGGTTTAGTGAAATCTGCTCCCTGGAATGCCATCTACTCGCCCATCTAAATCTAGTGTTAGTTTAAGGAGTTAGACAGAGCAGCCTTTTCTGTTTTACCAAAGTGGAAGAGGTGAATTGAAAACAGAGCATCTCTTCAGATTCCAAGGGGAAACTGCAGGGCATAGAGGATGCCATCCTTTTTGGCAGGGACACAGTACAGTTGCAAACCATTCACACCATGTTGATAGAGTCTTGAGTCAAATAAACTTTAAAGGAACAATAAAAATGACGGAGGAGAGAGATGAACCAATGGGCACTATATAAAATATGCTGGGTTTGTTCTAATATTTTGGAGCTTTTCAATACCACAAAACAAAGCTCAGGTTTCAGAGAAAGCTTCTAGGCAAAGAGACCCTGAAGTCAGTTTGGGTAAACTGAGGAAGTAAAGCCTAAAAGATATACATAACAACCATGGGCAGTTGTTTTGTTTTGTTTTTTTTAATGACTTGCAGTAGATGCCTCAGTGACAGCAGTGCTGTTAAATGCCCATGAAAGATAGAGTCCAACAAGAGGGAAGAAAACAATGGTGATATAATCAATATAATCATCACCCCCCTCAAATTATAACATCAGTTAATATCTGTTGCCTCACCTCTCCATTTTATAAGCCTGATTGCCCTGTCTCTCCCTGATTCTGTGAGTCCCTTAATTTTTTTCAGATTAACCTATTTCTGCTTAGCCATTGCTACTTTCTCTAATTTACAGTAATGATCCTGAATGCCTTATGAAATGCTGCTCAGGATTTAATGATACGATGTTGAAAGGCGCCCATGGCAAAACCTAAACCCCTAAGAAGCAATGACTCTAGGGTTTCAGAAAAAAATCATTCTGTCTTTAGATAATGTTATTTCAGCAAAAACAAAAAAAAATGTATGCTTTTGCAAACACCTCCTGATTAACTCTTGGACTCTGGTGAATATAGATGGGAAAGTATGAGGTACTAAGTGGTCAAGTGATACAGTTACAAAGAATAAATAGCATAATTCTATTGGGTTCATGGTGAGAAATTTTGAGGCCATCTAATTAATTAATGGATATGTAGAACTAAAGATCATGTCATAGCACAGTCTGTATATATTGCATTGTGTGTATTCTTTATAAGCAACTAATAATGAAATTACTTAAAATTACTTATAAACTCTTATTCCTTTACTGCTAAAGTTCTTTGCCAGAATGTTATCAACTTTCATTTCAATATTAGCACTCAGAAGCGACTTTATCATTACAAGGCTAAATTGATTATCAATAATCAATAACATCTTTTAAAGCATTGTAGCCTATTATAATATACTACCCAAAGTCACATTCCAACCTAATGCATTTGATGTTTCATTTATCTTATACATAATAAAATGTGTGTAGTTGTTTCCCTAGGTGTATCTCTTCCTTGTGTCTCTGTTTTTATTTTTTATGGGTGTTTTCTAATGGGGAAGGCTATTTTCTTCTGTCCAAGAAATTATTTCCAATATGGAAATCATTAGTGAACATGAATATGAAATTCAGGAATGGGGAAATGAAGTCATAAGATAAATATATAATTTGACAATGTGATTAATAACCTGGAGTCCAGAAGCACCTTAATTTTGTCCTATACCACTCCTTAAGCTGACATTGAATGCATTTATTAATTTTCATGGTTATGTAATATTTGAAATTTGTATGACCAGTCACCCACCAGCTTTTTTGGAAAAGACTTTCCTTTTAATCTTGGAAATGAAGGAGTTAATGGAGTAAAAATATTATTAGGAAATTTATGCCAACCAGGTGTTTGAAGAGCATGAAAAGTCACCCGTTCAACATACAACCTTTCTGCTGTAAATACTATCCCACCTAAAAAGAGATTAAACAGTGTTGTACACAGCTACGGTTTAAAACAAATTAAGGAAAATGAAAACACCATTGCAGCTGGCTTCTCTTGGGCAAACTCGCCAAGCAGGTGACCCGAGGATGCCACTGTGTCCCCTGCACAGCTCACTCACCCAACCTCATGGTTAGGCAAAGTCAGAACTTCAGCTTTCAAAACATGAATAGAATAGCTCTTCCACAACTAGAGTAATAATGACTTTGGTCATATATTTGGTTGCATATGTCACATGCAAAACTCATTCAAAGAACCCCAAGGTTATCGTGGCCCTATAGCATCAGATTTAGAGGCCACTTTCATTTTCTCTGAATTATGAGGCTAACCTGCTAACCCTGCCGCCTTCACACTATGTCACTGGCAATACTGCCTTTGGGGGAGAATTGTGGTTTTTCAGGCTTATGGTTTTGAGCTTGTCTTTTACAAACTAACCACTAAAGATGGGGGAGGAAGGCAGCTTTCCACGGAGTAAGCATTAAAGAAACTAACCCCGGGGTTAAACGTTACAATCACTCACAGGTGGGATTTCCAGGGATTTTGTAACTTTCCATAGAGGAACTCACAGGAGCCCCAGAGAAGCCGGTGCTAAAGCAAGCCTATTGTTTCCCCTGGTGGTGGGGGCGGAGGTCCCAGTTTAAGGGAAGCAGTGAAGAAACTGTATCTGCTCATAGTTATGAAGCACTCGCTTTTTGTTTAGTGGGTCAACATACTGTCATCGTCTTGGTGTG
The DNA here is from genome assembly GCF_903992535.2 of Arvicola amphibius. Taxonomy (NCBI): domain Eukaryota; kingdom Metazoa; phylum Chordata; class Mammalia; order Rodentia; family Cricetidae; genus Arvicola; species Arvicola amphibius. The sequence goes on along the minus strand of NC_052049.1, from coordinate 30,280,938 downwards.
TGTCTGGGCCTATCACGCAAAGCCCTTGCTTCACAGAAGGTTTTAATCAGAGCAGCCAAACCAAACAGCATGGGATGTCCTGGTCAGAACCACTCTGCTCACGCCTTCTGAGCTGCCACTTTATTTTAGAAATGTGGCAGATGTCATGATAGACCTCTTACCAAAGTGTTTGCATTTAAAATGGGTACCTTTGGCATTCTGCTGTCACTCTGACCTCAAATACGACAATGACAAGAAATATACACAAATACTGGAGAACACAGAATAATGGAAATACAGAATTTCCGACGAATCTGCAGGAAAACAGAAAGCCAAACTCCAAAACAGCATTGTTCTTGAAAAGAGGTGTCTACTCACACCTTAGACCTGACATTAGTCTTAAAAGAAAGATTAGTTTCTCTTTACACATTCTTTCACATATACATAAAACCAGGAAATGTTGCTTTAGTGCAGAAGTTCTGAATGTCTCTATTGATCCTTCTGCTTCTTCCATGGTGCCCAGATTTTACATACACCTTCTGTAAGCTAGAGCCCAGCTACCATAAAGGGAAACAGAAAAAAAAAAAACAACCATTATCACATACCACTTGCTTCTCATCAGGCTTTCCCCATGAACCACAGAATAAAAGGAACAGTCACAGCCCAGGTATGCAGAGAAGGTACAACACAGCCTAGCACATAAGAGCACTTTAACTCAGGTATTATCCTCACAGGGATCATCCTCTTCTCGCCATGGGTTTTGATTGTTTCCCTTCTTATGGATTTTTTTTATCAATAGTTTTTAAAGGTCAGATACATTAAAAGCAAGCAAATATAAAGTCTCATTTCTCTAGCAGACACATATGAGACTAATAATGTTAAAAACTCATTGTACAAGCACATTCTAAGCCTTATATACAGAGACTATTGTGTATACATTTGTACAAACAAGGACAACAGCTGCTCTGTCTCACAGTGAAGAATCAGGCCCGTACACACGTGCACACGTGCGTGCAAGTATACACACGTACACATGCATGCAAACACTCACACTTAACTAAGGCCTCAGTTGTGGTGGTCAAATCTCCCTTAGGCACTGATAAATTTCCTCTGGCCACTGCTACTGATTCATCCACGGGGACTACAATAATCTGGAGCCTGGTCGGAAATCTCTTACAAATACCTCTCTCCTTCCATCTGGAATTATAGACCTCTCCTTACTTGCACCCACCCCAAAAAATATGAATCAAAAGACAAAGCAGATAAAGTAGCTGCGGGTGGACACGTTTCTGAATGACTTTCTGAATGGAATGTTCTAGCTAGAGCAGCATAAAGTTTTGAGTGACTCCATATGTCCAAGTAGCTTCAGTGCAACCTGACAGCATGTTCCTTTCTGTGCGTGCATGCGTAGACTTCTGAGTGTCCCTCTTCCTCTCTCTGCCTCCCTCAGCACGATCTCTACTACTGAGTCATATGTATCCTAGCTCATCGGTTTATTTATTTCCTTCTCCCTTGAAATCCGTATAAAATAGATTCCTGTTGAATCTGGGGCCTCAATGAATAAAGTTTCTCTCCTTGAACCATAAATATTAGGACCATACAGTTGGCTCAGTAGTTACGTGTAGAAAGAACGGCGGAGCTGTTTCCTGCCACCCGGCTAGCTTTGCCCAAAATAATTACACGGAAACTGTATTCTTTTAAACACTGTCTGGCCCATAGTTTTAGCCTCTTATTGGCTAATTTTTACATCTTTTTTTAACCCATATTTAGTAATCCGTGTAGCACCACGAGGTGTGGCTTACCAGGAGAGATCTTAACCTGCGTCCATCTCGGAGAGGAGAAGCATGGAGACTCACTATGGCGACTGCCTGAAGCGTCTCCCCAACTCTACTTCCTTGTTCCCACAATTCTGTTCTGTCTACTCCACCTCTCTTAAAGGGCCAAGGCAGTTTTCTTTATTAATTAACCAATGAAAGAAACATAGACAGATAACTCTCCTCCATCATTTCCCCTTTTTCTGTTTAAACAAAAAAGAAAGGCTTTAACTTTAACATAGCAAAATTACATATAACAAAACAGTTATCAAGCAAGTATTACAGTTACAAAATTTAAATCAATTTTATCTTTTATCATAACTAAGGAAAGCTATAACTATCTATTTATTTTTTAACTCCATCAAAGACTCTAGAAGGATATAATGCTACCTAAGTAAATAAGAAATAAGTAACTTATAAAACTCTAGAAATGACAGAGACAACTCGCTGCCTGGACAGTCACCCAAAGTTCCTCTGTACCGTTGGGGCATCCATCTTCAGCCTTCAGGCCCATAAGTATCCAGCAGACATTTTTATGAAGCAGGAAATTTCAAAGACAGTTTAGTCACTTTCTACTGTGTCCTGCAGAACGTCTCGCAGACTCTTTCATGAATCAGGAACCCCGAAAGACCATCTCACCTTTAGGCAAGTTCAGCAGTCCTCTCTCTGTGGGTTCTTTGTGTCCAGTTTATGGAACAGTCCAGCCAAGAGCAGTTTCTTGCCCAAATGGTTAACAAACTCCATAAGTAGCCTCTTTGATGCCCATCTTCCTCTCGAAGTAGATTGGTGCTGCCAGGAGCAGACGTGTCTCATTGTCATGAAAAACCCTAAGTTATTAAAACATTAAATGCCATATTTTGCAGTCTTTGAAAGATATGAAGAATATCTATCTAACTGAAATATATCTCTACATATCTAGAAAATCTAATAACATGACTACAAGCTTAACTATTATCAATGATTATCCATTAACAACCTATATTTTTTAATTATACATTACAATTTTTAAAATGAACTACAATCACAATAGCTTAATCAAGATCAGAAATACATATACATATAACAAAATTGACCTTAAAATCTATACCAATGTAAATTCATATCTATATCATCTCCCCCTTTAAATGTAAAAGAACATTTATAAACAATATTTGGGAAAATGGGCGCATATAGAGATGAATAATTTGTATTGGTATGGATTTTAAGGTCAATTTGTTATATACATATGTATTTCTGATCTTGATTAAGGTATTGTAATTGTGTAGTTCATTTAAAAATGTAATGTATAATTAGGAAATATACGTTGTTAATGGATAATCATTGATAATAGTTAAGCTTGTAGTCATGTTATTAGATTTTCTAGATATGTAGAGATATATTTCAGTTAGATAGACATTCTTCATATCTTTCAAAGACTGCAAAATATGGCATTTAATGTTTTAATAACTTAGGGTTTTTCATGACAATGAGACACGTCTGCTCCTGGAAGCACCAATCTACTTCGAGAGGAAGATGGGCATCGAAGAGGCTACTTATGGAGTTTGTTAGCCATTTGGGCAAGAAACTGCTCTTGCCTGGACTGTTCCATAAACTGGACACAAGGAACCCACAGAAAGAGGACTGCTAAACTTGCCTAAAGGTGAGATGGTCTCTCAGGGTTCCTGATTCGTGAAAGAGTCTGCGAGACGTTCTACAGGACACAGCAGAAAGTGACTAAACTGTCTTTAAAATTTTTCTGCTTCATGGAAATGTCTGCTGGATACTGTGGGCCTGAAGCCCAAAGATGGATGCCCCGACGGTACAGAGAAACTTTGGGTGACTGTCCAGACAGCGAGTTGTCTCTGTCATTTCTAGAGTTTTATAAGTTACTTATTTCTTGTTTACTTAGGTAGCATTATATCCTTCTGGAGTCTTTGATGGAGTTAAAAAATAAATAGATAGTTATAGCTTTCCTTAGTTATGATAAAAGATAAAATAGATTTAAATATTGTAACTGTAATACTTGCTTGAAACTGTTTTGTTACATGTAATTTTGCTATGTTAAAGTTGAAGCCTTTCTTTTTTGTTTAAACAGAAAAAGGGGAAATGATGGAGGAGAGTTATCTGTCTATGTTTTTTTCATTGGTTAATTAATAAAGAAAACTGCCTTGGCCCTTTAAGAACAGAAAATTAGGTAGGTGGAGTAGACAGAACAGAATTGTGGGAACAAGGAAGTAGAGTGGGGGAGACGCTTCAGGCAGTCTCCATAGGAGTCTCCATGCTGCTGCTCTCCGAGATGGACGCAGGTTAAGATCTCTCCTGGTAAGGCACACCTCGTGGTGCTACCCAGATTACTAAATATGGGTTAAAGAAAGATGTGAAAATTAGCCTATAAGAGGCTACAGATAATGGGCCAGGCAGTGTTTTAAAAGAATACAGTTTCCGTGTAATTATTTCGGGTGTAAAGCTAGCCGGCTGCCGGGTGGCGGGACGCAGCCCCGCCACTTCCCACTACAGTTACGAGCACTGGCTAATCTTCAGGAAGACCTAGTTTTAAGACATAGCACCCACAAGGTGCTGACAATGATCTGCAATTCCCACTCCAGATGATCTGGTGTCATTTTTTTTTTTTTTGGCCTCTGCTATGCACGTGGTACACAGACTTACATTCAGGCAAATTACCCCCACACATGAAATAAAACAGTAAAATAAAAAATAGAATTAAAGCATTAATATCAGTTACATATTAGATATTCAATCAAAAAGCCTTTCAAAGTAAGATCATTTTAATTAGGCTATAGAAAAATCTGATATTGAAATCATTCTAGGGTAGTTTGCATTTTGCAAGACTTCCCTGTATGGGAAAAAATAATTTAGTTACTAAACAATTCTTTGTGCATTTATAAGGATGTTGCTGGGTCCTGGAATGAGAACAGAGATGAAAACAAGTGTCACTCCTGCCTGGTACACACAGCTTTTAGGAGAAACAGATCTCTAATATGGTGCATCATCAAGTTACTTCCACTAGCAAACAGGTTTCCTTGTTCCTTAAATAAAAGCAATTTAGCAACATGTCCATACTCTTATGAAGTGCTAGAACTCTGTCTGTTACAGGTTGAATATGGTCAAGTCTGAACTCCTGATGCAGCAAAATGTAACCAGGTTCAGAAACAGGGTCGGTACAGTGTAACGAGTTAAAAGGGCCCATTAAAGTTGGTCCTAACTTGACATGGATGTTGAATTGAGCGATTCTTCTCGAAACCAAGGATTGTTTGGTTTGTCAGTGAACAACTAGAAACCAGGAAAGAGATGAAGAACAAGCTCTCTCTAGTTGCCCTGGGAAGGAACCAACCTTGAGCAATGTCTTCAGCTTAGTATTGACACCTTCGGAACTAACACATTTCTTTACTGATACATTCCTGTTTGTTTTGGAGACACTAGAAAATAAATGCTTATGTTTTTTTATTTAAAGTATTATCAATTAGACAAAAAACAAAGTGATGTGGTCTTAATACATTTATAAATGAGAAGGGTTTTAATTTTAAATTTTCTTGACCAGACAAATAAATCTGTTTGGTTGAATCTCAACTTAAAATATACTAAAAATAAGTAAATGAAGTGTCTCAGCCCCAAACCAAAGGACTTTATTTTATAATAATGTAAAGTAAAGTTATAAGAATGCAAGTGCAGCCAGGCAGTTGTGGCGCACACCTTTAATCCCAGCACTCGGGAGGCAGAGGCAGGCGGATCTCTGAGTTCGAGGCCAGCCTGGTCTACAAGAGCTAGTTCCAGGACAGGCTCTAGAAACTACAGGGAAACCCTGTCTCAAAAAACCAAAAAAGAATGCAAGTGCAGGACATTTGGAAGAAATCTTGATAAACAAGAAAATAATTATATAAAAAATGGTCTCAGTCTTGATGAGGAAGTGCTCTTTATTTGGCTTTGTTCAAGTATCTACACACAGAATAAAATCAAGTGAGGAAAGTTCAGTTCAGAAAATAAAATCTGCTTCTCTCCAAAGAATTATTTATCTCTGCAACCCTACTGAATTTATCCAACAAAATGACAAAAGTTATCTCACTAAGAAACTTCTAATTTTCAAGACAACAAAGTAACCATAACCAAATATGTAACCAAATTTGTGTTGACTTGGTCTTTACCGGTGACGGTAACATGATTGGAGAAAAACCTAGAAAGGTAAGTGTTAGGTGGGTCATTGTTTTGCATCAGTTAGATATTTCAAGTTCAATACCCTTGGGCTGACATTATTGAAGAGTAACTATGTCACCAGTACTTGGTCATCCTTTTTATTGAGAAATTATCCTAAAATTGCCTATTGCTTTTGTTGAGGTCAACAGACTCAAACTATGCAGGTAAAGGTAACTTTGAATTTCTGAGCCCATATCATCTGTATTATTCTTGGTGCTAGCATTGCAGATATGCACTCAAATACACACTTTTACTATGTTCTGGAGAACTGGCCCAGAGATTTGTACATGAGAAAACCATTCCACCAACCAAAATTGCTCTTTAGCCCCAGTTTGCTATATTTTATGTAATGAGGGTGATTTAATGCTATGGGAAAATTTAATGCACCCAGGCCTATGACTTAATCTTGGTAGAAATCTATCTGCTCTTTAAGATAGTTGTAACTGACTTAGCATATCTATTTGCTCTGTTTCTCCTGTGACATTAGAAGTGAGCCTATCCTCCCTTTGCCTGTTTTTCTATTTAAAATAAACTATTTGATTTTCTTAATATTTACACTGGCACAGATCCTCCTGAATATTAGCAGTCACAAAGCATCAGGCACTCTAAGTAAGGGTATAATTTGTAACACGAATTCCTACCTAATCTTTATTCACTTATTGGAGGCAGAGTAATAGTGAGAATGCATGTGACAGTAAAAACAGTAGTCTAGAATGAGACAAGGTTGGACAGGAGTCAATATTATCTGCTTTGTTATGCTATGATGAAATGCAATGAGCACAGGGAATAATACTTTGGTTTATGATTAGAATAGAGTGCATCAAGTCAGGAAAGGCATGGCATGGTGGCAGGAGCAGAAAAAAAATGACTGATAACATTTTTCATGCATTTGCATGAAGCAGATGGAGGGAAAGGAAGAGCAAGATGGAGGGAAAGAAAGAAATAGACCTTCAAGGCCCACCTCCAGTGGCATTCTTGATTCATCAAGGCTCTGCCTCTTAAAGATCCCATAACCTTCCCAAACAGCATCTCCAACAGGGGACCCACCTGTTCAAATACATGAGCCTCTATGGGACATTTCTCATTCAAACTATCACAGTATTTAATTTTAAAAAGGTGTGACAGCTAGGAAATCAAGCAGGACTCAAAAGTCAGTGACTAAATCAAAACAGGTAGAAACAACTTGATTAGCAAGGAATAATACTGGAAAACATAGGAAATCAAAGCTGGCATTGATCAAAAGTTTAGCAGAACACAAATGCTATTGTAAGGCAGTAAAATGTCTTCATTGGGTGGTCTGAATTAGACTGCCTACATCCAGACACTATAGCCTGGTAAACTAAACCCTTAACAGTTGCTACTATTTACAGGGCATTCTGAGGGGGGAAAAGTTCATGAGGTCTTGATTATAGAAATGATAATAACAAAGGTGTTCTGAAAGTCAGCGATGGTAGAGAAAATTCAAGGAAATAGTGTGGGCACGTTCCAGCTTCATCCTCCATAGAATGGTGATTATTGGACTTAACTGCTCACTATAAACAAATATAAAATCTAGACAAAACATACATAACAACTGTTTGTCGGCATTGGGTAGCAGCCAGTGCAGGGCTGTGGTCCTCAGAAAGAAAGAGGCAAACAAGATAAACATCACATAAACCCAAGATTTCTCCCCGCGAGCATTTTCCAGACCACAGCTGAGGAAAGTAGAGTCTAAGTAAAGACAATGAATCTCACTGGACAGCAGAAACAGGGGTCAGAATGTAGGGTAGCCAAAGACAACTCAAATTAGAGTAGTTAGATCCCAGCAAGGAAACGCTACAAGAGAGCCCTACAAGTCTGTGTGAAATTTCCCCCTTGAGGGAGTTAGTTAACTTCCAAGCCTCATGTTTGAATGTATGAAGGAACAAGCTTTGGGAGGGAAAAAATAAGTTACTGAAATGCTGAAGACCAGAACAGAAATCTACAGAGCCATACAGTTCCGATGGAATCTGGGGCATTTGGAACTCCAGAAATGCTTCATCTAATAATGAGAAATAAATACCTTTATCAAGCTAGGGGAGGTGATACGTGCATGTAATCCTAGCACTCAAAACCAGAGGCAGGAGTACATCGTCATCAGTTTAAGGTCAGTTTATACACACATACACACATGAACAAACTATCTTGATATAAGGGATATACTCTGAAATAAGGTGACTTTCCCTAAAAAAAATTTTAAACTACCTTAGCAGATCAATGGCAATCTAAAAATAAAAATTTTAGTACCTGCTGGAATAAAATTTAGCTTTCTTCAGAAGATGAACACCTAAAGCATACATACAATATTAGTTACACAATTAAAAACATGCATGAAGGGACATGTTATGCCAGTATTTATGAAGTAGAGGCAAGGGTATCAGGAGTTCAAGGCCAGACTTACTACATAGAAAGTTCAAGACCAGCCTATAATACTGAGACCTTGTCTCAAAATAACAAACAAAAAATATAAAACATACTAAGAATAAGAAAGAATAATAAATAATAATTCAGCAATTGGTTGATGAAATAATATAATAAACCAGAAACAGAAATGTTTGAAGTAATATAGTTAATGATAGCGCTCAATGACTATGATTTAAAAAAATGTAAGACAACAGAGAAGCAGACAAAATGAATCAAAAAGGGAATTGTCATAGTAATACAAAAATACATATTTAAAATAATCACTGGAATTTTAGAAAGACAAAATCTGTTTATCTAGAGATAAGAATGCATTATTCAAATTTAGCAGATTCAAAATAGCCAAAGATGATATTTGTAAATCTGAAAAAAAAGGTCACAGAAAATATCTCCATAGAAGTATATGGAGAAAATGAAATGATGGGAAAAATAATTAATATCTTCTTATGGAGACAAATTAACCCTAAACTAAAAGGCATCTTAGAAACACTCTGGCAAATCTTGAAACACGTCTTGAAAGAATACAAATGATCCTTAGTAATCCAATGGCATCCTAGAACAAGGGACAAAACATAGAGAGAAATACAGTCACCCAGTCTCCAACAATGCACATAGCATAGGGTATGTAGTATGTTTAGATTCTCATATCATGCACAAAATATTATTTGAAGTCAGGCTATACTTTACGATGAATTTTTTAAATTATTGAACAAGTTCTCAAAATGAATTAGTTATTAATGAGGCTAAAATAAATAAGTAAAGCCAATTGTGCCAAAACAAAACAAAGGGAAATGGAACGATGTCCTTCCTCTCTCCTCATACAGGCAGAACCAAAGGGCAAGAACATACATTTTACCTGAACCATATCCATGCTGGCCATTCAAAAACAGGACCCACTAAGAATCCACGCTGAAAAAATGAATCATAGATATAATGAATCAAGGCAATACTGTAATTGGAAACTGCACTTTAGTTTCCAGCCTCCCAGACCTGAATAATCACACAAAACTATATTAATGACAACACTGCTTGGCCAATTGCTTAGGCATATACCTAACCAGCTTTTACATCTTAAATTAACCCATTTCTATTCATCTACGTATCACCACGAGTCTGTGGCCTACTGGGAAGTTTCCAGCAGCTACCTGGCATCTCACTGACTCCACCTCTTTCACCCTGTATTCAATTTAGTTTTTGTGTATAGCTCTATTCTGCCCTGCCATGGGACAAAGATGCTTTTTTATTAGCCAATGGTAATAAAACATATTCACAGCATACAGAGGGGAATCCCACATCACAATGCAAATTATAAGATTCTTTCAAAGAATTCTTTCAAATAGTTGAAGAACTATAAGAAAGAGAGAGAGGATACAGAAGTACAGGGAAAAGAAGCAAAGAAGGCTCCTGTATGAGGACATAAAATAATTCAAAATGTTGCTGGAGAAATGGCTCAATAGTTAATAGTGTATATTGATCTTGTAGAAGACCTGAGTCAGATTCTGCAGCCACCTGCATTCACACACACACACACACACACACACACACACACACACACACACATTGGAAGGAGCCACTTGTTCTTCCCGGCTGCCCAGAACTAAAATAATCACACAGAAACTGTATTAATTAAAACACTGTTTGGCCTGTTTGCTCTAGCTTCTTATTGGCTAATTCTTTCATCTTAATTTAACCCATTTCTATTAATCTATGTGACAGTGGCTTAACCGGCTAAAGTTCCCAGTGTCTGTCTCTGGTGGCTCCATCGCTTTTCTCTGACTCCACCCTTCTTCTTCCTAGCATTCAATCCAGTTTTCCCCACCTACCTAAGTTCTGCCCTATCAACAGGGCAAGGCAGTTTCATTATTCATTAATGGTAATCACAGAGGGGACTCCCATATCACACACACACACATGCATGCATGAACACACACATACACACAACCACACACCTGCATACACTTTTTAAAATATTTCTTTTGAAAGAAACCTTAAAATGTATTATGCACCTGCAAATATAATCAATAGTATCAGTTTTTAGAATGCATAGAAAAAAATCCTAATGGCCTTGGTTCAGACAGAAAATGCTTAACTAAGATATAATACAGACTATAAAACGAAGTGGATCAACTGAACAGCAAAACTTCAAAATTTTATTTTCAAACGCAAAATTCAAATGTGAAAAGAAAGCCACATGCTAGGGAAAAATATTTGCAACATATCTACCTGTCAGTTGACTTTTGTCTAGATAATCTGGAGGATTCTTTCAACCAAAGAAGGAATACAAATAAAAATTGAGTACAGCATTAAAGATTCACCAGAAATACGTAAGTGCATGAAGCAATAACTGTTATAATTACTCATTAGCAAAATGAAAAATCAAAATTACAGCTAAGTGCTGCTGAGAAAGCTCCAAGGATGGACCGATGGTACTGAGTGCTGCCAAGGATGGTGATGACAGCTGATGGTGATGATGACAACTGACATGAACTCAGACACATTAGGGATGGCACACAAACAGTGCAGACACTTTGGGGAAATAGCTAGTTCTCTCACAAGTTCAATATATGCTCACCACATGACTGAACAATTCCATCACTACTTACTTATTTCCTGAAAAGAAGTGGAAAACTGTATACTAACGACAAGTTATATGAGAATGTTCACAACAACAGTCTGATACTATATTGGAAAGAATGATTCCAAAGGTTCTTTAACTAATCAAATAACCAAATAATCATCTCTCCACACCTGACAAATGCAAAATGAACACATCTCAAGGGCATTATACAAGGGATAGTGGCTGAGCATGAAAGCTGACTAAGGTTGAATTATAGTTGAAATTTTTCAATCGGCAAAAGTATGCTGATAAAAATCAGTCAGTGGTTTCAGGGGCCAGTGGTGGAGATGGAGAAATGACCACAACAGGTCACGAGGGAACTTTTGAGAATGAAGGAAAATATCTGAATGATCATGACACCAATGAGTTCACTCTGTGAAAATTCCTCAAGCTTCTCTCTTAAGTCATAGTCCCTTCTATATGTATACCATATTTTAATTAAATTTTTTAAGTGTTTAAATATGAAAATAAATCAGGATCGATAAAACTCTTTTAAATATATACATAAATGAGTGGTTATTAGTAGGTACAAATTATCCTTCAGAGTGGATTTTAAAGCAATGGTGGCAATATCAACAGAAACATACAATTCGGTGAGATGTGAACTATGTACACAGGTCCACTGTTCAGTTCTAAGAAAATTGTCAGTAAATAATCCTGCAGAGAAAAAATAAATAAATAAAAAAAAATAATCCTGCAGAGGACATTGCAGTAATGAGGGTACTCTAGTCCTTGTTAGCTCTTTTACTTTAGCTGCAGTATAATTTAATGCCTGTTGAAATTTTATTTACAGAAATAGGTTCTTAGAATATAGCAGACACCAAGATGGCCTAGAGATCTAGACCCTAAATCAGCTCCAGAAGGTACCAATATTATATTTCCATATATGTCAAAATGAATGTTAGAGATGTGATTAAGAGCCTTGACCTAAGGAGGTTTTTTGGGGGGGGTTATGCACAACCTAGCTGCAAATGTCCTTAAACCTTTGGAAGCTGTGGTCAGAGGAAGATAGAGTTTGTGAAGGTTGTCCAGAGGAACAAGACACTGGCTTTGAAGATGGAGTCATGACCCTCAGTGGGACTGGCCTCTAGAAGTTAGCCAAAGGAAGGTAACAGATTCTCTCTTAGAACCTCCAGTAGAGAATAAGATGTGCTTGACCCCATGAGGTTAGCCCAAAAGGACCAAACCAGACTCCCACAGATGGTAAATGGATGCTAGCTAAGACACTAATTGGTGGTTACTTGCTAAAGTAGCAATGGAAAAATAATATAATGCTCTAATAATCAAATGATAGGAAGAAAAAGCTTTTAAAAGTAATAATAAGAGTACAAAGGATAGGGTAGCTTTTCTAAGAGTTTAGGTTCCTGAAATTAGAAAAAGATTGGCAACACAGGTCAGTTACATGAAGCCTCAGTTTCTTCTGTACAGCGTGGTATTATGATCTCGTATCCTTAACCAAAATTGCTTGCAAAGGAAAAATCGGTTATCTCCAATGGGTTCTCATTGGATATATAAACCACACTTAAGGGTAAACACCATGTCTGGTACTAGATGACCAACACAGAAGAAACTCAATGGTGGTTTTGTAGAATTATTTGTCTTGCATTACTTTGTTTGGACATTTCTCACCTTACCAGTGATTTGACTTATTTACTATGGTTTTCAATTTTGTGTTTTTGTGGATTTTGTTTTGGGTATGTATATGTATGTGTGTATTGTGCTGTTCATGTTTGTGTGTCTGTTTGTTTTTTAAATCTGGTTGGTTTGCATTTTTCTTTGCCTATTTGTTTTCTAAGGAAGAGGTCTGAAGTTGAATGGGTGGGGAGGTGCGGAGGATCTGGGAAGAGATGATGGAGGGGAAACAATGATCAGAATATATTGCATGATGTTTCAATTAAAAGAAAACAAAAGAAGAATGCTATGAAAAAAAACAAAACAACAAGAAAATGTGGTGTTAATAGTAACTAAGTCATAGGAGTATCAAAAGAATCAAATAAAATAATTATTTGCAAAACAATTACTTCAATCATGACATATGGTATGCATTCAATAGACTATGTTGGCTACATTGTTTTCAGTAGGGAATATTCTAGAAAATACTTCTGTTCTAGGGAGATTCTGTACCAAGTTACCTTGACTCAATGTTGGAGCTAATGTTACAATGTTTAAATAAAATGAATTGGTTTATTGACCTAATGATAACTCAGTTATTTAAAATAAATAGTGAGGTAAAGATGTAATTACTTACTGCTTCACATGGCTTGCATTCCTTAGTAAACGTCCCAGAAACAAATCAGGTAGTCCAGTACAAGATGCAAACTACAACCAAGAAAAAATTTTTTTGTATTTTGAATCCATCATTGATCCCATTGGTAAAAATCATTTTTCTAAATGAAATCAGGCAGATCATAAAGCACTGGATTGAGAATGTTGTTGAATCTGAGGGCTTTGAATGACTAACTAACCGTGGAATCTGTGGGGTACATTTGCCAATTCCAAGAAAGAAAGAAAAAAAGGAAATCATCTAACTCTGAGTCCACCACCCTGCTTACAGGGACAGCTCTGAAAGGCAAACATTTGTCAGATGCTTTCTTCATATTCGCCTCATAACTTCATTCTCCTCATTCCTTCAGTTCTCTTCATAACTTCGTTCTGAAACCAACTTCAAGAGTGGAAGTCAAGCTGGGATCATTTGAAGGATACTAATATAAAACAGGATGAGTTAGTTAATTTTCTGTTGCTGCGGTAAAACACCATGACCAGGGCATTTTATATAAGGAAGAACGTATTTGGGTTCACGGTGCCAGAGGGGTAAGACTCCATTGTGGCAGCAAGGGATAAGAATGGCAATAGGAACAGAAGCTGAATGCTCACATCTTCAAACGCACAAAGCAAAGAGGAAAAACTGGAAATGGAAGGAATCTTTAAACTCTCACTTCCTACTAGATTGAGGAAAGCACTAATCTATGGGTACAAACATAGATATTTAGAAAGAAATAAACAGTATGTCCATTTAGTTAAATAATGATAATATGTTTTCTCTTGGGTACGTGGCCTTCCCAACTAAAGGCTTTTGAATAGGTTTATGGTACCCAATGCGTAAGTCCTTCCGTCTGAAGGTGGGGTGTGTCCAATCCAATCACAAAGACATTGGTTACACCAAATACAGTTATGCCACTCTGACACCCCTGGACATACCAAGAGAGTGTTGAAGCATGCATGAGCCATAGCTGTATGAGAATGTTGAACTTTCTTTCCCAGCAGTCTTCAAAGCACCTTGAACTTCTGATAGACCTCATTTGTTCAACAGTTTATTAGTTCTAAATCCAAAAGCCCTTTACCTCGTCAACCAGAACAATCATAAAAGTTGTTCTAATCTCACACTCAAATCAAACCTATATTATTTTAACAAAAAACTATACATATTATAGTAGCTTTAACTCCTGAGTTTCCTGATCATTTTATTCATATGAACAAAACTAATACTAAAATGACATACTCAATGGACACTACCTAAGTAGTTATTTAACGACAGAGAAAGGGACAGAAAGTTCACGGTGGTCTTGGAGCTGCTGATACACAGAAACAAAGACACTGCTAAGCTGTGGGAAATGTAACATACAAAGAGATGATAATTTACCAACTAAAGATAAAAAGTAATTAGAAATAATAAGCCAACGTGCTAACTAAAGACATTGTTCTTGAGCAGGTACACATTTTGCACAGTTGGTACCTCCCCACCCCAATCCATTAACCAAATAAAAATATACAAAGCTGTTTTCCAGCTTAATTATTATAGCGGACCTTCTATCAGACTGGTCATCTCCAAGTATGGCCTCTCCATTGTCCTGCAACACTTCCTGGAAGTCACCCAAGGGTTCCTACTTTGTTTACTCCTGGGGAAGTGAGCACAAGCGGGTAGCCTACAGTCAAATGAAGTCTTAGCTACGGATCAATTACAAACATTGATGAACTCTCTCACTTTGAAATTATAGTCTGTGAAACTGAAAGCAAGGAGGAGAAAAAGCATCCTCCATCTTGCCTCCGGATTAAGACCTCCCTTGATTCTCTCCTGTTCCACCTGCTGCTAGTCCTGGCTTTGGGTGCCAAAATGCTCTGCTGCTCTTGTGTATCAGCATCCATGGACTTGCTCAGATAACTGCTCGAATGTGCTCTGGTCTATATGATTCTTCTACATGACACATTTATTTGCAGCCGGGTTTGTGATCCTACCCTCAAATCACCTAGCTTTTGTTTCTTCTGCCACAATAAACAGTAAAGAAAGAATTGAAAACTCCATACAGAAAACCTCACTTATTTTTAGCTTGTGAAAACAAGTTCTCACCACTGGAATTAAGTTTATGTACACTTTGGTGTATTTCTCCCACTCTTTCCTCTCTGAAGATTTTACTCAGGGGAAGCAAAGAACATAAAAATGGTTGAAGACACTTGTGTCACTCATAAATCCTACATCATCAGCGATGCCTCTGACATACAAATTTAATAATAGTTTCCATATCTTAAAAGTCTTTGCAACTCCGAGTAATTTGGCTTAAAAGTGGCAATAAAGAAGTCTAAGACTCCGGGTGGTGGTGGCACACGCCTTTAATCCCAGCACTCGGGAGGCAGAGGCAGGCGGATCTCTGTGAGTTTGAGGCCAGCCTGGTCTACAAGAGCTAGTTCCAGGACAGGCTCTAGAAACTACAGGGAAACCCTGTCTCGAAAAACCAAAAAAAAAAAAAAAAAAAAAAAAAAAAAAAAAAAAAAAAAAAAAAAGGTCTGAGACCAATTTTATAGACCTTATTCATTTAGAACTGATACTTGTCTACCTTACAGAAATCTGGCAAAAGCAGAATTCATTGGGGATTGGAGACAAAAATTAGAGAGTTCTGAGAAGTTCAGTTTGAAATAAAAATAATCATATCTGAGATGGCGGGGTGGGGAGCAGAGAAAGAGCAGTAATAGAATTCGGTGGGTTGAATACTTAAATACATTCCTGTGTTTTGCTTAAGTGATGACTTCCTAGTAGAAAAATGACTTTCTTTCCCTGGTGCTTATCTCTCTTAAGGTTCTACAGGGGTAAAACGTTGATTGACATCTGCTCCAAAGTCAAATAATGCAGACATTAGAGCAGATATAATAATCCTTAGGGTAAAGCTACTATCTCCCCAGTGCTGCTAGGTATAGGCGGCTGGTGTATATCCACATCTGCAAGCCCCAGAAGGACTGTCAGGTTGTCTTGAAGCTTGTCAGCTTTCTCTACTGGTAAGAATAGAAGTACCTGAGTTATAAGGACAATATGGCAAAGAAGTATGACTAAATTAGAAAGTGCTCACGTAACTGAGTTTCTCCTTAGTAGAGGTGGGGTTATCACTACCCCTTGGCATTCAGCCATAGACACGTGACAGAAGAGTCAAAAGCAATCACAAGCTACCAGGGGAAGGAAAATGCTACTGACAAGCACACCCTGTAAGAAGAAATGCTCCCTCTCCAGCGGTTCCATTAACACAGATGAATAGATCAAGGAAGAGATGGGACAGGAAGTGGAGGAGGCAGGGGCTTTTGTGAGGCAGCAGACATACCCAAAGCACTGTGCTGACTGTGGGTATGAAGGAAAGTGGAAAGAGACTAAAGCTTAAAAACAAATAAGGCAGTGATAGCAAACTCAAAATTTGATTAAATCAAGGGAAAGTGGAGAGAGACTAAAGCTTCGAAACAAATAAGATAGCCATAGCAAACCGGAAATTTTATTAAATCAAACAGGAGTGTCACTAAGCAGCCCAAAGCATAACAGAAAGTGGGAACTCAAAAAGACTGCAGTAAGAATAGGAAAAAAGTGTGTGTGTGTGTGTGTGTGTGTGTGTGTGTGTGTGTGTGTGTGTGTGTGTGCATATGTGATCCACTATATCCAAGGCTCAGTACTTGTGGCTCCTCCAAGCACTTCTCACCCACCCTCTACCCTAAACCTTTCTAGCCCTGGGGCTGGGCTCTACCTCCCCTGCTCAGCTTCTGATTCCTATATATTCCAGTCATTTTAGGCATGCTCTCTTGACCTCTTGGTTCTTTTCCTTTCCTACTCTCTTGGTCCTTGGCTCCTCTCTTCATCCATTTGCTCTCTCTCCACTTTTCTCTCTCTTCTTTTTGTCTCTCTCTCTCTCCCTCCCCACCACCTTTCTCCTCTCATGGCTCAGGCTATTCTTCTGGCTCACTTAAGTCTGGATCCTTCCAGATAACTCTTCCACAATAAGCCATACCTAGAAGCAGATATGTCCTCATTTTCGTGTGTGTGTGTGTGTGTGTGTGGTGTCTGTGTGTATGTGTATATGTAAGTATATATGTAAATGCATATATTATGCATGTATGTATGTATCATGTATGTGTGTATATATCTATATCTTATGTTTATAGCCCAACAGAACAAAACTACACAAAATGATTGCAGTATTCAGAATTGTTTTAAGTATATTAAATATTAGGTTATTATATTACTTAATTTCTATATATTACTAGTAATAAGTAAAATGTAATTCAACTCTTAAAAGAACTTTCTGTCTTTACATCACTTATATAAGAAACTCAGGAAAGAAGATTCCAAAATGTCACTTAAAGAGAATCTTTTTCCTGAAGGTATCTGTGGTGGTTTGAAAGAACATGGTCCCCAAAGAGAGTGACACTATTAGGATGTGTGGACTTGTTGGAGGCAGTGTCTCATTGTGGAGGTGGGCTTTGAGGTCTCATATATGCTCAACAAGCCATTCAGTGTCTTAGACCATTTCCTGATGCCTGCCTATCAAGATGTGGGACTCTCAGCTCCAACACCATGTCTGCCTACATAACACCATGTCATACAATAATGATAATAGACTAAACCTATGAAATGTAAAGCCACCCCAATTAAATGTTTTTTTTTCCTTTATAAGAGTTGCTGTGGTCATGATGTCTCTTCACAGTAATAGAAGTAACTAAGACAGTGTCTTATGCTCAGTAATTTTATTTGCACAGAATTTTCTTCATGGAGTAAGAAAATCTCAAAAATATTAGAGGCCTGTATATTGATCCTTAGACATCATAAAACATGTTTCCCATGCTGAAAGTTCAGGCATTATAGTAACAGCATCACTGTGGCCCCTGATCTTTCATGCTGAACCATATAAACACAACCCATTAAAGATGACTTCCATACCCATTCCTCTGTAATAACTCCCCTCATCCAGCTCATGCCCTTTTAACCTACACCTTCAGTGAGCCAAACAACTGCTACATAATAAAATACCTATACTGGATAATCTATAAAGAAAAGGAGTTTATTTGGACTCATGGTTCTGGAAACTAGAGAGTTCAACAAGACAGTGCCCATTTATCAACTAGGGAAACCAGAAAAGCAGAAGTGAAAACATGAACAAAAGAACGAGACAAAGGAAGTCAGGTTGCTCTTCTGATCACCCCCTCCACTGAGAATTCACACGCTGCTAAAAGCAAGACTTAACTGTTGATGAGATTGGGCCCTCATGGCATAGTCACCTACCATTAGACTCTACTGGTCCAAAGCCACACTGGCAACATGTAGCCTTTTACAGAACACATTCCAAACAGAACAGCTAAACATGACATGTCAGCAAAACTCCAAGCCATTTCTAAATGTGAGGGGTATATAAAAATTACGTACTCCTTCAGTAAAATCAGTCATTAGATGTGTCCTCTGCAAAAAGCTAGCAGGATATTGGAACATCATATATGAGACCATTCGTGGATACCAAGTTCAGAGAGAACTAGGAATGAGAATGCATGATACGTGAAGTAGACTCTGTTTGCTTCCAACATTGATGAACTAGTAATTTCTTGTAACAGGTTAATAATCAATACTGTCGGGAGTAATGGAAATGAGACAAAGTAAAACTATGAGAAATTTGGATGTAATATAAAACAAGTCAATTCGATTTATAGCCTTGAAAATGAACTGTTCCCAAAACTGCCACTGCTTGTGTAGGAACAGTTTTTGATTGTTGCTGTTTGGACTTATTAGTTGATCAACATAAAGGCATCCTGTCATCATTGCACAAAATAATCAGAGAGATCAGAACCAGCACCCAGAAGTACATTGCAGGAAGGAAGAGGAAAGCCGTGATCCAACAGAATAATATGTTGCAATTTTCAATAGCACTCTAAGCCAAAAATTCACAAAGAAACCTTTTGCCAAGAAAAAAAAATACTTTCCTAATTTGTTTCTTTTGTTGTGTTTTGCTTTGAATTTTAAAAGTTCTTCTTTGTTTGGTTTTAAAGAGCAAACTCATAAATATTTACAGAGACATCTTACTAAGCAGAAAAGAAGATTAGAAAATATTTTCAAATGAATGCAATGTTTCATGTAAATTAGATTGTACAATCAATTTTATACTAAGAAGAAACAACTTACAAATCACAAAACACAATTGAGTTCACGGAACAACATTTGAAATGATAAGGACAGTGAGGACAAATCCAATATGATCTCTTAGTATAATTCAAGTTCAGTTTAGTGAGCGTATCGGCACCTAAGAGTAAGCACCATTAAGTGGTAGTATTAGATGTTACCAAGGAAACCAGTAAGAATAAATCTTTAACTAGAATTTTTTATTTAAACATGTCAGCCACTGTTAATCATAAATTTCTATCTGTTAAAGTCATAATATGTTATTTTTTAAAATTTTCTTACGTCTGAGAGTACAGTCCACTTCATTACTACTTCTATCAAGATGTATTCGTGTTCTGTTAGATGGGGCTTTTCTAAAACATGGAGACATATTCATGTTTCATTGCAATACCACTGTTTCTAAAACTTATATGTTTGCAACAGGCATTAAACCCCTCTTTGTACTAACGTCATTACGGAGGCATTAAAAACGTGATGTTTGCCGGGCGGTGGTGGTGAACGCCTTTAATCCCAGCACTCAGGAGGCAGAGGCAGGTGGATCTCTGTGAGTTCTCTGAGTTCGAGGCCAGCCTGGTCTACAAGAGCAAGTTCCAGGACAGGCTCCAAAGCCACAGAGAAACCCTGTCTCGAAAAATCAAAAAAAAAAAAAAAAAAAAAAAAAAAAAAAAAAAACCGTGATGTTTCTGTTAGTATTTTGCATTCTTAACTAATAATTTCTTAAAAAGGTTAAGAAATGTGTATTGGAAATAGCTTACTTGTACATACATGGGTTGTATCTCTCAATTAAAAAAAATATTTAAAGAAATAGAAATTAAATGAGCAGTTCCATTCTTTTTACTATATCCATTTTATTTTCTTAAAACCATGACTTCTTATTTACAACTACTTTACATGAAATCAATAAGCCCCCAAACACCAGTGGTAAAAGCTATGCACTGTGTAACTCAACAAGGCAATATGTGTGAAGTGGATCATAGAAATATCCTCCGACCATGTAAAATTATGATTATATATCTTCCTCTGGTCTTCTTTATCATCTGTTCGATGATAAAATAACTCATGAAATACCTCATAGATCCTGGACAAACAAAATAAAGACTTTTCAAAATATGCTGGCAGTATTCAAACCACTGCCCAACCTTCGGCTCTCTAGTGCTATACAGAATCGAGTATATTTATTATAACAAAAGAATGAATGAGAAAGTACCAAAAGGGGAAGTTATAGTACCTTTCCCCAAAATTTAATTTTACAAAAATGAAAAAAGAAATGGCACATCTTTTATTTTTAGGAAAGTCTTTTTTGTTCTTCAGTTATATAAAAATATGGAGAGACAGGCTAGTTATCAATAAATTATTAATTCATCAAATACTAATTGAAGGTTTTCTGGAGAAAACTCAGAATTTAGCAAAGCATATGTTATCTCTGTAAAAAAAAAAAAAAAGAATGGCTGAATGATAAAAATGTTTACTCAGATAACTTCATATCCTCAGAGGTGATGGTCTTGGGTTTTTTGTTTCTGTTTTGTTTTGTTTTGTTTTGTTTGTGATGGAGGTGCCCAGTTTGTTTTTCTTTACTTTTTGTTTTTGTTTTTTGTTTACCCCTGCTCTCATATATTACATCCAGACAGCAGTTTCCCTTCTTCTGCTCTTCCAAGTCCCACTGTCACCCCCACCACTCCTCCCTCCTCTCCCCAGATCCGTTCCTCCTTCACAGAAGAGGAGGCTTCCCAGGATCTAAAGAGCTGGAGGGAAGAGCAGCAGTTCCCACAGCTGCTATACAGAATGTAGCTTTAAGTGTACAGATACTAAGATAAATAAGGTAGATTTGCCAGACAATTAGAAGACTGTAGCAGCAACAAAAGCTCTGAAAGTTTCTTAAGTCTTGAAAATCCAATCTACAGATGAAAATCCTGCTTTAAGCTGTTCTCTTTATTTATGAGGAAGATAGAAAAAAATCTATACAGCTAAATTGCCTTGCAGACATGAATCTGTTGCAGAGATTGTTGCACAGAGAAACCCTGTCTTTAAAAACAAACGACAAACAAAAAAAAAAAAGGAAAAAGAGAAAGGAAGATATAAAAGAAAATATTCAAAAGCATCATATTAATGGTGATGTTAGAGTTTAAAGTGTTAGAATTAGTGTGTGTGTGTGTGTGTGTGTGTGTGATATTTTTGCACAAGATCTAAATAAAGAATTTTTAAACATGAGTTAAAAATTTCTCTAGCTAACCAAAGCTACTTAGTTAATAACTCCCATCCAGTGACTAAAATTATACTGAATAACTTAAAAGCACATCTGCTAAACAAAAATTAGGGGAAAAAAGCCATGAAAATAAAATCAGAGTTCTAAAAAGCACTGTGATTATTTGAAAGGGGAAAAAAAGATAGCAGTTAGTATTATTGATCAAATTCACCTACAAAGCCTCTGGCACGGACCTGAAGTTTTCATTGTGTTATTCAGCTTGAGACTGAAATATATCAGTCTTTTCTTACAGGGTTAAATGAAAAATAATGACTCGTGTTCCTAATTATTTTAGAAGCAATTTGAAAGCAAGACAATAATTATTTTGACATGAATGTTAACTGAAAATAAACAGAAGAATGCAGAGGTCCCAATGTCCTAAAGCTGTTAGAAAGCCTGTTCTCTAAGGAGACATTCCTAAAGGTAGACCAGGAATTAGAAGTTGATGACACCCATGTACACCTGCACACTGCGTCTTCTAATTCAGTGCCATTAATTTGTTTTTCAGTGCCCATTTCAAAATTCCTGCCTGCATTTATGATGTTTCTTTTGGTGTCAAATTCTGCCCCTGGCTATGGAGTCATTATTTTTATTGCCTTGGAAAACAGCCATACACAAAGAGAAAAACAAAATATCATAAGCCGGGCGGTGGTGGCGCACGCCATTAATCCCAGCACTCGGGAGGCAGAGGCAGGTGGATCTATGTGAGTTCAAGGCCAGCCTGGTCTACAAGAGCTAGTTCCAGGACAGGCTCTAAAGCTGCAGAGAAACCCTGTCTCGAAAAACCAAAAAAAAAAAATATCATAATACTCACTTACCCCACTATCCAAATTCAAAATTGTGCCCCATTTCCCTATGCACCTCTTTTCGATTCACATGCAGAAAATGCCACTGGTGTAAAGGTTCAAAAATTAGAGGTTTTGGTAAAAGAAATTCATGAATTAAATTGCTAATTAAGTTTCTTTTCATTTTTTCCAGAAATGGATCACAGCTGCCTCAGAAGTAGTGATATAAGAATGAATTTTGAAGCTCAAAATTCCAATATATAAAGCCGGGCGGTGGTGGCGCACGCCTTTAATCCCAGCACTCGGGAGGCAGAGGCAGGCGGATCTCTGTGAGTTCGAGGCCAGCCTGGTCTACAAGAGCTAGTTCCAGGACAGGCTCTAAAAGAGCTGCAGAGAAACCCTGTCTCGAAAAACCAAAAAAAAAAAAAAAAAAAAAAAAAAAAAAAATTCCAATATATATAACAAATTAAATAAGTTCTTAATTTTATATATATATATATATATATATATATATATATATATATATATAACAAATTAAATAAGTTCTTAATGAGCACAAGAATAGGAAGGAGAAGCAAAATGTTCAGGAATGTCTGCTCAGTTAGCCAGGAGGAAGTTCTATGATGATTCCCAGAAAAAGTTGAGTGAGTTGGGCTTCCTACCCTTGTCTCAACAGTTTCCCAAGTGGAATATTCTAAGATCTTCCCCCCAAATCACAACCTGGCACTAGTTCTTTCTCTCTGCAAAGTCAGAAAAAAAAGGAGACTATTGAACAAAAAAGAACAGTTGATCCAGCACTGAGGGGACAAGGCAATAAAACCGAGCAAAAGAAAACTACTGGGAACAACTGATTTAAAAGACGATGCCATAAATAAACCTAGAGGCCCCTCAACATTATGTTCTGAACTAGGGAAAAAAACAGTTTTAATTATATTTTGAATAGGAAAAAAAGAATTTTGCTGTAAGGATAAAGCATCTAATTATTCCTAAAAGCTGTACCATTATATAAATTGTTCTAGGTTGTGCTAACAGTTATGCTAAGAGTTATACTTGGACCTGCTAAACTGTCTTTCTGTTACACCAAGCAGTAGAACTAATAAAACTGAAATTTCTTAAGTGCAAGGTATACTTATGTTCCATAGACATTAAACCACCCGGGGTGGAAGGCCACAAGATGTGACTTCACATCTGCAGGCCCATATTTCTTATGGTGTGGCAGCCAGGCTCTGAAGCCATAGGTCCACCTGAGGTGGTCATGTAGACATGCAGACAGCCTCAAGCATAGCCAGGATGTGCTGCTCCTTCTCTTTTGTTATAAAAGTAGATTGCCTGGGGAGAGGTGTTTGCTGAAGCTGATGACTGTCCCTAGCCGCAGGTCCCCCAGAAAAAGAATATTAATGAGGTATCCACCTCAGTTGAGAGGGGGATTAATCGATGTTTGATAATAAATGCGGGTAGATCTTCAAGAGAGAGAGAAGCCTGAGATGCCCTTCTGTGATGACCACGTAAGCTGTGTCTGGTTATTCCTTGCACCTTCGTACCAGTAATTTTATATGATCTGTTCCCATTGTATATAGTTGTATTTGGTTTCTGAATCTGTCTTATTTAGACAAAAGGGGGAGATGTTGGGGCAGCTGGCCCAATCCCTGCGTTCAGGGGCGTGGATGCTCCAGCGGAGTAGCATTCCCCTTAAATAGGATCGGGGCGCCGGAAGGAGGCCCGTTTGGTTCTCCCCTGCATACCTTCTGCTCCACTGGACCCTTGGATCTGTAAGTTCCCTTATTCCCCCTTTTTATTAAAACTGATTTGTTATAAAAGGACTATCTTGGTTATTTCCTAACCCCTCCGACCGCCGGCAGCCGGCACAAGAATAGACATTCAAAGAAAGTTCATAAGAATAAATAAATATAAGTCTAAGTATGGCTGCTCTTCCAAATGTCATGGTCCCTTTATAAATTCCCAAACCTGAGTCAGTTTCTACAAATGAAAATTGCCAGTGAATATGTGGTTGAGTCTCTCGGAGATAAAGCAAAGTACCACCATAGAAAGAATGTGCTATTGTGATTGTCCCAGTTCTTTTCCAAAGGGACCTACAGCCTACAGCTAAGATGACTGCACAGTAAGGACAGATACAATACTTTAAGCACTGAAGATAAAAAAAAAATATAAAAGATTTGAGTTAACATTGTATCCTTAAGACCAGCACACCATTGCTGGCCCACGGTGAGAATGTGGGACTTATTCAAGACTAATAATAAATAGGTAGTCCTAATAATGAATCCACTGAATTGAATTGAAACAATTGTTGGACTTTTCCCTTGCTCCTGAATAAACTATTGAAAGTCATTTATTTACTAGTTGGAATAATCCTCACACAAGATTTTGGCATTTGGGTAAACTCTGTCTTCACTGAGAAAGCCAAGCAAAAATTCTACTTGTCCAATTTTCTAAAAAAAAAAAAAAGCAAAAAAATAATATCCTGGAAATGGAAAGGAGACTAAGGGCCAAAAAGAAAGATTAGAAGTCCATAACATTTTTGTGTTTGACTTCTATTCCAGTTCCTGCCGAAACTTGTTGGCCCCTGCATAGTAGTGATAGACTACAAAAATCTCTGTTATTATGTGTGATATCACTAGAGCACAAACCCTGGTGCAGTTGATGTACCTGATGACTTTGTAAATACATCTTGTAGACCAACCAAGAAGGGATATCAGAGCAAATTGTATTCATTCATGTATAATAAAAATGTCAGAACAAATAAAATAAATAAAGTAAATTTATCAATGCCACTATCCTTTGTTAGAGAATGTACTGAAGAAAGAAGAGGATGGTTGGAGTATTATGTGCCAGGAGGCAAATGCTGGAGAAGATGAGGCAGGAGGAAATCACCAGTTCGAAGACACCCAGGGTTATGCTTTTTGAGCTAGGGAACTATCTTGGTTGTGGACCTTTCCCAAACACATTTATTCAGCCAGAGCTGTTATCTGGGAATTTTGGATTATGTGTTTCATAGATGTACAAATGTAAAGCATGGCAACTGAGCAGGAAACCCACTTCATAGTGAAAGAATTGCAGAAATGGGACCGTATTGAAGTGTTCTTCTGTTTATCCCCCCAAACCATCCTGTGGCAGTGCACCTTGTAGAACACTACAGAGACCTGCTGAAATTGTAGCTGGATATCTTCTGTAAGCATATGAGAGCATTCACCAAAAAGCAAATATGTTAAATCAGAGACAGTGTGTCTCATTCGAAAGAATTCATGAGTATGGATGCCAAGGGTTAGAAGTAGAAATGACCCTTTACCATCATTTAATGAGTCATTTTCTGTGCCCTATACATCTGGACTCTGCAGCCTTAGGATTCTTGGTTCTCAAAAAGGAATCTATCCTAGCTACAACAGCGATGACCATCAGAGAAGTAAAATGCACAACTGTGCCCACAGATCTAATGCAAGAATAACTGTGTTTGTCAACTTTGATCAACAAGGGAGGGAAACTGCTCTTACACAATAGGTACGGAGAAGCGTGCCTGTAAACTTCTCATGATCTAGGTGAGCACTTAGTATTCCTTGTTCTGTCACGGCCTTTTGAGGACAAGTGCAGCAATCCTCGGTGGAAAGAGGTGGCGTGAACCATCGACAAAGCCGCATCACCAGGGATGAGGGATGCAGGCAAAGAAAATACAGAACAGACAGTGGTAAAAGAAAAGGGCAGAGCACAGTTAGAGATAATGAACAATGGTAGTATCAGTTTGTCTTTCCGTGCCTCCTCTTCCAAGTTCATCAATGGGAAGAGAGGTGAAATGTCACCTTGTATTAGCTGTTGCCAAAAAGGGTATGAAGTGGACCCTAAGGCCCCAGTGCAAGAAAGGACATGCACGCTGGCTCTAAGGATGTGGCTAGCCAGAAAGTGATACCTGATAATGCCTTCTTATCTGACTCATTTTTGAATTGAAGTCACAGTCTTCTCAGTGTAATACCAGCCAACTACCTTGTGATAATTCGTGACAAAGGTCCAGCACATCAGCCTACTTGAAGACAACTCCAATGGGCAGGCTTTGGCCTAGTCCTAGACTTCTCATCGGAGCTGGCGGAGATTTCATTAGATAGGCTTCACATTCTAGAGTGACCACTTCTGTTTCTTCCCTATATGCTATTGATCACTTAGTCCTTGCAGTTCTGACTCCATCTTGCTGTTCTATATTTTAATCTATTAAAAGAAAGTGCTAAGGGGCTGTGGATATATCTCAGTCAATAAAGTGCTTAGTGTGCAAGCAGGAGAATCTGAGCAAAGATTACCAGAATAGAGGCCAGATGTGGCAACCTGAACCTGTAATCCCAGCACTGGTGAGGTAAAGATAGGAGGAGCTCTTGACCCTGCAGGCCAAACAATCTATCTGAATTGGTGGGCTCCAGATTTTGTGAAGTAACTTGTCCTGAAAAATAGAGTAGTGAGAGCTTGAGAAAGACACCCAATGTTAACCTCTGGCTTCCACATGGAGGTACACACACAAACACACACACAAAAGTAAACACATGTAGACCACAGACACATAAACTTGAATAAGATATGCACAATAGTACACCCAGAGATGAATATGTGTGTACACACACACACACACACACACACATACACACACACACAGTCATATATGCTTCGATATGCCAACAAAAAAATTCTAGAAGTTGCATCCTCTATGTTATTTTTAAATTGCAAAGGAAATAAATGTGTAGTTATCTGCTGAGAAATCTGTGGAGAAAAATAATGTGTTCATTATTGTTTATTCCAGAGCTTTCTGAAATAATTGAATTGAGAAACTCTTGCTGTCCTAGCACTCACAGCATCCCACGGGGGTAAGTTCCTATAGAAAATACAACCAAGTGCCAGTTTACCAACTTAAAGTTAGTCATTCATAAATATGATCAACCTCCAGAACTTGTTGAGCAAATTCAAATTTTCTTCCTAAGTGTTCACCAGGCCTGATTCTGCTCAGCATTCTCAGGTGAGAGCACATGCATTCAAGATAATATGGTCCCAGACTTGTAAATTCAGATACATAAAATAAAAACGTCTTGTGAAACTGGATTAGAAACATACATAAATAACTAAATTCCATTTTTTTGCATCTTGAAATATTTGGGGAAAATACTGAGATAAAATCATTATTTCTTAAAGTAAATCAAAATTTTATAAAACAAAGGAGCTAAATAAATATTTCCTCATATTTTTATGGAATTTACTTCTGCTACAACCCTAAAGGAGGATAAAACCCCCTAATGCCTCAGTCTTGCTGATTTATTCAGTAAATATTTACTCATTGCCTTGTGTGTTCCAGGTTCCTTGTTGAGTTCTAAGATGAACAACCATAAAAAAGAGAAACCCATCTACTTAAGAAAGACCTCTCTGGAGGGGTAACATTTGCAATGGGACATGCAAGCAAAGTTTGATTAGCCAGGGATGTCTGGTGGGTGGTAGGTACCAAATGTTCCAAGCTACAAGAACAGTGTGCACAGAGGCCCTGGAGAGGGAGGATTGGTTCAAAAGAGAAAATGAAGAAGACCTGTTTGCTTATGGCTTAAAGAAGAAAGGACAAAAGCATACCCAAAGCAAGCCAGAGAGTCTTGTATCATTAATCTAGAACTCTGCGGTTTAAATCTAGGACTAGGCCTAGTAGTGCACACAAGAGAACAAGTACCCGTGTTTCTGTCCTCACCCAGCACAAACTCCTGCAAAGAGAGATTAAGTCAAAGGTGGAAAGGGGATCCTAAAACTTAGTAAGATCAGCTGTGTTAGCTTCCTCTTCTAATGTGTGGCAGTGGGGGGCAGATGGGAGTGGACATCTTGACTGAACCAGAGTGGGTGGAAGTGACAGAGCTCGCTTGCTCCCTGGGCCCCACTAAGTCATCTCGACAAACTTGGGAGCTGATGGCTCCCTCTTCCGTGTGTTCCAAAGCCTGTCTGATCTATGCACTTCCAAATGACCACAGTATGGGGGAAATTTCTAGACAGTTTACATAGTACTTTTAAGTTTGAATACGATGTGAAACTGAGATTGCACAATTAGTGACAGAGACACAGAATGGGTTTCTTCTACCAAAAGGAAATATGAATAGAAAGTTGGACCCAGACTTCCGAGGGGTTTTATCAATTACTCAAGAAAGCACATATCCAGGGAAGTAACTAGAGATTACACTAAAGTTATTTTCTTTTATTGTTAATTTAATGGCATTAAGTCTAAACATGAATTAATTATTAAAGAAAATAGACTCCAGTATAATTTGGGGGTCCAGGAAAATATTGAGCGTTCTTACAGTATTTTGGGTTTAGCAAAATACATTTTGCCAAACATTTTACCCCTAATTCAGAAAAGGCATGCATATTTCAAAGGAAATTTAATCCATATGTTTCTGATTCATTTACACTTAATTCATCAAAATGTTGTTTTGTAAGAGTTACTCGGTGTCCAAGAAGTCTTAGAAGAGTCTTTTCTTTGAACCAGAAAGCTTTGTGCTGCCAGGACTAAATGGAACTCTACTTGCAAAGAGTAGGACCTAGTGTTCCTCTAGGAAGTTTGGCCCGTAAGCCAGACTCTCCTCCCAGAACAATGAGGTCGAGAGGAACAGGTAATACTGAGCATTAACAGTGAGCCTGCAGGGAGTGAAAGTGGCTCATCATTCTGTTACTGAGAGGCACTTTTTGTTTTCATTTTAAGTGTCCCCCCCCCAAAAAAAATCATTCCAACATTTCAACAAGAAAATGAAGGGCTTTGTTCCTTAGCATGGAATGTAAGACTTGGTTATTAACAGCAGATAAATATGTGATTTTATATTACAATAACCAAAGTGGATTTCCTCTGGAATCTGAAGCATTTTGTTATATGGAGTTGGCATTTCCTTGATGCCTTGCTGCAATGTGCTACTTGTTTTGAATGTTGAGAACGTTATGTTTTTATCTAACTGATGCTCGAGTGTCTCTGGTACATTTTTCCTGCTTGCTTAACTTCCAAGAGTTCAGGTAGTAATTCTGCTTTTTCTTTTTTCTTTTTTTAAAAGAAGAACAAAAGGGTGCAAGACTCTGCTTTTGAAACCATATTGTCCTGTGATGCATTTTCTGTGGCTATTAACTTGATTGTGCATATATTATGGCAATGGTTCAAACCTCCTTCAATGATGCAAACATCATGATGCAGTTACAGTGCTATCCCTTGATAGATGCAAGAAGCTGCAGCCTCCTGAATGACAATGAGACACAGGGGTCTAAAAATACAGAACTCATCAGATTCAAAATGACTGTAAAGATTTCCCATGATTAAAACCATAAAATATTTCAGGGAAAATAACATATAAAAATTAAACAGTAACAGAAGTGGTCACTCTTAATGAGTTTTAATTAATTAAAGTTTAAAAAACAGCATATATGATAACATTTATTATGACTACTTATACATTTCACATATTCATACCAAATATGTATATCAAGTGATAAATTTAATTAAATATATATGTATACACACACACACATATATATATGTATACATATACATATATATATATATATATTTGAGGTTATGCCTTAGGGCTCATTTTTCTTTGAAAACCCTTCCAAATTATCTGTATAAGTATTTTGCTGGCTGAAAACATCAAATTGAAAGCAAAAGTTTGCAAATATGGAGATTTAGAGACAGAGCATCTAGAATGGAAACACTTTTTTCAGTCCAAAAAGTTGATCTGCACAGTTCAAGCTACAGCATTTGGAGTTTACATGAGATCTGTCTTATCACTGCTTTCTAATTAGAACAAGGGAAAGAGACATCCACAAATAGAACTTGGATTAAAACCCAGCTCCATTATTTAGCAAATAAGTTCCACTTTAAATGAAAAAATAAACCACAAACCTATGAGCCAGTTTCTGCATCTATAGACATCATAAAAACATTTTACACAAAGAAACATTGAGGGTATAGCCCAGTGGCAGAGCGCTTCCCTAACATGTAGAAAACCCCTAGATTTAATCTCAAATACTAGAAGGAGGGGGGAAGAAAGGAAAGGGAGAAAGGAGGGAGGGAGGGAGGGAGGGAGGGAGGGAGGGAGGGAGGGAGGGAGGGAGGGAGGGAGGGAGGAACTTGTTGGGATGCTAAAAAGAAGAGGAAAGAGAATGAGAGCAAATCACTTGTCCTTTGCCACAGATGTGAAAGTGTTACACTCTTCCAGTCATGTAAGAAACACACATGTAACAAGTAAGCACCTTAAAAGAATCTCACCAATGAAGACACTTACACTGGAGGACACTGACCCCACTGACAGGACAAGGAAACACAATTTCTCAAAGAATTTATCATGTTATATGACACGGAGAAAATTATTTATCTTAAAAGTTAAAACACAAAAAGTTTTAGAGAAAAATTACTTAACTAGATGTATTAAGTATGTTGAACACAAAAGACTTATCTATGTTTTTACAATAATATGCAAAGAAGAATCAAACAGTTGTGGTTACATCCTCTGTAGTCTTTGATTCAAACAAAGGTTAAAGCAAAACCCATACTTTGCATGCTCCAAGTCCCTTTATAGTGGGGCTCAATCTGCAGTTCAACTTGCTGTGTGTTCTTATCTTCCTGGTATGAAGCAATAATTCCATGGAATGAAGACTGAAAATTTGTTTTTGTTTTCTGTAGCAAGATCCCATTGTAATCTTGTCTTCCATCAGGGACTAGGGCCCATGTGGTCCTCTGAAACTCTAGTTTAAGGTTTCAAGGAAAGATGAAACACTCTACCTATCTCTCAAGGGCAGTAACAATAGCCTTGTAAACACATTGTTTCTTCTGTTAAGAACTCACTTTCGGAAATCTTGTGTCAAAAGAAAGTTCATGGTTTGTAAGGCCCTGTCTGGTTCTAATGGCAAAGTGGAGCCAATGCAAGGGGCCGATTTCAGCAGCTTTCAAAAGAGTTAGTTAATTAAAATCACCCTGGTCTTAACTTGCCTCTTTTTCTGTCTCTTTAGTTGGCCCAACTTGTCCATTAGTAGAATATTAAACAAATGAAAGCCAAAAGGGGAAATGAAGCAAGGTTCTTTCTATGCATGTTTCTAAGACCAGCAGTGTATGCTCCAAACCATGTCTACCAGAGCCAAAAGTATGAAAATAAAGCAACACTTCTCCCTCTGATTGAAAACTACTTGAATTTAGTACTTGCTTCACATACCAAAAGCAATTATTATCCTCGGAGTTTAAAAAGAAATAGCAAAGCAGACGCTGCTAAAATGCAGTGTTTTGCTATATACACGCATTGAGGAGCCTCTTAGGAATACGCAAGCTACCGCATAACTCACTAAGGCAATGCCTAAGGATGCCGCACACTGTTTTCTCCGCTTAACTTGCTAACCTTGGGAAATAAAGCTTTGCTGCAAGTCCCTAACAACCTTGGCTCCCTGATCATGTGATTAGAGAAAGAAATACACTCTCTGGCTTTCATTAGCTTAAGGACATCTGCAAAGGAGAACTTACAACACAAAACAATCTTGGTTGCTGATCGTGTTCTCTCATCTGGACGGCACAGTGTTAGTGTCAACAATTGCAGTAAACAGCGTGGCCAGAGCTAACATAAACATTTCAGAAATCATAAGCTTAATACCGTTGTTCAGCAGTTGGATCAAGCTATGACTAAACTCTCCTGTGCTGTAGACCACAGGCTGGAGCCTGACTTTGATGCATTTCCAGAAAGAAAGTGGATCCAAACCTGCACGCTAGGAGAAAAGTGAACGTTGCTGGCACACACACATGTCGATAGGTGCGCATGCATAGCATCTGGGGGTGACAGGGGTCAGTAATGGGTGGGAAGCTTTCTACGCATCTGTCTGTTACTAAACTCGAGTCATGAAAGTAGATACTGTTTATTTCTGTGCTGACTGTTCTTCGACGCTAGCTCCTCCTCTGGTCACATTTTTTTTTTTAAAATAGCTCCATGCCATTCCTATTATGTGCAGACTCTCTTTAGACCCAGGGCGAGACAACGGAAAAAACAAACCTAAACAAAAGCAAACAGAATCGAAATGCTCTGGGTTTGCTTTATAAACACACCAGCCCCAAGGTAGGCAACTACCTTCAAAGAAAGCAGGAATAATTTGCTCAATCCTTGATTCTCACATGAGAATTCTGATGTCACTTATGAATTCACGATATTCTTTTTAGCCTTCGTCATTTTGTCCATCCAAAAATGCTCCTGAGAGTCATCTTTTTCTCAAGACTGACTGTTTATTGCTAAGGGATCTTCTTGTCATGGTATTACCTGTACTCTTGCTGTTCCTGGCCTGCATCTGAATGATTAGACCCCTGCCACTCTGATCCCAAAATTCCTAGCAGATGAATAAAACAATTCTCTCTATTTTTCATAATCATATGGGACAGCCTTTTACAATTTAGGAATTGCTTTTTTCACGGTTTCTACCACTGTTACTTTTCAGCAAGTTTGGGAGAGGTGAGCCAATAGAGAATTAGGATCCACATTTGGCAGATAAAAAAAACCAGAAGGCCATCCATGTCTGGGCTAGAATTTAAACCTCCAACACAGGATGCTAATCCCTCGTTCATTGGACCATATCATGTTATCTCTCACAAAACCAAGAAGCTTTAAATAGTCCCCACTTTGCATCTTGCCTTTTAGTCGTCTGATAACCTATTGTAAGCCAAGAAGACGTAGACTGAGTGTACCTAAAATGTGAGTAAACAACAGCTCTATTAAACCCTTCACAAGAATCTAAGCTAATGGCTAAGTAAAAATATTAGTTTCCTAATAGATGTACTGTACAGTATCTTCTCAAAAATCTCTCCATAGGCCTAGATCAGCTTAATGAAACTCATCATTTACACATATAAAATGGATTCTGGAAAAAAGCTAGGTATCACATTCAAGACCATGTTGCTCGTGAATAGCTGAGGTGGAATCTAAACTGAGAATGTTTCCCCTCAAATTTGGTGGTGTGGGGGGAAAAAATCACTTATTAATAAGTAATAATAATAAATGAGGGACTTATCAGATCCTCTGACAGGCGCCGAATGTCACTAGGGTTTTGTCTTTCCACATTAGTATCACACGGTTGGCATTTCAGGCCAATCTTGGCTATAATAGCCAGCAACCCTTGGCAGTGTCACAGCAAGGATCCCCTTCCAACCATGAAATGTGTGTGACTGTGCCCTTGATATTTTGCTTTCAGGGTTATGCTTATGCCCAAGCAATTTGAGAAAGAATTATTTATTATTACCCATAGGTTTATAGAGAACATGATCAAGCGGTTGGTTTTTAATGTATGTCTTCAGGCAGAAAGAGGCATATTCAGACAAACGCAGAGAACTCTCCCCTCAAACGTCACTCACTGTCTCTCTGACAGGTTGTCCACACGCCGTTTGAAAGCTGAAGGCCAAAACAGTTGAGGTTACTAAAGGACAAGTGTTTTAAGGGGCTCGTTAGTGGGCCGGGTGAAGTGACAGAACTATAAAGTTTTCTATAAATGTCACCTATAGTTAAAGATAATGTGAGTGTGATCTTTTATCTAAGAAGAAGCAGGAGAGCATTAGAAGAACAGCCTCTTGGCTACCGTTTTACTCATAAGTTATAGTAACAAAAACCAAACTGAGTAGTTTTTGGAAGAAGGGGCCCATTCACATCAACAGTATCAGATAGAAAAGCCCTAAAATGTGGCAGCTGGCTGCTTAAAGGTTTCATTTGTCCTCAATCTAAAGGGATCTAGGCGGCTGCTGTGCTGGCTGCTCTTCAAATACCTTCATTCTATAGCCAGTGATAGATACATACATACACACACACACACACACACACACACACACACACACTTGAAGGAAATCTCTTGATTCCTTCTCAGCAGCCCAATTGGCAGAAAATAAGAATAAAACAAACACAAAAGCTCACGTTTTGCAACGTTAGCAAAGAAGATGGTGATCTTTGCCCCTCCCCCTGCCTCATCTACCCCCAGTTTCTTCTTTGACACTCTGCCTAGTGAAATGAAAAAGAGGTTTTTTTAAAAAAGAAGGAAAAAAAGAAAAAGAAAGAGAGAGAGAGAGAGAGAGAGAGAGAGAGAGAGAAAGAAAGAAAGAAAGAAAGAAAGAAAGAAAGAAAGAAAGAAAGAAAGAAAGAAAAAGAAAGAAAGAAACATCTGCTTGGACTTCAGCGTCCTCTCCAAAGCACAAACCAAGCCTAGAAAGGTTACATGTTTCAACGCCACGCAAAACCAGGGAGAAAGTTCAACTGCTTATCCCGTTTGACCTTGGCGTTAGCGGAGGATCACATTGATCCTGATGGAGAGATTAAAACGCCAAGTTCAGAACCGCTCACCAAGCAAATTCACTAGGGGAGTTCGAAGAGTTCTTTGGCAATCGGACTTCATATGGAATTAGCAGAGACGATCCCAGGCCACAAATGTAGCAATATTTTAACTCAGTGTGCAAAATATCAAAGATAAGGCAGAAGGTTGGAGGCCATACTGAAGTTTTCAAATGTTGCTTTCCTAGTAGTGTCTGTCAAGAAAACACAGGCAAGTATGAGAGCTGCTAAAGGAATTATTTAAGGAGGAGAAAAAAAAACCAACAGCAACAATTTTAAAAAAATAATAAATAAAGGACACCAGGAACCATGGAAAGACAGGATAGAGCTGAGGGTGTCAGGGATAGCATTGGAGAGAGGGTGCAAGCCACAATATGTTGCCTTCTACATATGTCTAAGTTACAAAATCTTCTTGTCTCCTCTGAAAAACATTTCACCCTACAGAAAAATGCCACATACCCGTCTATGCCTTCTCTCAGTAAACAGCAAAGCAGCTCGGGGCAGTGAATTACAACTATAAACTTAAGACATTGAAAATCAAAGAGGAAGACTTGCAACAAAGACAGGCCAGCAATGAAAACCAACACCAACCCACCAGCCCATCCCTGAAGCTGTTCGGTGGAAGCCACTGTAAGTCTGTGGTCTGGGAGCTGGGTTCAATTCGCATGTCAGCCACAGCTGATGTTTCTTATTGTTCTCATTCCTCGGTTTCCTCAATAGTGAATACTAGAGTAGGGAAGAGTCTGGAACTGAAGATTTTATTTAAGTAGTAAAAACCTACTTAGGAATTCCATGGTTTCTTTCTCAACTTCTTTCTTTTGACTAGTCGGAGATCTCTTGTTCTCTGTCTCTCTGTCTCTCTCTCTCTCTCTCTCTCTCTCTCTCTCTCTCTCTCTCTCTCTCTCTCTCTCTCCCTCCCTCCCTCATCTTCTGCTTGTGGATTAGATATAGGCTATCAGCTACTGTTTAGCTAATCTCCAAAGCCATGTCTACATATTGCCATGTTCCCCACCATGCTGATCACCAACTACTTTTCTGTTATGAGTTAATGTGGTCACAGTGTCTCTTCACAAATATTCACAGTAGTCACATCCTAGTTCAAAATTCCCACAATAACAAAATCACTAAGGTTAAATATCTCCCCCAGAAAACTGAAAAGAGACAGTACAGAGCATATGAGGGCAATCTTGCTAAACTAGCTTCCACGTCATGGATTACCAGGGTTGACTCAGTGACCTGGATGACTTGGAAGGTGTTCCCTTCTTTCTAGCCATTCCATGTGTATCCCTGCCTGACAGGAGAACTGATCTTTGTCCAAAGATATGCAGATAGCTACCTTCCTCAGCTAGAATCTCCAAACAAGCTCTCAAGAGGCACTAATGGGATAAGCGATTAAATAGATACAAGTAGTATCATTGCCAGATTATCTATTTTCATAACAACAGTAAGAGAGCCTTCAGTTTTCCAGTCTTTTTTGTGTAATTACAAATTTTTCTTTGATGCTTTCACTGTCCTTAGTGGAAGTGTTTAACTAGCAAATGTAGCATCATTTGCAATGATCTGAATGACCATACTTTTTCTGTTCAGATTGCAAATTCATCACAGCTAACACAACACTTTTGGTTATTATTGGGGCCAAAGAGATGGTTCAATAGTTAAGAGCACTGGCTCTTCTTTTACAGGATCTGGCTGAGTTCTAGTCCCAACACCCACATGGTGGTTCACAATCATCTGTAATTCCAGTTTTCTAGTTCTAAGGCATCTGACATCTTCCTTTGTCCTCCCAGGCACACACATGACTGTGTGTGTGTGTGTGTGTGTGTGTGTGTGTGTGTGTATTTGCGTGTGTGTGTGTGTTTTGTGTGTGGGTTTCATTTGTGTGTATGTTTGGTCTGTGTGTGTCAGTGTGTGTGTTTGGTTGTGTGTGTATATGTTTGTGTGTGTGTTTGGTGTGTGTGTGTATGTGTGGAGTTTATGGAGTATATGTAATAGGGAAATTTGTGCCAGCAAAATACCCATATGCAAAAAAATAAATAAATCTTTTTTAAAAAGAGTTTTCCACTGTTTTTACTCAGTTCCTATCAGATATATACTACAGAAAATTCTTAATGACATTGAATGTAGAAATTGATGAATTCATTGATTTTTACTAAAATTACTGAGTTCTGTAGCCAGCCGTATTCGGTGTCTATCATTCCGGGGGGGGGGGGATGTTCAGCTGACTGAAAAAATAGTAACAAGTAAGGACAATAGGAGAAAATCAGCTACTCTGACATTTTTAAAAGTTGTGCAACACAGCCAGCAACATGATCACACTCTTTCTGACACACAGAAGGTTTCCCTCCTTGATAATTAGATTTTATCATTTTCTGCTTTTTACTACAAAAATTTTAAATTAAATTAAATTTTCCCAGTTTTTCTGTGACGATATCAGAGAAAACAAGACACATTTTTCTCTCTGATTTTTGTTGTTTGTGTTTGAGATGGAAATACATAATAAAAAAACCATAGCCGCATGTATATAATTCATACCTAAAAGAAAGATGTCACAAAGCAGCAAAGAAACGTTCCACAATAAGGAGTTAGCACGACAACTTTGTTATGTGTGCTAGAAATTTGCCAGGGTGTGTAGTTTGAAAAGATGAATGTATCCTTCCCATCTACCTTTCAATTCCCTGTTAAAATTCACTATTGCAAACTTTATTATGCCCAAATGCATTTTTAAGATATCTGCTCATCTCGTGTAGTTACAACAAAATCATTAGAAATTCCCATAACCAAATTGTGCTTATTACAAGCCAATTAAAATTATAAATGCACAAACAAGCAATGATACTACTTTTGGAAATTGCTCTGGTCACTATTGTTTTGGAACAACCATTCCTCTTCCCACATCCCTACCTCAAAATGGCAATTTTCAACTTCAAGTTCTTCAAATAAGCAGGCACCTTCATGAAGGCAGACAAAGCGAATTCAAAACCAACGAGTACAAGTACGTGATATGTGCTTGCATTTCGTGTGCTCTAATGACAGAGTTCATCCGGGACCACAGGCAACACCTGCTATGTGCCAGCTGGGCACACGGTGCTCGATGCTCCAGGAGTAAACCTGACCCTAAACAAACCAGTAAAGAGAAGAGAGAAGCAGCCAAGACAGCCAGAGCCAACCGAGTCGCTGTTTCTACTCGCAGCTGTGAGAAACGTCCATCCGAATAACTCAGATTCACTGAAACAGCAGAGCAGTTAGGTGCGTTTATCAGATCGGCCTGCGTCTGTTGTGACAGAAACAGCTTGTTCTGCTTTTCGGTGAACCCACTGGTGTAAATACTACTCCAGCAGCCACTGAGCTCCAGCACTGTTCCTTTTACAGGTTAGCACAAAGAAGAGGCTTTTAAAGACGTTTTTGCTTTAGAGTACAGAGGGGAAAAACTTTACAGAAGGTTATGACAGAAAAAGTGAGGGAGGTAGTTGCTTAAAATCGAATCTACCAGCTGGACAGTGGTGGCACACCTCTAATCCCAGCACTGGGAAGGCAGAGGGTAGGCTGGGTCTCGGTGAGTTCGATCCCAGCCTGATCTAGTCTATAGAGCGAGTTCCAGGAGAGGTAGGGCTACTCTATCTTCAAAAAAAAAAAAGGAAGAAAAGAGATTTAGGTGCAGGAATTGCAATGTACTGTTGTCCTATCCTTTGGGGCTGGGCGCCCCGTGATCAGCTGTTCCCTTCATTTTGACCGGTTATGGTTTTCTGTGATGCTGTGATGTGATGTGGTTTTCTGCTTGCAGAAAAGAGAGGCATCTTTGTTGCAGAGTGAGCAATGCACAGCTGCAGGTATAAGGGTAAAGCATTTAGGGTACACTTAGGAATTGCTGGTTTAGTAAAGTTGTATTTGCAGGTTCTCTAAGTACTTACTCTAAGTACTCTAAGTAACAGGGGCCTCTGCGGGTCTCATAGTTTGTTATCTGTGAGCCGAGCAGGTTGTCTCCATTCACCCATAGCTCCTCATATCATACCTCCTAAGTTGAATATTCTGGCTGTCTCCCAGATTTTTCTGGAGGATGGGCTGTAACCACAGTCTGAGATCCAGACAGGTAGAAGATATGTCTTTGTGCTCTCAAGATCTCCTCACATTAATTACCAAGCTGGAAGGATACAGTCAGGATGTTCAGAGTTTCTGGGCTGTCCAGCAGTATATGATAGACAAGTGGCCCCAGATTGAGCTCAGGCTATCAAACTCTAGGGTTGTTCTTCATTGATGAGATCTGTCTCTGTGTACTTCACTAACTGAACTAAGTTTCCTGACCCTGGCACATTTCACCTTGGCAATGGCCAGCCTTCCTACCTTCCAAAACTGCTCCCTAGGGTTATTTCACACCCTGGGGCTGTGGCAGAATAAATTCAGGATCGCAGACTTGGGTTCCTTTCCTGAGGACCCTGTGGGTAGCTCAGGATTAAACAATTAAAGTTAGTGCTGGATCAATTGCCTCCAGCAACAAAATGGGATTCCTTTTCATCTTTGACCCATCTGCTGGAGAAACCACGAGAGATGTGGGCTTGGGCTGGGATCGCAGGCTTGCCTCTGAGCTGAGACTTCCATTCTTTCTCGTCCTTCCTGGGAGCTCTGTATTGAAGCTGTGCTGAGCTAATCCTGCCTCTTCTCCAGTGCAGCACCCGTTCATTTCTCTCCACTACTGCGATCCCATCACCATCTGGGTACTTTTCCAAATCTGTTCCTCTTTCCATCTTTTTTTTCTTATTCTAACTCCTCTTACCAGTCCACATGCATCCCACTTGCAGTCTGTCATCTTACCCTGTGTATAACTTTTAAATAAACTATAAAAGCAAGAAAACAGATAGATATTGAAAGGAATCATTGAATTAATTGTTGGTATGAAGCAATTGCAAATAAAATTTTTCTGTATTTTGCTTTTTTTCTTCTAAATTTTATACTATGTGTTTTAATTAGACTTTCTCACACCCCTTAGGTTTTTATGAAATGTTTAAGTGTTCTTTTTAGAAGTTATAATGTTTTTATGGGATTTTGAAAGATTGTGACTGAAATTTTCATTGTTTTTGGCATTCTAAATAAAGTCAGATTCATGAATGCACTGAGGCACATAATCAGAGCAACCTGAGGCATCTGGACTGACTTTCAAGCTGTCGTAAGAGACCAGTCCAGAAAGTAGTTTCCTTGTGGATCTAATAAAGAATTTTAGGATCTCTATAAATAATCAGTGACTGTCAGAAAATTGAAATGGAAAAAAATCAAACCAATATATTTTATGGAGATTGCCAGTGTGAAAATTTCAGTAGTTAAGGTTTTTCTGAACCACAATAGCACTCTCTTGGCCAAAGATACAGTGCTTCCGCAAAGAGGGAAGAATAAGATAAAGGGAAGGAAAAGGGAGGGAGGGAGGGAGAGAAGGAAGAAGAGCCTTCAGTTGACCCAATTTCAACCCATACCTCATCAATGAACTGTTCGAACAAATAAAAGGATGACCACAGGATCTCCATGACTCTGGGTAACAGCAAGATATCTGAGAGGAGTCTTGGAGAAAACTCAGTATTGATGGCACAGCAGAAGCCAGAGGCCTTGAACCAGACCAATGACTCGCTGCAATGGGCATTTGCAAGCAAAGCCGTTTGGACAAAAGGGTCTACTGTTTGACCCACTGCAGTTCCCAAGGCCACTATGACAATGAAGCATGTGATGGAGAGGTGGGAAAGATGGAGGAGTGGAGCAGTACATGTACAGCAGAACGGGAGACGCAACACTCTAACCCATATGAGAGAAGGCAGAGATTGAGAAGCAGGTCAATGCCCTGGGGGTTGATGAGAAGATTCTTCTGTTGCTGCTGTTGTTTGATTGGTTAGGTGTTTTTTTTCTTTCAGAGGGAAGACTATAAGGGTGGAGAGTAGATATGGAAGAACTGGGAAACTGGGATTGGGGTGCTTGATGTGTAATTCCCAAAGGGAGGAGAGAGAGAGAGAGAGAGAGAGAGAGAGAGAGAGAGAGAGAGAGAGAGAGAGAGAGAGAGAGAGAGAGAGAGAGAGAAACAGTAAGTGCATGGAAAGCAGTACTGCATTCCTGGAAGAATTGCAGAGGTTAATGCCACCACCAAGAATTCAAAGGAATCCGGAGCAATAATTCTCAGCACATCTGCATTCAACTCATCTCTTTGGCCTGTGCAGGAGTCAGTTGTATCTTGTAAAATGATAGACGGTTATGAAAAGCTTAACCAAATTGTGACCTCTGGCTGCAGCCGCTGTACCAGATGGGGTTTCATCACATATACTCCGATACTTGTGTACAACTACTGATCCAGTAAAACAATCTTTTCTCAATACCTGTAACTAAAGATCTATAACACATCTGGCTTTCAACTGGTAAGGTGAGATACATATTTTCTCTGACCTACCTCAATTAAATAGCAACTCTTCAGCCCTATGTCATGATGTAATTCATAGCCACATGGATTATCTTTACCTTTGAGTAGCTATTATGCAAATCTATTCATCCTGAAAACATTAGGCTGATTGTACTGAGTAAGAAAGAAGTATCTACCACTATAGAATTATTTGTAAGATATTAGTGTGCCAGTTGAAAAACAATTTATGCTAGTGTCTTAGGGTTTCTGTTGCTGTGACGAGACACCAGGACTACAACTCTTATAAAGAAAAAGCATTTAATTGGACTTGCTTACTTTTTCAGAGATTTAGCCCATTATCATCATGGTGCAACATGGTGGCTTGCAGGCAGACATGGTGCTGGAGATATGGCTGAGAGCCCTTTATCTTAGCAGGAAGTGGTCTGAGACACTGGCATGACTTGGTCATATATGATACCTTAACAGCCTGCCTCCACAGTAACACACTACCTCCAACAAGGCCACATCTACTTCAGCAAAACAACAGCTCCTAATAGTTCCACTCCCTTTGGGTGCCATTTTCTTTCTAACCACCACAGCTGCGTATTATTGATTCACGGGTCACTGAAGCTAAATTTTGAATTAGTTTTCTTTCTTTTATTTTTGTTGTGAGCCAAATCATTAATATCTGAGCCATCTCTCCGCCTTAGTTTTCTTTTTACAATGAACTTTAGTAGCTACTATTGCTACCTTCAAGTGCCCAATCTTTTCTTTATTCTCATAAATATTAATTCATTTGCTTTCCTTCTCTCAGGAATTATTGTCAAGTTTTCAGTGTCTAGAAGAACTACTGTGCTCTGTTTTGTCTGGTTTTCTAGTTTTTCAATGTGAAAGATAAATCTCCCCTCTTATTCTTCTGCTATATATAGAAGTGGAGTTCCTGATATTAAAATAGATAAACTTTAATTAATACCGGGTGGTGGTGGTTCATGCCTTTAATCTCAGTACTTGAGAATTAGAGACAGGAGGATCTCTGTGAGTTTGAGAACAGCCTCATCTACACAGTGAGTTCCAGGACAGGCCTCCAAAGCTACAGAGAAACCCTGTCTCAAAAAAACAAATAAAATAAACAGATAAAAAATATTAAATTGTAAAAAAGGAAAGTGTTATAGGAAGGGCCACTTGTTAGTTCCCAGCAGTTCCCAGACTCAAAATAATGACACAGAAACTATATTATTTAAAGCACTGTTTGGCCCATTAGATCTAGCATCTTATTGGCTAACTCTTACATCTTAATTTAACCCATTTCTATTAATCTGTGTATTGCCACATGACTGTGGTTTATCGGGTAAAGTTCTGTCCGGCTCCAGCAGGGCTACATGGCTTCTCTCTGACTTTCCCTTCTTTCTCCCAGCATTCAGTTTAGTTTTCTCTGTGTACCTCAATTCCCTGCACAGGCCCAAACAATTTTCTTTATTAATTAATGGTATTCACAGCATACAGAGGAAGATCCCACATTACCTCCCCTTTTCTTTTTAAATAAAAAGGAAGGTTTTAACTTTAACATAGTAAAATTACATATAACAGTTATCAAGCATGAATTACAGTTATAATATTTACAATATTTTCTATCTATTCTTCAACTTCATCAAAGACTCCAGAAGGATATATTACCTAAGTAAACAGGAAGTGCATTGTAAGCAACTTCCAAAACTCTAGAATTGACAGGGACATCTTGCTACCTGGACAGTCACCCAAAATTCTTCTGTACCGTTGGGGCATCCAGCTTTAACCTATAGGCCCAGAGTATCCGGCAGACTTTTCCATGAAGCAGGAAATTTCGAAGACATTTCCACCTATATGGCAGTTTGTCAGTCACTTTCTTCTGTGTCCTACAGAATATCTAGCAGACTCTTTCATGAAGCAGGAACTCCGAAGGATTGTCTCACCTTTAGGCAAGTTCAGCAGTCATTTCTCTGTGAGTCCTGCATGTCCAGTTCACCCAACATACCATCAAGCAGTCCAGGCAAAAGCAGTTTCTTGCCCAAATGGCTAACAAGCTTCATAAGGAGCTGCTTCGATACCCATTTCCTCTTGAAGTAGATACTCTTACATCTTAATTTAATCTATTTCTATTAATCTGTGTATTACCACAAGGCTGTGGCTTACCAGGTAGAGTTCTGTCCAGCTCCAGCATGGCTACATGGTTTCTCTCTGACTCTGCCTCCTTTCTCCCAGCATTCAGTTTAGTTTACCCCACCTACCTCTATTCCCTGTGCAGGCCTAAGACAGTTTTCTTTATTTATTAATGGCATTCACAGCATACACAGGGGGATCCCACATAAGGAAAAAGAAACAAAACCCCAAAATCTTTCTAACTAGGAATCTATACACACAACTGTAGCCATGACACATCCACAGAAAAGCCCTGAGTTCCCTGCAGAGCCTGTGGCTGAGCTGATTGTTCAAAGCTTTCTCTGTATGAAGCCTATTTTAAAAGACTGTGGGAAGTACCTTGTTTCCAAATACAGGGATATCAGCAAATGTGTTACAATGAAAACAGACAGAAAAAATAAATGACCAAAGCAAGTGAACTAGACAATTCTACCATGACAAATCTTAAACAAATAAAATACATATTTTATATGACTCTAAAGTAGCCATTATAATTATGACCAGTAAGTATGCTCAGGAAAATTATACACAAACCAAAAAATAATAATAATTTTACCATAGAGACAGCATAAAGAGTAAT
This sequence comes from Arvicola amphibius, assembly GCF_903992535.2. Classification (NCBI taxonomy): domain Eukaryota; kingdom Metazoa; phylum Chordata; class Mammalia; order Rodentia; family Cricetidae; genus Arvicola; species Arvicola amphibius. Next base: position 30,237,016 of record NC_052049.1, on the reverse strand, counting down.
AATTAATAATAATACTAATAATAACCAAAGGAAATTTTGGAAGTTTGCAAATAGCTGAACTGAAAAATATTTACTACAAAAGCTCTATAGATTTGATCAAGCAGAAAAAAAAAACTTACATACATGAAGAGAACTCATTTGAAAAGTTCCAGGTTTTTTAAACAGGGAAAAGAAATGAGGAATAGTTAGGGAGAGGGAACAAAAGCAGGGGACAAAGCTGGAATATTTATCAGAGAATATCAACGGGTCCTGAGTATCCATGTTACAGCAGGAGAAGAAAAAGAGAGAAAAGCCCAATATGCATTTAAATTCTTATATGTAAGATCCTAGAGAGGGAAGGGGAAGATGGCGAACATAGATAAAGATGATGAAATTTGGAATGGGACCAAGAAAGGAGCAAAATCTTTTTGAGGAAGGAGGCAATAGAACACATGTGAGCATGAAAATGAAAAGGAGAATGTTGGGAATGTAAGAGTGCACAGAAACAGGAAGAGAAGAGATTTTTAAAAATGTTTGAAAAAGCCAAAGTCATAATAACAGCAAACATACTTGTGTTTAAAAGTGAAAAGTAAAAATAGTTAACAAAAGAAACACATTTAAGATTTCCCAAACCAAGAATGGAAGTGAACATTCAAATTTAGAAATGTAACAGACCAAAATAAGAATCTAAAATAATTCAAACCATTTGCATATTATAACCAAACTGTAACAAAACAATGGGTTTTAAGAGCCCAAGGAAAAAAAACAGCACTCACGAGGTACAAAATAGCATTTACCAGCAAGTACTGCTAGCATATTTCTTAGCAGAAATGATTTAGGATGGAAATGAATGAGATGATATATTCACAAAGTCAGGAAGGAAGAAAAGCCTGCCTATTGAGAAACTAAAGATTGAAGCATAAAATACTAGGAAACTAGAAGAAACCATAAGGAAAATCACAGTACATATTTAGTCAATAATTTTTTAAATGTTACTGAAATTACAAGCAATGAAAACAAAGAATAAGCAAGTACTGAAATCACAGACTAAAAAGCTTCCGTAGATAAAAGAGCAGAGACAACAGAAATGAGAGAAAAATATTGGAGAACTAAACATTGTATCAGGGGCTCATAACCAAGATACATTGAAATGTATGCATCTAAAAAATTACTCAGTTTTAAAATGGACAAGGATGTTGGGTAAACAGTTCTCTTAAAAATGCATACAGGTGGCCAATGGATCTTAGAAAATACACCTAAACTCAGAGATCAGCACTGCAATAAGATATCACTTAATTTCTGTTAGGATGAATGTTATTTAAAAGAACACAGAAAAAATAAATGTTGAAGAGAAATGGGGAGAAAGAACCATTGTAAACATTGGTAGGAAGATGAATTAGAACAGTGTTTTTCTTTCATATATTACGTCCCAATCACAGTGTCCCCTCCCTCCTCTCCTCACAATCCCCACCCACACCACTGGGTCATCCACTCCTCCTCCATTTCCCTTCAGAAAACGGTAGGCCTCCTAGGGATTTCAACCAAACATGGCAAATCAAGTTTCAATTAGACTAGGCACCTCCCCTCATATTAAGACTGGACTAGGCAACCCAGTAGGAGGAAAATGGTCCCCAAAGCAAGCAAAATGTCAGAGACAACCCTATTCCCACTGATTTTTGACATGTTTTCAATGAGCTCCTTGATTTAGTTCTCTGGGAGTCATTCCCATCAACGATTCATCTGAATGTCTTCATAACTATATTCTTATTTGAAAGATGTTTCAAAGACTCACTTTGACAAGAAACTCTTTCCATGAGTTGCTTAGTTGCATATTAATTATCTCTTTCCTCACTCTATGCATTGGGGACTATTACTTTTGCATACTTTCTTAAATTTAGGGACAAAGTTAAGGCATGCACTAATAAGAGGGGGATCAAAAATACTTCTAATACTTCTAACAAAAAGTAATAAAAATCAGTATGTGACTTTTACAAACTGGGTTTGCAATTTCTTGGTATGGACACATACTGAAAGCAGTAAAACCTCTCACCAAGCTTTTGGGTTTCATTTTCTCAGTTCCATTAAAACAAAAACCAGGGTCATTTTTTCCACGTATTTTCATAAGGAATGAGTTTTGTACGTAGATTCCATTGCAATGGCAGAGTATGAAGCAATTGAAATAGATGAAAGTTCTCAAAGGCAATGCCAGTGATGAACTCAGGGGCACCAGTCCATCCAAGCATCAAAGTCCCTCAGGGAAGCTAGAAGTTCTCCAGGAAGAAGGGCTTGGAAAGAGAGCAGCTTTGTCATAGACACCAAATATCTTCACCCAAGAAACGCAGGAAATTCAGGCCAGACTTCTACTGAAAATAGATAAAGCTTTCAGACAGGAATTTCAGACATTTCAGAGAGACATCCCAGTGGCGTCTATAATTCGAGTATAACAAGGAGTGGAATTAGTATAACTCTACACAGCGATTCCAAATGGAAAAATAAAAACCTCCCCAGTCTAGAAGTTGATGTTCCCTCTTAGGTTTGTCCCTGATAAGGAATTTATTCTTTAAGAATTTCATATGATGTGTTTTGATCAAATCCATACCAAGCCCCCTCTGCTCTAACTCCTCCCATACACCCACTTCATTTTCCTCTCCTAACCTTATGTACCCGTTTTAAACCCACCAAGTCCATTCAGTGCTGCCATTCAGTGCACGGGGCTCCACCGGAGTTTGAGCAGCCTATCGCATCTCTGGAGCAAACTGTCACTCTAGCTCCCCAGCAGGTATCAACTGCCAATAGCTTTTCGGCTAATGGTGGGACTTTATTGGCCCCTCCCCTAGCCACTCAGATTTTAGATGGCTTGATCTTATGTAGATCTTATGGAGACAGTGACAGTGCTCATAGTATGGCAGGGGATTGTTTGACATTCCCTCCGTGTAGTGTAGCGAATCAACTAAAAGCCTTTACTCCAGTTGGAGCTGCAATAGTTATTGCAGCTGATGTAAAGAAAGCTCAGGTGTCTAAGTCAAAGCCTCCTGCAAATATGTGGTGGGCTCATACACAAACAAAATCCTAAAACGCCAATAAGTACCATAGTTTCTGTTTTTTTTTTTTTAATATGAACTATGATATGCATTGACTTTTTGGTGGTTGTTGTGAACTGAACTCAAGATATTTGGAAGAGCAGGCAGTGCTCTTAACTGCTGAGTCATCTTTCCAGCCACATCACAGTTCAAACTATACCTATATATCTGGAAGTTTCTTTTTCGGCTGAGTAGTAAGTTACATTGTGGAAACAATCCCAAAGCCTGGGAGAATCAGAATATATAATTCTGGGTGTTGAAGAAACAAAATAGATATTGTTAGAGAATAGAGTTCCCTCCTCCAGCCGTGTCAAAGATGGTTGTGTTTAAGTTTTTGGTCAGTTAAAAGTGTAATAATTCCTGTGACTAGGATTAGGAAAGAAAGAAATAAGAGGACAGATGTAATTAGGACAGATCAAATGAATAACTAGGTCTGATACTGTGACATGGCGGGTGGCTTTATATTAATAATAGTGGTGATAAAGTTGATTGCACCTAGAATGGATCATACACCATTCACCTGTAAGAAGAAAATAGTTAGGTCTACAAATGCTCCTGCATGGGCTATATTTCCAGCTAACGGGGAGTATACACTTCAACCTCTTCCAGTTGCTGCTTCTGATACTGAAAATTCTAGGAGTAGATGTGGAGTGATGTACTCTAGCTTGTGTGGTCTGAAAGGTAGCATTCTCAAAAATAACAGAGATTAAAAAGGGGCAAGGCCAATCAATGATTTTGTCAAAACCTGACATCTCAGTTTATAAAGTTTCGTACCAGAAAGGCCCAAATTTCAGACCAAAAAGTCCATGTCACCAGGCTGGGACCTAATTTGTCTTTGGCCCTAATCATTCTTCCCTAATCATTCTTTAAAAGACAGAAATGATGCTGTAGTCTCTCTAATGGACCCCTAGTAAATTATAATGGGTTCAGGGTGCTTTATCCTACCTAGGTAGCTCAAATAAATAAAGTGATTTTTCTCAAAAAAACAACAATAAACTAATATCAGATACTAAGGTCAGTCCAATCACTAAATGAAGGTAGAGAAAAATCACATCATACCCCACTCCAGGCTCTTTATACATGCAAGAAGGATTAAAATTCTGTTCAGTGTGCATATGGAATTCTCAAGCCTAAAATGGCTCCTGAAGCATCCTGACATGGACTATTCACTTGCTTTCATTCCAGTGTCTGACTTCCCACATCATATATAGCATCCCGTGTCAAGTCTCCTGCAACCCTGACTCCCATCTTGAAGATCATCCAGGGAGCTTTATCACCAAAAGCATGAATCACAGAGCGTACATATTCATAACATCACCCACCCAAAACCCAAAGTAGCATTTGGCAAAACCCCAAAGAGTAACAGCTAAGAAAATATTTTTTCACATCTGTCATTTTCTAGTAATGAATAATATTTATGTTACTAATGGCTCGAGATTACCAATGGCATTTAAAAGATTTTGAGAGCAATAGTGAAACATTCCAAATTTATTTTGATTTATGGCCTCTTATAATTTTTTCCTATTTCCAAATGTAGAAGTAGGAAGAATGAGGGTGAGTAGGAGAGAAGAATGTAGACTACTTGAACAACGTGAAAACAAACTTGATGTTTTAAAACCTTAACTACTTTAATTTGAACAATCTTTAGTTATCACAGCACACACACAAAAGGACTTAAACCATTTGGGTGGAATATCATCATACTGAATTCAGAAAATGTCCCTTGTATACAAAATGCAAATTGTGACATGCAATATGCCTTCTTAGTTGAGATTTGTTAAAAAGATATAAAACATACAAACGTTATAAGGTGATATGGAATAAAATACTCGCAAGCCAGAAATGACTACTGGGCACTTGAAATGCGATAAGTTCATCTAAGGAAGCAAATTTTTACAATTTTAATTAATATAAATTAAGTTTAAGGGGCAGGTGAGATGATTTAGCAGGTAAAGGTTTCTGCTGCCAACCTGGTGACCTGAGTTTGATCCTCAAGCCCCACATGAGAGGCAGATAATGAACGCCCACAAGTTGTACCCTAACCCGCACATGCATATGTGCAACCTACACACACACACACACACACGTGTATGCACTCACACGCACATGCACACTTGAGTCAAATAAATAAATGTAATTTTCAAAAGTTTTAGCAAATGTGAAGCCCTTTGAATGTGGGTGAAAGTTATATGGCTTGATCTTTTTAGCGGGGGCTGCTGGTGAGACCAGGACTTATCCTGAATACATGAACTGACTTTTTAGAGCCCATTCCCTTTAGTGTGGTACCTTGTTCAGCCTTGATAAAGGGAAAGGATCTTGGTCCTGCCTCAACTTGGTATACCAGTCTTTGATGACTACCCAAGGGAGGAGACCTTACCCCCTCTGAGGAGTTAATGGGGAGAAGTGAGATGGGGAAGGTGAGGGGGTGGGAGAAGGGGAGGAAGGGGAAACAGACTAGCATGTAAAATTTTTTAAAATTTAAATAAAAAATTTAGTAAATGAAATAAAAATTTAATTTTAAAACTGGTATTTAATTTAATCAAAAAGTTTTCAAAAGTAGGAATTAAACATATTCAGTCTTGAATCTAATCTTTCAACTATTATTTTTGTGACAGTAATTTATAATTAGTAGTTTAGTGAGAACCTGGCATTCCTTGTATATGTGCTATGAGCATAAATTATGTGCCAGCATTTGGAAAATCTGTACAAAAAAAAATTAAAAGAAATTGTAAGCTAGATCACTAATAATTTTAGGCTAGTGCCATGGTAAAATGATTCTTTAACCTGAAATACATTATCAAAATTCATTTGCTAGGGCTAGAGAGATGGCTCAGTCTTAAAACGCTTGCCCAATATAAGCCTGGTGACCTGAGTTTGATCTTCAGAATCCCCATTAAAAAAAAAAAAAAGCCAGATGTAGTGGTGCATATCATCAATCTCAAGACTTCTATGATGAGAGAGGAGAATCTTCCAGAAGCTTATAGACCAGCTGGTCTGAGTATACAGTACAGCAGAAGTACACGAGGCTAACAAGCACACGTACACCATGCAAATCACATGCTTGCATTCTCACACACTAATTTGAATGAATAAACAAATAATTTAAAAACCATTTGTTCCTTTCTATTTTTCTCATGTGACTACCAGAAGTTTTTCAGTGACCTCGAAGCCGTGTTATGTGTCTGTTGAATGAGATGGACCCCAGAGCACAGTGGCATTAGCATGGTCCAGCCATCCCTTATGGGATTAGGCAGAACATCATACACGTCATAGACTCTCATTAAATACAGGCTGTCTAAATAAAACTGTCATGTATTGGAGGAAATATTTCTAACAATACTTCCAAAACTAAAACAAATTCATACTTAGGGAAAAAAAAGATGACTTCAGAGCAAGGCAAGGCCAGACAATGAAAGAAATTTGGGATTTTTTTCTTCTTTTGTTCAGCAAATCCACAACCAGTCAAGAAATAAAATAAAATCACACCGTCTGACAGGTCCCCACAGCACTCTCAAAGGTCAAATACACATAGCATCTCTCTGTGGAGTTTTGCCCAACCTATGTCATCATAGCTATGACCAAAAATCATCAGATTTCTATGAAATTTTCCCATAGCTCTGAAAATGCGTGGGAAAAATAGAAGGCAAATAAGTGAGGTTAGACAACATACGTCATGGCACTGAACAAAATCATCGGCTCCTGGTCTTGTCACATGATTGTGGACAGGTTCATTGCCATAATTTTCATTGCTCCATCCATCAGCTGTGATTATTAGGTGTAATCAGCAATACCTATTAGGATCCATTTGTAAAGAGACTGAGCTAAACGACTTAGTGATTGAAAGAGTGGGAATTCAGCAAATGGTCGCTGGATGATGCTGGCGACTAATTATCATCATTGTTTTGGCCCCAAGTACATGTTTTTCACCAATTCTCAGAAATTGAGTATTTCTCTTTAGTAACCTTCATGTTGCCAGTTCTCGTGTTTTTCCAGGAATGAGCCTTCTTTCAGTTTTTATTTCTTACTTCTCCTGGGAGAAATTACTAACCAAGAGGCCGTCACCAAAGGTCTATAAATAGAACGAGAACTGTGACTTTCACACAATGACAAGTGTCCGGGGTAAGCATGGACATCTGACATTTTTGTCAAGAGATCGACTGCACTCTCTCTAAATATTTCAGATGTACCATTTGGACAAAGACTGCTGGGGCTAGACACCATCATGCTTATAGAGTGCGCTTTAGTCTTGGCAGAGAATCTACAGCCTGAGCAAAGCTGGATTGCCACAGGTGACGATGGTAACTATCAAAGCAACAAGACAGCTGATAAACGAGAAATAGCATAGTCGCAGAGGATGCAGTATCTGCATTCCGGGATACTTTAAGCCTATGCGAATGTTTTCATTTCTTTTAAAATCAAAACTAAGCAGTAAACTTTTAAACAAAAGAAAGAGGTTTGAACATATGTTTGAACACATTTTCTGGATTAAAATATTAAAACAAGGTCATAAATATTATAACTTTAATACATTATGGGGGAAAGGAGCCAGGAAGCAAGATGCATAATCCTAAAAATGTCTAAATATATGGCATAACCGCAAAGAAGAAACAAGATGGTGCAGTAATCACCAAGATTTTTAGTATGCTAACATACTTCTGCAAGGGAATTTATTTTCCTGAATAGCCTGTCACTCGTGTTATAATACATCATGTCAATTCCTGATAATGTTTTATTTAATTGGCAATTTTCTGAAACATAAGTGTATGTATATGTTTAAATATATCTCAAATAACCACCATTGTGAAATTCTTTCCTTTAAATTTTTCAATGATAACTTCACTTGTTTAGTTTTATTCAAAATTCCGTTTTTGCTGCTTTATAGAAACTGTAAGAACAGCCTGATCAAAACAGAAACAAAAAAAAAACACAAAAAAAACAAGTCTTTACCAATTAATTTTGGCAAGCATTTCAATGCTCAAATATTGATGGCAAGCATGCTGCCTTTCAGGTAGTGTGACTCTGGCCAGGAGTCAGGTAACTTCTTGAAATGAGAAATAGGACATGATAAAGGTTTGAGAAGCTCTGTGCTTGGAATTGGCACTGCATTCCAAATCTCATTTCAATAAAGTTCAATAAATATGCAAGTCTCTACACTGGCGTGTAAATGAAGATGGAGTTAGATAAGGTTAGCAATACCAAAGAACTGGTGTAATCTGAAAAGACATCTCTGTTCAGAATTTCTTAAGTACTATTTAACTATAGCTTCAAAGAAAAAGAAAATTCTATTTGGACGTTCCCAGCATGTTGCTTTATCCATCGCATGCCACTATTTCCCTAATCAATGCAAACCATTGTAAACTATCTTTTACAAATCAGAGAATAGCTAGTCGATCCAGCAGCTGGGAAATGAAGCATTTCCAGATTGCAATCTTAATGGTAATGTTAAGACTAGAAAGGACCCCCCCCAAAATGTCATTTAATCTGTCTGCCTAAAGGCAGGACGTGTATCTTCTACTCCAGTCAGGCAGTCTCTTTGTTTTCTGCCCATCTCCATCAGTGTGATAAGTCAAATGTTATGCCAACCTGTATTTGTCCATTTCTTAGGGCCAAGAGTACATTGCTTGCTAATTTTATAGATCTGACAACATCTCATCTCTGCTCACTCAAGAAAACATACAGCAGTAAACTCTAAGTCCTCTTCCAATTCCACACGTAAAACAAGAAAGCTTTAGGAGTTGCTGACTGTCTTAGACTCTGTAGATCTGGCCATAACTTTTTGCTGTTGTTGATTTGAATGGAAAACTACAAGCCTTTTCTGTTATTGAGGTGAATGAGACCAAACACAATTTTAACCGTTGCTGTATTTCTGGCTCATATTCCCTCCACCATTTTGCTAGACTTTCTCTTGCATTGCCCAGTGCTGGGTGTTTGTATGCCTATTTTCCTCCAATTCTCTTCAATTTCTGTTCTTTCTATATAACCATCACTATCCCCCATGTCTTTTCTGCTGCTTCATCGTTTACGGTGATGAAATCGTCATCTTTACAGTCTTCATTTACGTTAAGTAATATTCGTTGTCCTTTTCCTGATTGTCTTTAGTTTTTTTGTTTTGTTTTGTTTTGTTTTGTTTTGTTTTGTTTTTCGAGACAGGGTTTCCCTGTAGTTTCTAGAGCCTGTCCTGGAACTAGCTCTTGTAGACCAGGCTGGCCTCGAACTCAGAGATCCGCCTGCCTCTGCCTCCCGAGTGCTGGGACTAAAGGCGTGCGCCACCACTGCCCGGCTGTCTTTAGTTTTTGTTCTCATCACTCTTTTAGTTACCATGTTCTTTCCTTCCCTGGGGAAAAAAATACCAAGCCTTCTGGCAGTTTTCAAATGTAACTGTAATCCTGCTGTTCTTCCATAAGGGGATCAAGCATCTGCTTTGGTACAGGTTTGTTAAGTAATTGTGTGAGCTTCCAGAAGAGGCAGCACTGAAGTCTCGGATCTGAGTTACAAAGGTGAGACGCCGTGGACTTCACACTGTGCATCTGCATTGCACATTTTCTGAACTCACAATGGAAAAACAGTATTAACACAAATCGGGGTAAAGAAATTGCTGATATAAAAGAAAATGTACCTCCACTGTTTTTGATTTTTGGTGACATTTTATAGCTATTGATTTACTGAAAGGGATTTTATTTGGTGTAGCATTCAGGTCTGCAATATGTTAGGCAACACCGGTCGTAACACAATGGTTCTAACAAACCAATTTAGTTCTTAGAAGCAGTTCATTTCATCCTTTCTACATTAGGAATTCCAAAGGAGGGGAAAGGGTTGTTGATGCCACAGGGGTCAAGGATACCACTAAGAACATGGCCCACAGACGTCAACTACTGTAGAACAAAAGAACACGTCTGTGTTATTGAGTCAATAAACTTGTGGTAATGTCCTTATCAGCAAAGGAAATACCACAAACCAATTAACACGTGCTATAGCTTCATACTCTCACTTTAAAATGTGTATCAAAAAGAGAGTCATTCCAGTTGGGCAACTTTTAAATTGTATTCTGCATGCCAAGTTGTTCTGAGAACCAAAAGAGGCAGGAAAGAAAAGGCCTTGCTCCTTTATAGAACTTCCAAGAAGCTCATAAAGGACAGAGTTTTCTGACCCTTATCTTGAAGAGACAGAGTAAAGATATTTAAGTTGACTTGCCTACAGAGGTTGACTTTAATTCCACTCGGTTATATGGACGATGACTTAAAATTTCATCTACTTTGTTTATAGCCAGAACTGTGTTTGGAGAGAAACCCACATGACGTAAATTTTGCCTACAATGCTATGAGCAGTTAAACTTGAGCTATATCTCAACTATGGCACGTGCTGTTATTTCCTTTAGTATAAATCTCTTTCTATGTAAATTTCAATGATTAGTCTAGAATCCAACCCCAGTTCACCCTATCTCTTCCAATTTATTAAAGTTTCTTATTTTAGCATTTTCCAATCTTATAAATTACTCACTTATATGCATATTTACATCTTTTTCAGGGTCCATCTTCACTTGGGGTGAAACTAAATGTGTCTCATAAAGTGAAGATGTTAAACTGGTGTTTATGGGAGCCATAATAATGCCATTTGAGGGGGAGAAAATGTCTGGGGCTCTAGAACCTGTAAAAACTTTGCCTTACCTGACAAAGGAAAACAGCTTTTCTCCTCAGCTGACTTTTAAGTGGACAGATAATTTTGACAAGTCTGTCCCTGAGTTTTGATGCCATTGTTGCTTACAACAGAAAGTAATAAAAAGCGTCAGAATGAAAAGCATTTTGAATATTTTCTGGTGTGACATTGTCTAAATAGCTTCATCATATAAGGAAATGCTTTCACACACATTAAATTTTCTACATGATTACCAAGATTTGGATTTTGCTTAAACATTTAGAATGCCCCACCCCCAAAGTCTCCTTTCTAATTCAGTATCTTACTATTTTGGATGGGACTCTTTAATCCTGAACAAGATATTTGGGCATCTGAATTTCAGACTAAGCTCCATGCAACAAGGCTATTAAAATTAAGTCTGAATTACCAGAAGGTAGACGACTGCCGCTTGAAAATACCGTTAAGAAAAGTCTCTAATGAAACTACCTGAATTTCAAACACCTTTTAGAACTTCAACTCTATTTCTCTACTTTTTCCTCCATTTGCAATGCATTTCTATTTTCCATCAGTATGAGAGTTGACAAGTTCTTAACCCTCTGTCTTCCACTTTGCCAGATAAGATTATTTAAGATTGCATGGTATTTGACCCTAAAATGTGTACTGGTATTGGAAAGACAAACATTTCTTGACCATGAATAAGCCTAAATTTTTAAGCTTAAAGTGACAAGTTTCAAAAACAACTTACTCTACCAGGACCCACATCCAGTGACCTGGCCTGGTCCTAGCAGTCCTGCTCCTTCCACCCACAACCTAGAGGCCCCATGTGTGCCTTATCTAGTCTCTCAGTCAGGCTTTGCACATCTTGAGCAAGGACCTACCCAGTTGAGTCCACTTAATCCTACCTTCGTTACCCACTCTCCAGCCCCCAGATTTGCTCCCCTAAACTCTAGGCTAGCACCAGAATACATGTTCTGTACATCAACCCAGTCGCCTGTGTCTACCTGATTTCACTCCACCTAAGTCCTATCTAATCATCGGGTCCAGCCCAGCCCATACATTGTATGCTGTCTCAGCTGCTGTGTCTATATGAGATGCAGAACCAACAGAAGAAGTCTACATGACCAGAGCTCATCACAAAAATCGAACAACAGGAACGGTAAAAAAAAAAAAAAAAAAAAAAAAAAAAAAAGAGTCTTCTACCCCAAAATCCACCAGTCCTATAGAAGTGCTAGGTACACTAAGAATTTAAAAGAACAATCATAAACTTGTTCAAAGAATGCAAGGAGTTGTAAAAAAGACACAAAGAAACAGTTTAATGAACTTAAAGGAATAAACACCTAAATGATTCCCCCTCAAAAAACATAAACACAAGGCTAATTTAAACTAAGAAACTCCAGTCCTCAAAAGTAGGTTGAACAGAGATGGGAACACTGAAGAAGATATAAGCTGAATTGAAAATCCCAAAAGCCCAACTAGAAAACTCGATGGCAAGATTCATAACTAGAATGGATCAAGCAGAGCATAGAACATCCAACAATGGCAAAGTAGAAGAACTAGACCAAGGAAGCAAAGAGTATGAAAAACCCAGCAACACATAAAAGGAATATATAAATAGTGTGAGAAGCTCTAGGTGCCCAGGGGCTGGGCTGCAAGCTGTGGCCATGAGAACATCTGAGGGCCATGCTGCCACCATGGGCCACCTGATCTGAGTGGTCTTCACTGTCATCTGGGGTATTGGTGCCATCCCGGCCAGGGCTACTGCAGAGGGCAATGTCTGGGTCCTTTGTCCTCGGGCAGCCAAGTTCTGAGTTAATGTCCTGAGATCCTGATGTCACCGAGGACCATGTTGGTGTCTAAGGACCTTACCATGCCCAGAGCCATGCAGGGTGGCTGGTGCTGCCACCTGAAGCCATGGGGACATCAAGGCACAGACCACTGCCTAGGACCACGTCTGGGTTCATGGCCCTGTGGAGGTCAGAGTCTGGAGTGGTATCCATGCCTCCATTTGTTGCTGAAGGTTCTGAAGATGCCCTGGGGTATGGTCAGACACCTGAGACCACATTGATGCCCCAGAGGCCATTCTGCTGCTGGGCCATGCCAACCTTAGTGACCTAGGCTGCCACCAAGGCGATGGTAGCATCTGGGCCTGAGCTGTTGCCAAGGGCCATGTCTAGGTCTGTGGTCCTACTGCAACTGGGGTCTGTGGTGATGTCCATAGTCCACGTAAGCAAGGGGGTCGTTGGAACCAAGCTGTGCTAGGTTGGCCCCACCCTTCACTGGTCCTGCCCATCACTAGATATTGCAGCAGGTGAGCTGGTCCCTACACCTCAAGGCAGAGCTCGACCCCCACACTTGGAGAAAATGACCCCTATCCCTCACTATTGGCATCTGGGTAACACACAAGAGCTGACCCTGTGGTCAGGATGCAGGTGACCTGACCCTGAGGGTAGGAGTAAAAGGAGAGCTGATCCAGCCCCCTTCATCTGGAATGTGGTAGCATGGGTGAGGGAAAGATCCTCCCCTCCATCACCTATTACAACCTGTGGCAGATAAAAGAGCTGGCCCAGTGGTCACAAGAGTGGGAGAGCTAACTCTGACCCTTACTGGCTGCAGTGCATGAAAAAGCAGCTTCTGCTTTTCATCAGGGCAGCACACGAGAGCTGACCCTGTTGTTGGGATGCAGTTGAACCAGCCCTGAAGGTTTGAGAGCAATAAAGCTGACCCTGCCCTCCTTCCCCCTACAGTTCCCTACCTGTCTGCCATGCAGTGGCATGGGGAGGGAAATATGCCCTCCGCCTTCCATCCTTTGCTACCTGTGGTCGAAAGAGTGAGAACTAGCATTGCTATACACCATCTGCAATACACAGGAGAACAGGTCCTCCACCCTACCTGGGCATCATACTAGAATTGACCCTATTGTCTGAGTGCAGGTGAGTCAGCCCTGAGGAGGTAAGAGAGGAGAAGAAAAGAAACAAAATGTAAGAGATGATGAAAAGACCAAAGTTTTAAATTATAGTGCTAAATAAGATCATAGAAGAGAACCTCCCAAAACTAAGATGCAAAAAGTCCACAAAGCCCAAACTAAAAAAGACCAGAAAAGAAATACTCCAAGACATTTCATAGTTAAAATACTAAGTATACAGAACAACAAAAAGAGACTATGGAAGCAAATAAAGCTGCAATTATTAAAACACAAAGCACCACTAATAAAACACAGTCAACAACAAAAAATATAACACAATTCAACTAATACATACCTTCCAATAACTTTATATATTAACAGTTCCAATTCTCAAATCAAAAAACACAGGTTGTCTAAGTGGATCAATAAACAAAGTCCATCTATCTGTTGTATACAAGAAGCTCAGCTTTAAAGATAGCTTTAAAGGTAGAAAAACTGATTCCAATCAAATGGGACCAGGAAGCAAGCAGGCATTACTATTCTAATATCTGACAAAACAGACTTCAAACAAAACTAATCACAAGAGATAACAAATACTTCATCTTAATCAAGGTAACAATCAGCCAAGATGGCATTACTATCCAAAACACGTATGCCCTAAACTCTGGTACATCCAGTTTCATAAAATGTATAAAACCAGAATTAAAGACAAAGATTAATGTCAACAGATTCATAGAAGCTTTCAATGCCTCACTTTTTTCTAATAGACAGGTCATCTGCACAAAACAAATAAATAGAGAGACAACAGAACTAAATGACATCATACATCAAATAGATCAGATATCTGCAGAATATTACACCCAAACCCCAATATATATATATATATATATATATATATATATATATATATATATATATATATTCTAGTGACCAGCCCACAGAAGCTCCTCAAAAGTATACCACATTTTGGAACACAAAAGAAATCGTAGAAAATTCAGAAAGATTTGGAAAAGAACTATACTTCCTATCTGACCGTAATCCAATAAAATGTAAAATTGACAGCAAACAAGTTTCTAGTAACTACACACGCAACTCATTATTAAACAACCCATTGCCTAACAATTAATGAGTCAAAGCGAATCCTGGAACTAAATAAAAACAAAAACACAGCACCACAAAACCTCTGAAACACAAGAGAAGAGGCCCTATGAAGAAAAGTTCTACTTCTAAAATGCCTACACTAACAGAATTAGAAAAGGGGCAAACAAATGACTTTAATGATGCAACTAAAACGTTTAGAAAAAATTCTAAAAAAAAAAAAACCAAGCCGGGCGGTGGTGGCGCACGCCTTTAATCCCAGCACTCAGGAGGCAGAGGCAGGCGGATCTCTGTGAGTTCGAGACCAGCCTGGTCTATAAGAGCTAGCTCCAGGACAGGCTCAAAAAAAACTGCAGAGAAACCCTGTCTCGAAAAACCAAAAAAAAAAAAAAAAAAAAAGAAAAAACCAGTAGACAGCAAGAAATACTAAAGTCAAAGCAGAAATTAGGTAAATAAAAACAAATAATACAAAGTATCACTAAATCTAAGAGCTGGTTCTTGGAGAAGATAAACAAGATCCACACACTGTTGGCCCAATTAACCAAAAGAAAAATAAGAGGACCCAAATTTACAGACTCAAAAGTGAAAAGGGAAACATCACAACAGACACTAAAATAAAATTTAAATAATTTTAAGGGAATACTTTAAAGCCTGGATCCCAGCAAGTTGACATTTCTAAAAGAAATGGATGAATTTCTAGAATCAACCAAATCACCAAAATTAAACCAAGAAAAGTCCAATAACATAAACACACCTATAGCAAACAAAGGAAGAGAATGAAATTGGAATTTATAATAAAACTTCCAACTAAAAAAACAAGTCCAGGCACACATAGACTCATAGCAGAATTCTACCAGGCTTCCACGGATCTAAAGCCAACCTTCTTAAATTATTCCAAAAAGAGGGAAGAAAAGAACAGCTCACAAAGTCCTTCCATACAGTCAATGTTACTCTAAAACCCAAATGAGGTAAAAACACAATAGAAAACAAAAGAAAAGCTATAGGCCATTTCCATGGTGAATATAGTTTCAATTTTCTAAATAAAGTATTTCCATATTAAATACAGACTTATATCAAAGAAATCATCCACCATGACCAAGCTGGCTTCAGTCCAATGATGTGAGGCTGGTTCAACACACACAAGTCAATACATGTAATAAATCACATAAATGAACTTAAGACAAAAGTCCCATGACCATCTCAATAGATTCAGGAAAGACTTTTGACAAAATCCAATCTACCTTTATGATAAAAAGTCCTAGAGAAAGTAGAGCTGACGAATGCATATCTCAACATAGTAATAGTGATATATGAGAAGCTCACAACCAACATCTTTCTAAATGGAAAAATACTTAAAGCAATCCCACTGAAATCAGGGACAAGACAAGATTCTCTACTATCTCCACTCCTTTTCAATATTGTACTCAAAGCACTAGCTGGAGCAATAAGACAAAAGAAGGAAATTAAAGGTATACAAATGGGAAAGGAGGTCAAACTATCCCTATCTGAAGATGTCTTAATTAGGGTTTAATATTGCTGTGAAGAGACACCATAACCATGACAACTCTTATATTTAGGATGGTTCACTTACAGCTTCAGAGGTCATCATGGTGGGTACCATGGTGGTAGGCAGGCAGATGTGGTGCTGGAGCTGAGAGCCCTACATCTTGACTCAGAGGCAACAAAAAGTCTATCACACTGATGGAAGCTTGAGAAAAGTAACCTCAAAGTTCATTCCCACAGTGACACACTTCCTCCAACAAGGCCACACCTCCTAATAGTGTCACTCCCTTGGGGGGGACACTTTCTTTCAAACCACCACAGAAGATGATAATATATATATATATATATACATATATATGTATGTATGTATATATATACATATATATATATATATATATATGAGATCCCAAAAGCTCTACCAGAAAACATTTCTAGATGACTTATGGTCAGCAATTTAGGCAAGGGGTCAGGATACAAAATCAACTTACAAAACCAATAGTTTTCCCATACATTAGCAACAAACAGATGGAGAAAAAGATAAAGGACACACTCCCATCTACTATAGCCTCAAATAATAAATTAAATATCTATAGACCCAACCCAACAAGGTGTCTACTATGAAAACATTAAATCTATGAATAAATATATTCATAGATTTCCATTTTCCAGAAAAAGAAAAGATATAACATGCTCATGGATTGGTAGAATTAGATTGTGGGAAATTATGATTCTATCAGAAACCATTTATAGATTTGAAGAAATACCAATCAAAATTTCTATCTTATTCTTTACAGAAATAGAAACTCTATCCTAAAATTCATATGAAACTTCATAAGACTCTGATAGCCAAAGTAATCCTAAAGAAAAGGAGCAATGTGGGAAGGATTATCGTGACAGTTTTTAAGTTATATTACAGAGCATTGTAATAAACAGTATAATACTGGAGATGAGGGAGCAATAGAGACAAACAGGGCAACGGTAATATGATGGGGAAATAGGAAAATAGGAGGGAGGAGAAAAGGATGAGATATATACAGTGAGAGGGAGGAATGAGGGTTAAATAACCAACCATAAAGATGCCTGAAAAATTCATAAATTATCATATAATTTATTTACCTAAATTTGCATATAATACATATATGTCTATGGCTATACACATACATATATAGTTTAAATGAAATAGTCCAACCTAGGTTGTCAACGCTTCCCTCACGTGTCATAAAGAATCTAACAAAAATCGAGTATCATGTATGCAAAGTCCTACTATGAGTTGTCAGTAAGGGGCAATCCAAGAGACTTCCAAAGCATTATAGGCTATTGCTGCTGCCCTTGGCTGCCTGCCAGGGGTTGAAGGTAAGTCCCTATTACTGAAGATGCATGCACTTTCAGGCACAGGATCCAAAGTATCCAAGCTGGATCATACCTGAAATCCTCTTCCCTGAGAACTAGCTTTCATAATACCAGAAGATGCCAACCAAGCTTCAACAAGAGAGAAGCACCTAGCAGTCTTATCCAGCTGTGTGGCCTAGGAACCATCACAGTGACCAGCATGGCACAACAACCCTAATGGTGCAGTACTGGCATTCACAGCACGATGGAAACCAACATCTCTCTCACTGCATGTAAGACAGACTCAGTCAAGAAAGATTGGTCCAGCGGGAAACAGAGCAAAAATAACCCTACATTAGTTCTCAACAATGTTTCTCTCCCCGTTCCAATCCTGTGTCTTCTTTAAAAACCATGACCTAGTGGGTTGACAGACTTATGATAAGGGTCTTGGGGAGGATCTGGTGTGGTCTCAGCCACACAGATCACTTGCAGGTCACCAGGCTATTAACCACATTCACTCCCCGCTATATGGTCGTGTCTTAAGCTTTATTGTGCAATAGGATCAAGTTAATTATCACCAGAATTTTTTCTCCAAATTGTGCTGTGCTTAAATATGACCCAAATAAATTACTCTGAGTCGGAAAAAAAAAAAAAACCATGACCTAAGCTATAAAGAAAGGTACTGCCCTTGGAAAGAGTTGGAAGAGTTCACACACTCGTTGACCGGAGACAGAACTGTCTTATTCTCTGTTCTCATGCATTTAAAGCTGCCTTTCTTGTTTGTCTTTGCCCATCATTATTGATGACTGACCAACATTGAGCACCCCATGTTACTTGTCAAATAAGTTTCTAAAATTAAAGGAAGAATGGCATCCTTTAAAACATTGGAATTGTATCTGAACTCCTGGCTCTCTTCTTTAAAGTTGGTGCATGGATTACACATTCATTTTGTCCGAGTGCTACATGATTTCTTTTTCTTAAAAAATCCTGTGGCTGGACAGACTGTTTTGATACATAAACTTGCCACTGAGCTATTTTGCATCTCTTTATATAGCTTGTTCTGCCAGTGGCTAATGACAGCCATCATTGACTTGTGTTGTGCTCACAGTATCCCACCAAGGGGGGTGAGGAGTCTGATGGTGTTGTTTATATGAAGTTCATTATGATAGAAGTAGATATAACATTATTATGCTCTTCTATCTGCATGTATGCATTTATTCCTCCAGGCCTTCACGCCTGAAATAAACTTATGGGAATCGTATCCTCTACTATATGTTAAGCCTACAATTCAAAAGCAGCGAGGCCAAGGACATAGCGTTCTATCTTTCCAATCAAATACAGATTTCCCATTAAAAGGAAAATTCTCTATTTCCAAAGATTTAATAGTATGGTCCTTTAAAAATAATTCCAGATGCCTAAATTTTAGGACTGAATATATCCCACAACATGAAATAGTTTGCCTTAGTGTGACTGGCACAAATTTTCAATCACTAGAAATAGAAAATAAAGCCATTTACTTTATTTTCAGTTACAACTTACATTCGGTGTTTTACAGCATTCCATATTTGCTTCAGCTATATTTGGGTATATTCAAGATGGACTCACTCTTATTGATGCATTACAGTGATTGATTGCACAACACATGTTGGTGTTTTCCTGCCCTGTTTTGCTGGGTTTTATATCAACTTGGCCATCAGGCTTCACTCACTGACAACCCCACCCTCTTCTCTTTGAAGTCTCTGTCTGCTTAAATTAAGACTAAACTTCATTAAGACTAATGGCTTATTACATCAAGAGGAAAAAAATTCAAACACAACAGTGATTAAGTACATAACCTTTAACTGAAATGAGTATTTCCAAAATAAGCAATACTTAACAAGGAGTTCCCTGCAGTCTATAAGAGGGCCTTTGTATGACACCATAGAGCTCCTTTCCATTCCTTTTGCATTGTAGGTCACAGCGAATGTTCCGGACACCATATTAAGTTGCTCTTTCTTGGGATGGTCAAGTCACTAAAGAATGAGTTCAGTCTCTTGACCTTTCAAATCACATGACTGTTTTTATTAGCCCTCCAAGGTGCTATGTATCATTTGATTAAAGATCTGTGGACTAAACGTGGCTGAAATTCCAAGGGGAGGAGTCGTTCGCAGTACAACGCATTCTTCTATCCTGCACGAGCTGTTATTTCTGAACCATCATTCATTAGTGGTGAAGCCTCAGATGGATCGAAATACTACTTCAGACCAAAAATAAAATGGATAAAACACGCTTACATCCACTAGAGTGCTGTCTCCTGAATGAATAGGTTTTTCATTGTGATGCTTCCTCATGTTGGAGTTCATTTGAAGTGTGTCTAGCACATCCTCTCGGATACCTTGTCTGTCTCTCTGTATAGCTCCATGACATCCCCAAGGCTTTTTTTGAGGGGAGGAGTCTTTTATGAGAGTCACATGAAGCTTGTTCTAAAATAAATTTTTCATTCTCTTTGTTTCTACAATACTGTTGGCGTGAACGAGTCAAAGTCAATTCTTCCCCTGGGCAAGGAATCCACTCAGTCTTCTCTCTTCTACGAGCAGCTCCTTTTTCTGTTCCCACAGAAGTCTGAGTGATTCAAAATACATTTAAAATCATTTAAAGTAAACATAGAAGTCTCAGAGTAATTTAAAAAAATATTTTTAAATTTTAAATGTTTCTTCAAATGCATACAACTAAGTAGCTGGTGTTTTCCCTCATTTTTAATGCAGACACAGGAAACTGATACAACATGCAGGATGCAAAGGCTTGCTTTCAGAACGATCATGTCTTTTGATGACACAGAATAATCATCTAAATTTTTTATTGAATGATGAAAGAATACATGGTGAAAATTTTTTCCTTGTACCTTTACTTAAAATAGTTTATCAAAGAGAGAATGAGGACTAAACCAGTCTTACTCTAGCAGCAACTTCAAGAACTTGTAAAATAAATAATAATTAAAACCTCCCTGGATGTTTCACTTTATGTTGGAATTGAAGATGTTAACATTTTGATCCACATTAATGAATTAGCACATCTCAGACTCAAGTATCCAGGAAATAGTACGTTAAAGCCACAATGCAAGCAATTCACTCTTCACAAAAGTTCTGCAGTGTTCAGGCTGCCCAACTGTGGTGGACTCTGATTGGACATCCTATACGGACAAACGGAGTGGTCCATTGCTTTTGCCATTTGGGGGCCACCTGGATTTCTTCCAAGTTCTGTAAAAATATCTCAAGACTAAATTACATGACCACATGGTTTACAGTAGAATTTAGGTGTTGAGCAGCCTGCTTAACATTTTCCGCACACTGGACTGTATCTCCGTTCCTCCCTCAGTGCAGGCTGACTGTAGTGTGCTTCTGCAGAGAGCAAGAGAACCAGGCCCACACAGGGCTGTCACAGAGCCCAACTCAGCCAGTGCCTCAGGCACGAGCAGACTCCACACTTGTTGGATTCCCTTTTGTGTAGCCATTAGGTGAGCACTGTTTTTTTGGCACTAACTCGAAATAACTATTTAGTCCGACTTAAAATAGAAGGCTTCCAGTTTTACTCATACCAAAAAGAAAAAAAAAAGGTTGTAAAAACATTTGTCACGAGCAACTGATGTTTCTGTCTCATTAAGGTCTCTATGGGCAAAACATCTAAAAATACATATTACAAAATTTTTTTCTACCATTTTGCTAGTTGAAAACACATTTCTTATGTTTAGAGGCTAGGGCTTTAAAAAAAAAAAAACAAAAAAACAAACCAAGACGGGTAAGACAGTATAGTGAGAGCACAAAAGATGGACACGTATTTCCTCTTGCTTAGCTCTAGGTTCTGGGCTCTTTACAATAAACAGGACTCTTTTAGACATTTTGAATGTGGTTTCCAGCGAGCTCTGCAAGAGCGAAACTATTCTCCTTACATAAGAATCAACAATTCTGTCATTTTGCTAACACAAATATTTTTAGTAAATTTTTTTTAATGTCTAAAGCTGACAATTACTTTTTAATGCTTACTACAAATCCACTGCCATTCCAGGTGAAGGGTATGGTTTTTAAAAGTGAACAAAACATTATATTCACAGAATTCATGGGTATGCGGCAGATTCGTTAGGACACACAATTTGTGTCTCGGAAACCATTGAAAACACAGCAAAGCTTTAATCTGTAAAGATGATAAATATTCGGGGTAAACACTTTTATTTGTTACACTGTCTTCTTATTTCTCACTGGTAATTGCCTTGATACTGCATAAAAAAAAAAAATGATGTGGGGCAAGGTTAAGCAAGACAATAGAATACCCCCTCTTAGGTAGGTATGGGACCCGACGGCGAGTAGAGTAGGATGGGCCATGTCAATAAAGAATGTCCCTTTCCTAAGGGTGTTTGTGTAGGAAAAAGAAAACCAAAGGTAGATTCGGTCTGTCGGAGCTAGGCTGTTCTCGACCCTCGGCGAGGCCGGCGCACCGCAGCCATGACAGAGGCTGATGTGAACCCGAAGGCCTATCCCCTCGCAGATGCCCATCTCACCAAGAAGCTGCTGGACCTTGTTCAGCAGTCGTGCAACTACAAGCAGCTTCGGAAAGGAGCCAATGAAGCCACCAAAACCCTCAACAGAGGCATCTCTGAGTTCATCGTGATGGCAGCAGACGCTGAGCCCTTAGAGATCATCCTGCACCTCCCACTGCTGTGTGAAGACAAGAATGTCCCCTATGTATTTGTGCGCTCCAAGCAGGCCCTAGGACGGGCCTGTGGGGTCTCCAGACCTGTCATCGCCTGTTCTGTTACCATCAAAGAAGGCTCTCAGCTAAAGCAGCAGATCCAGTCCATCCAGCAGTCTATTGAAAGGCTCCTGGTGTAGGCCTGTGGCTCTGCCCTTCCTGTCTGTTCCCACCCTACTCTGTATCATACCGTCTATTAGCATGTAGTGTTTTCAGCCAGTTTCTATTATAAATATTGTACTACATCTGGTTTTTGTATTTTTTTATAGTCTTACAGGGTTGTTCTGTCCCATCTCTCCATCCTCTACTACCATTTTTAATCTGTTTCACTTAATCTAAGTGAAATGATATCTAAGGCAGGTGAGAGGCAGAACGTCACAATTTAACAGTGGAAAGAACCAGGAAAAACCTAAGCCAAGGATAGTGTCCACTTTCATCTGCAAACTCATTCCTCTGTGCAGGACAAGATGACAGTAACACCGGTCCCTCATGCCTTTGCATATGAGATCTCCATATATGCTACCGTGACTGAAGATCTTTCTTTGGGAAACAGTCCCTCCCGCCCACCATCATTTGAAGAGAAAGCGATAATGTTAAACCTACGTCCAAGCCATTTATTAATGTTGTGTTTTTGATATGTATAACCTATTCTCACCCATTCCCTACTGAGGGTATCAAGGCAGGAACCATTCAAAGGGATGGTCTGCAGACTCAGGCGGCCTGAGTCTGACTGCCTGGATCCGGAAGAGTGACAAGGACAGAGTAGTTGGAATAAAGGATACCAGGGCTGGAACTTAGACCAGAGACAATGCTATCAGGGACATCCTGCCCTTCACTGAATGGGGATTTCTTGTGGGGCTGTTTGACACCCACTTTGGGAGCCCTACCCCTTTCCTCCCTCAACATGGGTCAAATGTATTCTCTATCACATGAAGAGAGTGAGAATAATGTTCATTCTTGAGCATCCTAATAAATGCGTTCATGTTAAAAAAAAAAAAAAAAAAAAAAAAAAAAAAAGAAAACCAAAGGTATGTTAGTGTCGCAATATATTGTGAACATTGAAGCTTCAAATTCTTCTTAGTGAAAATATGAAAGAGGAAGAGGATTTGAAAATATAAAATAGAAACAAATCTGAAGAGGAAAAAAAAGCAGAGATTAGCCAAATAACTCAAACATGAAATTTTCTAGAAAGTAACACGTACACGTTAACGAGGAGCATGTGTTTCTGGGTGCTGTAGACAATAAGCTGCCTTCATCATGTGGACAAACTCTTCAACTCAACTAGTGAGGAACCAACACTCAAAAGTTCAGGTGTTTTATCCAGGGTTTCAAAGCCAGAGCAAATAGTTGACCTGGATTTCAAATCAGAACCACTTAAGTTTCCTCATCAACCTAAACCTGCTCCATCTGGGTTTTAACCCTATGGAGTGCCCATGCCTCTTGAGTACAATAGAAGGCACAATAAGAGAACACTTCAGTATTCTTGGCAAGCATCTCCAGTTCCTACTGTTAGGACTGGGAACTTCCCTAAACAGGCAAGAGTGAAGAGGCAAACACTAGCCATGCTGTCGTTATAAAGACATGATTGGGACTAAGTGGGAGACAAGAAGGATTCAGTATTCTCTCACATACCAGACACTGGCTTCTCAGGAAGGAGTCAACTAGAAGGTAAGTTTACAAACTGTATCCAACATCAAGTCCTGGCAATTAAAAAGAACAAGAGAAGAAGCAATGAATTTTAATAACAATCATGACAAAAATCAAACTCTGTTGGGTGCTTCCTCTATTCTAAGCAGCCTGTTTATACCTGTACTAACTTATTTCATGTGAAAAGCACAAGAGCCACCTACAGGTTAGAAACAGAAGGCTAATCAATATCAAATAGTTCTTCAAAACTCAATGCTACTATTAACCTTATTAAACAACAGGCTTCAGCTCAGTCTGTCTCGATACCTTGATACCATCTGTGCCAAAATTGTTGTTTTGGAAGAGTATTTTCAATATTAAGACAAACAGTAAAAGTAAAAACAGAACTAACTCTACTCAGCTGACAATTATCAGTAAAGCTTGTTTTGTTTTGTTTTGTTTTGTTGTTTTTATCTGTCCTGTCCTTGGCCCTTTGAGGAGCTTTCTTTTACAAACCTCATCCTGTTTTCATTTCCATCATACTAGAACTTTCGTCAGTTCAGTAATTTAGCCAAGCTAACCAGCCCCATGCTAGCTAGGGTGACAAGAGTTATCTAGTAAATAGCAACTTACTTTGGTCCCTCTGCTATTCAAAATCAAGTATTTGCTCTTTGTTTCATTGAGATCATATAGCTAAACTATTTGCTTTGGTTTTCCAATTAAGAGTACAGAACTCCTATTTGTAGAATTCATCAGTGGCCCTAGGCTCAAATTTTAGGAATTACTTAACAGGTATTAAAGGCCTATGAGCCCATGAAAAAATGTTTCACCTCATTCGTCATCAAAGAAATGAAAACTAACACTGAATTAAGACACAACTTCACGTGCTTCCAAGATAGTCAAAATATTTTTAAAATAATAACACTATTGTCAAGAAAGTGAACCACACAGAATTCTTACACAGGCCTGACCAGTGTGTAATTGAAAAAAAAATAAAATAAAATAAAAATCTCACTTGGCAATTGCTATTTGGTTGCCTGTCGGAAGATGAAGATAAGACACCACACACTTAGAACATGTGACTCAGATTATTCAGACTGGATCTAACGTGAAAAGCTCCTTCCTGCAATCAGCCTCCACAGAATCAGAAAAGACTATGCAATCTATCAAGGATGGAAACAATTAATAGCCCTACCCAGCTGCAATGATCGTGAAGCACAACAGTGGTTCAACAAGCATGCCGAGATATCAGGAAAGGTCTAATGCAGTGGTGCTCAACCTTCTGAATGCATGACTCTTTAATACAGTTCCTCATGCTGTGCTGACACCCAGCCATATTATTATTCTTACTGCTACTTCATAACTACAATTTTGCTACTGTTATGAATGATAATGTAAATTCTGGTATTTCCGATGGTCTTCGGCAACCCACGTGAAAGGGTCATCTGGCCTCCCAAAGGGGTCATGACCCACAGGTTGAGAACCACTGATCTAATAGGTGGCACTCACATGTTGTTGTACACAGGTGGCTGTGTAGTTGAACTTAAAGCCTACTCAACAGGAAGAAAGCATACCTGGCCTGGTACTGGAAACCTACTCAGCTTCCTGAGTATAATGACGTCACGTATCTTAGAAAAATAATCTACTATCTAAGGAGAAAATCTACTACAGCCGCGGTGCTAGACCAGCACAACTCCTAACTACTTTCTAAATCTTATATTTATACCCTCAGATAAGTGTAGGTATCACCCGCGATCAAATAAGTTACACTTTAAAGAAATGGAGACCACCCAGAAAACCACAACTGGACACATTTCAGAAATCAGTGGATCGTGGGGAGCATGACCCCAATATCACAGCTTTTGCATCTGTGGCTCAGGAAATATCACAAAAGTTGGGGTGGAAAGATTTTAAGAACCAGAATACCAGGGAGTATTCTGAATAAACTCTACTAGAAATGGCTATATAAACAAAGTAGGCATGATGGTAATATCAATGGACATGCTATTGTGGCAAGGAAGAAATCTCGGGGTCCTACCTCTGGATGTAGAATAAATGGTCAACTAACGACTACTGGAGACAACTGGGAAAGTAGCATCTCCATGAGATGACCCTTCTCATTGGTCATCTGTCACCACTCTAGGGGCAATGGGACCTGAGAGAACAGAGATGACAAATAAGGCAGACTAAGTTTCCATGCAACAAACAGCTTTGTTCAGCTTTATTCAGAGTGTTAGAAGTGTATTAACACTGAAGGTTAAGCAAAGACATGTGAGTAAAATTCCCTTGAGTTGAAGCTGTGGACAATTACAAGTACAAACCACACGTGACAAAAACATGGAGGCATATAAAGGGTGTTCAAACACTTAATTGAATACCAATAGCAAGCAATAATGAGTAATATAAACTCACTCCTATCTACCACACCTAGGGGGAGCATTAAAAACATTCCAAGAATAATTCCATGTTCTAAAGAAACTGAGGTCCCAAGATTCTTGTCTTGTTTTCTTGACATGTTCTCACAAGCACTCAGAATTCTCCTCACACGACTCCCATTCCTGGACCAAGTTCTAACCATTATCCAACACAAAGTGGTCAGTCCTGAAACCGTATATACACAAATAACAAAAAAAATTATTCAGTAGGTTGTATTTATATTTAGTTGCATGCTTATACATATTCATGAGAATATGGGCAGCAACAATAATCAAAGAAAAAGAGGCTGTCAGTTTGAGAGTAAGGGGAGCATGGAGTTGGAGGAAGGGGGCTTAGGAAAGACCGGAGGGAGGAAAAGAAAGGAAAGTGATAAAATTATATCTTAATTAAAATATTTGAAAATTAAAAACTAATTTGAATATTGAGTGTGTGTATCTTTTGGTGCAACAATTTCAGTCTTAGACATAAACCCATCAGAACAGTATATGTAACTCTGAAGAAAACATACCTAAAAAAATAGTACTGGCACCATTTACACTAATATTCCCAATCTAAAAATGATACAAATGTTCATCAACCTAAATAAATTCGATAATAGTCACATATTTAAAAAAACTACATTCTGAAAAATATATTGATCTTATAGCTATATTCAAAAAACCATGAATATCATGAACATAATACTGAGAAAAAGAAGCTAAGTATTGTGTATACTGCCTGAATTCTATTTTTATTAATTAAATTTGTTCTTGGACACGTTCACACGAATGTATAATGCATTCTGATTATTCACTGCCCTCCTATTAACTATATCCCTCCCAAATCTATCAACCTCCTCTCCTACCTACAAGTCCTTTCCCGGAAATATGTCTTTTTGTTTTATTTTGTAATCCATTGAGTTTAACCAAAACCTTCCATGTGACCATGGCTTGGGAGCTTGGTGCATTTACGGGTGGATGCAAAACTGAGGGCAAGACCCAGACTATTCCAGATTCTATCGGTAACAAAGATTTCAATAGTGAGGGGTAGGACCCAGTAAGTCCTGCCTCTGTTCATGACTAACTGTTGACAAGCTCATTCTTGTGCAGACCCATTGTAGGCAACTTCAGCAGCTGTAAGTCCATGGTGCTATGACCAGAAGATGGTATTTTATAGCCCCCTCCATAGCTTCTGACTCACATATATTCTTTCCTCCTGTTCTTATACAATGTTCACTGAGCCCTGGAGAGAAAACTATGTGTGTCTTGTTTTGAACTAAACACTCACCACTTATTCTTAGTTCCTTGAACAGCCAAGAATTTCTGTATTCACTGCAGTTCACTAAAAAGAGACATCTCTCATTAAGGTTGAAAGTAGCTTTGTCTATGGATAGTCTGAGGCTATGTCAATGTACCTAACAGCAGTAGTAAGCTTTTCCCGGGGCCTTTGACCTCTCAAACATGTCTTTTCGACAGGGTTTATAACAGTAGGAACTAATCCCCTCATGTAGAGTTGGTCTCAAATTATTTCTTCATGCTGTAGTATTACCTTAATCCTGAATCGTCTTATATAAAGTTCAAGCATATACAAAACTAATATGTTCCCTGCACATTCAGGATTATAGCTGCTTTGGAAAGGAAAACCGTGATGACATGGGAGGGCAACAGAGACTTCTCTGGTCTACTGGCTTGTTGTGCCCTGGTGATCAGGGTGCTGGTTGCATGTCTTAACTTCATGATAATGCACTGAGCTTCATATCTATTCTATGTGCAGGTACATGTTGTCTTATATGTATATAACATTTCAGCAAATTTGATTCTTAATAAAGAGGAGGTAGAGACAGCCGTATGATGACTATTTCTCTGCCTTATGCAAAATTATTATGACTATAAATACCTCTGAGTAAGTCCATATGATAAATTCTTCTCAGAACATGTCATGAGAAAAATATTTGTCTTTCCAAAATACCTTTATGCTTCATTTATTACAAAGCTCAGAGCTGACTTCATCATTTCAACACAAAAATTACTCTTAAACAAAGTATTTTCAGAATTTCTAATTCTCTATCTCAACATTTATTTTGCCTATTAACTCTTTTGTGAATGAATGTTTCATATTTTTATTTATCTGAGAAGCTAGATTCTCTTAAAACCCTCCTGAAGTTAAAGTGTGAAAATAAACGTTAGAATAGTGAGAATAGATTGCTGATCAAATGCAGTCTCCAAATTATATAACAAGAATATACCTATGAATTTTATTTTAGGTTTAAGTATACTTTTTATATGTATATGACATGGTTAATCATTCTTAAGCACAGATCTATAAATACTACACTCACTTAAAGATTCCTAATACATTAAATACAAATATTAAACCCAGAGTCTATCAACCACCTGGTCATTACAGTGGACTGTCTCAAATTGAGACTATTTCTTACTTGTTAAAGAAAAGAGAAAAGTTTACACCATCTTCATCATGAAAAATTAACTTTATTAAACCTACAAAGACATCCTCCAGACAAGAGGAAATTTACTATAACAAACGAATGTGCAGTCCAAAACTTTCATTGTATGAAAAATAAAAACAAATGTAACAATACAAGTGGTGGCAACCCAATAAAGATGTTATTTGATGTGTTTACTATAAACTCAAAGGAAAATGAGAAAGAACTGATGTGGAGTAGAGATAAGAATTAACTGAATAGCCCTTGTTTTCCTATTGTCTGCAAAAAGCAAACAAGTTTCGTGTTGTGTAATGAAAACAAGTGGACATCAAATATTTGGAAAGAGACTGAATCAAAGAGAAAATCCAAATTGACTTCCAACTATTAATAACTTGAGCGTCCCAAAGGGACATTTTGGGTTTAGGTTGCTGCTGTTTCTATGGCTGTTGCTCTTCTGTTTTCTGTTGTTGTTGTCGTTGTCATTGTCATTGTTGAAAAGAGTGAGACAGACTTCTCTGTTAAGTAGAAAAATCTTGCAATTTTATTTCCTGTCCTTTCTGGTAAATGCACCAATAGATTCTTTTCTTGATCCTTTTTATTTCCTCAACCAGGTGGATTGACCATTTTGATTGATTTTGTTTTCCTAGTTCTCTTGTCACAATTGTAAGATACCATATGAGGTATGCACTTAGAACAGCATTGGGTGTTGTGCATCAGGCAGGAGTAAAACAGAAAAACAGAGTGACTGTTGACTTATAGCCAAGCCCTCTTGCAAGCATATCACATTACAAATTAAAACATTAAAGTCATTAAAACAACTTGATGGGGAAGGTACCGCCATCACTATATTGCAAAGATAAAACAACTAAAATATAAGTCATTTAAATTATGCCACAGAGTTACCTAGATAATGTGCTAAAATTCAAATTCAAGAAGACAATGCAGTCTGATTTAGTCATGAGGAAATGAATATATAAAATACAAGACATCAAAGGGTGTGTCTATAGGAAAAACTATTCCCAATGTTAGATGACACAGAATCATCTTTATATCAATTATCAAAATACAAATAACAACAGAGTGCATTAAAGTTAAGACAGAAAGAGCTCCCAACTGTGTTAATAGGATGGAAGCCAATGATAGCATCTTACGTCTTTCTCATTGGAAAGACAATCCTGAGTGCTTAGTATTTCTGGTTTCTCTAGAGATCTGTGGGTGCAAGGACACTCATGCTGTGCTCCCACCAGTTCTTCATGTCCCTAGTCTCCTTCCCAGAATTCTTATAACAAAGGGGTATTGGATTTTGTCACAGGCCTTTTCTGTATCTATAGAGATGATTATGCAACAGAATTTTACTAGAACTTCAAAGAGGAACTAACGCCAATACTTTTCAAATTATTCTGCAAGACAAAAAATAAAGGAACCTTTCCAAATTCTTTTTAACAAAGCCTCTATTAACCTGATACCCAAACCACAAATGATTCAACAACAAAAAAGAAAATTATAGGTAATATTGCCTATGAACATAGACACAAAAATTCTCAATAAAATAATTTAAAAACCAAATTCAATAACTCATCTAAAAGATTACCCACCATACTCAAGTTGACTTCATCCCAGAGATGCAGGGATAGTTAAATGTATTTATTCTTAATAAATAATTGAACAACATCATTAACATCCATGGATTCATCAGAGTCTCCAGAATCAGTTGCCTTTTAAACTGACTATTGGCAAACATCTTGATGTCCTTGATTCTTTGACAATGGGTTACTAATGTTAAGCAAGTTAGTTTTTCCCAACACATATGATTGCTTCAGTCAAGCACAACTTAGCTAACACATCCTTGTTAAACAGTTTTCGTTGATACTGACAAATAAAGCTTTTAGAAACTTAATTCAGTTTTAGTCTCATTTTCTTTTCACTTTTGTGACTGTTTTCCTTTGATAATGCATTCCTCTTTAAGTTACTTAGACTTTCTGTCTGTCCTATCCTTTCGAACTGAAAATACAATGGGCCATTGTTTCAATGGGTACTTCATATATAGGCTCAACCAACTGTGAATCAAAAACACTCAGGACAATTGAAACCCTGTGGCATTATAACTGCATCACTGCTATTAGTAATGTACTAGGTAGTGGGGCAAAGAAAACATCAATAGTACCCCATGTCACCTTCCTCAGACAACTCAATTCTGCTTTTTCTGCATGAACCCAATCATCCAAAATGTGTGTGTGCATAAATTTTGCTGTGTTCCAGTAACACCGTACTTAAAGATTCCTAAATTTAAATGTAATTAATTTCTAATATTATGAAATATGACAAGTTTGATCTTTCTGCCACTAATGATTCAAAAAAAAAACCCTCTCTCGAACAAAAGCTTTGAACCACAAAAGAGTAAAAATCTAGACAAAAACAAGCCGTTGGTCAAGTTGAATCAGAGGATCACCATGTACTGACTTATGACATACCTCATAATGGCTGTGGGTATATACTCAGTGCCAATTATGTGTCAGACTCCTGTAAGAGAGTCAGAGAGAGAGAGAGAGAGAGAGAGAGAGAGAGAGAGAGAGAGAGAGAGAGATGATTGTTCCAGATTCTCTGCTGACAAGATTGTAGACAGTCAATAGCTTTGTAATAAAAATTTAATAGGAAGTCACAGCATGTTGTCACCTGGGAAACCAACCAGTGTTATGCTGTAGACCTTCCCAACTTGGCTTGTGGAATTCTGTGCTCTTCTATTGGTTATCTCTCACTGAGTCACAAACTTCTACAAACAACATAAAATGGCATTCTTTAATCTCTTGCTTCCCCTGAAGGCATGGAGTCCCATCACAGCTTAACTGGCTACTTTACTTCTGGTCACAACAACTGCAATCAAGAGAATAACAAGGCCGCTTTTTCATGGACTCTAAACTGAGGAAGACTTTGTTCCTAAAAAAAAAAAAAAAAAAAAAAAAAACAGAATTTGTCTCCATCTAGTTATAAGAAAATGAGTCTACAACTGGGATTTGCCATGACATCATAGAGGAAGTATCAGGGCATTGTCTTTGCTTTGCCTATGCTAATATGGCTGTCACCACATTCAATGGAAAAAAATATGCAAGGGCATGAGCATCAGTAGACAGATAACATGGAAGGGGAGCTTTCTAGAATCTCTAGGCCACGTGCTCAAAGAGAAATTCAATAGAGTATAAATCACTATAAACAAAAGTGGTTTCCTAAATGCTTAAATAAATAGAACACAATATAGACCAGTTTTATTGGATAGAGTCTCATGGTGAAGGAAAGATCTCAACTTGTCTTTCAAGATTACAGAGACCAAAGCATTTGCAAAATATATCTGAAATTTGCACTATACATGATAATGTAATAACATAGAGGAGATTTGCAATAAAACGCTGAGACCCATCAAAATTTTCCAAACCGTTTTCTAGAAATCTGTATATCATTACCAGGGATGCCAATGTTAGACTACGGTATGTCAGTGTTATTTAAATTCAGGAAGAATGCAGCTTCCTCAAATGAAACCCCATACAAAACTCATCACTAGAAGAAAATGATAATTTTTCTCAGTTCTGATTTACTTTTATGTAAATGGTGTGTTTAGAGTAGTATTAATAGCATTTCCTGTCCAATTTATCAGGTGCTGGAGGATAGAGGAAGATGCATGGAAGGATAATGGAAGATGATTCTGTTCTTCCATCATCTTTGCAGACAACTATAGAAAGTGGGTCAAACACAGACACTCATGAGCCTTCAGTGCAGACTACACGGTGCAACCTGGGATGATGCATGCTTATAATTCTTTACAGACAACAGAAGTCATTTCCTAATTTTAAACAGTGAGCATTTCTGGCTTCTAATGTTCAAGCGCTGCTTCTGATTCCCTTCTAACTTCCTTATTTAAACATTCTTTCTCCCAGATGAGCCAAGGGATTCTTTCTCAGTGAACGAAATCCACATGGAAAATTACAGATTTTGTGCACTCCCACTTCTTAGTTCTCTAGAGCTAAACAGAGATTGCTTCAGACTCAGAAATCTAAGAATAAAAATTTGAATTTGGGGTTTGGGTTAATTTAAGAAAAAGCAAACATACACAAAAAAATGTCATCCCTAAATAACCACCTCACAAGTATCGCTTCCCACACCGGGGGTCCTTTTCCCTGTTCTCTCACAAGTTTTCTTTTTTAAATTTGCATTCATCTGTTAGTTCAGAAGCCATTATCTTTTCTTTTCTCTCTTTAAACTGATTCCTTGGGAGGTTCACATCATGCACCCTAGTCCCACTCATCTCCCAGTCCTTCCGTATCTATCCCTTACCCTTGTAGCGTCCTCCCCAAAAGAAAACTCAAAAAGAAATAAAAATAAGATTAAAAAAATAAAAATAAATAAAATAAAAATATCAATTAAAGAACAAACGAAAAGACCAAGCAAACCAAACCAAACCAAATCAAACCAAACTTCACTCTCTTATCTCTGTCATCTTAGTGGCACTAGGAGCTGCTGTGTCTCATGTGGTAGACCCTTTTGTCCAAACAATTTTACCTGGAAATGTTCATCATTCAATGTGCTATTGATCTGGTTTAGGGCCTCTGGTTTCTAGCACACTAATACTGGACCCTCCTGGAAACTCCTCAGATATCCCCAGTTATCTCCATGCTGCCCCACTCATGGAGACCACGCAACTATGATTCCACAGGACCAGTCCCTTCACTTGCTCCAGTGGGTCATATATGGGGTAGATGTTGGGTGTGCCAGCTCAAAGACCAATATGTACCTGGGTGGCTGCTGAGTTGGCCAGCTTGGGCCACTGGGACCACTCCCCTTAGGTGAGTGATGGGCCAGCCTCCTAAGTGTGGGGCATCAGCTCTCCTACAGGGGAGGCAGCTTTTCTGTGCCAGGGTTGTCTGGGTCATTGTTTCAGGTTTGGCAGTGGTAGGAGGTTAGGGTATGGTGGGGTGGGTATGTAGGGGGACTGTAGGGAGTGGGTGTCAGCTTTCCAGTGAGGTGAGAGGCTCTCTCTGGGAAGGGGCTATCATCTTAAAGTTGTTTTCCTGATTATTTAACTTAATGTTATCTTTGAGATGTACTTAACACTACCTGAAATTAACTTAAATTGTCATTTGATATGTGTCCTTGTTCATTGTCTGGATGGGGAAGCTTCATGAGAGCAGGGATCTTAGCTTTATTGTTCCCCGCTATGTATACTGTGGGTTCTTGATAAATGGCCACCTTGTAGTTGTTGTTCAGTGAATAGTTTAGTTACTGAATGGATGGTTAGGTGGACAGATATCTTCTAAGTATATAGCAAGCACATAAAATATATTTTTCCATTGGACTTGATATATGTGATAAGATAGATCAAGAAGTTAACCAAAAAAAACCTTGAATGCAGAGGATCTTCCTCTCCTCCTCTCCTCTCCTCTCCTCTCTTCTCCTCCCTCCCTCCCTCCCTTCCTCTCTCCCTTCCTTCCTTTCTTTCTTCTTTCCTGTTTGTCTTTTTGGACTAAGGATATAGGTAATAATCAGAGTACCTTTTATTTGGAATATAGTTTGTGCAAATAGATGAATCTTCTCTGGGAATCTCACTCTCAACCAGCCACTCCTTTCTTCTTTCCTTCCTTCCTTCTTTCTTTCCTTCCTTCTTTCCTTCCTTCCTTCCTTCCTTCTTTCCTTCCTTCCTTCTTTCTTTCCTTCCTTCTTTCCTTCCTTCTTTCTTTCTTTCCTTCCTTCCTTCCTTCCTAATGTAATTCTTTATTGATTCTTTGGGAATTTCACATCATGCACCCCAATCCCACTCACGTCCCAGTTCTTCCATATCTGCCCCTACCCTTGCAGCATCTCCCTCCCTCCCAAAAACAACCTTCCAAATTAATTAAAGACAAACAATAAAAAGCCACTTAGTGCCTCTGTCTTTCCAACGGCTTATTCGTTTGTCTTTGTAGCATTGGGAGCTTTGTCACATGGCATTACCATTTTGTCTAATCAGCCTCACCCACAAATGTTCATTGCAGTGAGTTGTTTGTCTGATTCAAGACCTCTGGCACACCATTGTCACTGGATCCTCACCAAAACTCCTCTCAGATATTCTGCCATTGTTCTGAGTCATGGGGATCCTTCAGTTAGTGTTCTGCAGGACCAGTCCCCTCACAAAATCCAGCAAGTCATAGATAGGGTAGATGTTAGGGTGGGCCAACCCAAGGTCCAGGATGTGGGTCTGGATGGTAACTGAGCTGGTCAGTCTTGGCCATTTGGGCCATCTCCCTCAGGTGAGGGGTGCAGCCAGCTCTCCTAGGTCCATGCCATCAGGAATAGCTCTCCTAGGCCTATGGTGAGAGGTGGGGTCATCTCTCCCATGAGTGGTGGGGACAGCTCTCCTAAGTACAAGAGGGAGGGGAAGCTCTTCCATGAGGAGCAGGTACAGCTCTCCTGTTGCAGTGTCTAACAAGGGGCAAGGCCAACCATCCTGGAGTCAGTGATGGGCAGGGCCTGCTCAGCACAGCCCTTAGATTTCAACACATAGAGTTCCTATGACACCTTGTAATGTGGGCCATGGGCATCAACACAGATCCTAGCTCCAGCAGGAACATGGACCCAGACATGGTCTTCAGCAGCAGTTTGGGCCTTGACATCACCATGGCCTTTATGGCAGCCACAGGTCACTAAGATCAGTATGATCCTGGGGTAGCATGGTCCCTGGCACCAACATGGTCCTAGGTGACTGACAAAACCCCCCAGCATCCATATGGCCTGTTCTTGGTAATAACAGGAGGCATAGACATGAACTCAGACTATGGCTGCTGGAAGGCCACAGACCCAGATATGGCTCTAGGCAGCGGCCAGGGGCCAAAAGACACAATGGGTACACATGACAAACCAGGGCACTCAGATGAGCTTGGCCTCAGTGGCTGCATGGCCCTTGGCCACCAACAAGGCCGCAGGTTGTGGCCTAGATCCCAGGCATCCATGTGACCTTTGGTGGCAACATGGGCCATGGACATTACGCAGACCCCGGCTACTGTAGGATCATGGACTCAGACATGGTCCTCTGCAGAAGCCTGAGGCCTGGATGTTACCAAGGCCCCAGATGGCAGTGCAGAAGGCTCTTCTTTCTTAACAGCCTCTGCCCTAGTGGGCTCAGAGCCTTGCCTGCTATTTGTTTAAATACAGAGTGTGAAACTCAGTATAAAGTGTGGGCTTGCACTGATACTCACAATCTTTCTACCTCAGAAAAAAGTTAGGGATTTCAGGTGTGTCCAATTACATCTGGCCTCAGAGTCACGTCTTTTCACACACATCTGAGAGATTAAATAGAGTTAATTAGTCCTCAGAAATCTCCAGTTTTAAAAAGGAACCATGCTTAGTCTCTCTCTCTCTCTCTCTCTCTCTCTCTCTCTCTCTCTCTCTCTCTCTCTCTCTCCCTTATCACCATATGATTATTTTTGCTTCATATACTTATTGGTTACACGAAAGTCTGTACATGGCTGTATTTATCATTTTGCATTATTTGTTCTGTTTGAAGCATCTGTTATTAAAGACTTAGTTTAAGAAAAAAGAAGACAAGTGTGACTCCTGTAGTAATTGGAGGGAGAGAGAAGCAATGGACAGCAGATACAGGAACACTTAACTCTGGGCTTTACTGACCTCACGATAACCTATAGAGTTGCCATAGGAAGCAAGTATTTAAGCAGCTGAATGCCATGGCCTGATTTACATTGCAGAGGAAAGCCAGTCTAAAAATGTTATTAATGCAATTAATGTGAAGTGTTTCTTGGACACAAAAATAGAATTGCAATAAATGAATCCCTGGTGTGGATTTCTGGAGTAGCTTTCTCCCATAGATTTTCTTAGGAAAACTTCATCTGTTTATTTTTTTTCTACCATAAAACACCATTGTTCATTTTATAGCTAGGGACACGATACACTGAATTTATTTTCCCTTCTTTACATGTAATAGTGACCATCATTGGAGAAAAGACATCCAACTAGCAACTTTAGGGCTGCTGTCTAATTAAGCAAGTATCTTGTCTTGCTGACTTCACTGACCGCTTTTCCTCATCCTTCACTTCTGGTGGAAGAATTCCTCGGAGTGCTTCTGGGAGACAAAACATGGCTTGCCAAATTACAAGCAGACAGGCAGTCTTGCTTTAATTGATGAATGGCATTAGTGCTATGAGTCACTAAGCTCCGACTTGCTTTAGTCACTTGAAGAATTCAGTCATTTCCTCACAACGCAACATAGGGGAATGAGTGTCTACTGCTTTTAGGAAACAGAACTCATAAATAAAAATAAGATGGTATTCGGGGTGCTTTGCTGACCTCACAGCACAGACAAGTCAAATAAACACTATTGCATACTCTTTCAGCCCAAAGATCTGAAACTTTAAAGAAGTCAGATCTTGAAAGCCAACCCATTAACCTCTGCCTCTCCATTATCTTCTGCTAGACTTTGATAGAGGCTCCCATACAGATAGATCTCCTTAAACCTTGTCAACTCAAGAAAAGCTCGGAGGACTTGGTTTGTCCTAGGGGATGTCAAAGTGGGTCAGTAGACTTAATGAAACCTAAAAGATCACAGGAACACTTGCAGGGCAGGGCCGTGAATGTTTCCCCTTAATCTCTCAGTGGGACTTTGTTGTCTATAGCCTTTTAATAATATTTTCCCCCAACAAATTGACTCAGTCATCGCCCAAAAGATAAATTGGTGCAATAAGAGGACAAAAATGTTTTTGAAGAGATGGACTAATTTGAACGTTTTCCTAAAACTGTGGAGGGCAAGAAAGTCTTGAAGGGAAACTCCCTATTTGTCCAAGTGTCGCTTGATGACAAGTCTCCCTGAAGACGGCTCTCTCCTGACAAACTGGAAGGGCAGCTCCAGCTTTCTGTGTTTGTCACCATGCACTGTTACTTTCCTAACCCTTGGAGACATCCCATTCATGAGCATCTTGTTAAATTTTTTCTACTTAATCCATTTTACTCTAGCATCTATTTATTTTGTCTGTTTCATTTCTTGTTTGCTTTTAGGTGTTTGTTTGGGTTTTAGAACAAGATCTCACTATGTATCCATGTCAGCCTTGAATTCATGGTCCACTCACCTCCGTTCCTGTTTGATTTACAGGGCTGTGCCACTGTACCTGACCTACACCATCTGCGATGTGCTGAGATCCTGATTGATATTGAACTTGACCACGAATCAGAAAGTTTAGAATACTGTTAAAGGCCACCATCTTAGGCTATTCCTGGACCTTTTATTTGTTCCTCACTCCCCTTGCTGTTACATTGTGCGCAGTGATTCTGGGGATCCTAAAAGAAGGGGAGCGCATTTTATAACAAGCAATGCCATGTTTGCTTGCCATACTGAAACTCAAATCAGGATTGCATGCATGCAAGCCAAATCTCCACCACCGAGATGTATCCCAAGGTACTTAGAACCTATATGTGTCAGGAACCATTCTGCGAACTGTAGAAGATGTTACTCCTGCCAGCAGGAATAACTTTCTATTAAGCAGCTATACCTTCTCAAAGCTAGCTAAGCATTTCCATGAGTTCTTCTCATAGTTGTTTCTCCCACATGAACCAGCTAAGAAGGAAATTACAGAACACAGACCCTGCTATAATTACAGAGATGACAAATGGCCGTATTGGGAGAGCTTGCAGGAGGAATTCCGATACACACGATAAAGGAGCAAAAAGGCTAGAGAGTGGGCTGAAACCAGATAATAAAGAACTTTGACTACCATCACAACTAATTTGTTTGAGTAACGTGTGATAAGAAAGAGTAGGCATAAGCAAAATATGGAATGAACAAGTCAAATTTTATCAAGGAATTAAAGAATGATAAAAGATGAGATGAGAGAAGTCTAGATATACAATAAATACAGTAACTCCAAAAAGAGGCTGAAATAGTGGGCACAAAGAGGAAGAAATAAATCCAAAAGATTGAAGACTCTGAAAAACAACTAGAGACATCTTATTAATTCTCCTAGCAATATTGAAGAGCAGACCATTTTAGGCCAAGCGTTGTGTTGTGTAATTGCAAACTCCTGTCTTTGTTTCCGGTCAAGATGGACTGATTTTCTCCTGAAGCATACTCCTACTTAGATAGAATCAACTAAAGTATCTATTTGCCCACATTTTAGGAGAGTTTCTGAAATGCATCTGTTTTAATAAAATTGCATGGTGGTCACCATTCTGTTGGTAAGAATGTGGTGTGGTTTTTCTGTATTACATCAGACAATAAGAAAACTTTGGAAGCCTTGTAATGAAGAACCGAAACTATAATTATGTCTCAAGCATGATTCCATCACGTTTCACTTTCTGCATAAACTTTCTTTGGAAACAACTAAGTCAAAGCAGGAAACGTTCTTTCAACTTTTACAAGGAAAGAACACAAAGTAACAATCAAGTCTGCGATGAATCAGTATCACGGGGCAGACAGCATTACCATAGGGCACACTGCTATTCAAATCAAAAATACTAATATTCTTCCAACTTCAAACATTTTTTCTGCTCATACAAATATTACCCACTTGCAGTGGAGAAGGTCTTAACATTTTTCTTCTCTAATTTATTTCTCTTCATTGAGACAAAAATGAATGCAATTAAATCTTTACCATCTCTTTAAGGCTCAAAAAAGGGGAGGGGGAACCTTCCTTTCCAGTCGTGGACCACCACTCTTCAAGTTTATTCCCTCTAATGAGCTGAGCTCGTGTAGTTCATAGATCTTATTATCATCTCATTCTTCTAATTTCCTATCCACCCTTAATTACGACTTTTATCTTCTATCTACTGGCCATTGCCACATAGATATCTTGTTGATTGTCCCCAATCAGTATTTCTAAGACAGAAGCCATCATCTCCTTCCTTCCCATTCCTGAGTTAGCTCATCCTCTCACCGGAATTACATTTAAGCATCATAATTCCCACCAGTCCCCGAGTCTTGATAATCTCAGCATCTGCTCCTACATTTACATATCACTCACTGTGTAAATGTTTCCTTCATCATATATATTATTTTTTACTTCTAGATAATTAGTGATTACACTTTAGAGTTGTATTTACTTTCTTACTTGCAGCTCCATCGCAAAATGTAGACAAATAACACTGCCTTAAATTATAAGACTGGCAAAATGTGTAGCCTTACGTAAGTGTGACACTATCTTCTTCTGTAAAAATAGGGGTGAGGGTAAAGATTAAATATTCCTACTCCAAAAGTCCAAACTCTGAAGTGATACAAAATTTAAAATATGTGGAATCCCAACATGGCACCACAAGTGAAAACACTGGTTTTATGTCAAAACATTGGTATGTAAAAATATTACATGAAATTGCCTGCAGATTGTGTGTATAATTTGCACATGAAATGAGTTTTCTATTTATAATTGCATACTATCTCCAAGATGTTATATTATATTTATGCAAATATTTCACAATCTGAAAATGTTCTGGCTGTATGCCTTTCAAATAAGAAAATGCAATCTGCTATAATGGTTTTATAGGGTTGCAAGGAGGATAAGATAGCAGGATGCACACACGTGCACATGTACTGCTCCCAGTTACTAATAACAGTTCAGGGAAATTAGCTGTTAGTGTCATTACATCACCTAGATCGCATAGGATAACCAAGAAAACCAAACTTAGAGCATGGCATTTTCTTCTTCCACTTCCATTCACCATCAACATAAGTCACCAAATTTTATTTATTCTTTCTTTTTCTTTCCTGGAACTGTTTGCGTAGAAACAATTATTGCTGGTAATAGCATCGGAAATGCCATACAAAATGACTTTACTTTCTTACTAATAGCTCCCATTACCCAG
This sequence comes from Arvicola amphibius, assembly GCF_903992535.2. Taxonomy (NCBI): domain Eukaryota; kingdom Metazoa; phylum Chordata; class Mammalia; order Rodentia; family Cricetidae; genus Arvicola; species Arvicola amphibius. Next base: position 30,196,467 of record NC_052049.1, on the reverse strand, counting down.
AGCTCTGAAACTTGCCCTTTTTTGGTCCTTCTTCTAACTCTGTACCCCAAAATATGTGACAGCAGCTATTAGCATATTTTGTTCTGATGCTAAGCCCTGAACATACGGCTCATACGGTTCATATTTTACTGTGAAAACTCAGAGTCCCATATCAGGTGAGGACAGAATCCCTTTTGGAATGTGATGTCTGTGATCTCATCAGGCATTAAATACTTGTTCATAGAATCTGAATATCTGACTCAACTGGGCTACCTCCAGGGCAGGTGAAATTCTACATCAGCCTCTGTTGGGGCACAACGACCAGTGAGCCCAGCAACAATCGTAGGCTGGAAAAAAAATCTCAAATCCTTTTCCAAAAGTTGTGGATTTGGCAGTACTCCTTCACCCAATCATTTTTAAACCTTATTGTGTTTCAAGGGAAATTCAATCCATCTGTTTCTGGTTCTTCAAAACATTGCTGTTTTGTAAGAGCTATTTGATGTCCCAAAGTCTGATGAGTCTCAACAAAGCCAGTTGAGTCCCTGTAGAAGGCTATAGATGTCTCCAAGGAATTAATAGAGCTGGAACCTCAGGCATCTAAGACCTCACAGATTTTGCTCTGGAGAAATGAAGCTTGAACCTCAGGCATCTGAGACCTCAAGACTGTTATACCTCACAAATGACTACCAAGTTTGGTGTCTTTGTTTCTCTTTGTGTACATTAATTGTGTAGGCATTCCTATACATGCATATAATATGGTTTGGTCATAGTTGCCCCCGTATTATCCTTTCTTCCCCTCTGATTCTCTTCTTCCCTTATCTATCTCAGAGAGTCCTTTGTGTCCACATTATTTTTTTCTTTCTTATTTATACATATGAGATAAAATGTGTTAGTGTCTCTCTGAGCCTGGCCTATCTTAATTAACAGGATGATCTCTAGTTCAATGAATGAATTTCCTCAAATGACAGAATTTCATTCTTCTTGAAGACTAACACTCTATTTTAGGGTCTGAAGAGATGGCTTAGTGGTTAAGAGCAGTCACTCCTTTTGCAGAGGACCCAAATTCCACTCTCAGCACCCATGTCAGACAGCTTACAACCACGTGTGACTTCAGCTACAGGGGAACCCTTGCCTCTGGCCTCCACAGACACCTGTGCTCATGTGCACATAATCCCACACAGACCAATCACATATATGCAATTTAAAAATAAATGCGAAAAGTAAAATAAATGAACTTATATTTTGTATATCTATCACTTTTGTAGCCCTCTCCATGTGGACAGGAACCTAGTCAGGCTATATAGCTTGTCTATTGTGCCTAATGCTTTGATAAACTTGTGTGTGCAAGTAATTCTACAGTAAGAAGCTTATGGTTCTTTGGGGAGTATACCTGGAAGCAGGATAGCTGGATCGTATACAAGTTCTTTCCCTAAGGTTTTTTTTTTTTTTTTTTTTATTGGCAGGGGAATGTCCATAATGATTTCTGTTCCCTTTCTTGAAAAATACCTAAATAAAAAGTTGCTCTCTGTCTTAGTCTATTTTCTTGTTTTTGTGATAAAACATCCTCACCAAAGCAACTTAGCAGGAATAAAAGAGAAAGCTTAATTTGGCTCTCTGTTCAGGACACAATCCAACACGAGGAGAAAATAGAGACAACTGGAGCTGGAAGCCGTTGTTACTGTGTGCTTATGTCCACAGTCAAAAGAAAGCCACAAATGCTGGCATCCAGCTCACTCTGCCCATTTTATACAGATCTCCGCTCTCAGAATAGTCCCACCCATGAAGAGTGGGTATTCTCACCTTGATTAATTTGATTAATATAACTACCCACGGACATCCCAGAGGCAAGGCTTCCAGGTGATTCTAGGTCTTGTCCAATTGATGATGAACATATCCACATCATGCAGGCCCTGAAGAGTTCATTAGCCAGACACATCACGATGTCATACTTAGCTGTGTTTATCTTTTCAAAGCATCTTAATTCCCATCGCTCTGATGCAAATGAGTAACAGTCTGATTTAGGAAATGAAGCTCTTTCAATAATCAAATTTTCTATTTTAATCCCTTAATTTCTACAATATTCAAAGGAAAATAGTAATCTCACATAACAGGGTTGAAAAGAAATATATAGCAAGATATAACAAATGGATGGTTAGCAATAGTTCAAAGCGTCCTTTTCTTGAATGTCATTTTAGAAATTTCTTTGGCGGGGGAGGGGAAGTTCTAAGAAAAAACTAGTAGATACAGAAATCATTCATTAGAATAAGTTAAAGATAATTTTCTTCTTCTTGGAGTGAGCTACATTTTAAATAGAGTCCCAGAGCTCTGACTGAAGCAATGAGGGAAATTAAATTGCAAATTAATTAAGGAAGATCCAATTTCACCAAAATATAATTTTGCCTTTCTGATGTAACCCAGGCTTTTGTTACTGCTTTCTCAAACAAGTCCATGAACTAAGAAAAAAGGAAATAACTCAAATTAATGTGTGTTTTGAACTCCATAAATCTGGCAGTACTAAGTTTTTCTATTGAAGCAGAATTTAATCAAAACAGCAAAGGGAATTGTTCATCCTAATTCATTAACACATTGGAGCCAGAAAGGACCGAAACCTAACTGCCTCCATAGTTAAGAGATATGAGGAGTCTTGTGGCATTTACAATTAAATGTCTCTAAATATATTTCTCTGGTAACTGTATTATAAACCTGGGAGAAAGATTAATACAAAGGGTTGATTTAAAAGTCAAAATGCCCATTATATGCTTGCAGCTAATCTGAGAGATGAATCCTCTAGTAGTTATCAGAAATGTGTTAACCTAAAGATGGAAATGCCACTTTTTGATAATCTTTTTCTTGCTAATTGTTTATCTTTGAATTTGTGGCAGTCTTATGAAATAAAATTCAAGTTGCTTTTCTTATGTGTACTTAAACAATGCTAAAACTAATCATTACATGAATCTCGTATACAACTTGGGGTACAACAATGTGTGAGCAGCTTCAGGTGAGGCATCAAAGAAGCAGGGGTGTTCTTCTCATCAGATCACAGAGTTGTGAGGTCCCAGAATGGGTGGCTGTGCACACCCAAGATACCAACATCTTGCATGCATTCCTTTTCCTTTGATATAGACATAATCTCGTTAAAATGGAAATGTATTAGCAAAGTCAAACAATTAATTGATGCAAGAAAGGTTGTCTCATGTTTTGTGTAAATCAAAGCTAAAAATTAATTTGAGAAACAGTGTTGTATTGTAGACTAAACACAATTTGGCCTGAGTATAGGGCTTGGTACGGGTGTCAAAGTTGCTCTGGGCTACACATGGTCGGTAATCCTCAACAGAAATGTTAACTCAATTTGTCAGTATTATCTTTATGTCAACAGTAATGCTTAAATATTTACAATAGGCATAGTACACTGAGAGTTAGTAACACAAGATAAATTGGAAAAACTCTAACAAAACGGATGATACTAATAGAAAGGCCTGGCACCACGGGCCCTGGGTTTATATACAAGAAGCTTGCCCAAATGTAAGATTCTTAGGTCCTTTCATTGATACGCTGTTCCAAAGGTGCCCTTAGAAAATACAAGGACATTAAAAGGAAGCAAAATAATGAGTTTACTCAATTTATTCCACACAGTGCAGCCAGCATCTGATCCCAAAGTCCGTGGTAGCCTCTCTGCTTTTCAGCGGGTCATCACCTTTACCACTTGGCCACCTCGTCCCAAGCCACCCTGCTTCTTAGATAAACAAATAATATCACACAACTTTGAACTGTTGTGTGTTCACCAGGCATACCATATTTTTCAACGCCACCAAACTACACAGCTACCATGTTACATATAATGAAAGCCATAAAGAAAGAAAAAAAATGTCCTTTTGTTTTCTGGGTTTCCTGCTTCTATTGCTACTGTTTGGTGAGCTAAGGGGGTGCTGTGGGTTTAAATTCTTTGTGCCCTGAGTTCATTGAAAGAACCAGAGACAAAGAAAGCTAATGAATAAATCTCATGGACTTAAAACACTGCCACAGCACCAAAGCAACTAAGAAAAAGCCTGTCTCTCAAACAAGGCCCAAGGAAAATAAAAGTACATGAAAAAAAAATTCTTCTTCCAAGTTTGAGAGAGAAACAAGTAAAATAAAAGACATGAGTGAAGAAATCCATATCAGTAAAAAAAAAAAATAAGATTAAAAATTTATACAGATTTTTAGAAGGAATAAAATTCAACTGAGGTTCTAAAAAATCAACGACTGTAGTAAAAAAAAAATTCGGATTTGCAATCCATGAGGAAGGAATACGGAATGACCAGACAAGACAATGTTTACTTTAGAGGCATTTTGAATTTTCAACTCTTCTTTAGAACTGATCCATTTAATTTAGCCTGTGTTAAAGACAAACAAGTTCACTTAGTTGAGAGGTGAGCAGCCTAAAGTCCTTCTATTTTGCTTCGCTCCATCCATCAAAATGTACAGGAATTGTTTCACTGCGGTTGTTTAGGGAGAATTGATAAGAGATGTCCTATAGTTGAGACAATGTATAAATTATTATTCTGACATCTGCTGTAAAGCTCAATTTCCCTGAAGGACTTTAGTGCATTTTTACCACTGAAAAAGTGTTAGCACTCTCTGAAACACAATCTTAACGTTCTTGCCTTTGGCTGAGCAAGGGGTGGGAGTGGGGGAAATGGGACTTTTCAATCCAAACTAACAGAGAAGATATCCTCAAGTTGCGTGTCTGGAACATATGGTTTCCACTTATTTCTTCCACTTACGTCACATGTTTCCAAATAAATCCCCAACTAGGAGTTTCTAGGAACTTATGGGTGCTGAGGTCACAAGGAGAAAGACTGAGTCACCACTCCGATAAATTGAAGAGGAAACCACACACGTCATCAAAACCAGCCAATTTTTAAACATCCACATTCTCATGAGGTTTGTTATTGTTTACTTCTGCTTTATTAACATGTCAATTAAAATTTTTCACAGTTTTATTATGAGTAAGAAATAAAGGTATTAAAATCATTTTCTGCTATGATTTTGATATGTCTCTTGGAACGCCTATTCTAAGTCAAATGTTAATGAAGATTTGAAATGATTTGAAGATGAGGCCTTTGGGATGAAGGCTTAGATACGCTCATGAAGATGAAGACCCATGATGGCACTGTAATGATTTTATAAATGAAAAGTGAATGTGTCAGCTAACATGATTGTTAAGTCTCACTATGTGATTAATTTTCTCTGCTTCGCATTCAGGAAGCCTTCAACAGATGTCAGCATCTTGACACTGGACCCCAGGACTGCTAACAATAAACTTCTGCTATTTATAAGTTATTTCTGTGGTATTCAATTCCAAGGCCTGAAGACAGACTAAGGCAACTAATGACAAAGTCAACTTGGGAAAGGAAGGATTTATTTTAGCTACAATTTATAGTCCAGTTTCCAGGGAAGTCAGGTCAGGAAGTCAAGATAGGAACTGGTGCAATAGTCCTGCTAACAAACTTGCTCCTTATGCCTTGCTCATTCTTCTCTTTTTTATACCTCAGGACCACCTATCCAGGGGCAACACCTTCCCACAGTGGGCTGGGCCTTTCCACTTCAATAACCAATCAAACAACGCACCACAGACTTGCCTACAGACCAGTCTTATGGAGGCATATCCTTAGATGAGGTCCCCTCTTCTCAGTTGACTAACTCAGCCTTTGTGAAGTAGAAATAAAGACTAGCCAGCACACGTGACCTCTTTTGAATTTGGCACACAAGCACATCACTCTTCAGATATAGCTTTTCCTTGCTTATGCTTAAGATCTCAAACTCAAAGCAATATCACAATATAAAGCATTCCAACTTTTAAAAGTCTTTTTAAAAAATCAAACACTTCAAATGTTCTTCAGTCTTGTTAAATATCTAAAATCTAAAGAATTCAAGGTTCCTGTAAAAAACAATATGCAAAAGAATTTAAATATTGTTTTACTCCAAGGTGGAAGATACAAGGCATGTTCACAATTTTAAAAAAGCAAAACTAAAATTTAACAGTGTAAAAAGTTCGGTTCTCTTTTTTTTTACATTTTTTTTTTTGATGTCGCAAATCTTTTTTTTGAGCAATACGTTTTTCTCTGCTCTTCTCCCTTTCTCCCCCCTCCCCTTCAACCCTCTCCAATGGTCTCCATACTCCCAATTTACTCAGGAGATCTTGTCTTTTTCTACTTCACATTTAGACTAGATCCATGTATGTCTCTCTTGGGGTCCTCATTGTTGTCTAGGTTTCTGGGATTGTGATTTAAAAAAAAAAAAGTCAGTTCTTGAAGTCTGGCACCCATCTTCAATCTTCTGAGATGTAGAAAGCTCCATTTCTCCAGTTCTGTCATCCAAAACACGCACAACTTATCTCGTAGGCTCAGCTGTAATGAGGAGCAGCGGGCTGGCGATGAAGATGGCATGCATTCCTGCTTTTTGTCCCGCCCAGCTCCCGGTCGCCTGGCTAGCTTATGCCCCGAAATAACAACACACAAACTATATTCATTTAAACATAGCCTGGCCCATTAGTTTCAGCCTCTTACTCACATCTTGACTAACCCATATCTAATAATCTGTGTAGGACCACAAAGTGGTGCCTTACTGGAAGATTCTAGCATACGTCCATCTTGGGCTGGAGCTTCATCACGTCTGACCCAGAGAGCAGAGGCATGGCAATTTATTAACTTCCCTTCCCAGCATTCTGTTCTGTCTACTCCGCCCACCTAAGGGCTGGCCAATAAAATGGGCCAGGCAGTTTCTTTATTAACCAATGAAATCAACTCAAACAGAAGACCCTCCCACATCACTCAGCTTGCCTCTACTCCACACTCGCTGCTGTCCTCAGTGGTTATCCCGTGGTACTGACATTTCTAGTATACCAGAGTCTCCATTGAAACTGGAGTACACTTTCACCAATAGCCTCTCCAGGGCTTTCTTCAGGAATTATGACCCTGCTGCATTGTCCCAAACCCCATCTTCTCTTCGTGATGCCTTCAATCCTGGGCTTTACTGCCACCGAGGCTGCTCCTTTACCTATATCCCAGTCTGGCCTTTCTTAGTGCCATGCTTCAGCTACTTTCCATGACCTTTTACGCCTTGGAAATCATATATCCTTAAATACATAAATACAACCTGCTTAGTCTGAATAATGTTAATTATATATGTATATTTTCAGGGTTGACCATTTAGTATTGGATAATCAGTTAGTGCACTCTTCCATTGGGGAAGACTACTCCCACTCTCACCGTTTCTTAGCTGCCTATAGCTCTTTGTGTAGGGTTGAGGCCTTGGGAGTTTCCCATCATCCATGTTAGTGTGACTATTATTGTCCTTATTCAGATCATGCTAGGGCAGGTGTGTTGGTGAGATTTTATGTGTGTAGTTTGTGGCATTCCTAGAACCCACAGTCTCACAACAAACCGTCTGATCCTCTGGCTCTCACAATCTCTCTTCCTTCTCTTCTACAATAGTCCTGAGCCTTAGGTGACAGAGTTGTACTGTAGATATTTCCACAGGGACTGGGCTCCACAATTCTGCATTTTGGTTGGTTGTGGTTTTCTATAATTTTCTTTATGTGTTACAACTTGATAAAGTACAAGGACTACACTTATCTGTGGGTATAAGGAAATTAGAACAGTGTGTTTCATCTTACAGTTTGTAGTCTATCTTCCAGGGAATAAAGGGCATGAATTCAAAGCAAGAACCTAGAGGTAGAAACTGATACAGAAACCATGAAGGAGTGTTGTTTATTGGATTGCTCCCGCTGCCTTGCTCACTCTGATTTATTATACAACTCAGGACCACCTGTCCAGAGGTGTCACTGCCCAAACTCGGCGGGGCCCTTCCACATCAATCATCAATCAAGAAAATGCATCACAGACTTGCCTACGGGCCAATGTTATAAAGAAATTATCTCAGCTGAGGTTACCTCTTCCTAGATTACTATAGTTTATGTCAATTTAAAATAAAAACTAAGCTAATACAACAATATCAAAGTTATTAGGTATATTTATGAAGACAAAATGGCCTATTGGTTGTCAAAAAGGGAATGATTAAGCTAAAATGACTTCTCCAGAAAACATTGTTGCCTTATGAAAAAAACATGGTTAATACAGATGGTAAATCATTGTTCTACATATAATTACAAAATATCAATGCACTAATGTTGTATAGCAATTTCCTCCAAGATAAAACTTTCCATCTCAGAGGGGATTCCCTTAAGACTGAGGAGGTTCCAAAGAGAGATGAAACTTTCTATCCCATGGGGAAGCTCATTAAGATCAGGAGGTAAACCACTCAAAGCTTCAGGAAGTTACTAAAACTAAATAATTCCCTAGTTTCCTCATTTTTCAAGCACATATAAGCAGTGAGAACTACTTAGAGAGTAAGGATTGCAAAGAGTAAGGACTAAAAAAGAGATATTCTCAGGCTAGCCCAGCTGACTAGAAGAGGTTTAGTCCAACTGAGCTGACTAGAAGAGAAACCTACCACCTTGCCAAGTTGCCTCCTGGTTGTAAATGAGCTCCAGGATTATGGCTTTTGGGGTGGGCTTTTGGTAATGAAGCTGTCTTTAAGTGTTTCTGCTCCTGGATGTAACTGCCTCAGCTACAGTCCTGTAAATAACACTGATAAACTCACTGGTTTCCAAATTGTGATTTTGGTAGTATCTATACTTTGGTCTGTTATCACTTCCCTATCTGAGGTGAGTAGACATTTGCTATTTCCCCAGGAATAGTGTCACCAACAACTAATAATCACATAAGACTGTCTCTGCTTCATCAGTAAGTCTGTACCCCTAAATACAGAGTTTTCAGTAATATCAACACAGGTGGTTTTATAGAACTGGCTAGTTGAACATATTTACGAAAGGATACAGATAGTGCATTCATTATGAATAGTTAAAACAAATGTTCACTGAGTACTCCTAGTGCAAATTGTTTACAAAATGTCTCTACCTTATCAACCAACCACTTTAGCTTCACCTCCTTCATTTTTTCTTAGTTTTTTCATTGATATAATCTCTCTTTGAATATATCTGTGGTGATTTGAAAGAAAATTGCCCCCAAAGGGAGTGGTACTATTAGGAGGTGTGGCCTTATTAAAGTAGGTGTGGTCTTCTTGGAGGAAGTGTGTCACTTTGGGGGTGGGCTTTAAGGTCTTTTTTGCTCAAGTTTCTCTCAGAGTGACCCTCAGACCACTTCCTGTTGCCTACAAGATATAGGACTCTCAGCTATGCCATAGCACTATGTCTGCCTGTACTCTGCCATGTCCTATCATGACAATGGACTGAACCTCTGAACTGTATGCAAGCCACCCAAATTAAACATTTTTCTTTATAAGAGTTGCTGAGGTCATGGTATCTCTTTAGAGCAGTAGAAACCCTAACTAATACAATATCCTACCTTCTATCATGAATGTTTTTCTCTCACAATAAAGGAATTCTTCATTCTTCAAGAACCTGTTAAAATGCCCCTTTCTTTTCCCACAGTGTCTTGGGTGACTTCATGTACAATCCTCTTGATTCCCCTATCATTATTGTTACTCTTGTGATTAAAACCACTACCCATACTGACAGCTGTCTCACCAGGAAAATGTGCATCACTGGAACAGGGCCATTTACTCATTATTTTTGAGTTATCAATAGATACCACAATATTTGCTGTGTTGCAGCTTGTCTAGTATCAGAACAAAGCTATACTATAAATCCCCCCAAAATGGGATATCTTAAGTGGTAATTACCATTTGTTATTGCTCAAAATTTTACAGATCAACTGAGAAGTTTTCTGGGTGTCAGAGCTTCTTTCAACATTCCTGGGAGCAGGAAGCTGATCAGACATTGCCACTCTTGACTGTTCTGGCACAGTTTCAAGGTCAGATGGTCACAGCTCTCCTTCATGAACTTCCTGTATCCCTTCAGCAGATTGGTTCCAGCACTGGCCCATGACCAGACAAAGATACAAAACCAAGTGCAATATCATAAAATGGCAATTACAATTTTATGAGGTGTGTCACATGTATTATTGTTCACAGTGAAAAGTAAGCCCCCAGCCAGGGTCAGGGTCAATGAGAGAAGGCACTGTCAGAGAACATGGTACACACTGGTAAGAAAAATTACAGTCACTAGAAAAAGTGATATACTTCAGGAAGTAACTAATAAATTCTCATTAAATGAACAAAGAGCTATAAGGAACAGGTGTATTCATGGAATTATTAGGTAAAGTATTAAATTAGACGGTTTCTTACTTATTCTTCATGACTTCCCTGATGACTGATTAATCTATTGAAAATAAAAAGTTTAGTACAGAATATGACCTATATAAACACTCAGTAAATCAGATTTGTTCCTTTTTATCCATTTCTGTTTCTCTTCTCCTTTGAATCTTATCTTATATTTTACACTCATTCTCTGTTAATCTCATTGAAATAAAATAACCAAACCAAATGATGTTTCCTCTGACACAAGATCTTCAGGCTGCCTTCCTTTCCCTTCAAAGTTTACATATCCTATATCACATTTTCATTAAGTCATTATTAACAATTGGTTAACATTTGTAATGAGCTAATATTCAACTGTCAGTATCTATAACAACTTTTTATTTCGAATAAACTGACTTAGATCAATGAGCAAGTTGAAGAACCACACAATAATGTGAAAGCATGATTATAAATCATACCAATTTACAAGCTCCTCCTATTCTAAATAGCCAGAAATCTACCTTAGTTGTCATTATTGATGTTGAGCAGAAGTCAGTGTAAAGTGATACATTTTATTTCTAAAAATGCATGTTTAAATGACTTGAATTGTATAGCTCTATATAGGGCTTTATGAAAAAGAAAAGCAACATAGTGGTTTTTCAAAATGAATTAAACTACAGTTGGAAACCATCTGACCCCATACACTCTTTCATAACTTTCTTTCCAAAGAGACAGACTTATAATTATTGTTAATTTATCTTTTCTTAAATTAAAAACATCATTGGGCCTAGAAAAATAGCATAAATGGAACACAGACATTTATTTGATAACTCTACAGAAAGCTTAAGCAAAGTTTTTGAGCAAACCTTAAATGGATTACCTATTCTTTTAATTCTTCTTATATAGTAGCGATTCGCAAAAATACAAAAACCTATAATGACCAGTGTTTTTGCCAGAGGTTGGGAAATGAGAGGCAGCAACTATAGCAAGGTAGACTATAAGACGGAATTTATGGGATAATAAATTATTCTGTACCCTGAAAGCATGACTTTATATAAGTCTGAAAACTCAAGGAATGTTCCATCAGAAAAGTCAGTTGATGTGTACTGATTTTAAATCAAATGCAAATATACAAAAATATTGAACCATCAGTGAGCATATGAAATGCCTGGTAATTGAATTGACAAAATTGGGGGAAATGATAATTTATTGAGTGCTAATAAATGCAACTGGGAATTGGAATTTCTATGGGATACATAGCTGAGATAGTATAGATCTCTTCAATAATTGAATTTTCAATCTAGTAGAATAATTACAACTTCAAATTTAACAGGAACACAATCTGTCACATATGTTTTCCAAAGTTGGCTTGTGTTTGCTTGGTTGCTTTGTTGTTTGGTTGTTTATTTGGTTGGTTGACCTTTTTGTTTTATTGATGGGAAGCATTTTTGTCTTGGAGGTGGGGTTTGTTATTGCTGCTGCTTCTACTGTTGTTTCTCCAATGCTGAATATTATGTTTGGGGCCTTGTGGCTTGTTTATATAGCTAAGACACTATAAACCACCACAGACAAAGCATACTATTTCAACTGAAAAGAAGATGAGCATCTAGAGGCAATAATAAAATGCAAAGAGTCCTTATCACACCTTGGGAAGGGCAATGCGATGGCATAGCATACAGCCGAGAGGCACAGACATGGTGATGATCACACAAACTCAAGGGTGGAGAGAGATGAGCTGTAAACTCCAAAGGACTCGCTTCAGAGACTCTAGTTTCAGCCCAGACTGAATTAAATAGGTACTTGAATTTGACTAAAACTAATCAATCCCTCTGGATTTTCTCTTTTCAAAACTTGGGTATAGTAGATGTTTTGACAGGATTATTTTTCACAGATAATGGCTCTAAAATCCCCAAAGTTACCTCTTCTTATTCTAAAATGTATATAAATGTATGTGTCAAAAGTCGTATCTTCAGCAATCCCACATGATGATAGCCTATAGACTGAATATGACTCTCATTTCAAATCAATGCCATATGTAGGTTAAACTATAGCTCCATTCAAAAATGTCCAGACACTGAGACAGAACTACATTCTTAAAAGTAAGGGCTACAAGGCTTTAATCCATCACAAATTTGTGTGTGTGTCATTGCTTCCATCTTAAGCTGCCTTACAGAAACCCACTATAATTCAGAGCCAAAATGTTCCCACAAATACCTGCTATGTTGAAGATTTAGTCCTGAACCCACGACATTGTAGAGAAGTAATGGAAGTCATCAGCAAGTGGGGCCTAGGGGAAGTTAGGTTACCATGGGAACACCCTTAAGTGGCGTGTTTGAGACCCTGAATATCCCTTTCTCTCTTCTCCACCCACCCACCATGGTTTCCACCAGCATCACCCAGAACACATGCTCCCACTATGTTGTACTACCTCACTTTGAGCTGAAAACCCATGGAGTCAACCAACCATGGGCTGAAACTTTGAAACTATTCCTCCAAATCAAGCTTTTCTCTTAGCAAGCTGATCATCCCAGGTACTTGCCACAGTGTTAGAAACCACACTAACAGCCGGGTGTTTGTGGCACACACTTTAATCCCAGCACTCAGGAGGCAGAGGCAGGCAGATCTCTGTGAGTTCGAGGCCAGCCTGGTCTACAAGAGCTAGTCCCAGGACAGGCTCCAAAAGCTTCAGAGAAACCCTGTCTCGAAAACCAAAAAGAAAGAGAGAGAGAGAGAGAGAGAGAGACGAGGATGAGAGATGAGAGGAGGAGAGACGACGAGAAGAGAGGAGGAGAGATGAGAGGGAGAGGAGAGATGGAGAGGAGAGAGAGAGAGAGAGAGAGGAGAGAGAAAGAAAGAAAGAAAGAAACCAACCAGACTAACATTTTAAAAGTCAAAGGGTTCTTTGTATTTTTGGACGATACACTCAATATTCCATTAATTTTCTATTTTATGCTGTAAAATAGCATGGCAAAGTGCAAAAAGCCTCAAAGTAGAAGTTCACATTTTGTTTTCTGGATGGGTTGACAAAGACTTAGGAAAGCCATGAGGAAGCCAAAGATGTTCTTCCTGATCTGACCCCTCAGGCCAGCATGGCCTCTCAGGGAACAGCTGGTTCCACTGTGTGGTGGCACAGATAAAAAACCACTGCAGTCAGTGTAGCTATGGGCCCTACTTTGGGACACATTGATGAGTCAATCCCTGGGGCCTCAGTGGGAGGTAGTAACACTGAAGCTCACAAAGCTTGACATCATTCCCAGGGGCCCTCTGGGAAACATAGGTGGTGGGGTAGAGTCTCATGTCCTCTTTTGCTTGAGATTAAGCAGTTCCTGGAGTGTGCCCAGATCCAGTGACATCGAGCACTGTGAGGGTTTCACTGACATAGTGCAGACTTCAAATGAATTGACCTACTCGTGAAGTTCAAACTAGAGAAACGGAAAGCCAGCAGCAATGGCCACAGTCGTAATTGATAGTGACAGTGGAGCCCTCCTGTTACTAATAGCTCCGCTGTCTCAGAAAGGACATGAAAGAGAGTTCTCACTGTACCTGAATTCAATGAAGGGTGTCATGAGCGCTGTAGTGCATGCTGATCAAGTGTTTGGCCTTCTTAAACTGACTCTACTTCTGTGTACTCGGTTTTATTGATGAATTCATCCAAATAAAATTATTTCATTATGAAAAATGTATTTGTGGCACACGGTGTTAACTTTTGCTTATAGTCTGATTAAATGCCAAAGCACACACTGTCTTATCTTTGTCTTAAAATATTTTATTCATTTTATGAGAATCTTAGACATGCATACAATGTCTTTTGATCATATCTACCCCCTATTTCTCCCATCCATCTCCTTCCAGTTTCCTCCACATCTCCCAACACCATATCCTTTGTGTTGTGGTGGTTACAACCCACTGAATCCAAATAGCACTTGCCCAAATGGGTGAAGAACCATCCACTGGAGCATAGGTTATAAAAAATATGCAGTCAGGGGACAGTTTGAAACTACGTGCATTTAACAATAGTGGTAGGTTGACTTCTGGGGCTGTGAGTTCTTGGCCAGACTTATAGTACCAGGTATGAGTTTCCTCCTAGGGAACATGCTTTAGATCCAGTTAGAAAGTAATATGTTACCCATGATGAGTCTTTGAAGAAAGAACTTGAACCTATGTAATATGATAGAATTAAAACATTAGCTATAAGGCACACCTTTAGAAATTATAGTTTAAAACTATAACATCTGTAATCAATAGCTTGTTTAAATGGAAGACTTCTGTTCCTGTTAACCTCTAAATAAAACTAAACAGCTGTGTAAATAGTAGCTGTTTCATTGTAGTGAGCGTTCAGCTCTTTTGTTATAATAGTGGAATTGTTCATTTTTTATACTATTTCATAATAAAAATGATTTTAAGTTTCAAAAAAAAAAAAAAAAAAAAACATTCATGCTGCTATTGCACTTATTCTCGTTTCTTTCCTGGCCAGCCATTATTGTAGCTTACAGGGTTCGCAGCTAGGTAAGACTATTGATAATCTTCCTATCCAAGCAGCCTTCTTAGGCATGCTTTTTTAACACACATTTATTATTTTATTAATTTTACATACAACTACAGTTTCCCCTCCCTTCTCTGATCCATCTCCCTTCCACTCATCCCCCTTCTCCTCTCCCCCAATCACTCCTCCACTGTCTCCATTCAGATGGGGTAAGGATTCCCTTGGGGATCAACAAAAGCAATGCACACCCAAGTTGAGACAGGACCAAGCTCTCCCACTGCATCAAGGCTGAACAAGGCATCCCATCATAGGGAATAGATTCCAAAGAGCAAGTTCATGCATTAGGGACAGGTTCTGGTCCCACTGCTAGGGGCCCCCACAAAGACCAAGCTATATAACTGTCACCCAGAGCCTAGGTACGGTCCCATGCCAGCTCCCTAGATGTGCATCCAGAGAGTCCCTGAGCTCCCACAAGTTCAGGTTAGCTCTCTGTGGGTTTTTCATCATGATCTTGATCCCCTCTCCCCCTCTTATCATATAATCCCTCCTCCCTCTCTTCATTGGACTCCCAGAGCTTGGCCAGTGCTTGGCCTGTGGATCTCTGTATCTGCTTCCCTTCAGGTACTGCAGGAAGGCTCCTATGATGACAATTAGAGTAGTCACCAATAAAAAAACTGTAAGCGAGGCCAGTTCAGGCACCCCTTTCCACTTAAGCTAGGAGACTTAACTGGTGTCATCTTGTGGGTTCCTGAGAGGCTCCCCTGCACAGGTTTCTCCCCAACCCCAATAATGCCCCTCTATCAAGACATCTCTTTTCATCACTGTCCTCTCTGTCCTGCCCCCAACTTGACCATCCTGATCACTCATCCCCCTCCTTCCTACTCCCCCCCCACACTCCTGCAGTTTACCCAGGAAATCTCATCTACTTCCTCTTCCCAGAGAAATCCATTGTTCTTCTGAGGTCCTCTTGTTACCTAGCTTCTCCAGGACTGGGATTGTAGCCTGGTTTATCCTTTGCTTTACATCTAGTAAACACTTATGAGCGAATAATACCATGTTTGTCTTTCTGGGTCTGGGTTATCTCACTCAAAATGATTTCTTTTCTAGTTCCATCCATTGCCTGCAAATTTCATGATGTCATTTTAAGTTATCTTTATATCTTGAGATATATTATTTTTTACATCTCTGGACATTTGATTTCTCATATTGTGAAATATATTGCTCATTAACAGAAATGTTCCTGGAAATAATAGGTGTCTGGCTATACCAGTAATGCTTTTCTTAATGATGTTGTCATAGTCTCTAGAATATTAGCATGATTTTCATCATGTGGATGGACCACAGATGAGATTTTAATATGAGTGCTGTTATAAAGGAACTACTTAAAATATTCCTATGAGTATTTTCCAAATTAATAATCTAGAATTATTTTTGCTTTTAACGGGAATTGACATTTCTATCTTAGCCTATCAGAGTATATTAATAAATTTGATTATATAAATATGACTAGAATTTTCCCTATATTATAGTTTTTGTATAATCAATGGAGGAAACATTAAATTATATTTTATCATTTACATATAAATAACTAATCTATAAAATATATCTTAAAACATGGATATAAATTAAGTTATTCAATGAACTTCTGGTAAATGTAATTACTTATTGTTGTCAAGTGTCAACTGAATCTTATATATATATTCCCCAAGCACTGCTATCTTACTATTCTTCCAACAAAGAAGAGAGACAGTCAGGTGCTTCAAAGAGAGCACAAAGTATGTTTTGAAATCGCTGAAATCCCATCTTGTCTTGAGCTGTCCGTCATTCAAGTGCTTAGAACATCTCCTGCATTTCTATTTGCAATTTCTTGCTTCTCAGCCCAGGATACCCTGATTCCCCACTTCGGTTATTCCACCTTGTTCAAAAGTATTTAATCTTGACAATACGCCCATTGAGAAAAAGGTATGCCTTTGAATTGTCAACTAGTGCTTTGTTCTGAAAACAGATACTACTATAGTATTTCAAGACTGTGTGCTAGGAATTTTGAAAACTGACAGCATTTGTACCACTCCTAGAAATAAGTTTTTTTGACAAGTAGTGCTTGAGATGGTACAGTCAATAACATTAAAGAACAGATATTACATTCCAAAATATGTAAATATTTAGCTTGAATTAATTTGATATTGCTCTATGATATTTAAAAGGATTATTCTCAAATAATTGATTTCAAATTGCATTTGTTGTGACATATTGATATACAGTCTCTATTCCTCAGGAAAAAAAGGACAAACCACAGGCAAATTTTGATAATTGAGGGCAAACAAAGTAGCCATGACTTTCACATATTGGTAAAGGTCAAACGTGAAGACCAAGCTAAAAGACAATTACTTAGAATCTGAAATAAAAAATATACATTGGGAGGTTATTACTCAACTTTATTCTTGCAAGTGCAGAGCCTGTTTTCTATATAATTCTGTACAATGATATGAATGATATATATCTCTCCAGGCATCTAAATAGACATATAATTGATAAAGGACAAAGGAAATTCAAGAAAAAACCATGAGAATTAAAATTATTCAACTATATGGTAAATCTACAAATGCATACAATAGTTATTCACATATAATTGAAATTATATACTGATTATAGCTTCAAAATTATTTTGAGTCCAAAAATTTCTATTAGTCTATAATTCATAACATTTAAAGCATATCTTACATACCATAAAAAGTCATTGTTTCACAATATTTTATTTTAGGTAAACTTACGTATAATAATTTTTAAATATTTACTTGAATATAAAATGTTTTAACTGAATCTTAGGTTTAAATTGTAGTTGTCTATAACTAAAATATTCAAAGCTAGAGAAGTGATTCAGTAGGTAGTGTGCATCTGTAATCCCCAGGGTTGTGCTCCTGTGGGAAGATGGGAGGTAGAGGTGAGAGCATTCTCAGAAGCTCACAGGCCAGCTAGCCTGGCTACATAGCAGCAGATAAAAAAGAGACCCTGCCTCCAGCAAAGTGAAGGGCTTAACTAAAATCCAACCAAAGTTATCCTTCCACCTCCAGACACGCACAAACGCATGTGCATTACACACACCACACACACACACACACATCATACAAACACACACCTATACACAACACATCATACCCCCCCCCCCCTAAAAACACAGACAGAAATACACATACACACATACATCATACACACCCCCACACACAATGCACGTACGTGCACTACATGGATTCACACACACACACACACACACACACACACTATTCAGCTATTGGTTGATAGTGATAAAATCAGAAAACTTTAACTCTGTTTATGTAGTTATTATATATTTACCTTTCGTGAAACACAATGATTCTTCATCACTGAAGCAAAGTCATCATATGAAGAATAAACTAGCAAATTTCCATGTATGTCATACATTGTAACACCTTTGGCATATGTCTGTACATATATTTAGGCATATACAAGACTATATATGTATATACAAATTACTTTTGTGTGTTTTTATTGAAAAATGGCACTGCCTGGTTCTATACCTAACTTTATTACTTTGTAAGATGTAACTTTATTACTTTGTAAGAGGGGCATCACAATATCTGCTTCTGAACTATCTCAAAACCTGTCATAAGGATGCATAACAATTTATACAAAGACAACCAATAATGAATGATTAAGTTGTCTCTAAATTTTCTCCCTATTACACATAGTGCTGAAATAGATAATATTTAAATAAATGCCTTACCTGGTTGTTTTTTGTGAACATGACACAAGCCATTGGATTTACCAACACAGTAAGCCATCATGGACTTTGGAAAGAGCTATTTATCTGAAATATTGAGGAATACAGACTGAACACACAAAATTCATAATGGGATTTGAGAAAGAAAGTGTGATATTAAGTGTAGACATTTTTTGCATAGTTTACAAAGGGAAAATAGAAAAATTGAAGAGAAGTCTAGAAAGTGATTTATGTTTTCCTTCTTGAAATCCTGAGTCATGCAAGTCACATACATAATTTCATATTGTGCGTGTTATGCGTGTGTGTGTGTACACACATGCACATGTGTGCACAGGTGCACACATGCATGTAGACTCTAAAAGATATTCCCAGGTACCATCTTCAGGAACCTGTTCACGTCCTTCGAGTAGTTTCCTCACTGTCCAGGAGCACACAAATTAAGCTAAATTGACTAGTAATAAAGCCCCAAATATCCTCTTGCTTCCACCTCAACTCTGGTTATGATAAGCACAGGCTACCACATTTGGTATTTTACATGGGTTCCAGAGCTTGAACTCGGGGTGTTCATGTATATGAAACAAGTACATCACCAAGTGCGCTCTTACCTCATTTGCAGCATTTTCGTTTTACAATAGTTATACCATAAAACCTCAAAAAAAAAAAAAAGGCAAGTGACAGTAGTAAGTTTTAACGCATTCTATCCAAAACAATGTAAAAAAATTATCAATGGAGCCTTGTCAGCTTGGTTGATCATTCCTGGACCTGGGGGGAGTTGAGAGGACCCTTACTTAACATAGAGTAGGGAACCCTGGTGGCCTCCTTGGCTGGAGCAGCGAGGGAGGGGGAGTATGGGTGGAGTGGAGTGGGGAGGGAAGGGGAGGAGGATGAGGAGGAGATGGAAATTTTTAAATAAAAAAAATAAACCATGAAAATAAAAGAAAAACTCTTAATTTTGCATAGTCTTCTAAGCCAACATGTTTTACCAATATAGCACACTTTGATTTATACTCTAAGTTTTCACAGACAATATTCTGTATTTAGAGATCATCAATAAGTCAGACAATATAACAATAAATTCCAAGTTGCCTGAAAGACATATGAAAGTTTACTGGTAATTAAGCTACTCATCTTAAGTTAAAATAAGTAGAAATAAATAATAAATTCAAAATTTAGCATGTTACTAAAAAGCACACGGACTATCACGCAGGAGAGCAAAGTTTTACCATCTATCTTTATACCATTGACAAAATGTAGTATCTGATATTCAGCTGTTCATAGTTATAAACTCACTATGAGAACAGAAATTGTCTCATTAATCACGAAGCAATTTTCAGTGGATAAAAAGGTACTTGCCTCCAACCTTGTAGCCTGAATTCTATCCTAAACCCATAAAGTAGAAAGAGAGAACCAACTTCACCAGGTTGTCCTCGGCCTCCACACAAGCACTCAGCATGCACTAGGACACATAGAGACATACACACACACACACACACACACACACACACACCACGAGTGTATGTGTAATTAAAAAATTAAGAAATAAACAGATGCTTCTACCAACATTTGTTGCATACATCAGTCAAAAAACACTTTATCTCAGCAACTAGGTTTAACAGTAATATTAACTAACTGTCCTTCTGTTGACAGAAGTTTCTGTCCCACCTGGTACCACAGCTTTTCATTCCTAAAGAAACACACAGAGGTCTACAGTAATTATAAACTAGTTGGCCTATTAATTCAGGCTTCTTATTAACTTTACATCTTAAATTAGCCCATTATTCTTGTCTATGTTAGTCACGGGGCTTAATACCTTTTGTCAGTGAGGCATTTCTCATCTTGCATCCTCTGTGTCGGGTCACACTGCAGACTGACCCTTTTCTCCTCCCAGAATTCTCCTGTTCTCATTGCCCCACCCCTGTTTCCTGCCTGGTCACCCCATCTATACTTCTGCATATTCTGAACACTCCTAATTCTGGTATTCCAGATCAAGAGTAATATGAGTTTCAGAACATAAGAGTCTACAATACTAAACTCAAAGAACCAATACTTCATATGTAGCTATAGAAAGTAAAGATATTAGCCTATTAAAATTACTAAGGACCAACTAAGGCTGTTGATTACCAAGGATAGAAGACACATCATATTGCAGTTAAAGAAAACTGGTGTTATCAATTCTTTTTCCCCCAGTACAGGATAGCATTTCTGGGAAGTTTTCAAACATACATGTATAATCTGAAGACTAAGATCTAGTCAAAGTCAAAGAGAAGCAATGAACAACATCTCATGATAGGAGAATCAATGAAGGGCTCACAAATTTAAATGTGTTATATGGATAAGACGTATTTACCTGGACCCCTTCAGTGTGTAAAACCCAACGTTTATCCCTGAGATTAAATTAAATCCCCTGTACTTAACATTTGCTATGCTCACTGATCTGTAAACCCAAAAATTGTCCAGGCTAAGTAGACCTTCTTATGTAGATGACCTTCTGCAATTTGAGCCTCAATGTTGAGAAAAACAAATGATCTTGTTCAGGGCTCTAAACACATCTAGTGTCCTCTGTAGTTTGTCCAAAATTACTCGTGCTAAAAATACTTCAAAGTCCATTACTGTCTAATGGAGCATTTCTTTAAATTAGTCTTTTCTTTGTTATCTCTACTAGTCTCTGTATATTTCTCTACGACAGCTGTCAAACCATAGTCCATTATCTTTCAAAATACCCTTTCCTACAACTTTTCTCATCAGAAAACTTTGTTTCAAAGTAAAGCTTCCATATGGAAAAGCACAGTTCATATATACCTCAATGGTTAGAGTTTTCACTTACATCTGAAATATATTGTGAACTTCCTAGGGTTGAAATAATAATAATAATAACAACAACAACAACAACATGTACCTTTTTCCTACTGTCTTACTTCCTACCCTCCACATGATAAAGACTGGCATCAGACTTTTTCAAGCAGCGCATCAAATAAGAGTCCTACTTTCACGGTGCAGACTCGGAAAAAAGATGCTGGCAGGACAGGACACTGTTGTCAGAGCTGGAATATGCATCAGCTAATCCTTCTGGATCTCATTCTCAACCTCCCAGGGAGGCTGACTGAGGCCTCCTCACCTGGTCGCTCTTAGAAACACAGGAAAGAGAAAATGAGAGATCAGGAGAAATGGACACAGCCCTGGGCTAGGATTTGCTAGTCAGTAAACATCCCTGACCTGAACTTGGTAGCATATTCTCTCTCTCTCTCCCTTCCTCCCTCCTTCTCCTGCTTTTGAATATAACAGGCCAGACCAAGGAGATTTTAATTCCTGCTATTCCTGCTGGATCTTCAGGTGGCATCACAGTCACCCACAGGTTTTGTTTTTGTTTTTTATTGTCTGAGCACATGGCACTTCCTAAAGGAATGTCTTCTCAAGTTGGACATTTAGAAGAAAAAAAAGAAGAAGAAATGAGTCCAAAGTCATCCACCTGATTAAAAAGTATCCGTCTGGCTGTCAAACTTGCTCTTTTTTGGATGCTTCGGAAGCATCCAAAATAATGAAATGTAATCTATATAAATGCAGATGGAAAGAAGAGAGAGGAGGGGAGGAGGGAGGAGGGAGGGGATGGAGGGATGGAGGGGATGGAGGGAGGACATCTAAAGGATCTCCCCCCTTCAAAAAGTCCTAATCTTGTATTTAAAACTAGACCTAAAATAAAATTGCATTAATAATGCTTTGGGTACTTGTGGCCTTAGTCCTCAGCAACAGCTCTGTGTAAATACTGACTCGTTTCATTAAGTCAGCCACAGATATCCAGTCCCACAAGTCTCCGAAGGCCCATATTCAAATTCATGAAACCAGAAGTGCGGAATCATGAAGGATTTCTCCTGCAGAACTGCGTTTTGCCTTTGTCTGAACCAACAGTCAATGACTACTACTAAAAACATCTAAGAGGACAATCACAACACATTGGTTTTTACTCCTTCGCTGTGCCTTATGCCGTATCTCTCTGGGCATGCCCAGCAACAGGACTCTTACCCCCGGGAGCCCTGACTTTTCTAACTGCCCTTCCAGCAGTCAGCAGATGCCAAACGGGAGGAAGATCTGTCCCTCGCAGCAGCTACTCCCCGACTCCGCGGCAGATTCCAGAGCTGTTCCTGGTGTTGCTTTTAGACTTATCTAGTGATGTGTCCACATGTTTGGGCTGTTATGTGATCCATCCTGGCTGCCTTGTGCTCCTGAAACTTTTTCCGTTTGATGGCTTCTTACACATTCTAACAGTTGTGAATGAGGTGTCTTGTGACTCGTCAGAGCCAACACAGTAAAGAACTGTGTAGATGAAGAAAAGAACCTCCTCTTGGAGCCCTTTCTCATCCCACCAGTTGCTTCCCCTGGGCGCCACATGCAACTTCCCAAACACTAAGTCGGGTCCTAAACAAGTCCCCGTGCCTCCTGCAGATACCATCTTTCCTCACTAAAATCACTGCTTACTTCAAGATTCTGTGGATTGTCAGATGCCACCGTCACCTTCCAGGCCCCCCTACTCGACCTCTCCAAGGCATGTGACATAGTCTATCTTCCTGCCCTTTGAAACTCTTATCTGGGCTTCTCAGGATTCACTTAGCCCTTCTGCTCTCCCCTCCCAGGGCTGTTAATTCTCCCAGCTCCTTTCCCTACTTGCTCCCCTCCAGGGCTCCTTAAACACTGGGATAACCTAATCTACATCAAGTTTCTTCCTCTCTTTCTCTGCAAGTTTTCCCTTGAAGATTCCACTTTTCTGCATGGTGTCAACCCTCACCTCTGATTGTATACGCCCCACCTCTGTCCCTTGCGCCCTCCTGGCTGCTTGTCCCTCCAGTTATTACCCTTCCGCTCTCCACCTACTCAGCAAGTGTCCCATCCTTCTGCCTTCTGGGGCAGTTTGAACCATGGCTCTACATTTGTTGGTATACCTGGTGTTTCTGAGGTTCCGTCATTTTAAAAACTTGAACCTATAACTTTTGCCCTGCTTTAAAGAACATTTGCTCCTGGTGCAAACATTGACCCAAAATGAAAAACAGCTACAAACACTAAGACTTTCAAGCCTACAAAGGTCATCTGGTGCTTTGGCCACTCATGAAAGTAAAGACCTCATGTTGAAACAGAGTACTTTATCCATCTCAGGTACCCCTGACTATTTATATTATTCCAGCAAAGACCCCAGATAACATCAAAACAAAAGGAAGATGCTTTAATGTCCTGTTCATCAACTTATATGACAACAGCCACAAGGAAATTTTTCTTAAGTTGTAATGTCATGAGATTGGGGGGAGGATCCACTAGGCAATAGTAAATAAACATATTAGCTTCCCGAGCTTCTAAGATGAAAATCATTACCTTTCTCTCTCCCATGTTTTCATTCAACAAATAATGTCATTATGAGCCTACTACGTGCCAGGCACTGTACCAAGAACTGGTGACACAGATAATTATAAGTCTAACAGAGACGCTGTTGCAAGGAAAGGAAACAAATCAGAATACAATAAGATGGCATTTCCCAACTGTTCAGAGAGTTCTGCAGGCAGATGTTTCTCAGAGGAGATGTTCACAGTCAATTAATTCTGGAAACATCGGCTAACACTGAGGAAATTTTTTTTCCTAAATTACTTTTTAAAGACCTTCAATAGTCAAATATGTGTAATACAAGTGTGAGAAAAGTCAAAACTACCCAAAATTATTGACCACAAAACAGGTTTTTACTGGTTGTTTGTTTGCTCCTTTTGTTCTTTTTGTTTTTACAAGAAACTCGGGAAATGGAGTTCCGCAAGCAATCCTTTACCCTTAGTTTTAGGTTTATAGCCACACACAGGGAGCCGAAAGGGTGCCTAAGACTCAGTAGTCTTTATGTTCGTCTTTATTCCCTCTATAGGAAATAGCATTGGAAACTGAGACATCAAGAGTAGTTGAAACCTGACTTTCTCCATAGAGGAAGTGGGAAAGGGCCCCACCTAGCTGAAAAAAAGTGTTCCAGACTCCAATAGATCTCTCCCTTTCAGAGAGACCAATGCTGCATTTCAAGTTCCACACTCCAATGGATCTGTCCCCTCTCAGACTGATGTTAGCATTTCAAGTTCAGGCTCCAATGTGTTTGTGTCGTTTCCCCTCCTCCTCCCCAATAGACTGATACTAGCATTTTAAAGTTCCAGGCTCCAATGGGTCTGTCCCCTTCGGATTTAGACCAACACTGGCATTTCAAGTTCAGGTCAGAAGATGTTTGCTGAGTAGCAAATCCTAGCCTAGGGCTCGGTGCAGGCTCTGTTCTTTTTTTCTTTTTCCTGTGTTCCTACGAGGGGTCAGGGTGAGGGGCCACTGAAATGCCTGGGGTGGTTTTTTTATTCATTATTATTATGTTTACAGTAAATGTTTTCTTACTTTTAAAAGCTACTCACATTTGCAATTCAAAAGCAAAAGATGGTTTGATCCAACTAAAACTTTATGAGTCTAAAAAAATTCCATGATTCAGATCATCAAGATACAACCATACAAGATATAATTCCCTTCACTTAATAACCCCCACATTATGATAATGATTCTTAGATCATTTAAAATTACATACCCTAATTCTACATGAGAAAATTTACATTTGAAGTGTGATATTTTGTAAAAGAGATGCTAACAAGAATTCACAGACATTTAGAAGGCAGTATTAAGATGACAGAAGAGATTTACATAATACAAAGGCAGCGTGAAAGGATATGGATATTTAAGATATATATAAAGGATAGAAATACATTTCACACGCATGCATTATATATGAATTGCTCTGTTATTAATCAGCTACAAAAACTAAGTAAGAATCAGACCTATAAGTCATTTCATACAAGAATCCTTATCCATTCTCTTTTTCTCCGTCCTTCCAAGAAATTGCAGCACAGCTGAAGGAAGTCAGGCAATTCAGGACTAACTCATAACCCCAAACTAGGATACTATGTCTAAATGGCTCTGATTTTCAGGTAGTTTAAAATGAAGCATTTCTTAGTGTAGGCCTGGAGAGTTCCTCTGAGATGAATTAAAGCATGGCGCACTAGGATTTATCATAGAGGACGGCCCACTATGACAGGAGAAATGATGTGGGCACCAAAGCTGGGTGTCAGGATGTCCGAAGACCTACCTCAAACTCTTCATGCAGAGTCCCTCTTCAACCTGACACATTTGAAAATGGGGAAAGCAATATGTGATCCTAAGGGCCACGTTATATAAAGCCATTGGAAACAGTATCTGCTTCCCTGTGCACGCTACAGAGAAGAGAAGGACACCTATCGGGATCAGAGTACTGATTTGACTAAGAGCACACACACCCCCCAAAAAAAGGCTGGAAGAAAGAGAGGGAGGAGGGAGGGAGGGAGGGAGGGAGGGAGGGAGGGAGGGAGGGAGGGAGGAGGGAGGGAGGATGGGAAGGAGGGGAGGGAGGAGGGAGGTTGAAAGAAAAGAAGGAAGAAGAAGGAAGAAAGTGAGCTTCTGGATTCTGATAGTTCAGTATATAAGGCAACTGGCTGGGACCAGAGTTCTGATTCTTCATCATTTAAGTGCCAAGTGAACTTGGCAGCCTGATTATACCCTCAGCACCCCCTAGGGGGCCAAACAAGAGACCACCTGGACAGACCCGACTTGTGTGGACGAGCTGAATCAGGGAGCTCAGGGTTCAAGTGAGAGACCTTGTCTCAGGAATATTATGAAGCAGGATCAAAATAAAAAATCATCTTAGATCAATCTTCAGTTTTCATCTGCACTCACATACTCATATGAACATGGTACTAACATGCATATGACACACCACAGACACACGAGTGTGCACAAACACCAAAAGCCCACTTCCAACACTGAAACAGATCTCACAAAGTAAATGCATTCTACCATCTTAAGGAACTCATAAGAGCAATTAAAACTTATTTTTTTCTTTTATAGTCATACTTCCTTAAGAACACAATTTAATTTTTGTGTCTAGAAATCTGATAAATCCTACATTCACCACAATAACAATATCCTCAAACGAGAATGCCCATCAAACTTCTTAAAGAAAATTCTTTGTAAAAAGAATAAACTTATAAAAGAATGAAAGCCTTCGGGAGCAGTCTTGCTTAGGATAACTATTTCTTTTCGAAGGAAGCAAAGTTGTTCTTCATGAAGGACATGGGGAAATTACAATCAGACAAGACCATGGCAAGAAGCACAACTCTCCCACCAAAGAACCAAACGGTACACAACCAGGAGCGGCATTTTCATCCATTGAACTATCTCAAATGTCAGGGGTCCGTAATCACACAACTCTAATGGGAGTGGAAGCTGGTGGCACGACTTTTTTTAATTGATTTTATTGAGCTATACTTTTCTCTGCTCCCCTCCTTTTCTCTCCCCTCCCCTTTAACCCTCTCCCATGGTCCCCATGCTCCCAATTTACTCAGGAGATCTTGGTGGCTCCACTTCAAAAACCTATCAGATGCTCTTTATTAAATAAATAATCAAATAGCCTTGCTTCTGACAGGGTTGCCCCTCCCCTAGTAGGTGAGCTACAGGAAGCTGGTGACTGCTTGGTAAGGGAGTCACCTTACTTTGTGGGGATGGTAACTGGTAAGTGTCCCATCCCCCAGTGGGTGACCCCACACTCATGTCCTTGCATGACAGCACTAATTGGATTCAGTGTATTAATCACAAAAAGGGGGGCAGGAAATTTAGAGAGAGATGTGTTGGAAATGGAGAGGCAGGAGGGAGGAAATGGTGGTGGGGAATATGATCAAGGAGCATTTCATATTTATATGAAATATTCAAAGACTTAACTTACTTAAAAAACTAGAATATGCTTCAACAATCCTATTACTAACAATTTAGACCAGGGCAGTAGCTTTTAACATTTTTTGGCCAACACTCAATAAAACTATGTAGTTTCAATTACAGCACAATGTATGCAGGCTAAGCATATATATACTCACAAACTGAAACAAAGAATTTTCACTCATGTAGAATACACATATAAAGATCATTATTTGTAGAAGGAACTTTGACATTTTCTATTCCATTACACCAACGGTACTCAACCTTTCCAATGTTGTGACCCTTTAATACAGTTCATCATGTTGTGGTGGCCCCAGTCATAAAATTATTTTCATTGATAATTCATTACTGTAATTTTGTTACTATTATGGATCATAACTTAAATATATGTTTTATAGTAATCTTAGGCTATCCCTGTTAAAAAGTCATTAGACATTTGGACACCCAGGTTGAGAACTACTGTTTTACAGTGTTAGATTTTGTTAATTATATTATGGTATATATGGTATATTGTGTATATATGTGTGTGTGTGTGTGTGTGTGTGTGTGTGTATGTATGTATGTATGTGTGTGTGTGTGTATGTATGGCTGCGGCCACTACAACATGAGGAAGTGTATTAAAGAGTCGCAGCATTAGAAAGGTTGCGAATCACTGGTGTTATGAAATAGAAAGTACCAAAGTTCCTTCTACAAATAATGATCTTTATATATGTATTCTTATATGTGCATTCCTAAATATATTTGGGAGGCGTATGCATTCCACAGTACATACGTAGAGGCTAAAGAATAACTTGCAAAAGTCAGTTCTTTCTTTCTACCATGTACATCCCAGAGATAAAGCTCAGGTCACCAGGCTCTGTGGCAAGCACATTTACCTACTGAGCCATCTCCCAGGCCCTATGAAAATGTCCTTAGATGTTGGTCACAAGTCACTAAATTGGCTTCATAATCCAGCGATGGGCCACAAACTAGTATGATAAACATTGCCCAAATGAAATGTTACTTCACATGTACCAGAATATAATGTACAGGAATGTTTAGTCAGGTCAGCACTGATTACAAAGGCAAGAAGCAGAATACAACTCAATCTTATACATAAATCTCATTATATTCTTATAATAAAATAAAGTATGATATAATAAAGCACAATATTAAAATTAATGAAATACAGACATACATATAAATATATATATATATATATATATATATATATATATATATATATATATATATAACATGAATGAATCTAGGAAGCATAATGTTGAGGGACAAAAGCCAGTTACAAAATATAACTCCTTTTATACAAGTGCAAAAGCCTACAAAGTTAAACACAGTCAATATAATCCTTATGAAAATGAGAGATGCAAAGTTTAGGATAGCAGCTACCTTGAGAGAAGACAGAGAAGAAAGGTATTTCGGTCATAAAGGGTCAGAAAATGGGTCACCACTGAGTGTGAAATGCCCTTTTGTGTAGCTATTCCAGGCAGCCACCTAAGTTCCAATTGCTTCTGTCCTAAATCTGTCATAATATGGTTCTCTTTTCAAAAAGCATTTCCTTAATGCTTTATTCTTTAGAACTGAGTTGCTAACTCTCAAAGATACAGTAAGTATAATGCAGAGACAAGGAAATGAGCAACTAGAGAGCACTGAATTCAAAGAAGGAACTTTTGGCAGACGTCAGCAGAACAGACCTGTGACAAGACCAGCAAGCATCAGTCTCTAGATATCATCAGCTACACGGGACCCAGAATAAACTCATCAGTATAGATTCTTGCTGAGTGAAGAGTGAACCAGGAACAAAATCTCAGCATTGAAGTCCTTTCAACTCTCTGCCAAGTATGCAAGAGAAAGAGCAGATGGCCACAGGGTGTTACCCCAGTACCATTCAGAAACCACAGATAAAGCACTCGTGATGATCTCTAACACTATGCGATTGCAATGGAGAACAATAATTTGCAGGTTAAACAAAGTTAAAAGGTAAGCGCATTCTGTTGTTTGTTTATACAATTAATTCAACAAAATTCCAAGCCATCTCTTTCTAGCTGTC
This sequence comes from Arvicola amphibius, assembly GCF_903992535.2. Lineage (NCBI taxonomy): Eukaryota > Metazoa > Chordata > Mammalia > Rodentia > Cricetidae > Arvicola > Arvicola amphibius. Next base: position 30,167,214 of record NC_052049.1, on the reverse strand, counting down.
AGTGTCCACAAACTGGACATAAACTTTGATTTCTTAAATCAAATACCAACATTACTCTGTGAACTTAGCAAAAAATTACCCCCAAAATTTAACAGATTGATGGTAGGTAGTGAATGTTTTTATGGCCATCTAATCCATCAAAAATAAAAGATAAACAATATAGCGTTTGTTAATTTTATTTAATAGTTACAAATCTTGACTTAACCAGAACATACTCATGAGTTTAGACAGCATCAAACAAAAATTTTAAAACGAAATCAAACGAAAAAACACGAAAACCCATACATTTCGTTATCTAAGAAAAGAAAATTTATTCTCAGTTCATCTAAAAAAGAAAAACTTTATTCATAAAGTTTGGCATTTAGTGTTATGATTATACTGTGGCCACAAAAAGACTGTATCAACAAGGAAGGTAGAGAAAGGGGGTGTATGCACTCATGTCAAAAAGTAATAAATGATAAAGCTACTTCCTTCAGCAGTTTGTGGAGGCATTATTATTCTTATACTAGATTAATAGTTACCATTTATGCTTGTGATTCAGGTGATCAAAAATAATTAAATTATCCCTCAAATGTTTTATGTTTAAAATCCTAGTGAGGTATGTGATGTATAACAATAAAAATGTCTAGATTTGAAAGCGTTGGTATGTTAAATTATCTTATATGGAACAGGGCCTCAATTCTATGGATCACATTCCATACACACAAAGTTTTCACATACCAGATGTCAACTGCTCAAAAAATGAACTTTTTATCTAAAATATCTTACTTACCCTTTGCAAAATTGCATCTCAAAGGCAACTTTGAAATGACTCCCTGGAAGCTCTTAGTAGACATCTAATCCTGAATCATTTTGACATTCTTGAAAGTCATCTTCTCAGAGGTTTGCTATGGTTTAATTTTGATTTAAGTTCTCAAGGCAAAGTTTTGTCCACACCTCATGCACTGTTGACAATAATAAATGTTACATATGCCATATAACTTTAGTAGACACCGAGAAATTTTATCATCTAAGAACAGTACTTTGATGATTCCTGTGGATTGTAGAAAAATTGCCTGATTTTCTTCCAACAAATAATTCCTTCCATGCCTCTGTGGGATTTTCCTTTCAGAGAGCTCAGAATCAATAGTTTTCCTGTGGTTTACAGTTTCCTTAAAAACACTCAATGATGAAAAAGAAAAGTTCATTTTAATTTTGCTTTCTCAATATGCTTTTACCCAACACAAATTGTTTCCAACTCCTTGCCTCAAAGAAGAGAATTAACACTAATTGGAGCATTAATTAATAATATTAAGATTTAACAAGCTAACTTTCCATAGTTCTGTTGAACAAAGTGTATTCTTCCAGAAGGAACTAGAAAACCACAAGTTCAGTTTTTTTTTCTGTCATGTTCACCCATTTAAAAGCATTAACTATAACATAAAAAGATAGGTAGACATTACTGAACTTCCTAGAAGGGTCCAGATCATTCTCTGCTGATGATGCTTCTCACACTGGATGGGCTTTCTAGATTACTAGATGCTACTTCCTAATAAATAAGTTTTTCATTTGATAAAACTATCTAAATCCAATACAATTCTGCTATCATTTAATTTATGTTCATTAAAATTGCTTTACACTGTGTGAGAGACCTCTTCATTTTGAGCTGAAATATTTTAATTTAACTCAAAAAGTAATCTAATTCAATAATATAAATCTAAATAAATGTTATCCAAAGTAGCTTGCATCCGTCCACCTGCCTAAATGAAACCCCCATACATAATCATCTGTACTCAGATATATGGTATTATATCACATGAAGCACACAGGCTACCAATCAAAATGTGATTTAAAAGAAACAGGATGGGAGTGAACAGGTGAGGTTTTGTTTTAATTTTTTTCTTTTATCTAAATTTCTGTTCTTTGTAATAACATAAATAATGGAGTTTTAAAAATCTAAAATTCTCTCTCTCAACCTTAGCTGAAGAAACTTCTTTCTGCAGTGAACATTCATCAGGACAGAGCTGCATAATTGTCCAAGTGCTAAGAGTAAGACAATGACTGCTCAGTCCTAAATGAGACATTTTTATCAAACCTTCCCACTCAGCCAAGGCTCAGGAAACATTGCAAAATCCATAGGACTGGGATAAGAGCTGTGAAATGCTATCTTCTGGACGCGACACAGCCATTGTATTCATAAACCATAGTTCCCAGCACAATACCTACACAAGATCAAGCCAACCAAAATTTCATCCTAGAGAGAGAAGATACTCGTGACCCCACCCCTTGCTGAGGAGCTGCTGCTATTTCATACCTACTTGGAGAAGGAAAATAATTTTTCTGGGGAGGTGTTCCTACTAGCATGTGTCCCAGGCTCCAGTGGATGGTTTCACACATGTTAACATATTTTACTTGGTGAGTTATCAAAAAAAGAGAAGACAAAAAAGGGAAGACATGAAGATGGGAGAGGGACACACTGGAGAAAAAGAGGGCAGTTTGAAGAGCAAAATAGTGAAGATATGATCATATTTCATTATATACATGTATGAAATTCTTAAGAACAGAGAAAAAATATAATTAAAAAATCTAAAGCTTCAGTTGTACCTATTACTGATCTAAGTGTTATACAAGCAGAATAAAGTTATGTGCTGAGGATGTACCCCAGTGATAGAGTGCTTGTCTGCATATGAAGGGCTCCTGCTGCAGAATGTTTGTACACTGCATAAAGATGTGCTGCTGTTATTGATGAAATAAAAGCTCAGCAGCCAATAGCTAGGCAGGAGAGGATAAGAGGGATTTCTAAGAAGAGAAGGAAGAGGAAAAGAAATCTGGAACCCATAAATGGATTTGCTTTTGGATTGCCAGCTCACAGAGATTCATTATTAATTCTGAAAATTCAGTCTTAGCTTAAGCTTGTTTCTAAGTATTTTTTGGCCATACTTTTAATTACTACATATACTATAAACATATACAATATATGATACAAGACATTTTTTTTAAATTTAAGTGTCAAGAAAGGGTATAGTGTATGATACAATGGTACATGTTCATATTTTATTTCAAACAGGTTTGCTTATCATCCATTTCAAACTATTAGTAGTGAAATGTTACTTGTGGAAAATTAAAATTATCTATTTGCATTATTAATAAATAATTCCAACAAATTAATAAAATTTAACCATGTCAAATATTAGTATCCAAATATGGGCTCTTGCAGAAGTGATTATATAAAACATAGCAGCCAATTTCAGGTTACTTTGCTCTGGGACAATGGACATATGCATTTGACTAGGATTCTAGTACTTGCTATTTGGGGAAGATATTTGTAAGAAGTCCTGTACAATAAAAGAACTTCTGAAGGCGTCATAATCCCTGACTTAAAACTCTACTACCGAGCTACAGTACTGAAAACAGCCTTGTATTAGCATAAGAACCGACAGGAGGACCAATGGAATGAAATAGAAGACCCAGTTATTAATCCACATATCTTTGAACACCTGCTTTTTGACAAAGAAGCAAAAAATATCAAATGGAAAAAAGAAAGCATATTTAACAAGTGGTGGTGGCATAACTGGATATCAACATGTAGAAGAATGAAAATAGACCCATATCTATCATCATACACAAAACTCAAGTCCAAATGGATCAAAGACCTCAACATAAAACCAGCCACACTGAACCTTATAAAAGAGAAAGTGGGAAGTACACTTGAATGCATTAGCACACGAGACCACTTCCTAAATATAACCCGAGTAGTACGGACACTGAGAGGAACAATTAATAAATGGGACCTCCTGAAACTGAAAAGCTTCTGTAAAGCAAAGGACACAGTCAACAAGACAAAACGACAGCCTACAGAATGGGAAAAGATCTTCACCAACCCTACATCAGACAGAGGGCTGATCTCCAAAATATACAACTAAAAAAAAGGATCATCAAAAGGACAAATAATCCAACATAAAAAAAATGGAGTACAGACCTAAACAGAGAACTCTCAACAGAGGAATCTAAAATGGCTGAAAGACACTTAAGAAAATGCTTAACATCCTTAGCCATCAGAGAAATGCAAATCAAAACAACACTGAGATTCCATCCTACACCTGTAAGAATGGCCAAGACCAAAAACACTGATGACAACTTATGCTGGACAGGTTGTGGGGTAAAGAGAGCACTCCTGCCTTGCTGGTAAGAGTGTAAGCTGGTATAGCCCTTTTGATAGTGGTATGGTAATTTTTCATAAAATTAGGAAACAACCTTCCTCAAGACCCAGCAATACCACTTTGGGGTATATATCCAAACGATGCTCAATCGTGCTACAAGGACATGTGCTCAACTCTGTTCATAGCAGCACTGTTTGTCATAGCCAAAACCTGGAAACAACCTAAATGCCCCTCGACAAAATGGGTAAGGAATGGGTAAGGAAAATGTGGTACATTTACCCAATGAAGTATTACACAGCAGAAAAAAAAAAAAAACAACATCTTGAATTTTGCAGGCAAATGGATGGAGGTAAAAAAAAAAAAAAAAAAAAAAAAAAAAAAAAAAACCATCATTTTCAGTGAGGTAACCCAGACCTAAAAGACAAATATCATATATACTCACTCATAAGTGGTTTATAAACATAAAACAAAGAAAACCAGCCTACAAATCACAACCCCAGAGAACGTAGACAGCAATAAGGACCCTAAGAGAGACATACATAGATCTAATCTTCATGGGAAATAGAAAAACACCCTGGGTAAATTCAGAGCATGAGGACCATGGAAGAAGGTGGAAGAGGAGAGTAGAGGCAGGGAGGGTAGCCAAGAAAAATGTAGAGCTCATAAAATCAATAAAAAATTAATCATCATTTTAGTTTTACAGAATCCCATAAAAAGAACATTGCCCCATGACAGCTGAAAGTAATTCTAGAAGACTACAACCCTCGTCCCACAAAGTTTGTCCTCAGGGTTAGGGACATCATTTAGGGGTTGATTATTACTGGTATAGGGTTGGGGGTTGTAGACTCAGAAATCTCACAAGAAAAAAAAGGAAATTGTGTGTGATAATAGGTAGATTAGTGTGATAATAATAATAATAATAGTGAATCATAGAGTGAATAGTTGTGAGCTATTATTTATAGACTATATACATTGGTATAGAATCTTGTATAATGATACAAATTCAAATTATATTTGTTATATTGAACATGCTCTCATTTCTGCTTACAATGTTTGTACACCTATGTAAGTTATTTTGTCAGACTGTATGCATGCATGTTTCAACCTCTGTTTAAGACATTATGTATATTGATACAATTTTATGATATATTTATCATAGTGCATTATACATTTCTACCTCTGATCAAGATACTTATACATTGTTTACATTTAAGGTCATTGTCCTCATTTACTGCACAGTTGTTTAAAGATTGTTTAATATTCTAATATGAAGTCTTAATCTTTAAGTCGTACAAGTTTTAAGTATTATAGGTCAATAGTCATCCATGTTTGTCATACTTATAGTTAGACTAATCGGGTTCTTTAGATATACAGAGATTGTATTCTGTCCTCATAGATAATCTTCAACCACTTCAAAGAACTGTAAAATATGGAATAATAATAATAATAAATAATAATAACAACCATAAAGTCTCACCAACACTATTCCTTATCATGAGCTGGACAAGGATAACAATAACCACGACAACGTGATCCTACACAAAGAACTACAAGCAACAGGAATGCTGAGGGTAGGAGAAACAGTCTTCCTGAGGGAAGAGCACACCAACTGGTCATCCCTGAAAATATACATATAAGTAACGTTATACAGACTGTGAGCAGGTTACACTGGGGATTTTATAGTGTGTGTGTGTGTGTGTGTGTGTGTACAATTAATGAAAAAAGCCATAAACTTGAAAGAGAAAAAGTAGGGGTATATAGGAGGCTTTGGAGGATGGAAAGGAAAAACTATGTAATTATATTATTATCTCAAAATTAAGAGAAAAGGAAGGTTCTAATGGTCAGAGTACTCGATGGTTCTTGCTGCACCCAGTATTAAATCCCAACCATACTTCCCGCAGCTTATTATCCTCCAGGAATCTACTTGTCTCTATGAGTCTACAAAATGATGGTGTTTTCCTCACTCACAATTGTGTCCCTAGGGCTTACCACAGCACCTGACTCATAGTAAAAACTTGGCTTAATGAAGAAATGGAAAAACACATGATAAAACAGTCTTTTAAGTAATCAAATTATTGTTAAAATATGCAGGAACTGAAACTACGGTAGATTATATTTAATCAATGTCTTTAAAAGATGACATATTTTATTAATAATTTATTTGTTGAGTAGACTTATTTAGCAAATACTATTTGCCAGAGAGAAAGTTCCATGCAGTTCTCAGATTCTTTGACTTCTACATATCCCCTTAGAATAGCTTTCATCCTCAGTCATAAGTGCAGAAGATAAAATTCATGATGTATCTTGGGAAAAACTCTACTTGTCAAACTTCCAAAGAGGATTAAAATTCTACTGTCTCACAGGGCTGACATGATTATAATGTTAAAGGGGCTAAAAATTTATGAGCGTTTACATTGACCAAAGTATGAGAGAACTATGCCTGTGATTCCAAAGAGGCAGTGTAAATAGTAAAGGGAAATGCAGGATTTCTAAGAAGAAAGTTTTAAAGCATGGAGGCCTACATCTGCCATTCCAGCTGGCAAGAGGTAGAGGCAGGAGGATCAACACTTCAAAACCAGACAGGACTACATGAGACTTTGACTTAAAACAATCAATGAAAAAAAATAGCTGAAAATATGAATAATCTAGACAATATGAAGCTGAAGTTCCTTATGGGAAAAAGAGGTATCATGATGCCTTTAAGAGAGGAGGAAGACAGTGAAAACATGAAGGACTTTCGTGAAAAGAAACATGGAATTCTACTCACGCAGCTGTCAACAGCCCACAGGTAGGAAAGGAAGAATTACGCTTCTTTAAGAGGAATGTGAACCTTCTGTGCCTTCTAGAAGAGTAAAATACCAGGAATGGAGAAATGGCTCAGAGGTTAAAAGTGCTTCCTGCTCGACTAAAGTACTCAAGTTCAGGTCTCAAATCCAGCTGCTCACAATTACTGCAATTCCATATCTCTAGGATCCTGGGATCCAGTGCCTTCTTCTGACCTTCACGGGCATCTGCACACAAGGGTCATATATTCACATAGACACAAATATATAAATAAAACTAATACGGAAATAGAAGAAAAGCATAAAGTGACTGCAGAGCAAACCATGCCATTGTCATCCTAGAGCTGAATGCCAAGCTAAACTGTTGAAGAATTAAGTCTACCATGGCAACCACAGAATAAACTGATAGTAACAGACGATCCCAGAAGAGTTTTATAAACGAAGTATTACTACAGACTGAAACTGTCTATTTGAAACTTGCCCAGGGTATATCTAGCTTATATCCCAAAAACCTCACACACAGAAGTTAAGGAACATTATATTATATGTAGGGGATGCTGCAATTTGTCCCTTGCTGTGGGTTGAGTATGATTTGACCCCACTGAAACACTTGATGAAATATAATCTCCATGACAAGATATTAAGAGACAGGAAGTGGGACCACTAAGAGGTGATCAGGGCTCTGCCTGCTTGACTAGATTGATTCATTTGCATAATTAATGGGTTCTTTCTGCTGTGGTTGTATTATAAAAGCCACTTTGGCAAAGCGTAATTCCACCATGTGCTGCCTTCATTGTGCTGCCTCAGGACTTTCCAGCGAGAAGGTCACCCTGCTGTGGTCCTTCGACCATGGGACAAGGCAAAGAGCTTATTCAGTCTGTGCTGTGCCATTAGTAGCCCGTACCAGAGTACATGTCATCCAAACTGAGAAAATTTTTAAAGTTTAAAAGAATACTACAAATAATTAAACTGAAACTCACTCAGACAAACTGGGGTGTAGAATCTACCTAACTGTACATTAAACCTCTGTATTATACCAGAAACATCGTGAAGAAATAGCACAGACGGAATGGAGTATTTAAAAGAATAACACAACTTCCTTGCACCCAAATTATTCAAGCAAGATAAGATTGGGAAAGGTTCTTTTTAGGAGCTTATCCAGGAGTACACACTAACATGAATACTATATCACACATTACTGCTCCCACTCAGTACTTAGAAGCTTCTAAACAATGTGTGTCTGAAACTTCTTAATATTTACATTCTTTTTCATTGTATTTTCTACGCTAATGTCTGAAATTGTAATTAACATTATTATTACTGCTCTCACTGTGTATTTTCTGTGTGAAGCATCACGTGTGGAGATCAGAAGACACCTCTGAAGGTTCGGTTCTTCCCTTCTGCCTTTACAAGAGTTCAAGGAATGTTGAGCACAGGTTTTTCAGGCTTACACAGTAAGGTCGTTACCAGTTGAGCTGTGTTACTGGCCTTTCTGTCTGAAATGCTAATGGCTTAAAATCAGTAACTTCCTTTTCTTTCCTGCATAGTCTTAGAACATGTTTTCGCTACATAATTCATGTAAAGGAGTATACAGATTCTATCCACATCTAAAGACTATCTCTCGCATGATTCCTGGATTAACTGCTATTGGTTGCCTAAAGTGATGCATTATGTGTAGCATGGCAGCACGAATTCTTTGGGAAAGTATAGGTTAGCACCTCAGCAGAATGTAGACAGGGATGGTCTGTATTTAAATAAGAGACCGTGTGCAATAATGGGCAATGTTAAAGGTAACTACAGAGCATGACAAAAAAAAAAAAAAAAGCTCAGGGTTAGTTAACAAACTGGAGACCACTATCATCTTCCAACTCTAAAGTGGAAGACTAAATAAAGCGCGATTAATAAAAATTCAGGGTCAGAAAATGGGGTTCAACCTGAAGATCCGAAAAGCCAAACAGCCAGCCACTGGCTCTTACCTTGACCTCAGTCTAAAATGGTGATCCTGCCTCCTGGAATCTCAGAAGGAGACTGCATCTCTGAGAGCTGTTTCCTCCCATTTTATAATCCTGTCTAGGGCTGGGATTAAATGCATTTACCACCTTCATTAAAGGCATACACTGCCCAGTTTCTATGGCAACGAGTGTGGCTACTGGGATTAAAGGTGGGTGTCATTATGGCTATTTGGATTAAAGGTGGGTGTCATTGTGGCTACAGGGTTTAAAGGTGTGTGTCATTATGGCTACTGAGATTACAGGTGTGTGTTACCATACTCTGATGAAGGACGATTAAAAGAAATCCCACACTAGCTCGGAATTGAGAAAAATAGATGGTTATTTATATAGGGGTACACTCACAAATCAGAATCCTCTGCTGGAACAGAGAACAGAAACCAAATCCCGCTGTTGAAAAAGATGCAGGACGCATGCTCTACATCAGCATAAATAGTATAAGAGGCCACGCCCCAGTGGGCGGGTAACTACTGGCTGTAGGATTTCCTACAGCAATTATCTGACCTGTAAACCGACCAATGGGACTGTTTTAGTCACAGATCTTGAGGCAGTCTTTATTTATTAAAATACAACTGAAGTGCCACAGCAGAAGACCTCAGCACAGACTTTGGAGAAAGCTGTTTCTGTAACGAAGACTAGATAAGCACCGTGGCCTCTGATAGAGGAACACGGCCATTACTACTCCCACTTCCCAAACCCAAAACCACTGAATCTGTTTTGGCACTTCTGGTTGCCTGCGTGTATAACTAACAGTAAACAACCCACAGATCTCAGTGTCTGGAGTAATACAACACAATATACAAGACTAAAGAATAGATCTGGAGAAATAAACCAGTCAGACTTAAACACTGTAAACGCCCTATTTCTACAGTCTAGGTAGGTTCTACAACTCTTTTACATTCATAACTGAAAAGAACAAATTAATGTTCACAGGAAGACACAGAGCAGGTGATATTAGTGCTGTTATCTTTTTTTCCAGATGAAGAAATTAATGGTAAAGAGAAGAATTTGTTGTCTAAATCATGCAAAAGCTAAGTCACTCCTCAACATTAGCTAGAAACCCAGTCTTCGACTTCGAAACCCTAAGGTCTTTCTACTTGCCCTTGACAACATAATCTTGTTGTTACTGATTTTGACAAGTCCTATCATGTGACAGGAGACTAAAAAAAAAAAAAATCAATGAGTCAAGCATAAACCACTACAGATTGACCAAATGACAAATCGGTTTCAGTTTCTAAAGGGCTGCAAAGGAAAGATTCACACACAGAAAGATTGAGAAACATTATCAACCAATTAATGAATCAAATATTCTAATAACGCCAACAGTGTAGGAAATGGCAAGTACATTTCTGTACATCTACAATAAGTTAATTTTATTTTACACTCATAAACTTACTTTATGTCCATAAATCTACTTGTTAATTTTATTTTTACACTCATAAACTTACTTTATGTCCATAAATCATCATGTGTGATACAGCCCGGGGCATAAATCCCAGGCCTCACAAAAGTAATAATAATAATAATAACGGTGAAGACAAGTCGAGTGTGAGTAGCTATTGCCATATTAAAAAGCTGATTCCAGGTGTTGCCCATCTTAAAGCCATCGAAAAGCATACTGTTGGTGTGGTAGTAGCGACGATAGTCATAATTGTGCCAAAATTAGTGATGATATATTATATATTGTTCTCTGACTGAAGCAAATATACAGAAACCTAATGACTCAAATACAATAAAACCTGAGAATAACTAAGCATATTCCCTATGATCTCTCCTCAAACAGACACTACTGAAGTCATCAGGTGACTTCATGAAGCAGCGCCCCCTCCTCCTGACCCAGACAGCAATTGATTCAGTAAACTAATGGGGGTTACAACAGCAACCTTATCAAGTAGGCCACCTCTCAAAGATAAGCATACTTAACATATTCACATGCAATAGTAGATCTCAAAGGCTTTTCTCTTGTACATTGTCATTCAGCCTTTTTATATTGTAAATAATTTCTCATGCTCACGGAATTCTTAAATATTATAATTTTTAAAGCTTGTTAGTGACCTCACAACAAGCTTTTAGTGGTTGTATTTTTGTGTTTTTACTATTTTATCTCATTTTTAAGATTATTAAATAGTCCATTATCCACAGAACTTAGTGTTCCTTTATTATGGAAAAGACAATGTTCTCATTATAGGTTTTTACTGACTAATTCCTGCTGTTCAGAATAATGGGCCACTGATTCTGTGCTGCTCGACTTCAAGCAAATTAGTATCTTTGTTTCTGTTCCATTTGATAACCTTAGTTCACAAGCTATCCAAATATATTTCATTTAAAATACTTCAAAATTACAAAATAAATGCACTAGTTTGAACCAGCACATGTTGGAATGAAGCCATTCACCAATCTGTGTTCTATATTAACATCCAAAATAACACTTATTCTTCCAAAATTATGATGCTACAGACAAAATATACCTACAGAATAGGAAAACAAATACTAACAAACTATGCATCTACCAAGGAATTAATATATTATTTAAGAAACATAAATAATTCAAAAAAATTAAAGACAAACTTCTAGTAAGACATCCCCCCAAGCCCTGCAAAACAAAGACACATAAATAGGCAGCAGCCCTATGAAAAGGGGCTCAGATTATCTAATCACCAGAGAAAGGCAAGTCAAGATCGACAAGGAGACAGCTTTTAACTCCAGTGGGAGACTTACCAGAAGGGTAGCAAGTGCTGAGGCATTGTCATTGCTGGGAATGATACAACTTAGTGCAGCCATAGAAAAGGGTAATAACATTCATAACAGCACAGGTCTCCCATCTCAGCGTCCCTTGACATTTCCCAAATTCTTTATTACGTGACATCTTCACGGCACTCGGAATGGCATTAGCTTTGAGATGCATTCCCTCCAGTAACCAACTGTGTGAATGCCAGTTCCTTGCTTTACTCTTTAGTTTCTGTGCCTAGAAGAATTTTTTAAAAATTCCAATTTGGGCTGCCCATATAGTCACTGGAGCATGGTCAAACTCCCAGTTGCCAGTCCCTTAAAGAAAACTGAGTTGTTCTCCACCCCCACCCCTGCCAGAAGCCATCAATTGTGAAGAGCATCTTTATAACAATTTTTAAGGATTCTCTTAGATAGCTTTATGTCTAGGCTATTACTTTTGGGGGTGCTGGGGAGGTAGGAGTTGTGACATATAGTCCTTCTTTGTCCCTCTTTTTCAGTTGTGAGTCCACATTCATCAATACCACAAAAAGTAGCCCCTTCACCCTTTTTCATGGGTCATGGACTTATATATGGTCTCCAAGGACCTCAGCATGGTCTCTGGTGACAGTATAGACCACAGACATCAACACAGCCCTCTGCCCATTGCCCGAGTTTTATGATAAAGTATTATCTGTCTATTATTGTTACTAAGGCACTAGTGTCTCTAAAAGAATGTCTCCAAAAGACTTTGTATCTCTGAATGATTTCTAGGACTTTTGTTTTTTTGCAATTCTCTCTTTTATCGTATATCTACTCGGTGCTAGGAACTCTTCTCAGTGCTATGGATGTAATAGTAAGCAAAGAATACAAAAAATATGGCACATAAAGTTTATATGATTATAAAGGAATGTAGACTTTTTAAAAGAAAAATACTGTTTTAACATCTATGCTAAAGAGGAAAGCAAAATGAAAACAATGTGATCTGTTATAGCTGCTATTTTAATAGACTATATGAACTATGTTCTCTGTGTGTAGATATTAACTTAAAATAAGAGGAGAACCATTGGACTATCTGTGGAAATAACAAGCTAGGCATTAAGAACTTTGGCTACTTCTTGTAGTTAAATTGCCGGCATTAGAGAGGTAATTAGATTGTATGGCAAGAAAGTGACAGTGATCTTTCATGTGCATTTTGCAGGTTCCTAAGCAAAGGATGATGGTAGGTTCATCAGAACAGTATTAGTAAGAATGGTGAAATGTTGCCAAGTTCTGACTTTGAAAACAAACTTTACTAGGTTTTCTGGTGAAGGGCATGGTCGATCGGTAGTAAAAATTAACCAGACCAGCTTAATATAAAATTTTCAGCTTTAATAAACAGAAGAAAAGGAACTCACAAAACCAGGATTCCAGCGATCCAGGAGTGCAAAAAGCAAAAGAGAAAGGGACAAGCACACCTGGATCTTTTATTTGTTTTCTGTGGCTCCAGGGGGACACACCCTAAACAGAATGTGATTGGCTGAAGTTTCCCATCATTCTGGTGGACTGTATATGGGATGTAAGATCTCAAGAAAGAAGGATGAGTTCAAGGTTGGGGCTATTGCAACTGCAAGGACAGACTTGTTACTCTGAGGAAACACAATGAGAACAACGTGAAAAGGAATAGGCAAGTTTGATTTTATAAACACTATTTGACATGCTGACTATATACAATGGATATGAAGAGAAGGCACATGGATAAAAGAATCAAGAATTGAAGATAAAATTCAGATCAGTAATCCAAAACTTAGCATTTAAAACACACTGGTTGGAAGCTGAAGCCAAGAGACAGAATGTTGCCCTACTCAACTGTGAGCGTCGTTAGGGGATGTTAAGAAATCCAGAGCTGAGCTCTTCTCATCTCAGTATTTAGAAGTTAAACAAATACAATGAGTAGCTTTTTGTTCAGTTTTGTTTTTTCTCATGGCAATCAATTCTTTGATTCTCCTGCATAAACTAGGACCTAAACTCCAATTCAGTTTTAGCATTAACTACCCTGAGCTGGTGTCAGATTCTACAGATTTAGGGCTCCGTTGAAAAGGACACTGGCATGTCAGGTACCAGTTACAAGTATCAAGTATTCTGGTTACTAACATTTCTAAACTAGAACTTCAGAAGTCCCTTAAGTACCCTTCTTCCTTTCAGAAAATCTGTCACACTAAGTCGTAAGATTCCATCATTGCAGTTTATTGTGAAGGATGCCAGTGAATAGTTAGATGGAAAGGAACACTCGGTGAAATCCTGAAGGACCTCAAGTGCAGGAACTTCTACCCCTGTGAAGTTAGTGTGTGGATGCTTCTGCCAATTCATTAAATTCAAGGTGCATCAATTAACAGCTTTTTCCGACACGTCATTAAATCTAAATGGTTTTGTTCATTGATTGACTCTGTCTCTCACTTGTTTTTCTCCACAGAAGTTGAGGTTGGGGGAATGGTCTTTCTGGCAATCAGTCACCATCCTGAAACTCTCTAGGTACACCCCAAATCGTCTCATCAGAATAAAATATTTGGATGGGCTAGATGCCTCAGTGGGTAAAGGTGATTGCCACCAAAATTTAAGACCCAAGTTAGATTCCCAAAATAGAAATGGATATAAACAGATGTGGTCTCAGCAAATCTGCAGATTTACTCTTACAGAACTAGCAGGTCTGTACTTCATTGGAAAGAATCCTGATCCCACCTGCAGACAAAAAATGCGGGTAAGGATGCTAGTGTGAACTTACATATATCAGCCACTTTAATAGCTTTGTAATCACTTACATGATAAAAAGCTCCCTGGGGCCCATGTAAAAAGTCAGGCTCCACAGTGTGCACCTGCAGTCCTAACACTGACGAAATAGAACAACAACAACAACAAAATCCTGGATCTTGCAGACAACTAGCTTGGCCAAATTTTGAGTTCTAGACTCAGTGAAAGCCATTATGACAAAATATAAGGTGGAAAATGATTGAAAAAGAAACCCAACATTGACCTCTGGCTTCCATATTCACATATGCACACTCGCATTGCACACCCACACAGACATATGTACCTACATTTACAAACTTGTATGTACCGCTACTTAATAGGCAAAAGAAAAAGAGAAAAGGGCTGGTAAAGTTTTAATGCAAGAAAAGATAAATTCACTGTATAGTTCTTTCTGCCTCAACAATGAAGACACTTTAGACAGGATAATTCTTTCAGGTGGGAGCTGCATGCACACCATAAAAGGCTTATCAGCATGCTGAATGTTGCCTAGGAAGCCACCCCAGGGCTGAAAAGGTGGGTGGGCACTTAAGAGTGCTGGTCACTCTTCCAGAGGCTTGGAGTTTGTTTCTCAGCACCCCCATGGCAGCTCACAACTATCAATAACTCCAGTGCCAGGGGATCTGATGCCCTCTTCTGGCCTCCATAGGGCATCCAGCACACACATAGTGCACGTGTATACATGGAGACAAAGCATCTATGTATATAAAAGAAACTACAATACTAAAACTCTTAAATTGAACTGTCTCCTCTATTTGGGGGAGAATGAACGGAGTAGAGGAATGCAAAAAGATTGTGGTCATCCAAGGACTATCTTGAAGTTACTTGTCAAGAATTTCAAATAGTTCAGTTGCATGTATTTTTCCCACAGGATTAGAGCCGACAAGAACTGAGCACAAGTTGAAGGTGTCATGTGTAAGTTAGTGACCATGACGACGGGATGTAAACCAGATGATGAGGAAAGAGGTGATATGAACTGCAGGTGGACAAGGAAAGGTGGATCAGACTGTACGTGTAGATCCCAGATAGAAACGGAAGTCTAGGTGGATAGGTCAGCAGACTGTACATGTAGATCCCAGGTAGAAGCAGAAGTCTAGGTGGATAGGTCAGCAGACTGTACGTGTAGATCCCAGATAGAAACGGAAGTCTAGGTGGATAGGTCAGACTGTACATGTAGATCCCAGATAGAAACGGAAGTCTAGGTGGATAGGTCAGCAGACTGTACATGTAGATCCCAGATAGAAACGGAAGTCTAGGTGGATAGGTCAGACTGTACGTGTAGATCCCAGATAGAAGCAGAAGTCTAGGTTGCAGAGGGGGTAGAGCCAAGAAATGATGAGGAAATGGACAATGAAAAACTGTGAAACTCATTTACAACTGGCATAAAATTAGTCACAGCCTAATACAGTCATCACATATAATTATCATTAAATTCAGCGAACACCTCAGCTCTGGGAAGAACCAGGATTATGTTACCAATGTCATATTCTTGTAGCAAGCAAAAGTATGAATCAAACCTCCCCCCGCCCATGGAGATACTGCAGAAAACGCAAGCCTCACAGATCCTATTAGCTAAATTCTGCGTTTTATTTCAGCGCTCTCCACTGTTTCTCTTAATAAATAAATAAGACTATCAGGGATTCCAACCTGCAGTGAGTTCAAAGGTGGGTATTGTATTTGGATTGCTTACTTGTGAGAAAACCTTAGGTCTCTCTCTCTCTCTCAAGAGGATCTATCAAGCTTGTTGAAATGAAAGCAGCTACACAAACCTCTTATTATTAGAACAATGAACATGATATTCAATATCCTTCAAAGACAATTTAACCTGGTCTTTGATTTTAGCACTTTTGGCTACTTTGAAATTAGGTCAGACAACAAGAAGTAAAAGAAAAAAAAAAAGAAAGGACAAATATAAACCAATTTTATATTTCAAGCACAGTTGAATGAAAAGCGTACACAAAGCAAACTTCCTAACATGCTGAGTAATGTTATAACCCCTCTGCTTCTGCAGAAAAATAGTTTTTTGTCATTTTATAATAAATCTAAAACATTATCATTTTAGCACAAAATGCTATGTATTGCCTTGCCAAAAATAGTCACCCTATGAAGCAGTCAATCCAGTTTGTTTTAATAATCCCCAGATACATTTACCGCTATGTCAGCCCCTCAGTACACCACTGCCATTATCTACTGTTTAAAATAGATGTCCTAAGTACATTATCTAAGTGAACAAAAACATAAACATTTCAACTATCAAATCATCAGAACTGCTTAGGCAAGCATAAATATCTTCTGGCTCCAGTGCATCCCTTACAGAACACTTCCCCCGGTTACTGGCGCTGCTGTTGCAGTGAGTGCAGACCCTTGCTCAGATAATGAAGTCAGGGGTCTTCCTTTTATAGTTTAAGTATTTTTCATATCTGAAGAAGCAGAGGTAGTAATCCATTTTAATGCCATCCAAATGGAAGAAAAAAACAAAGCAATCAATGAAGGACACCTCTGGAGAGGAGGGGCTAAGTTGAATTTAGGAATTGACTTTGATTTCTACTTGACATTATAGGGGATTTCTCCCGGCTTCCCTCAAGGAACTTGGCCTGTGTTGTGTTACATTTTCAAGCTCTTGTTTGACCTTGGATGGTGAAGAAGCAGCTTAGGCTCACGACCAACCTGGTGACTAAAGGGTTGAGAAATGCCACGTTTTGTGCCCTGTTTTCACACTGCTCAAACCTCCTGGCTCTGCGTTCACTCACAAAGGTGACATTCCATAGAGGATTACAGAGGCATACAAGAGAAACCCAGTCCTATGCTAGGTTCCTTTGGTGGGATAATTTCTATTGGATTGGTATCAGATTCCATTTAATACTGTCTATTACTGAGATCATTTTTTCCCTCCACAGAAGTCCTCTCAACTGTCACGCTGATGAGTCGGCCTTTTTCTGATGTCCCTAAGTGCCTGCACTACCAAGGATTCAGATAAGAGCCCAGCTGAGTGACTGGGTTAACTGATAAAATAGCTAATTAAAGCCCTGTTTTCAACACTCCGGAAAGATTAGCTAACTGGTCAAAATTTAGAATTCAGAGGAAGTTTTTACTTTTAACAGTGTGTTCTGTCTGGTAAATAAAAGGGCTTTAACAATTTCAAAAAAAAAGTAATGTCAAGAAATGTCCATAGAGGTTGCTCCCCTGGAGAGAATTGTTAAACTATTTAGAGGAAGCTAATTGTTAGTTTTCTTCATGGTGAAAATTGTTCCTTGGTAGAAAAGCACAGAAGCTCACCAGTGAACTATTTAATCTGTCTGAGCTGGTGTGATGACAGCAATACCAATATGAAAGCATATTTCCTCTAAGAGAAAAGACATCTAACAATTTCATATTTAAAACTGGTGAGAAATGCAAAATTTATGTGCCAGGCTTCCTCAATCAGCCACCATTAGAGTAACAACGTAATGCTGATACTTAGAACAGCAGTCCTGCCTTGTTTTGGTTCTTGCATCTGCCACCTCTTAGATGGCTGAACTTAAAGACATTGCTTCAGCAGTGTGTCTATCCCACTTACCCCATTTGAAAGGCAGAATGGCAGTAACTACCTTCTACAAGTACAGTGCAAGTTAAATGGACTGGATCTATCAAGTGGTCAAATGCCATACGAGGTACACAGTCACACAGCAGAGAGAGGTAGGTGGGTCCAATAGCAGAAATCATGTGTCAGTGTCATAACCTAAGATTTAACTTTCGTGTGTGTGTGTGTGTGTGTGTGTGTGTGTGTGTGTGTGTGTGTGTGTTATAGTGAATGATGGACTTCCCAAAACTTTTCAACATTCTCTGGTAAGTGACATAATTTGATTCCTCGATCTTCTTCCATTGAGGCCCTCTTACGAAGAACATCTTCCTCTGTAAAATCAATTTCTTGTACCATATGACTGCTAAGCATTCTTGCTCCAGTCCTCACCGGCTAGAAGCCTGGGTAGAAGGATTTGGAAACCCTGCCTCCTTCACCCTACTTGTTAATTCTCATCCTCTTGCAGCAACCCTCACAGTGCAATAAATCCACCAAATGGCCAACCTCAACTATTTATGTCACCCACTCTTCTGGGAAAAAGTCAATGTAGAAAGATCTCCACTGAGGCATGTTCTTTAGCTTGTAAAAAAGAAGTGGGTTCATTTTCCCCGAGGGCTCTTTCTTTTCCCAGACCCAGTCTAGCTGCTGGTGACAGACATGAGGCATGTGGGTAACTGGGGTGATAGAGAATGGAATGCCAATCAGCAGAAGAATAAAACTGGGGGAGAAACACAGCTTTGTGTGCCCCCTTTACCTGCTCTTCTGACGTGTAAGGAGGCGAAAGGACCATTAAAATGTGGGCCTGTTTGATACTGCTTCTAATATGGCTGGAAATGGGACTACTTGCAGTTCAAACATGGGACGTTTAAACTGTTTAAAATGTCAGGCTTTGGAAACATCAAAGGCTAGTCGTGGGTGGTTTGGGCCACCATGAGGTCACCGCTGCCCTCTGCTATAATAGGTGTGGAGACACTGTGTACCTGTGATGTGGCGCTGTTTGCTTTTTTTTCTTGCTGATAAATGTGGAGCTGGAAGAGGAGATGCCTCTGTGTGCCCGAGTAATGATCTACTGTGGAAGGTTTAAAGGAAAACAGGTATCAGGTTAGGGTTACAGGGGCCAAGTTTTTGGACGAAGATGTTCTTTGTTCTTATAAAAGGGGCCTCTTTAATTCATAGTGCAAGGAGAGATATCGATAAGGAAGGTTTCCCCCTGGACCACCAAATTTAAAATAAAGGTAACATTATTCTGACAATAGGTAATTTAGATGACATTAAGGATGGACAAAAAATGTGAGGGAAGCTTAACTTCATTTTATCTTTTCATAGATATTTTTTATATTACATTAGTCCCCAACACTCATCGGACATGTTTAAATTTAATTCCCATAAAATTGTATCAGAAAATCATGTGCACTTTCTTAGATCAAGTTCCAAGAAAAAAATCTTTATTTACATCTATAATGACTTTAAAGATTTTACTAATATAACTTCAAAAGTTTTAAGGACGATATACTAAAGATCCTTAAAATTAGGTATTTATTACATAAATAGATCTCAGGGAGACAAACTGTTATCAATTTTCAAGGTTAAAAGGTAATATTGGATCTATGGAAAAATGAGAGGATTGATAATTTAATAAATTGTATTTGCTTCCCGATACATAGAGTGGGACAATTACAAAGTTACACAGGGCCGAACAAACGGCAGAACCAAAGAAAGAAGAGCAGTTTGGTACTATGAGAACTGACACAGGAAAGGACTGCTTCCTCTGGTGGTGAGGGCTGAGTGGTGTCCTCATTCTCTCCCACCATTCACAATGAACCTACCTGTGAGGAGGTTATTTTTCTAACACTCAAATTCTCCAAACTCTATCTGGACTTACCCATAGCAGGCCTATAAATTGCCTTAATACTGTTCGCCTTCTGGGGTAGCGCTGTAATTCTTTTAGCCACCGTAAGGCTGCACTTCCGGGTTCTGAAGCTGGTGCATGTACCCCCTGTGTGCACATGCATGGGTCGCCCGCCATCTGCGTCATCAACTTCTGACGCAAAAGCCCCTGTATGCAGGCGCAAAGCATAGCATCGCTGACGTAGGCACGTCTTTTCCCCTCACACGCTTGTGCTAGGAAGCCTTTAAAAGGTGGGCTTGCCATTTCTACCTCTCCTTCTTCCACACCGTTTCCCCTGGCGTTTCCCCTGGCCGTGAGCACAAAACCCTCTTAATAAACTCCTACATGGGTTCGTTTGCGTCTCGTGTCCTCTTCTCATTTCTGCCGGACATTTTTAAGCTCTGCTATTCATCTCAAAATCCAGAATATACTTTGTTTTCTGTTTGTTTTTCTGTTCTCTTTTCATGCCATGTGCCCCTCCTACAGTATCAATTAAGAAAGAGAAACTTAGTAATTACTGGTGGAACTAGAAATGAAATCTCCACTTAGTGAGAAGGAAACAAGGTGAAAAAACACTCTGACTCTCGTCCCATAGTAACCCTTCCAGCGTCTTCTCAGAAGACGACAACCATACACAGACACCTTGTGACCCACTGCCATGCTACACATTTTGGAGCAGGAGGATCATTTTCTGCTAGACTCAGGTTCAATTTCCATTGTGATTTTTACCTTTAAGAAACAAACACAGTGGTCAGAATGTCTGCCCAACATCCCTCTGGCCAGAGAAGCGGTGGTTTCCAACAAAATGAGAGTTCTTGGGGGAGACTGCGCGGGGCCCAGTGACTACAAACTCATATGAAACACAGGTTTTCTAACCACTAGCAGAGTTGCAAACCACTTAATTGAATGACAAGTCCCCAAAACAGCTGTCACTTAAGATTCCTGGGTTTGGATGAAAGGCCAGAAGTCCTTGTAATTACTCCCCTCTAGCACCCTTTTACTGAACACAGCACAGCACTGGCAGTAATTTGCAATAAAAATGAGCAGCCTGGATGTGGGAGGGTGAAGCAGACAGCTAAGACTGACTTTAAAAAAAAAAAAAAAATGATGGTTTCTTTTTCTTCTTTCCTTTCCTTCTGTTTTCTTCTTTGTTTCTTTTAAGAAAATCTCACATTTCAAGAAAACTTACTGCTTTTAAATCCTTACTAATATTAAGCCTTTCCCATCTTTCATAGCTTTACAGGATTCAATTCCTCCACCAACTTTGTGGAACGCCACAGAAGTAGCGTTGATCATTTGAGTAGAGAACTTGGTCAATTCTTCAAAATATATATACCTCGCAAACTTGATTGATGCCAGCATTCTGCTAGAATGTTGGGGCAAATGAGCTCTAATTCTAATGTTTGGGTTTGTAGTGTACCAACTTAAGATTGTTTGTTCAGAAAAAACCATACTGAAGTTCAGTGTGGTGGCACACAGCTGCAGTCCCAGAATTCATCACAAGATCAGGAAAACTCAGAGAGTCTGAGGCTCAACTTGGCATCGTGGTGAGTTTCAGACCTGTCCCCGGGCTACAAGATGAGAGTCTGGCAAGAAAAAAAGTCCCAAAACAACAATGTAAATATATACGTGATCATATTTCATATCATCAAGTGATTCTGAGTACAACCATAAGAAAATTGTCTAGCAAATGCTATTATCTCATTCTACTAATTACGAAATAGAATGAAACGTGTGTATCTAGTAGCTTCCAAGCTAAGTGGGTGCATAGAAGTCTTCTCCACAGCCCACTCAGTTTTAATACAGTAAACAATCATTTCAAATTCACAATTCTTTCCTCATTTATTCTGCCCAGTCCTTGCTATGGTCTTCTCTGCTATCTCCTAACTGTTACATCTTCTGATCAGGTATTGATTCTCAGCATCCTTCGAACCTGTCTCTACCCACCCAACCTCCAGTGTCCTCCTTAAGTTCCGTATTCCACATGGTTCCTCCTAGGACACTTGATTGGCCCACTCTGCTTTCTGAGTCTACTCTGACTAAGCACATTCGGTCAACACCTGCTTCTAGCATCTCTACAGATTCAAGCGTCGATTTAATTGGCCCTACTATCTCCTGTTCTTAAATGCAATCAGGCAACCTAGGGATAGCATAAAATTGATGGGATAGTTTCCCCTTCCTCCCAGTCACTACTCCGAAACTTTTCTCAGTTCCCCTTCAGTGACCTTTGCTTTCCTCAGTGGAAACCTGTTTGTATGCCATTTCCTCACCAGGTTTTCCACATCTACCAGTTTCCCTTCATATCAACTACTTGGTCATAATTTTTCTTTCAAGCCAATCATCATTCACAATTCTCAGGACTCCATTTCCAGTTTCAAAGCGGTCACTGTTCCCATGTCTAATTTCTCAAGGCCTTTGTTCTGACTTCAGCTAACCACCACTAGCAAGGCTGCACCAAAACTAAGGGTGAGCATTATAGAAACAGGGGAAAGAGCACTCTCTAAGTGAAAGCTGTGTGGCAAAAGACAAGGAAACTCAACCATTCTTAGTCTTTTATGGAAATGAGAAGGCATAGTAATCTGACTGAGTGATATAGGGAACACAAAGTTGAGGACAATAAATGCCAAAGAAAAATTGATCCATTCGTCATAGCTAGGTGTCTTAACCTCATTACTTAACTAAAAACTTATTGAGGGTGGATGGCACCATTAACATTTTTCTCTTTCTTTTCTGAGAAAATATTCAACAAGTGATTCCTAGAATTTCAATCATTCATTGTCCTGTACTATAGATAAGAAATTCCCCAACAAGACCCTATCCTCTATTCATTCTCAGCTTACATGATACACTGTACATCAACAAGAAGTTCATGAGATAAATCCCCAATAATATATATTTAACATGTACTCATTGGTTAAAGCTCTTCAAGGACAAATAACAGGGTATTTGGCCAAAGGTGTTGCTACTGGTTGTCTTGCTACTCAAAGACCAGACAACAGGATATTTGACTTAGAGTGTGGTTACTAGGTGTTTTGAGAGGTAAGCGGGCAATTATGCTTGTTTGTTCCTTGTATCATGGAGAGAAGTCTTTTGCCCTCTCCTTTTGACTGGGGACTCAAAAGTAATTAACTTGAGACAGCTACAGTCTTTACTGGAAGCCCTCCCAACTCTATCTTCTCTCTCTCGTCTATCTATTTCTTCAATCCTTACTCCACTTTTCAGGAACTTGTGAACAAGTTGTCCAGTCCCAACAAAATTTGATTGGTTTTCTTTCCAGGAACAACTGATGAGGTTTACCTTCAAAGTTTAAGGACCAAGTTTTTCATAGTTAATCCATGTGAAATGTCAAAATCTGTTTTAGAAGGTGGACTGTGATTGGCATTTATTTGAGAAGCTCAATACATTTTATCATTACAATTGCCCTAAAACCAAGGTTTGATATTAAGTACTATAAAATGGGACTTTTCTTCTCACATGATCTTAAGTTCTCATGGTTTTGTTTCTGCATTAATTGCTCAGGGGAATTAATGGAGTCACAACTCTTCAACAACTCATCAAAGTTTAAATGTTAGCCTTTAAATACTAATGAGCAGCATCGTGTAAAAATATTATACAATAATTATTATGAAGCATAAAGTTTAAATCATGTTGACTATGAGGTACTTTATTTGCTCATAAGCTATTCCTAGGTTCTGACAGCATCTGCTTCCTAAGCCCTCCAGTATAATGTCATATTTGATATTACATCAGTCTTCAGTCATCTTACACAGGGAGGGGCTATTTACCGAGATGAGATCAGGTCTTTCAAATGTTTGTAAGCTTCCCATGATCCCTTGTATAAAACCCACAACTTGCATCTTGGGCCACAAGTGCTAAGACTCTGTGTACTCTGGACTCTGCCTATTTCTCTGGCCTCATCTATATATCACTTATTTCTCTTGCCAAGGACATTGGCCTTTTTTCCATTCCCATGACCATGGGTAGCTGCCTCCTTCTTGCCATAAAAGTCTTAGCCAAAATGTTGCCTCCTCAAAGAGAATTTCCCTGAATACTCAGCCTCTTGCCAACTCACTACCTCACTGCCCAGTTTTATTCTCTTCAGGGCACTTGCTGGCTGATTAACACCCTTCCCCTCATCTCCCCCACATAAAATGCAATCCATGAGAATGAGATCTTGTTTGTCTGTTTTTCAATTGTCTCCTCACTTCCCAGTCTCCTCCATGGAGCTAAGCTGAAGACTCTATTGTTTCCCCTCAGCTCCTTCTATTCTTTCCTTCCCTAACCCTTTCTGCTAAAGAAGAAAAAGAAAACCCTTCTTTAGATTGCAGTTAACTAGCCACTGAAGGTCAACCCCATTATGACTTTCTTCCATGGATCGGCATATTTCATCATGTCAATACTCTCATGCCAAGACAAAAAAACAAAAGCCTAATCTGTCTCCACTCAGCACAAAGAACCAAAACAACAAAGATGTCATTCTACTCGCCATGGAAATGGAATTAAGGATTGATGGTGAGAAAAGTAATCTTGCTGAAGGAAAGAAACTGTGTGTGTGTGTGTGTGTGTGTGTGTGTGTGTGAGAGAGAGCGCGGGGGGGGGGCGGTAGATGAGAGAGAGAGGGGAATATATATTTAAAAAATGTAATTATGAACAGAGAGAAAATTTCCAAAGCTGTAATTGTGAACATATAGAAAATATCCAAAATGACCTTATTAGTTTGGCTGTTTTGGAGAAGAATCATGATGGGATAGAATGGGATGAATTAGAATTTTTACTTCAGCTCTCAATCCCCTCCTAATCTTTATTTACCTTTGCCCCTCCCCTTCTTCTTTCTCCTAATCTTTCCACCATCAGCTCTCACATGATACCCTTTGTAACAGCCCCTGTCCTATTCACCAAGAAGAGTTCTTTCAAATTCCACTTTTTATGGACATACATCTCTTGCAGTGATAAAAATATAATCAGGAATGGAGGGTTTGGAACTTATGGGGTGCAGGATATAGAGAATTCAAGCTGTAACTGAGCTGGAAGCTTCCTCCCTGCTGGCTAGCTTTCATAGTGCTGGAATGTGCTGTGTAGTGTGCTGGGAGAGAAAAATCACCAACAGTATCACCCGGCTATGAATTTCTTATGTTACAGTAATGATCTGCTTGGGGAAAAGACGGGAATTATACAGCAGTGCCATGATGGGTATAACAAAGTGCTTTCTGATTGGATTCACAGCCTACTCTACGGGGGGAGATCACGCCTCATACTGTAAACCTGATCAAAACCCCGCAGGTGGGATGTTTTAGGCCCTAGAAAAGAACCTACCACACTTGTTTTTCTAAGTAGACCTGGTATTAAACTGCTTTTTGCCTTATGCTTATGCCTGTAGGTCAGTGCTGCTCTCAGCCTGTATTTAAGAAGCTTCTTTTTGCAGCAGGTGGTTGTTCATGCATAGTGATGAGAAAGAGTACAGCCTTGCTTCCTAAGTGGGAAAGCTTTATCATTCGCTCTGAGGCTCAGGGAGCACTGGGAAAGAGAAGGCAGAAAGAACGTCAGAGCCAGAGGATGGGAAGGAGTATTTTGAAATAGTGTCCTCTGAACATGACAGGGCTAGTTTGCTATGAACTCACGGCAGCTGTAGTACTTGCTCCAAATTATTATAGAATTGGACCAGCCACCATTTTGTCATGAATAGAGGAAGCGCTCATGCCTCATTAAGAGACAATAAGCAATCAGTGGTTGCTGGGAGAAGGGTACCATTTTCTTTAGTGGTGTAGCCACTGATAAGTTGCCTATATTTTAGTAAATATGCCCCAACCCATGCAAGAAACCCTAATTAAATTCAGTGGGCCATATATTTTTTAAAAAGGCATCAAAGTAGGAGGGAACTTATTGGAATGGAGAATTTCAGTGGTAGAAGGAGGAGAAGGGGACTGGGCAATAAGAACAAAATGAGGAAAATCCATTATATGCGTGTATAGAAATGTCAAATTATAAAAAAATCAAGTGTTTAGAAATATTTCCTTTGTAATGGGAAGAGACAAAGACTGGATTCTAAAGTCATAACAAATGCTGATATAAATATAAGCAAAAGTCATCAAGTAGTTTTTATACTTCTTGTTTCCTACCACACTGCTATTTCAGAGTAATCTGTTTTCTCAGCTGCCTCAAAGTCCTGAGAGATGATCAGGAAATAGAAAGAGTATCTTCTATTAACAGTTTAAAATAACCCTTAAAATAGACAACTGCTCTATTATTAATTTCTAATTGCTCCCCTCAGGTTTCAGGGAAATTTTATAGATTACTCCATAAATATTTTATTTAGTCCTTGGATTCTTTAAGCACATCGAGTAAATGAGAAGGGACAAAAATCTAAGCAGGAAACAATGCATTTATCCCTAGGGGATTGTCTTGAACCTAATAGCATAAGGTTAATACAAATATATGTATTTTCCATTAAAGGTACAGACCTAAACACACGACCATCACCATTATTATATTGCCATAAGTAAAAAGTGCTAGATGCCTCAACTCAAAATACCTGAGTCAAATCCCAGAGAACTCATGAGGAGGGGAAACACCCATGATTTAGAGCTGATGAGACTGTAACCTGGTCAGCTATTCTATAGGGCTGGGTTTGGGGGTCGAGGGTTGTTTGTTTGGTTGATTGGGTTTTTGTTGTTCTTTTGGTTTTGGTTTGGCTTTGGGGTTTTTGTGGGGGGAGTGGTTTTTTGGTTTTTGGTTTTGTTGGTTTGGGTTTTGTGTTTTTGGCTCAGTAAACACCAAATTGCTAGCTTTCTTTCCTTGGTTGCTATTCTCAGTCCGCAGCTTTCCTGAGTCATCCACAACGACTCTTTCTATCATCAGAAGCAACCACTTCTTGCTAAGTTCAAAAGGCATCTTCAGCTCCGGTCGTGTGGAGCTTTTTACCAGGTTGACTTCTCTTGCTCGCCTCAGGACCACAAGTTCCTACCTTGCCCCCCTACATCTCTGCACACTTTCTATCGCTCAATAAGTGCTTCCCTTTATCTTTTGTTAGGTATCCACTCAAATTTCATCTATGTAAGCCTTTTCTTACTGTTAGGCAAAGGCCTATGAACCTGCTATACAATCCTTTAGAACTCAATATGTTTTCCTTTATAATAATGACTTTCATTATTTATTAATTTAAACCATAAATTTATCTCACTTATGCTAAAGGTGCAAGTTTCATACAGAGTAGGTGATATATTCAATATATTCTTCATTGTATACCCAGGTTTATCATACAACCTTTCATACTATGTGAAGAGATAAAGAAACCCTAGGATAATATCCTATCTCAGAAATTATATTATAGTAAAATTCTCCAATATCTACCCTCCATTTCTGTTTATTTGTTTGTTGTTGAAACAAGATCTTTCTCTGTGCCCCAGGCTGGCTGGAATAACCTTGGAATCCTTTCTCCATTTCTGTTAAAATAATAATAATAATAATAATAATAATAATAATAGCCCTGTTCTTTACTCAGCAATAGACACTTTTATTGACTAGCTAGTCCTGTCTCAACCCATGTTCAGTTTACAGCAGCTTTGTCATTAAGACACACCATACAACACTCCACCCTCCCAACTTACCTCTTAGCTCACATTCTAATCCTTCCTACTCTACACTCTTCAAGGCTTCAAGGACCCTGAAGAATCCATCTTTTCCAACCCAGATTCAGTGCATTTTGGATACATCCCTTTTATCCGTTCTCCTAGTGCCTGAATTTTATCAAACTCATTTGAGTCATGAGGCATTGGTAGCAAAAGGTGATCTTTCTAATTCAGTCCAAATGCTAAATCCCAATAAATCCACCCATCCCACACTACCTTTTCTATGGATATTGTTTGCACATACATCATGGTAGTACCTTCCAGAGCACAGGTGTAGACTTGGATATCTCCCCACCCCCACTCACTTATTCATTTCCAGATGTTCGCTGGTCAACAGTTCCTTATCACTGGGTTTCTGCACAAACTTAATCTTTGTATTTGGCAGAAAACATGATGAGAACAATAACAGAGAGCCACAGGGATTTACCAACACTTAATGATTTCTTCTTTCATAGGATCCTAGCCAAGCAGTCAACAAGCCGTGCAGCTCTCAATATGAATGGTCTTTCTTCCATTAAGGAATAATTGCTTATCCCTAAGGGGTAGGGCCTTTGTCCACTTAAATAAATAGAAAGTGCTGAATTTTCCAAAGGTCAGAAAGTCAAGACCGGTAAGCTACTTATAGAAAATAAATGGATGTCATTTTATAATCATGGGAGTTCAGCAGAAAAACCCAAATCAAAGCAACTAGTATTTTATACCTTACCAAGGAAGTCATTTGAAATTGTAAGACAATCTTTAAAGCAATAGGCATTTGTAACTGCCTGTGTGGAGGAGATAATAGCACTTATAATTCAATTCTCAATGCCTATATGTTTATGGGCACTGATCTCTATGAGCAATAATTTTTCCACATTTCTAAATATTTAATTCAGAAGCAACTTTTACACTCACATTCCTTCACGGCATGTGTATTATGTGCTAGATTCTGAAGGTACGGGGAAAGTATGAGGCGGATCATTATTAGTACTGAGAGGTGCGTGGCTTGTTCACTACTTGGCTCGAATCCTACAAAAGTGGAAATGTTCTTAAACTCTAAAGAAGATGATGGAAGAAGTAATTCTAACACAAAATGCAAGTGTTTGGAGGAGACACATAATATGCTTGTGAGAAGTGACTGAACTATCTTAAAGAATGAGGAGAGGTTATTCCATGCTCTGAAGCAAAGAGTCACCCTACACCAGACTCACAGTGTGTGCAGAGGCATGGGATGAGAATATGAAAACTCAAGCTAGCTTACTACAGCCTGGGCCAAGGAACAACGAGAGAAATAGCCAGAACAAAAGAGGAAAGATGAGCTGGTATTTGACCAACATCTGCTGGCTGCTTGGGTATGGAAGACCTGCTACACTGAACACAAACTTCCGCCTGGCTTTTAACTTCCAAAACTCTTTACAGGTGATAATCACTGAACCTGAAAGAGTTAGCCTTGAATTCTGGTTAGCCAACCGAAGCTTGGTGCATTGCTAAGCGTGTTTCTGCATTGTTGGTGAGGCAAGTAGTATTATTCCTATCCCATTAATATGAAGTTACATCACTACCCAGATTTATATCACTGAAGACAGAACCAAAAACCCTGCTACCAAGTCAATCTAGTGCGCCGTAGCTACTTCCCAAAACAAAAACCATCACCGTTTACCCTTGTCCATGCACCGTTTAAAATAATTTCAAATTTATCATCTATCAATTTATCATCTATCTTGATCCCTATTAAAATGCTGTAAGGAAACTAACTTAAAGCTTGGAGAGTTATCTCAAGTTTTTCAATTGATTAACTGGTGAGTTGGGATCCAAGAAATGTCAGGATTATTTCTTCAGAACACTTGTAAATGTTCTCCCCTAAATATAACTCTTGTTCCTGTATCTTATTTACTCACCTTGAGTAATATTCATACAATCAACTGCCCACCCCACTCTTAATTGTATTGGATTTTAATCCTATCATATCAATCAAGACTGCTTGTCTGATATCATGATTTATATTTCCCAATATCTATTGGATGCCCAACTTTATGTATCTCACACACAACATGCTCAGAGCTGAGCCCATCATCTTGCCCCAAAACTTGTGGCAAAATGAAACCTGTTGCCTAAACCAGCGATTTAGGTCTGTCAACCCCAAGTCTGGTCATTCTCATCCTCAAATCTAATTATCCTCCAAGTCCTAGCTAGTCTGTCTCCAAGTTATCCATAAAGTTGCTTCCTTTTTCTCTTTTACTACTTGTACCATGTTCCTAATCTAATTCAGTTTACTTCATGGCCTCCAACTTTAAGTTCTGTGGCCTGCATTGTTTGACAAAAAGGTCTCTAGTCTGACAAAATCCTAAAAAGCGTCTCTGCCCAGTTTGGGAAGAAACAAGAAGCTTTCACTAGAAGGTATCCATGTCACTGGATCCACTGAGTGCATCACTTCAACTCTTCTTGGTGGGCAGCCTTTGCTTAATGATACACGGCATGCAGGTGGTTTCATCTTTTCTTTCACTCGTTAAAGTTTGTATTGTTTTCTTTTAATTTTTTGGTTTTAGTAGCTAATATTTCTCAGTAGAAATTCAAAAAGTTTCTATGAATACTGACATTAGCAGTTTGTCCCTTAGGAACCTTAATCAAAAATTCAGATTGGCTCATTCTAGCAACATGACTAATAATGCCATCTCTGAAGGTAATTCTTGTTTAATTCTACCTAAAAGATGTGATTTTTATCCATCCAAGGAGTTTATTCTGTCCCTCATCCAGAGAAGTCCTTGGCAATAGGTGTTTACAATAGAGAGAGCACTCATCATATTACGTCAGAATTTTTATTCATTCCAATCATGCTCTGTAAAATTAAGCTGAGTAAATAACAAACAACAATTTGTAGATGTTCTCATTCATCTGTGTTCCTAAAACAAAAGTACTGTAGCTTGTAGATTATTTTTCATTTGTTTTCACAGTTATGAAGGCCAGGGCATCCAAAAAAATCAAAGTAGCTTTGGATCCGCTATATGCCGAGAACACTCTTCCTGGTTCCTGATGCCTATCTTTCTGGCTGTGCCATCAGAAGGCAGGAGAGAAAGGGTTCTCCTGAGATTTTTCTTATAAAACCATTCACCCCATTCATTTGTGCTCACCATCTTGACCTAAAGACCCCCCCGCAAAGTCCCTTCTTTGAATAGAAACGTCTTGGAGACTAGGAGGTCAACACACAAATGGAAGCAATGGATGGATTATTTATCCAGGAACAAAATGTTAGAGTCAGTGTACTTCTAGCCTACCTGCTTCTAATTAAGCTTTAAAATCTTAAGTATGTGCACATTATAAAGCAAATGGACTGTTGGCCTAATGTAATGTGACTTCAGTCATGTGGCACACTATATACCTGGTAGAGAAATTTTTCTGTTAGTTCACACATGAAGAAAGTCTGGCCTACAACAAATATTTTTGGCAGGAATTGCTGTAGACAACTTGCTATTCAAATCAGATTTGGCTTCCGAGACCCATTTCTACATCTCTTTGGCCCGTTTCTACATCTGTTTCCTGTTCATATCACTTGGAGCCTAGTTTTTCAAGAAACTTGTTTTTAAAATTGAATGAGCACGCATTTTAGTCCAGTGACAGATAATACGTGTAATTATGTGTGTTAGATGCTTAAAAGAGCTAGAAATATAATTTATGTAAAGCATACAACACATACAAACAAAAGAAAATAAGTAAGTACATGCACACTGCCATATAATGGCTGATGTAATATTTTCAAGGCAGTGTCTGGGAAATATGTTTCTCTGCCTTGTTTATAGTTTCAGCAGCTTATGCAGTTTGCCATCACCCTCCATTCAATTATTTACACCTGTGACTTAGTTATTTATGATATGCATGTAATATTTTCAAAAGATTTAATCCTCGCTTAACATTCCCACTTCTACCTCTTCTATACTCTAAAAGAGAATTCAGAAGTGTTGGTTCAACAGCATGTTCAACACGTGTTGGGCCCTAATGGTAGGGATGCACAGCTGTAAATAAGTATCATAGGAAAAGACAATTCAGAAGTGTTAGTTCAACACAGCATGTTCAACACATGTTGGGACCTAATGGTAGGGATGCACAGCTGTAAATAGGTACCATAGGTCAACACATGTTAGAACCTAATGGTAAGGATGCACAGCTGTAAATAGGCACCATATGTCAACACATGTTAGAACCTAATGGTAAGGATGCACAGCTGTAAATAGGTACCATATGTCAACACGTGTTGGAACCTAATGGTAAGGATGCACAGCTGTAAGGAGGTACCATAGGTTGACACATGTTGGAACCCAATGGTAGGGATACACAGCTGTGTATAGGTGCCGTAGGTCAACACGTGTTGGAACCCAATGGTAAGGATGCACAGCTGTAAATAGGTACTGTAGGTCAACACATGTTGGAACCCAGTGGTAAAGATGCACAGCTGTAAATAGGTGCCGTAGGTCAACACGTGTTGGAACCCAATGGTAAGGATGCACAGCTGTAAATAGGCGCCATAAGTCAACTCGGGGAAGTTGCATCACTTTCTGGTTCCCCACAATCTTTGAAAATTGCACTGTTATTTGTTTGAGAGGTCACAGGTGATTGTCAAACACATTTCTATACTATTGTAATTAGAGGTAATATTTATGATTTAGGAGTTATGTATTGCTGAGTGGTTGAATGGTTTTGCTTTGGAGATTTTTGTGGATTTAGGGGAGGTTGTTGAGGGGTTTGTTGCTGTTTTTCTATTTTTTACTACCTGGAACATCCCCACTTTCGAAATCAAATAGATAACAACTATTTTCCCTTTGAGAATTTTTACAATATAAACTCAATATGAATTCCCTAACCCCAATGCCTTCTAGATCCTCACCCACCTCCCTACACAAAATGTTGTTAACTGCTAGCTATTTTAATGTATTTTATTATTTTTGAGAATTTCAGACATGCATGCAATGTATTTTGATCCTATACACCCACCCCTCCTCCCCATAACTCCTCCAAGAGCTATATACCCCCCTTAACTTAATGTCCTTATTAAAATATATATATATATATATATATATATATATATATATATATATATATATCAACGATTCCAATTTGTACTGCTCTTACACCCATGGGTAATGAGTTTTCCACTAGAGTATGATTTACATCAGGGTCTATATCCATTTCCCTGAGAAACCATCAACTGTAAACAAATCCTCAGCTAGAAGTAGGCACACATGAGACCCCTCCGACTCCACACTGGAAGGAATTTTGACTAGCTTGATCTTGTGAAGGTCTAATGGTAATTTTTTCAATTATAACTTCTGTCTATATTTCTGAAATACTAGTACTTAATATAACACATGCTTGAGTTATAGACCATGTAGAAATCAAGATGGTACTGGCCTGGAATTTCCATTCCTTCCTAACTAGCTTTTCTAGTGCTGGAAAGTGTTGTACATGATAACAGAGAAGAAAATTAATCATTAACCTTATCCACCTGTGAACCCTAATGAGCTACATCACTGACCAGTCTGGCAAGACATGTCCACTAAGGCAATAGTGGCACAAACATAATAGGAGTAACCAACTACTTTCTGGTTGGATCTAAGGCCCACTCCATAAGATGAAACCACATGTGGTGATGGGGGAGCTAACCAATCCCCTTGTTTGAGGGGCGTACCCCCTCTGGGGCCCCAGATACATTTAAAACATCCGTGTGCATTTGTTTTCACTCTCTTTTGTTTCCTGCACTTCGCTGGAACTCTGGCTCTGTTTCTCCCATTTCCTCCTTTTATTAAAGCCGAGTATTTTATAATAAAGCTAGTTTGGTTAATTCCAATTGCCGACAGACCACGCTCCTTCAATGTAGTACCATTATTGGGCCAACAGCCATTGCTAGACAGGTCATAGATCCTAGAGAATCTACTGCTGTTATTTTCCTAAAGGGACTTAGTATTGGACTGTCACTAATGACTTATTTATATAAGATAGTTATACCTATACCTATAGTTCAATACATTTCTCAGCCCGCATCAGAGAAGCTTCTATTTGCAGCAGATGGTAATTAGCACAGAAACCCAGCCACTTGCCAAGCAGCAGAAAATAGGAGACTAAATACTCAGCCGTAAATGGAACACGTAAAACACACACCCTTCTCACAAGGCTTAGGGTTCATTGCAGAAGAGGGGGTAGAGAGAGTGTAAGATCCAGAGTTGACAGATGACCACACAAAAAAAACGTATCTTTGGGACAGAGCAGAGCAGCTGCAAATATGAACACACAAATGCTATAGCAGCATGTATAAGACCTATGTAAGCCAAACCAGATCCCAGAATAAAGAAGGAAGATGGGCACTAAAGCCCACTCCAAGCCATGGAGCTATTGGCAGTTGTTTGCTGCTGGGAGAGAAAGTTCGGTTTTCTTTAAAAGTGTACTTCCTGACAAGTAGACCATGCTCTAGTGGAAGGCCACACAGCAAAGAATATTTGAGTAGCACAAACTTGTCTTGACAGACTTTTCTAAAGTGGAGGATACAAAGTTGTTTAGAAATGGAAGAGCCTGAGTCTGAAAAGAGTTGGGGGAGGAAGGATGAATATCACCAGAACATGTTGTATGAAATTCTCAAAGTAATAATTTTTTTTAAAAAAATGGGAGCTGTCATTTGTCTAAACAAAAAAAACTATTATGTATAAGTAATACAAAAAAATACACCAAAACACCAAATTGCTAACAAAGTTTTCACTAATTCTTGATAATTTGTGTTGGATAGTTTTATGTTAACTTGACACAAGGTTATGTCATCTGAGCGGAAGGAACTTCAATTGAGAAAATGCCTCAATAAGATTGACTGTAGGCAAGCCTGTAGGAATTTTCTCAGAGTGGTGCCCTCCCTGGACTGGTGGTCCTGGGTTCTAAAAGAAACCAGGCTGAACAAGCCATGAGGAGCAAGCCAGTAAGCAACACCCCTCCATGGCCTCTGCATCAGCTCTTGCCTCTAGGTTCCAGTCCTGTTTGAGTTCCTGCCCTGACTTCCTTCAGTGATGAGCTATGATGTGGAAATGTAATCAATCCATCCCCTCTTCTGCAATGAACCTTTCCTCCACAGCTTTCTTTTGGTAGTGGTATTTATCGCAGCAATAGAAACCCTAAGTTATTCATGAATTAAATTTTTGAACATATTCACACCCCAACTACAATAACTACACTTTCCACCCTATCATTTCTTCCCACTCCCACTCAACTTTGAGATTTCCTATTTTACTTTATTTTCCCATTGAGCCCAATTTGTTTTTCCCATCTAGTCCTGGATTGTGGGACTTGCCCTGGCATGTGATCAACCTACCAGGGGTCACACCTTAAAAAAAACTGACTGTACCCCTCCCAATACCTATCAAATCCAATAGCTCCTCTGCTGGTGATGGGATTTCATTCCCATATTCCCCCCTCATTGCTGGTATTTTGTTTAGCCAGAGTTAGACAGGTTTTATACATGCTGTCACAAATATAGTCAAGTCATAGTGCAACTTCCCTGATGTAACTGGAAAACACTGCTTCTTTGATGTTATCCAATACCCCTGGATCTTACAATCTTTCTGTCTCTGAGCCTTCGGGGGAAAATGTGATATAGATTAATTATTTAGGAGTGAGAATTCCATAGGCTCTTCTTTTCACCATGTTAATTGTTAATTGTGTTAATTGTCAACAACAACAAGGAGATTCAAGCTCTTGTCTGTATGTATAGGAGTAAGTAATTAGGAGACATTTTAATAGTCTGTCTATTTAACAGACTAATAGTATTGGATTCTCCTCTAAGGCCTATGGCCTATCTAACAATAGGAAGCTTTAGGAATAACAGTTATGGGTAAGGTACGGTCTCGTAGAATGGACCTTAGTGCTAATCAGAAAGTGGTTTGTAAAATACTTACATTTTTAGATCTTTCTCTTAGCAAGATTGGACAGGGTGGCAAGGCTTTCAGAACCTCATTAATCTCCAAATCACTTCAAATAAGTGTGAAAATCCTCCACCAAGCACATGATCTAAAAATTATTCTTAGGGTTAGAACTGAAGTCAACAAGAAAGAAATTCAGATATTTCATTCTCCTAAGCTCCATGTTTCAGTTGTAAAGATATCTGTCCTGAAAGAGGAGAAAGGAAAGTTTTGCTTCTATTTAATGTGTTCTTTTTCCATGTGCCACAGTTTTTAAAACAATGGAGACAAGTTTTATCTAATCAATAACTTCGAAGAAACTGAGCCCCAAAACGAATAAGTCTTGCCAAAATTCAGGCAGCTGCTAAGTGCATGACTGGACTAGACCTGCTTGCCTGGCAACCTTAACTACATCAATTCTGCCAAAGGAAAGTGCCAGGACTTGCCAAGTTCTCAAACCAGGAGCAGCCCCATTCTTAAGTGATGTCTGCATCTGGGTAGAATCATTAGTCATGCTTCAAACCCAAGCATGCAGGGAAGGCTCTATTTTCTGTCCATTTAAATTAAAATTTTATTTATATTTAACTATATAACCAGTTCTTCTACCCAAGGGTTTCTTTTCCACTTGTCTAGATATATCTGAAGTTGTCTCTGATACTTTATGAATTAAGATCCTAAAAGTTTATTTTATTATGCCAACTTTAGTCATGATTAATGGTCAATAGTGGCCAGTAATGTTCACTATTACAACATAAATTTTGTTGACTTTATCTTTCCTGGCTTTTGTATTTTACTGCTTACAAGCTAAATTCTCTTATTTTTCTTTACTTGGGTTATGAGACTCAGTCACTCTCAAACTTAACAGAATATCTGATGGATATTTCCAGTGACTATACCTTTTTAAAGTTTGAGTTTTATCCTCTTGACTTATATCTAGGTATCATCTTTCTTTTAACATTTTCTCTGATTTGGCCATCATCATCCTATGTTTTACCTTTCTGGGTCTCACTTGATTCCCACTTACAATCTAACTGAAATATTATAGCTATCACTGCATTAAGCAATCCCTTCTGTCTACATCACTCATTTCATCTGTGTTACTCAAAAGACAGACATAAATCATTTCCTTTCTTATTTGCGTCTTTAAAGCTCAGACTGATAACCAGCTAGTCCCTTTACCATGAACATAAACTGGAGTTAAAGTGATACCTTTTATAGAATAACACAGTAAAAATGGCAGTCTTACCAAAAAGCAATCTACAGATTCAATGCAATGCCCAGCAAAATTCTTCACAGACCTCAGAAGAACAATACACAACTTCATATGGAAAAGCAAAAAAACCCAGGCTAGCCAAAACAAAAGAACTTCTGGAGGCATCAAACTCTACTACAGAGAGCTACAGTACTGAAAATAGCCTGGTATTGGTATAAAAACAGATGGGAGAAACAATGGGACCAAATAGAAGACCTAGATATCAATCCACACACCTACAAACACCTGATTTTTGACACAGAAGTAAAAAACATAACATGGAAAAAAAGAAATCATATTTAACAAATTGTGCTGGCATACCTGGATATCAACATGTAGAAGAATGAAAATAGACCCATATCTATCACCATGCACAAAACTCAAGTCCAAGTGTATCAAAGACCTCAATACAAAATGATAACACTGAACCTCATAGAAGAGAAAGTGGAAACGACACTTGAATGCATTGGCACAGGAGACCACTTCCTAAGTAAAACCCCAGTAACACTGGCACTGAAAAAGAAACAATTAATAAATGGGAAGCATCCGTAAAACAAAGAACACAGTCAACAAGTCAAAATGACAGCCTACAGAATGGGAAAAGACCTTCATCAACTCCACATCACACAGAAGTCTTATCTCCAAAATATATAAAGAACTCAAGAAATTGATCATCAAAAGAAAAACATAATCCAATAAAAAATGGGTACAGACATAAACAAAGAACTCTCAACAAAGGAATCTAAAATGGTTGAAAAGACACTTAAGGAAATGCTCAACATCCTTAGCCATCAGAGAAATGAAAATCAAAATAACTCTGAAATTCCATCTTACACCTATAAGAACAGCCAAAATCAAAAACACTGATGACAACTTATACTGGAGAGGTTGTGGGGTAAAGGGAACACTCCTGCATTGCTGGTGGGAGTGCAAACTGGTACCGTTGCATTGGATATCAGTATGGCAATTTCTCAGAAAATTAGGAAACAACCTTCCTCAAGATCCAGCAATACCACTTTTGGGTATATACTCAAAGGATGCTCAATTGTGCCACAAGGACATGTGCTCAATTATGTTCATAGTAGCATTGTTTGTCATAGTCAGAACCTGGAAACAACCTAAATGCCACCCGAATGAAGAATAGGTAAGGAAAAATGTGTACATTTACACACGATGGAGTTCTACACAGCAGAAAAAATTAATGACATCTTGAAATTTGCAGGCAAATGGATGGAGCTAGAAAATATCATATTGAGTGAGGTAACCCAGACTCAGAAAGACAAATATCATACGTACTCACTCATAAGTGGGTTTTAGACATAAATCAAAGAAAAACAACCTACAGTCCACAACCCCAGAGAACTTAGGCAATAAAGAGAACCCTAAGAGAGACATACATGGATCTAATCTACATGGGAAGTAGAAAAAGACAAGATCTCCTGAGTAACTTGGGAGTATAGGAACCATGGGAGAGGGTAAAAGGGGTGGACAGAAGCAGGGAAGGGAGCAAAGAAAACTGTAGAGCTCAATAAAAGCAATAAAAAAATTTTAAAAAGTTCATGTGTTCTCTGAATGAGCTACACCCCAAAATAGAAAGAATAGGAAAATGTATATTTATCCCATATTTGTAGATGTAAAAGTCCATTAAAGCCATTTTATTTTTTAAAAAGTGATACCTTTTAGAAACCTACTGACCAGTTGATGTCCAAGTGCGTGTATACATCCATAACAACCCCATATCTTTTTAATAAACCAGTTTATTAAACAGCATGAGTCACATTTCTCATATCAGCTTATCTTATAAAAAAATAAATTTCAAGTTGTCTAACAATACTACAGATTTTTAAATATCCTCGCTTTTTGACTACTCCAAATTTTGTATAGTTAGAAATGTGAACCTCGAAATTATATGAAATTGTCTCATTTTGTTATTTGGAAGAGGCTAGGAGTAACATGAATACATAGTGAAATGTATATCTATCAGCAAAAGCTAAAAATCTCAT
The DNA here is from genome assembly GCF_903992535.2 of Arvicola amphibius. NCBI lineage: Eukaryota > Metazoa > Chordata > Mammalia > Rodentia > Cricetidae > Arvicola > Arvicola amphibius. The sequence continues at coordinate 30,128,562 of NC_052049.1, read as the reverse complement.
CAAGTTTTACATAAAAATGGAATTTCGAAGTTGTCTGAAAACAGTTTTTTTCACATACATTGTCTGTGATTGTGTAACTGGGCTACAGTCCTTGACATTTCTTAATATCTATATTTAGTGTGAAAACATGACTCCCCTGTGATGCATTAAGGTGAATTATTTACTTAACAACCAATCTTTTGAAGATCATACAAAGCTGTACTTCAAACCAGTCTTAAGCTGCATTTAAAGAGTTGAAGAGTAGATAATTCACTGTTACAGCTCGCAGTGAGTAAGGAGGATCAGGGATGAATAGCTCCAAAGGCAAAGATAAAAAATCTTTAGCTAACTTTGAAAGACTTATTTGAAACAATAAAATGATACAATTCTTTTTTAGTTTATTCTTTTTTATTGATTTTGTTGAGCTCTAGATTTTTCTCTGCTCCCCTCCTTACCTCCCCTTCTCCTTTAACCCTCTCCCAAGGTCCCATGCTCCCAATTTACTCAGGAGATCTTTTGGGGTTTTTTTTTTTGAGACAGGGTTTCCCTGTAGTTTCTAGAGCCTATCCTGGAACTAGCTCTTGTAGACCAGGCTGGTCTCGAACTCACAGAGATCCGCCTGCCTCTGCCTCCCGAGTGCTGGGATTAAAGGCGTGGGCCACCTCCACCCGGCTCAGGAGATTTTAAATGATACAATTCTTAAAAGCTTAAATGTAACCACTCTGTAACCCTTTCCTCCTTTACTACTTAGTTCAGGCTCAAAAACCTATATGATTCACTTAACAGAATTCTAGAAAATGCAAATCCATCTATATTATATACGGTAAAATAATATATTATGGCCTCCAGTGAGGTACAGTGGAGATGGGTCCACCATGAACAAGATGTGGACACAAGGAAACCTTTATGAGTCATGGAATTCACCCATTATTTCAGAAGTGCTTCTGGTTTCCCTGATATAGCGGCTTCAAACCTTTTAAAAGTGAATACACTATATACGTGTAATATGTTACAAATTAATTTCCTTCAGGAAAACAATTACATGTAAAAGAAATTCCAATTTTAGACTATTACAGAAATCTGCAACTGGCCAATGCTCAGGAAGCAACTGATTGCAGGATGCCTATTGCCTAAGTTGTAGAAACAACTCAACTCCCACACCTATGGTTCAAGGAATAGAGCAGGAAGGGGAGCCAGAAAGATTTTAAGTCCCAGGGTTTTAGGACATCTGCAGCTACACTGTATCTTACAGACATGACAGGGGAGCTACCCTCATGAAACCTCAACAAAATATTTGGCAAGTACGACCTGCAAAATGAAAATACCAGTTTCTATGTTAATGTGCATGGGGGAGGGATCCCTCAAGTTCTCTCTACTACATGAAGAATTATAGTCAATCAATGGCTGCTGAGGAAGAGAGAATGCATCTTCTCCAGAGATGACTCTCCTAATATCCATTTCCAAGGCCTAAAGACACCTACACTAAATAAAATGAGGAGGATTAATTTTGTTACATACATATATGTGCGCACACACACGTATACATATGTAATAATTAAAGAAAAAGTCATGAATTTAAGAGTAGTGGAGACACAGGAAGAGCTGGAGGTTGAAATGATGCAAATATAGTACTGATACATAAAATTCTCAAACACATTTAAATTAGAAAAAAATCTAATTTCTTTCCAAAATAAAATTTTATAACTACTCCAACAAAAAAATTTATAACTACTCCATCGATAATTATTCAAAAAACTCATTTTAAACAACATGCAGTCAATTTTCCTAGAAAAAAGAAATATTTTCATAAATTAGCATTTAAACCTAGTCAAACAAAATAGAATGTAATTTTTCAGTATGACATTATTTCTTTTGAAATCTGTATGTTGATAAACGACTAATTTAATATTTATGTAGATAAAAGGTAAATCAAGTTTATAGAAAGATGATAGATTCAAAGATAAATAGGAAATAGTCTACCCTTTTTGTGATTAAAAATAAATTATTAAAGACACATCTGATACACATTAAAGACTGAACTCTGATTTAGCAATCTTACTTGGAATTCCAATTCAATAAGTCAAGATGTATGCCTTCTGAACTTATCTTTAGGATCGAGATAAAGCGTACTTTTGAAAATTAAAATTTCATTAATTCCAAAAAGTTTAATTCTTTTTTTTTAATCTTTCAGGCATCTTGTGTGAGACTAGCTAGGTCTCAGAGAAGACAGTCAGAGATAGGGGGATACTGTGACTTTTCTTTGGTTTTCACATCTATGATCTTGTACGCTGAAATCTCTTTGACTTTGGAGATATGTGCCCTTTTGAACCATGTTTTTAACTGGTCTGCATTTACTTTGCGTACATTAAGTTCGTGTTTTAGAATAAAAGTTGGTACTAATTGTCATTAGTCATTCAGGCATCAGAAGACTGCTTGGTATTTCAGTGTTCTCTCTTTAAGATATTATATTTAAGATTAAGATTAGAAGATATAAAACTGATCACACCATCACAGAGACTCCAAATGTTACAGATTTGGGTTTTTCCTTAGCTTCATATTAGAGTATGAACTGTTCTGGGAAAGAGCTTCAATCTCAGAGAAACCTCACAATATTGATAAGCTGCTTCAACCGTTTAGTCCCTAATAACCATTTAATGCTCTCAAGAGTGATACATTAAAAGGTTCCCTACCAAATAAAAATGTCCCAGAGTCCCTAAATGGATTTCAGGCCTTGATCATTTCAGACTAATTAAATAGAAAGGTAGCTAGCAATCTGGATAATTGAGATTTCTAGATAATCTTAAATAAATATAAAATGATGTAATTGTCTGTAAAATTCCAACCATGAGTCTTAGAGACTAGGAGATTCCAAAGCAACTCAAAGAATTTTACCCTGAGTCTCTTTTTCCAATAAGAAAACTCGGTTCGTGGCTCAATGTCCACTTTTCCCTATGAATCATACAAATCTGTGGGGTTGCTTTAGAGAATCTTGTTTATCTAGTTCTTGCCCAATATTTTACACAATTTTTAATTGAACTTTGTTTTTCCATAAATACTCTTTTTGAGAAAACATTTGCATATATGTACAAGGAATTGGTTCTTTATGTCCAACTTGACCTTCTCTATTCAGGTCTGGAAAATATTCAGTAATATTTAAGAGTTAAACAATAATTTCTGTCTAAAAATGTTTAATTCTTTGAGCCAATTCCTACCTTTCTCTTGAATAAAAATTTAAGAGGCATAAAATGTTAAAAGGAATATAACGATAGGCATGGTGCCACATGCCTTTAATCCCAACACTGAAAAAGCAGAGGTTAGCAGATCTCTGTGAGTTTGAGACTAACTTGGTCTACAAGGAGTGATATAGAACATTCCAGAGCTATGTCAAGAGACTCTGTGTGTGTGTGTATGTGTGTGTGTGTCTGTGTTCCTCTCTCTTTCTCTCTGTAATATTTGAGTTATTTATATTATATTGGGTTTTATACATAATATTGTATTGGAATATATATGTGTCTATCCCAATTCTCCAATAGCCCAGTGGAGTACGAGAACACATTTTAGTTTATTTATACCCAGCATTTATGCATTTATTCAATAAATATAAAGGAGAATAATTATACTAACATAAAGATTATCATTAAAATTATGAGTTATTAATTTATTGGTTGATAAAATGTAAAGTTCATTAAACAACTAATAATTCTGCATGCTCACCAAATTGCTGAAATACTTTTCAAATCATGAGAAAATTCTTCAGTCAAGTACCGAAAACTAGAGCCATTTATTCTTCAGACACGTGGCCATTATTTAAGTGAAATCTTTGTTAAACAGAGAATATGCCTTCAGAAATGATGTCCAGTAGATTCTAAAATATAAAATATGGCAAATGACAATAAAAGCCAGTTCATAAGAATATAAGAAATTGAATCAGGTCTATTAACTGCAACAAATACCCTCACTCCTAAAATAATATTTTCTTAAATAGAGCTGAATAATTCAAACTTTCCCTGATAATTCACTTCTCAATGCTGAATATTCATTTATTCAAGACAAATATTTATCATATTTCGTTTGCATAAGTTATAAATATGAAACTCTATTGCTAAAGTCATGACAGCAGTCATCATTTCTAAAGTTCCACTCTTTGGGGAATTTCCTTGCTTTCAACACACTGAAGCTTCCCTGTTTATCTCACTTTGTTTATTGAGTCTATTTTTATTGTGTCCAGTCATTCGCACATTCCTGGTACTACAAAAACCAATGGAGACATCGAAACATATTAGCATGAGCTGCAATAAGGAACCAATAAACATCAGTTACTTTCAGATCCATCAAACAAAAAACATGTGTCTCACTGCGATTGTATAGGGTTCCTATGCAGATAATTGTCTGCTCTAAAAGAAAATATTTATAGTACCAAGCAATCCAGAACACTTGAGATTTCAGTCAAACTAACGCCAGCTCCCTGTGCGAGTCTGCGCATGCGCCTCACGGCTTTTCATCCGCGCCTCGACTTGTCCCTTTTCTATGTGTTTCCAGAAGTACGTCAGAGCTAAAGAGATAGCAAAATGCAAGCAGAAAAGAATTTGGATCCTGTGGTCTTTGCATCTCTTCTGGTTCAGTATCTGCAACTCACGAAAACAACATCTGGGAAATAGAGTTAACAGCATTGGAAAACCACCAGATGTCATACAGCCCCATCTTTTGTACCCAAGTCAAGCAGGCCCTAAAGATAACAAACAGTTAAACATCTTAAAAGACAAAAATAGTTGAAATAACCTCATTGGTATCTATCACACTATAATAAACTGATGGAGTGAGTGTGGTATGGCCCATGTTCTCATGATCCAGATGGCTCTTATGTGAAGGAAGGAATTCTCTTTAGATGTCAACAAAACTGGACTGGGAGTGTCTTTTCAGAGTCACGTATGAGAAGACATACAATCTGACTTATGCAAGAGTTGCTTAGGGAGAAAAGAAAAAGAAAAGCAGGCATGTAAAGATAGCTCCCCATAGTCACCATTCATTCTTCCAATGCCAATATTTAAAGACTATGGACTCTCTTTGCTCTGCTGACACTACTGGAAGGCCTCTGTGTGATAGAAGGACAAACATAGCCTAAACATCCCTTCTGAGAGATGTCACAGTCAAAATCCCTCCTGTCTATTGGTAAACCACCTGAAGCAAAATCAGTCAGAGGTCTTATCCTCCATGCTAGTGGATCCCAGCTCCATAAAACTTTGAGGATTTATCCATACACACACCGTCTTAAAAATAAATAGGAAATGTTGGTGTTTCAGTGACTGTGGTGTGGAGAATAGCTATCTCTGCATCCAAAGCAGACAAGTGAATTGTTAGTTTTCTTCCTTCACTACAGTGTGGGGAAAATAGCATAAACTGCGTACTATTTGTTTTAAACCCATGTGGCACTGTACTATAACAGCGTAGGAAATAATGTAACTGACTAATGGTAATATAAAAAGTAAAAAACAGTATCCAGGTTCAAAATTTGCTGTTTCTGATTCTAAAACCATTTACTATCTTACCGGGCCATATGAAAAATAAAATCTTCCTTGCTCCTCCTGCAAGCAAGAACAGTGTGATTTTCAAATAAAGAAATCAAAGCTTTCATTTGCATTTTTTGATACTGAACTACATTTCTATCCCCCAATGACAAGACTGCATAATTTCACTACTTTATACCCAAACTGCCTTGGTAGCCTGGCATGGGAAGACAAGAAAAGAGATGAAAACATTCCCAGCAAGTTTCTACCGGAGGAGTGGGTGGTCGGTAGCTCTTGACACTGTATCTTCTGCCCTAATTGTTAGCATCTGTCTTAAATCTACCTTCCCACTCTAAGCCCCTTCTAAACGTGTCATACTTTACTAGTTTATGGATTGCTTTAGTAGAGAGAGATAAATAATATTTGAATATACCCATTCCAGCAAAGATCTCTGCAGACATCCTGTGACTATTGAAAGAACACTTAAACCATACATATATGTACATAAATATGTAATATATATGTATATATATTCTAGTGTGTATATATATAGTGAAGTTTCTTGTTCAAAAATACATTATTCAAAAGCTACTAAACCCTGGGAAAAATAATTAAAATATATATTCCTAGAGTCCACTCTTTTTTTTTTCCTTTCTAGGAAAAAACAGTAGTAACTAACAGTTGCACATGGTTTATAAGTGAGGAAACTCTGGCCTAATGAAATTAAATAATTTACCTAATATCATGCATCATACCAAGCCAAAACCACGGTGAAGACTTCACGTTTAGTAATAAAGCACCCTTTGCCCCGTGTGACTCAGACCATCCTTCACATATTTCTGAATGAATAAATTGGCAAACATTGCCAAATAAGCATGACTGGACAAATACCATGCAACAGACCAATGGAGTTGAGGTCAGCCTTCCCGGGATATGGTTCTACCTGCACGAGGGCCATAACTGGACCCTTCACGTAAGTGGATATTTATGACAGGCTACATAAAAGCATGCTAGAGTCGCAAGTTACCTTCGTGTCTCTCGGTTGCCCTCTGCACTTTATTAGTCGCTTTCTCTTCTTTCAGTTTGCTGTGTTCTTACGTTTGCAAGACGCTAAATGATAATAAGCTGAATTTCAGTGCAATTCTTGGAACGTCCAAGTTCATTTCACGCCATGGTTTATACTAGATCTGCTACTTTTATATTATTAATACTTATTATTATTATTATCATTGATATTACTTTAATTGAAAAGTAAAAAACTTTTAAAATATGCATTTACAACATTCCTCCCCATCCTCTAGCTCTTGCATTTCTGGTCACTCTTCTATAATATTCCCTGAGTCTTGGTGGCATGTGTCAGAGATGTTAATATAAATGTCCCACCTAGCCAGGCGGTGGTGGCGCACGCCTTTAATCCCAGCACTCGGGAGGCAGAGGCAGGCGGATCTGGAGGCCAGCCTGGTCTACAAGAGCTAGTTCCAGGACAGGCTCCAAAGCCACAGAGAAACTCTGTCTCGAAAAAAAAAAAAAATGTCCCACCTAGTGCTGATCACTTAGGATCTTATTCTCAGCACTAATACCTGTTATGCCTCGTTTTATTGACTGCTACACACTGCAAAAAGAAACTTCTCTAATCAAAGTTAAGAGTCATTCAAGTCTATGGATATAAATAAAAATATTTACAAGCCAGTTTGACAGTGTGGCCATTTAGCAAAATAACAGTACAGTCTACCTTACAGCCTACAACCTTTCCGTCATAGGTGTTTGACCAGGATAGTTGTACCAGACATAAAATGTCCTCCAGTGAAGTAGGCCTCAAATTCAATAAGAAAGCATTTCGTTATAGCCGTGTTGATATTGCACAAGGCCTACACAAGATCAAGCCAACCAACATCCTGGCAGAGATAAGTAAATGTTCACCAGGGTCCACCCCACACTGAGGAGCTATTGGCAGTGGGTAAGTTGCTAAGGGCTGGAAAACAATTCTTTATCAAAGATGTGGCCACTAGGAGGTTTCCCATGCTCCGGAGGATGGCCCCACACCCATGCACATAAGAGAAGCACTAACTGGACTTAACAGGTTATCAAAAAGTGAAAAACAGACGTGAAGTTGGGTGAGAAGCGTGTCAAGTTGGAAGGAGGAATCTGGAAGTAGATATGATCCTATTTCATTGTGCACATGCGTGATGCTTTCAAAAATAAACGTTTGTTAAAATCATCTTGAAATGACTTGACCAAACTAATTTTTGCATGTTTTTCTTCACATTCTTTTCATTTTTATGTGGGAAATTTTGATAGTAATATTCACAAATATATTATTTTGGCTATAGTCATCATGCTGTATAATACATTATTCCTCCTACCCAACTGAAATATTGCATTCTTTGCATGAATTTTCTCATATTTTTTAAGCCAGACATAGGCATTTCCAGGTGCCATATGATTTTCTGGTCAGAGAGCGAAGGAAGAGCTTTCTTAGTATAACCATGTCTCTGCTGCATGAATCAGTGATGTTCCCATTGTTGAATATTATTTAGAGAAGAGAAAGCCGCCACAAAACCAGGTGAGCCGGAAAATCAATTCCCAGCTGCAGGTTATTCTGCCAGATGCCTGAGCCCTGTCTTCAGCTCAGACACAGAAACCAGAAGCTTCCTATTTTCTCCTTCTGACTCTTTGATGCCACCATTTAGAACTCAACAATCACATTCCATTGCCCAAGGAGGAAGAAATAAAAGACACAGGTCCCCATATCCTCTGGGCTTGAAAAATTTTTGAAATACATATTTTTAGTTCCTCCCAAAAAAGTTTAGCTCTCAAAAACACTGTTTATAATAAATCATATGTCTCTGTTTTTAAATTGTAATCAACTATAGTGTGAGAGCAGCTCTTTTATAAAAACTCTGAAATTAAAACAACCACTTAACACTCCAATCTAATGCCTGCAGTAAATCAAATGTCTTTGTTGTTTAGATTTTAGCTGAACAGGTCCATATAAAAAAAGAAGTTTTTAGCACTATTTATAAGAAGAATTGTCTCTCCAAACCCATCCAACAAGCTTTTCATTCTTAAGGTTAAAAACTTCAGCAGGAATTTAAACGGAGTATAGGCATCCTACCAATAACTTCTTCTGCAGGATGTGATACAGCAAGGCCAAATTTTAATGTACACACAAGCGTACAGCAGCTTTTAAAAAGCAGTTGTTCAAAAAAAAGTGTCCAATAAATCATCATAGGGCTGGGAAGGCTGGGTAGCATGTGTTAAAACTACATCTCTGTCGCCAACATACTGTGTGACTATGAGTATACCACTTAACCCCTCCGCTTCCCCGGTTCCCTGTATGCGACCTCGGCTGCTCAGCATTAGCTTCCCAGGTCAAGTCTCTGGGAATCAATCCATGTGGCAGAGTGTTCCTTTACATACCCTCTATAAGCCATGTGCCTCGTGTTCCAGGAAAAGCGTAATCCAGTGGCTGTTTTTCTCTGGACAAAGTAAACCTTCCCCATAACTAGATTTTCCAGTCTTGCCAAAGACAGCTAAAGAGAAGAGAGCAGCCGCGTAGCCACAGCCAGGGAGGAAAAGTACTGTGTCGTAAATTCAGAGAACCCGCTTCCAGCCCCGACTTTGCCACTCCCTGGTTTGCAAAAGACACTTGACCTTCTCCGTTCCTGTTTCCTCGCCTGTAAAAGATGAGTTTGGAATATGATCTCCTTGTAAGTAAAACCACATGGTAACCAGTGCGTGAAAAGATGGGCGTACCACGAGACTATGAGAGAAAGTCCAAAACCAGACCCGATTGCAGAGTGAAATCAGGTGCGGTAAAGTTGGTATCTCAGGTGACCAGAATAAAGCGGTCTGCTTCATAAATGACAACTGGGACAACAGCTCGGAGATTTGGGGGAAAAAAAACCTTCAGATCCACTTCTAACAACACGTGTAAGAATGAACTCCACATGTGGACCATGAGTAAAAAGTATTAGCTACTCAAGTACCTAAGGAACACGGACGACTTGTACTCTTAAAACCTCGGTAAAGGGGAAGGAGGACCACCAAAGGAAGATCCAAAGCCCACGTGTGACAAAGGAAATTTTCGTGACATTTTAATGTCTGTTCAGCCTACAAAAGGACAAAACAAGTCAAGTTTCAAGCTAGAACACAAAGGGACAATTGCTACAAATGTTTTACTTTTGGAGTTCTGTTTTGTTTTGTGTTCTGTTTTGTTTGGAGACAGGGTTACACATAATCTATGTAGTGAAGGTTGCCCCAAGCCTTGACCCCTCATGCCTTTCTCCCCCAGGTGCAAGTGTGTGCCACCACATGCAGTCTTTATAACCTAGGGCTTCGCACATGCTAGACAAACACTCTAACCACTGAGTCACCTCACCTGCATATTTTTAAACTTTTAAAACTTAAAAAAAATTTCTAGTCAAAGAATGTGCAAGAGAAGAATTTGTTCACAGCAGTTTTTGTTGGACTGGATATAAAAGAAAAGAGATTAAAAGAAGCCAGCAATTTGGTTTGGGTTTTGTTCTTTAAGTGTAAGACAGACAGACATGGTAGTGCACACCTTTAACCCGAGTACTTGGGGAGCAGAAGTTCCCATTCTGCCTGGTCTACATAGAAAGTTCTGTAGTGAGCTCTGTAGTGAGACCCTGTATCAGGAAGGAAGAAGGAAGGAAGGAAGGGAGGAAGGAAGGAAGGAAGGAAGGAAGGAAGGAAGGAAGGAAGGAAGGAAGGAAGGAAGGAAGGAGCAAGCCAGGGAGGGAGGGAGGGAGAGATGCAGCACCAAGTGATTTCCTATAATCTTGGCTTTAAGGTGTCTGAGGCAGGAGAATGACCAGTTTGCGGCCAGCCTGTGCTGTGTGGTAAGATTGTGTCGAAATATAAAAATGAATAGAAATGAGGTAGCGAGAGATGAATGGGGCTTAGTGGGTGGGAAGTGGGAAGAAAGAGGGATTAATCATCGTAGTAAAGAGCACAGCCTGTGCTCTGTCCTTGTTTTCTAAACGTCATTTCCCACTCAAATGATACATGTTGTGTCAACCAGAGTTCTCTATCACTTTCTGCACGGAATAGTTTCACAAAACCACATACCATCCTGTTTTCATCACCCTTCCCACCAGCCCCTAGCTGCTAGCTTGCCAAACATCTATTTTCTTACCTGTAAGTCATACTTATTATTATCTTGCATGGCTATTAAAAGACGTGGAAAGAATTCTTGAGAAAGACCCAATTACTGGTACAAAGATCCCATGCCATATATGGATCAAAACAATTAATGAATTTTTCTATTTGATTTTACAAGCCCTGATAAGTATTAAAGATTTTTGTTTAGGGGGTTTTGTTTTAAGCTTAAATAACTACCTTTCTGAGAAGGAAAGAATTACAGGAACTATTAGGATTGGGTCACTCAAACCTACATACGCACTTCTTTTCCAGAGTTTCTGACAAGGGTGATATTGCTGTTCAATGAAGCAGTAACCAGACGAAAATAGTTTTGCCTTATTGATTGCTGGAGAAGTTCTAATAACTCCAGTTCCAGAGTAAGGAAGAGGAGGTAACTATTGAGAGAACTAGGAACACAAGAGAGGAAACAGGAATCTTTCTGTTCCTTCCAGAAAATAATAATAATTATTATTATTATTATTATTATTATTATTATTATTATTATTATTTTAAAATTCTGACTTGAGAGGAAACCCATGACAATGGAAATGAGAGACAACAGCCACACGGGGATGAAAGGTACAGAAAATGAAGTGCCACCCAAACATCTCAGGGGAATTTCCTCCTGAAAAGCTGAACTGACATCCCCAAAGGCTTTGGTATTTGGGGTACATGTGGATTTCTAATCCCTTTTAATGAGCTCAGCAACCCCTAGGTTATCTTGGACCTCGGCTTCCATTTGCACTCCAAAGGCACCATTTAAGTTACAGCAGGTGTCTTTCTGATAGTTTCTAAACCAGAGCGCCAACTTGTCTCTCAGGTAGAGCTGCTTCCCATGTGTGCTGTGTAGGCACTTAGTCAATGAGACACAACTCCCCATCTTCTGCTCTGTTACTGTCTTTTGGTTTGAGGATAAAGGTGACTTTGAAACTTTTGTAGCTCATGCTTACACTGAGAAAGGTGAGGCAGGAATATTGCCGAGTTTAAGGTCAGCCTAGGCTACAGAGTTCCAGGTGGACTTGGTACATAGTGTAAGACATTGTTGTTAAGTTGGGAGTGTAGCCCCAGCCTCTGGCAACCATCCCAGCCCCCAAACCTTGGAGTTGCTTTGGTCTGAACTTCAAATCCCAGCATGCCAGGTCCTGACCCCTTCCGGGGGGCGGGAGTCAGGACCACTCCCACAGGGTATTTAAGTGTGCTCCCAGAGGAGGAACACGTGGTTTTCAGGTCTGCATGGGCTCGCTGCTTTTCTGCCTCCCCGCCATGCGCTCGGCCACCCAAGAGCGTCACTCATAGTAAAACGAAGGGCGTTTTGATTTGGTTTGATTTGACCTAATTGGATTTCTTGCGCCGGTGGAGCTGCCCTTTTCTTATAATTTTCACTTAACAATTATGTCAAACAAATTGGAGGAAAGAATAAAGAGAGGGATGGAGAGAATGCTTTATGGAAAGCAGAAGCTCTGGATGGAGCGCAGGGAACATTGATGCCTCACTAGCCCCCTCTCTCAGCTTCTAGCCTCCAGTGTAAGAGCTACTCTTCTCCGCTGTATCCTCCCCATCATGGACTAACACCATCAAAACAGATTTCCTGGTGGGAGTGTACAAATTGTTCTTGACTCTGTAAATGCAGGGAGTCCTAGAAATTCTGCTGCCTTTGATGGTGAATGTGTTCTAGAGACATTTGAATCAGCTCCAAAGATAGACTGCTCATGTACAAGAAAGAAAACTTGGCATCATCTCAAAGCTGAATTTGTCCATTTACTTCAGGAATATGGAGCCATCTACCTGCTAAGCAAGGTTGACAACAGAAGATGACTCTCTTGTAGTCATAGAGTCACCTGTCATCCTGCAATCCCTGGCTGGACAAAGAGGACACATTGAAGAAGAGAATTTTTTTTAGAAAAAAAAATGCATATTGTCAATGCAAAGAATGGAAGACTCAAAAGCAACAATAAAGAGGATATAAATCTGGGGGTATTACAGATTATAATAATGTAAAGGTAAATACACAAATTGTTTCTTCTCAGTTGCACATCTCTGCAGCTTGTTAGGCAGCATTTCAAATGCTTGTCTTCTGCAAGCATTCACACTAGTTGCAAGAGATATTGCAATAATTCATTTTTTCACATTGAAATCTGATTATATGATATCAAGTCATTACTTTCAATAAAATTTAAAGTTAGTGGGAAACTATAAAGTTTAAAAGATGTACAACAAAAAAATAAAAAAATAAAATAAAAAGATGTACAACAAAAGAATGGATTTTTCTACAAATTCATTTTGTATCCTAGAGATTGCATTTTAAAATAGTTTTATAGTTAATATTATGAGGTGTCGAATAGAAATATTAGCAAAAATGAAAAATCTGTCACATCTTCTTAGTATGATTTGATAGTATGATTTCACTACCTCCTTTAGCTTTCCTTTTATATTTCATTTTTCTAAATTATATCAATATATTTAGATCTAGTTTGTTCACTTTAAATTTTCTAAATAGATTCTAAAAGTCCATTTTCTTTGCATGGTGTTCTGTATATTAGTTGTATATAGTAAGGGGCCTTATTATGACATCTTAGTAAGAGCACATAATCTACTTTGGCCACATTCATTCCTCTCCATTCACCCTTTCTCCTCTGCTGTGACTGTCCCACTCCCTTAGGAGTCCTCCCTTTTCTTTCATGCTCCCTGATCACATGTATGAGAGGAAACACACAATTCTTGCCTTGTGAGCCTGCTAGTTCTTGAAATATGAAGATCTCCAAGTCCGTCTACTTTCCAGCAAATGAATGATTTCACTCATGCTTATGGCTGAATGAAATTCCATTATGCATTTTTTAAAGGAAATGTCTTGAGTGAGTATGGCAAAAAACCACCAGCCACACAGTTTATGCATTAAAAACAAGCAAAGAAATGGAAAACACAGAGAAGACGGAAGAGGACACCAGTAGGCCGACCGCTAGAACCTCCAGGGAGTAAACCAGGAAAAGTCAGAAAGCAGGTCTCCTGTGAGTTGGAGTTGGGAAGACACTAGTTTCACTAGCAAGGAAAGAAAGCTTCAGAAAGAGAAACAAGAGGGAAAATCCAGTCTGTCCAAAAGAGCTCAGTGCCATTTAGGAGGTGTTCAGCCCCCATAATGGAGCAAATGCAAGACCAAAATGCTTGTCCACAGTGGAAGGACACAAGCCCACAATGTTTGCCCATAGTGGAGGAACATAAGCCCACAAGGTTTGCCCATAGTGGAGGAACACAAGCCCACAAGGTTTGTCCATAGTGGAGGAACACAAGCCCACAAGGTTTGCCCATAGTGGTGTAACTCAAGCCCACAAGGTTTGGCCATAGTGGAGGAACGCAAGCCCACAATGTTTTCTCAGAGTGGAGGAACGCAAGCCCACAAGGTTTGCTCAGAGTGGAGGAACGCAAGCCCACAAGGTTTGCCCATAGTGGTGTAACTCAAGCCCACAAGGTTTGCCAGGGCTGAAGATGAAGAAAGAGCCTCAGAAGATCATCACTCTACTCTTAGCACCCAATAATTCACAGAAGTAGAGAGAGGGCGTGCATGCTAAGAACAAAGGCTTCTTGGCAGATGGAGGGGTAAAAATCAAAGACGAAAAATAAGAAAAAGTGAACTAGAGACTGAATAGCACAGCAAGTCCTGGGATCGTCACTGAGCAGTTCGAGCTCACACACCTGCGGGCACTGAACAGCCTCCCATCTTGGCATTTGACGAGAGCAATTGCAAAAACGCCATTTTAAACCGGCGCTTATTAGAAACAGATGTTTCTCACCTGCTCTGGAAATGGAGAAAGCGTTACTTTTCTGAGAGCAGGCTTGCAAAAGGCTCTAGCAAAAGGGGAAAACTAGGGTTCAGAATCACACAGGGCTCTATGCAGTGGGAATCTTGTCAGAGCCATAAAGTCGAGAGAAAGGATCACCTGCTCCCTAGAAGACGGCCAAGTCGCCTGAGGTATCCCAGGGAAAGCTTGCCAACAGCCTTCTTGGGTCCCGAAAGACTGACAAACACAGCTAGTTGCAATACTCACTACCCAACCCTCTGGTTACAGGGCAAGCAACACAATGATTAACACAGGAAGTCGAGTATCCCTAAGTCGATTATCAAGTTTCATCAGAACACAGAAACCCAAAGAACCAAAACGGGGGACCCAACATGGAGAAACCAATTCTGGACTAAGCCAATTATGACACGGAGCAGCAGGCTTAACCTTTGCTCAGGCATGAGACTGCACTAAGATAGTCCACGCCTACCAGATGGGCAGCCACATACATGGACACAAACTGTTCAATATCCAAGTTGACTTTTGAAGGCCACTTTCTCCTATACTGTTTCTACTCACTGACTCTCCCAAAACAGTTTGGGCTAAAGCTGGTTGTCCCCTGTCTCCGTTTTCTGAATACTGAGATTTTTTTCGGCTTGTGTGGGTGTGGTATTTATTGTTGTTGTTGTTGTTATTTATTATTATTATTATTATTATTATTATCCATTTCTCTTTTGGTCTGAACCTTCAGCAAGGGCTGCCGTATCTCCTCGCTTCTTCTTTGTTCCCCTCCCCTCATCTATTTTATTCCTATTCTAATTTGTACACTAATTTCTAGTCTCTGCTTATTTTCCTTGCATTCCTTCCCTTAGTGACTAATATCTTAGCATATACTATAATAGTCTTGTTCCTTTATCCTCAAAAATTCTGTTTGAAGAGGCAATTGTTTTCAGATGACTTTTTATGTATTTCCATAGTGAACATGTCTATCAGTTGTGGTTACTTACCAAATCAGTAATCTACTGCCAAAGTGGTGTTGAAGATCATGCCTTTTACCCTGAACACATAGTAGTTTAACTACTGAGCCACACTGTCAATCTAGTGAAAAAGACCATAATCCTCCTACAGTCTAGTTCCTCTTAAATACTGTAATTATTTCAGTAGAAACAATAAGATAATCAAAAAAAGACCACCAATCTAATCCCCAATGTATAAGTCCTATGGAAGAAACATAAAATACATTAAAAATCAAAGCAACATGACTTCTCCAAAGATTAACAACCCAACAATATTGTGTTTAAATTAGAGTGAATTAAATAAAAGTCCAGATAAACAGTTCAAAACGAATGTTCAATGGCATGAAAGAAGAGGAAAATTCTTGAATTAATTTGAAGAAAATACAAATAAATATAGAAAGAGAATAAAGGAGACTTCAAATCAAAATGAGAGGAGATGAAGAAGGTAACTTCATAATGATTAAGTGAACTGTCCATGAGGAAGATAGAAGATTTTGAAACACCAGCACACCCCATTTCATGAAAGAGACAGTAACATAGGTAAAAGCACAGATTGAACTTAACAGCACAATAGCTGGTGTTTTTATTAACTTACTCTCACCAACAGATATGCCATCCAGATGAAGAAACATCTGACTTAAGTGACATTACAGATAAAAACTTAGCAGACATCTACAGTAAATATTACACAGATACTGCAGAATACACATTCTTCTTGGCAGCACATGGAACTGTCTCTAAAATATACTATGTCTCAAGTGGCAAGCACTTACTAAATATGGGAAATTTAAAGTAATTTATTGTATTCTATTTAATCAGAATGGTTTAAAAAGCAGAAGTCCACAGCAAGAAAACCACAGAAATATACGAACTTGTGGAAATGAAAGAGTCAACACAGAAGCTAGAATGGACATGTTTCTAACTCTTTGAGTTGAGCACATAGCATACTAGAGACTGTGGGATAAGAGGGCCATAAATACTGGCATTAAAATACCAGAGAAATTTCCAACTTAAAAAAAAAATCAAAGATGAACATCTTTTAGAAATCAGTACAGAAAGAAATCATAAAGAGCAGGGCAGAAGCTAATGAAATGGAAATAAAAAGAAAGATATGAAGAAATGTTAACTCTTTGAGCAGCGAGCAAGATGAACAAATCCTCAGCCAAACCAATTTACCAAACCAAACAAAAGAAGGAGAAAGAAAACCCAAATTAACAAAATTAGAGACAAAAATGAAGACATTGCTGCAGAAACCAATGAAATGCTGAAAATTACCAAGGAATAGTTTAAAAATTTATACTCCAACAAATTGAAAAAGAAATCAAATTATGTCTTATTTGTAAATGATATGATCTTGTATGTAAAGACTCTGCCAGAGAAACCTAATACTTAACAAAATCTTTTAACAAAGTACCAGGATTTAAAAAAATAAAAAACATCAGTGGTTTTTTTTTATATAAAAAATAATATGCATGCTGAGAAAGAAATCAGAAAAGCAATTCCACTCACAATAATAAAAACAATACTTTTGAATAAACCTAACCAAAGAAATGAAATAATTTTACGAGAAGTCCAAAAACTAGAGAAAACTAGAGAAAGAAATTGAAGAAGACACCAGAAAAAAAAAACCCTCCACTCTTAGATTGATGGCATTGATATAGTGTAAATGGCTACATTACCAAAGCAATTCATAGATTCAGTTCAATCTCTACCAAAATCCTAATCACATTCTTCACAGAGATAGGAAAAAAATCCCAAAATTCATATGCAAGCTCAAAAGACCTTCTTATAGTTTGTTTTCCAGAATCCTGATAAATATCATGATCCAAAGTAACTTAGGGAAGAGAGGGTTTATTTGGCTTCCACCTCCACAACTCAGTTCATCTTCAAGGAGAGTCAGGGCAGCACTCCAGAGGAACCTGGAGGCAGGAACTGAAGTAGGCACTATGAATAAATACTGCTTACTGGCTTGCTCTTCATGGCTTACTCAGCCGGCTTTCTTATATATACAACCTGCCCAGAGGTGGCATAGACCCTCCCACATCAATAATTAATCAAAGAAATGCCTCAGGGGCTTGCTCATAGTCAAGCTAATGGAGGCAATTCCTCAGTTGAGTTATTATTTTCCCTCGTGACTCAATTTTGTGTCAATTTGACAAAACCTAACTAGCACTAACATCACACAGCCAAAGCAATCCTGAGCAAAATGAATATCATATTATTCTACAGAACCACAGAAACAGAAGTAGCTTGGTGTTGGCACAAAAGCAAGCAAGTTGATGTGCACAATAGAAAAGAAGCCCGAGTCTTAAACACACAGCTATAGTTACTTTATTTTTGACAAAGGTTTCAAAAACATGTATTGAAGAAAAGAAGGCCTCCTAAATGAACGGTGCTGGCAAAGTTGGCTATCCACATATCAAAAAAATTAAACTAGACCTCTATATTCTACCCTGTGAAACTGATTTTTTAAAAAAAACAAAGATCTTAACACAAGACTTGAATCTCTGAAAGTGTTAGGGGTACAGACTAGCTTTCCCTCTCACAGAATGGAAGCTGTCAAATGTCAGTAGCTTATTTTCTTAAGTAAGTCTCTCTCTCTCTCTCTCTCTCTCTCTCTCTCTCTCTCTCTCTCTCTCTCTCTCTCTCTCTCTCTTTTTCTCCTAAATCCAGATGTCAGTTAGACATCAAGGAATTTACCCACTAATCTTCCCATTTATTGATGAAATGTTAAGCTTAGAAATAGTTTCCATATCAAGTAGAAAAGTAGAATCCAACTGAACATTTCACATATACACAGTTAAAGAGATTTGAAGACAATGTTGACTAGAAATCTACATTCCTTTTGACAAATAAGTCAACCACTTTGCAAAGTTGAGGGTTTCGTGTTTGAAAGATAGTGCTCTAGTCTCCCATGTAGAAACCCACCTGTCATAGTCAAGTTCCTATTGTTCTTGCATTATAAAGTGAAGCTTTCACAAGAAAAAAAAATGTTGATCCTCATAGGAACAGAAATGCATAACTATCACATATATCACCCTTCCAGATACGTTTAGAAGGCTTTAAAATCTTGCTGCATTCTTCTGTGGCTTTCTTCATTCCAATCTTAACATCAAAGGTGAAATTCCTCAATGTGTAAGTCTCAGGTTTTTCCATCAAGTTTAGCAATACCCCTACACAACATCTCTAAATCATTTCTGACTTAAGGTTCACCATTGGTCATTCTCTGCATGAACGGCAAGATGCACGGTGTGTTTGCAGACGGTCCAATATTCTAATGGAAGACATAGTGCTAAGCCCCTCATCCTGTCTGCCTCTGGTTTGTGTCAAGCTGACAGTGTATGGGTCAGTTCACTCATCCTCAATACATTGTTTAAATATACAGTAAAAGCAATATTCATGGAGTAGTATAAATATCAAGCCTCAAATCAGAACCGTTTTTTATTTAAATACGTCCATCTTCTACAAAACTCTTGGAGATTTCAATGTCTCTCCAGTTTAAGATCTAAACAGAACAAAAGAAATGCTGAGATGAATTCTAAAAAGCAAAATATGAAATAAAAACAGTTTTGGCTCTGTTTTTGAAGCTACTTGACTAGCACATCACTTTGCAACGTTGTGGGTGAGCACTAGTGAGCATATGGATCATCCTAAGAGATAAAGAGCTGCTCTATGAAGTTCTTCTATTTGTAAAATCCTTTCTCCCCACTGAGGAAGTCAAGAGACTACAAGAGGGGTTGATGACATAAGCACACTAACGGTGACATTCGTCATTAAGGAAAGAAGACTAAGAATTAAACCTCCCTGGGTAAAATAAAACCTTTGAGATTATTAAATTGTTATGCTAACTTCACACAAGTGAACAATATAGCATATGGCCAGAAATAACATATATTAGTAGCCACCATCTTCAGCACTGAGGACTCAGTGGCTTTGACTACTCCGCAATCTGAATTCACAGATATTCTTATACAATATACAGTTCACAGTGGGTCTAGGAAAGACGGAAAGAGAAAAAAATCTTCATCCATATTCCTAAGTAATTGCTAAATGAATGTGTGAGTTCACTCAGAAATGAGAGAGCAGCTTTCTGGGATTCCCAAGACTTTTCCATTAGGTGATCATTCTATTATTATCAAAAAAAAAAAAAAACTTCTTAAATCCAGAAAGAACAAAGCATTTGGCTACAACGTGAAACTTCCTAAACCCAATATTGGTGGTGCTATTGCAAAGATTTGGGTAAATCATTTATTATTTTGCAAAAAGTAGGTTTAACTCAGAAACACAAGAAAATTCAAGATAATTGCATGTTTGTATCTCACCTTCTTTCAGGATTAGTACTAAATAAATTACTCCTCTCTTGGGACAATTCAAATGAAAATGCTAAAATGTACACAATAAATGAGTTTGGCTGAACAAGGCACATTTAAATACTTTTCCTTCTGAAAGGAATGCACAGATAGCATAACTTGTAGTTCCATGAAGAGCTTCCTGACATGAAAGAGGCTAACAGACAGTCAATAGCACAGGGTAACACTGAGTCATACCCCAGAACCTCAGCTGAGAGCTTCAAAGGCTACAAGAATTACCAGTAAATAACATTTAAATCCATTGATACGAAAGGAATGTTAAGTATTTTTGAAATGCAGTAGCCTGTAGAATAATGAAATTCAGTGAAGACTTTTATTGAGAGAAGAAGAAGAAGAAGAAGAAGAAGAAGAAGAAGAAGAAGAAGAAGAAGAAGAAGAAGAAGAAGAAGAAGAAGGCATCTCACCCTGATAATGATTCAACACTAAAACTTATAGAAACTAAGTAGTCGTCACTTGGGCTCCCTTCTCTGTTTCTTAATTACCAGCAGTCACCAGCAGTCTCTAGGCAACATTTTCCCCTGAGCAAGCCAAAGCTCCCGCTGCCTGTCTAGCTTCAATCCTTTCCAATTTGCTATGACATCTTCAATCCTTTTCCTAGGAAACAAGCAAGAGCCTCTTGTCCACCCCAAGCCACAAAGTGCAGTCGAATGCTGCTCGTCAGCAGCACCACAGACTCTTACCTGATCAGATGTGTGATTGAGACACAGTTCTTGGTGGTATTTGGCAAATGAACTAAGAGAGTCGCTACTGGATTTCCGTTTCTGGTTTCATCTATACCCTCACTGTCTGGTGCGTAAATCACTTTTGCCACTTCTCTTATTGAATCTAAATTTAAAAAAAAAAAAAAACAATAAAGTGGACCACACTGACATTTCTGTCATTTGCTGAAATCTAGCAATAGTTGGTGCATTATTTCCATCGTTCTGCAATCCCTTCCCCGTTATGTCAAGAGCCTGCTCTCAGATTTAGAAGACGAACTGTAGCATTGTGGGAGGGTGAAGAACTGCCCAACAGACAGCTCCTAAATACCATGGGAGACCTACCTAGGCATCAGCCTGTAAGCTTCTGAAAAACCAGGAAGAAAAAAAAAAAGAGGGTTATGTTTTGTTCCTTATACAAACTATCGCTGATATAATTTCTTTGCACTTGCTAGCAATTCCAGAAGCAAATGGACTGTTTGTTCTTCCATGAGAATTTTCAAAGCCAGAGGATAATAGTTTCAAAGAGAATGATGAAACAGCAACGCTATTAGCCTTGCAATGAGGGAAAAAATACCAGCATGTTTCAGCTGGGTGGTCCAATTATTACTAATGACTATTTTCTTGTTTGTGTGTTGCTGCAATGATTTAAGGCAGCTTCAAAAGAAGCTTTCAATTCGGTAAGATACAATAACCTTAAAACACATAACGGAGAGAATCCTACACATTAAAGGGAAGAAAAATGAGAGGTAGATAGGATTCAGTAAATAAAACTCACTAATGGGAAGTCCTCTTCCCTGTTGAAAGTGTGCCGCTGGTTATTATTTTCATTATTAACTAAATATAGCTAATAAATTCACAAGTCACATAGCCATTGATTGTCGAATGGGAACATAGAAGCAGAGAGACTGAGAGCGGATTTCATGATGAAGATGTAGAACTCTTTGTCCAGCAGCCATTGCTATCACTAATAGACTTGCTTTATGTTGGAGACAAAAACAAACATACATTTGCTGTCAGTGAGATGCTCTGTCCCAGCTCCAGGTTCTAAGATCCTAAACACTGCAAATAACCTGAAAAAAATCTTCATTGGGAGTTTGTACTCAGCTGTTAAAGATCAGCCCTGAAAACTTCCCCCACATAGAGGTGTTCCTGATTCGCACCATGATGTTGATTCCCAGCATAACATACATCGATGCTGTCAAGTAACACTTGTAGTCTGGTTCTGCCTCTCTCTTCTCTCTGATGGTTGCCTAGGGAGCAGTTTCTCACACACTTTAGGACCAAAATCCATCAGCAGCTTAAGTGATAAGAAAATATTATCCCATTTGATTCAGGATCCGTCATTCTATTCCCCCATGGTTTTGGATAAGCTGTTTATTCAACCCCTGTGAAATTAAAAACTGAATCACTACTCTCTCTCTCTCTCTCTCTCTCTCTCTCTCTCTCTCTCTCTCTCTCTCTCTCTCTCACACACACACACACACACACACACACACACACACACACACAATGTTCTAGTCCACAATCCTGTGTGTGGTGTGCACTGACACGGAAGGGGCTTTCTCAAGAGCATCTGTATTTTCTGTTGCTATTTTTAAAATTCATGAAACTGAATAATTTATATAGAAAAAAATCTCAGTTTGGGATCCTGAAAGGTCAGACGAGCCATCAGTTCAGCCTCTGGTAAGGACTTCTTTGGCTGTGTCACGTCACTGTGGATGGTAGCATGGTGGGAACATGAGCGATAAGGCAGGGAGTGACTCAGGGACCAAGCTCATTCTCATAACGTAATCTCACAGGAACTAATTAAGACCACATAAAAACTCCCCTAATTCTTTCTGAGGATTGAACCTCCAGTTACCCTATACTAAATCCCATCCCACCCCTAGAAAGATTCTACCATCTCACAGTGTTACCCCAGTGGGATCAAGATTCCAGCAGCAGAACCATTGGGGGACATAATTAACAGCACCCACTTTCACTTTTTCCATGAATGGCAGAGTTGAGAATTTCCCTAGCTCATTGCTGCTTCCTCTACTGCCAAACTCATTATGTAGAAAAAAAAAATGGGCATAAGATGTTCAACTAAATTGAAATGTCTCTTGAGGTTTTTTTAATGTTACTCTATCCTTCAATGACAACAACACAGGAAAAGAATTATGGGCCTTTCTACACTGGCCAAGGAGTTGGCAACATTTTAGGTTAATGTTAAATTTTTCATCGTGAGACGTAGATGGTTTGTGTTGGCTCACTCCTGTGGTCAGATGTGGTCATGTGCTGCAGGGAATGACAACCCGCTCACTGGAGCGCTTCAAAGTGTAAGGATTCGTTTCAGTGACTGACTGAGATTCCTACAACCTTTTCAAGGTAGAACCCAGTGCAAAGTTAGAAGATACTGAATGAAAGTGTTCTTTCTACAAGTCAAACTCCATGGATATCAAGAGGTTAAGATACATTTAGACCCTGTTGGGGTCATCTCTAAAAGACCTTTTTGGTGTATCACGGGCCCAGATGGAAACCAGCTGCATATGCTCTCGTTTTCATCCAAATCCACACACCTGTCCCTTGCATCCACAATGATAACCAGCATCATCCCAACCAAAACAACTGTAACAGCAGTAGCTCCTGTTCACAGAAGGCCTGCTATGGACCTGGCATGGTCCTAGCTGTGTGAGTATGTTATTCTATTGGGTCCTCATAACAAAAGGCTTATGAGTTTGAAATCATCACCCACATTCAGAGAACAGGAAAGCAAGGGGCAGAGAGGTGGAGTTCTTATCCACAAACACACAATGAGCCTGCAGTTCGGTTTGTGAAGTTCGGTGTAAAGCTGTTGAAACTGTCTAGCAGGCCCTCAGAGAACTAAATCATAAAAATTGTAAATTACTTGAAACTTAGGAAAAGTTTTATTTCTGACACTGTTTATTGACCAGTCACAAAGTATCTGGAAGCACTGTCAATTGAACATACAGGGTGGCATTAGTGGCACAAGTTCCGACTCCAGTCCAGATTGCCCAAACAGACTAACAGCACATTTGTGACTCTGTCAAAACCCGCTGCTTGTTACTCTCCCCAGAGACATGATGGTCTGTTAAGTGTCAGTAACTCTCGGATCATCCTAGCCACACGGGATTCACTTCACGTGTCACAGTCTTTCCTATTCATAATTCACCCAAATATTCAACCAGGCCCAGACTCCCTGAAAACACCCTATTTGTTCCGAAGATTCCAACAAAACTCTGTCCAACTGAGGCTTAGCAAAATGCCTCCAGCTAATCCACAGCCTGTGGGTTCATTGGGAGCTAGTTTGGGAGGTCAAAACTTACATACAAAGGAAAACAAAACGTGAAAATGGAGCCAATCTCTCCACCAGGAGCATGCCTGGGAAACTCGTGTAAATATCCAAACACACGGAGTTGTGCTGGGAAAGGAGCCGTTTGTTTTACTAACACAAGTTGGTATGGTGCAAGATTTTTCTTGGCAAATAAACAGAACACAATGGGAAAAAATTGTAAACAATAGAGATCTCTGGCAGTTTGTTAAAAAAATGAATGAACAGTTTTTCCAAAAAGGTAAAAAAAAAAAAAAAAGGAAAAAAAGAAAAAAATCTGCCCCCCATCCACCATCTCCCATGAGATATTATTCACTTATAATCACTTCAAAAGTCAAAGCAGATGAAGAAATATGGCCCAGTGATCAACAAGGCTTGTTAAAAGTGCCTTTGGTCAGCAGTAACCTAATCTGCCAAATGCTCAATGTGAGGAGCTATGTAGGCCAAGCCTAGCTAGCCAGAATGGGCAGTCTCGCAGTGGTAGACCCACGTGAGAGTTCAGAAGATGAAGAAACCATCCCCCTTCCCAGAATTTTTCTGACGGAGGTTCACGTACAAGCATTGCCTTTACTGCCAACTGTTACTTTACAGGCTCGCTTTCTTGCTTAAGCATTTAGGTTTCCAGGGCAACTATTACCTAAAGGCCAAAACCATAAAGAAATGTTTCTCAAAGGTAAGGTATATGATGTTGACTTAAGAAATCTGAACCTGGGGCTACAGGGATGCCTAAGTGGCTAAGAGTGGGTATTGTTCTTGCAGGGGACCCAAATTTCATCCCCCGCATCTACATAGCTGCCTGTAATTCCAGTTCCAGGACATCCAACACCCGTTTCTGGTCTCTGAGAATATAGCACTCATGTTCACATACCTACACAGAGACACACATACACATATATAAGTACAGTTTTTAATTTAAAAGAAATTTAACAAGTCTAGACCAAATGGATTGAATCTGTCTTTATACATCTCTTTTTCTGCTTGGTCATCCAGTAGAGCTGAAAACACACTCCGACATTGTTCAGAAGTCAGTACCTGCTCATTTCATATTAGCATCCTCAGAAGAAATCAAGACGCTCATGCTTGTGTAAAAGATTATATGTTCAATATTTTCTTAGATTGGCTTATATTGAAAACCTTTTTATTTGTGTGTGTATGTGTGTGTGCTTTTGCAGATGCTAATGTGTGCACAAGTACGTGTGCATATGTACATGCGTGTGGGAAGTGCGGAGGCCAGAGGTCAACCTTAAGAGTCATTTCCCAGGAGACACATACCTTGTATCTTGAGACAGGCTCTCTCACCAGAGCCTAGAGCTCGCTGCTTAGGCTAGGCTGAACATCCAGCAAGCCCAAGGGTTCCTCCTGGAGCCTCCTTCCCAGAGCTGAGTTTAAGAAACGCTGCTTTTTGCACAGATGCTGGAAATCGAGCTAAATTCTTCATACTTTACTGACTGAACAATCTTCTTAGCCTCCAGCATTGAAAATGATTTGAACTAAGACTTGTGTACACTTTTACCTTGCAAAACTATTATAAAACTACATAGAGACAATGCATGCTGAGTTTTGATGTCCAGCTCCAATTCCTTCTCCATGCTGAGCTGGAACATTACTTAGCTATTGTGCCTAAGGGGCTGTTTCTCCGGCAGTTCTAGATTCTTTTATCTGTCTCACACTGGACTTATTCCATTGTGTATGGAGATGTGTCTGCTCTCACTCATAGACATGGGTAGATGCCACTTACATACCTAGAGTTTGTTCTCTATCAAGTACCAAATATTAACTATTGGTTAGCCATATCTTATACCCACACTAACGTCACATCTTCAGGCATGCATTTGTAGTATGTTCTGGTTATGTGTATTAATACAAGAGCTGGTGATGTTTTCTTTTCAGGAGGGAGACAACAGTGAATGTCCACGTAATATGGTAGCCAAGAAGCTGCCTCTGAACAACTCAGTGAAGGAGAGAGTCAGAACAAGAAAATATTTTCAAGAGAGAAAGAGGAGAAGAGCTAGAAAAATCCCAAAGAAGTTGAAAGTTCATAGTTGTACCTTTTTGTAGGGACCACCATCTCCACAGTAATGACACAAAGACTTATTAATTATAAAAGATCAGCCATAGCTTAGACTTGTTACTAACTAGCTCTTACAACTTAACACATTTCTGTTAATCTACGTATTGCCACATGGATCGGAACTTGTCCTCCAGCATGTCTTTCTCCCTCTGCATTTCTAGCAACTCTGACTTTTTCTTCCCAGGTCCTCTGTGTCTGGCTGTACCTGCTATACCTCCTGCTTAGCTAATGTCCATTTAGCTTTTTATTAAACCAGTAAGAAGGCACCTTAGCAAAGACACATCTTCATAGTGAATAAAAATGTTACTTCACAACAAAAGTTGCCTGAAAATCAAAACATACATAAAAGGAAATAAATAAATACATGCATACATATGTACATGCATACATATAACACAGAATTTCAGCCACTGGATGAATTTCACCTGGATGGGTGAAGAGAAAGAAAAGCCACTTCCAAAAGGTAAAACAAGTGAGAAGTGGGCAGTCTTCCCCTCAGGACAAGCCAACAGCTCTCATAAGCCTCAAAACCAGTTACAAAGACTGGTGAAACTTATTCTAAATGGTTCAGCTTTCTAGTTTATATATAGCAATTCCATTGTATTGCTCTATATGACTCAGAGGGCAGCAGCCAGACACTATCTTGAAAGATAATCAATTAGTAAATTAGTAAAAACTGAACTACCCTGTAGACCTCAAAACAGGTCAGGGAGCTTCGCCGTGGCCTGCTGGAGCTCTGAAGTTAAGGAAGGTCCAGGCAAGCAGTTGTGGGGAGTAGGAGAACAGGCTGATAAGTCAAAATGTGAAGGTTTTAGGAGTTTCGACCCAGGCAGGAATAGCATAGGAAAGGTAGCCTTATCTGTGGTAGCCAGGGGCCGTATTTCAGAGACTGGTAGTCCAATACCTTTGAGCCTGAAGTCAGTGGGTGGACGAGCCCCTGCAGTTCCATGCTCTGAGTACCAACGCCAGAGTATCTAGCATTCAGAGCTGGGAAACACCACCGTCACCGTCGTACTTGACAGCTACAGATGTCACCGTACATCTACATGTATACTCAGGAGACCTTAAAAGTATGACAACAGATCCTCTACCGGAACAGACTGTAGAGTCGTGGGTGCTTCCTCCCACTCCAAAACACCTGAGAGAAACCCCCATCGCTGGAATGTAAACCCACTGGGGAGTGTGACCTGAGGAATCTTGAAAGGTGAACCTATCCAGCTCAATAGCTGCAGAGATAAACGTGGCCAGCAGAGGGCTCACGTTTGCAAAGACGAAAAAACGAAAGTGATAACTCTTGTTGGACACCCCACAACCTGGCCAGCACAGACCCGACACTGGCATAAACAGTAAGAAAGACACCAGCTCAGAAGTTCAACAACACCCCTCCACAACCGTATGATCCATGACCGAATGACAGGCATTCACCAGTCTTCAAGGACAGAGAAATAACATTC
The DNA here is from genome assembly GCF_903992535.2 of Arvicola amphibius. Classification (NCBI taxonomy): domain Eukaryota; kingdom Metazoa; phylum Chordata; class Mammalia; order Rodentia; family Cricetidae; genus Arvicola; species Arvicola amphibius. The sequence continues at coordinate 30,101,200 of NC_052049.1, read as the reverse complement.
ACTCCAGTATTTAAAGCTTTTTTCACAATTTTTTGTATTAGTCAAAAGAGATAAAGCAGATATAGATCACTATATATAGATATAGATATATAGATATGTCTATTTAACAATTGCAAACACACACACACACCTAATGTTGACATACCTATTTTCATAAGAACAAACACATGGACATAAAATGTCAGATAGGTCCTGATGCAATAACAGTGGATGATTTCAATATTCAAGTCCCATTTCTATCCAGGTCTTTAAATAGAAAAATCATATAACTAAGAATCCTAAATACTATGTATATGTGTGTTTGTAATATATTTAAGTATAGGTGAGAAAGCTAAAAAGAGGATCATGAGAAGGAAAAAAGGCATCTTAATATTGTAATGGGAGAAAGAGAAGGTAGCACAATGCATATGACAAGAAAGTGAACAGGAGGACCAAATCGAAAAGCGGAGGGGAACCAGCCAGAGATGACACAAGAGAAGGAAATGAAGGACTTGCAGATTATACCAAAGTACAGTGAACTGTAGGTGTACGAATGCCATAGAGAAATCCATTCATTGGTGGGCTAGCTTTAAAAACAATAAAGGCCGTTTCAGTTATTTGTGCAAATAATCATACTGTTGAAAGTTTGTAAGTGTAATATTACTGTCCGTCCATAAAACACTATCTCACAGCCGTACCCCTGACTCTCAGGCTCTTAGATCTCCCACTGAGTCCTCCACTAAAGGAGTAAGTCACAAAACAATTCTTCACCCGTCTGGAATTATGATTAATAAAAGGGTTATTTATTTAAAGGGGAAAACTTACAGATCACCATCCTAGACAACAGCCCTCTGCACAACCAGGAAAAGAATCTGGTAGCAGGAAGAGGATTCCGAAGCAAGAGACGGAGCGCACCATGGCTACCACTGCTTTTTCAAGCCAAATCGGCCACGCCCACGTGGGCTGGTATCTTGTCTATTGGCTGAAGGAGCGGAAGGAGCTCCCGCAGCACTCCACACTGTCCTCTGAACCTTAGGTGTATCATATAGATAGTGCATTAGGGTTGGCCTCTCCATTGCCACTTATTCTTGGCACTTTGAGCAGTGTAATTCGCTGGAACAGCCTCCATCTGTTACAAAAAGAAGCTTCATTAACTGAGGAGGAAGAGCTGCACCTCTTTCTGTGTTTAAGGATAAGTACTTAGAAGGCAATCAATTGGAAGCTAGATTATATTAGGTACATAATCATAGTATGTTCTCTTTTAGGTCCTATGACCTCTCTAACCATGGGCTCTAGGCAAGGTTTACAGTACCAGACATGAGTTCCCTTGAATTGAATAGGCTTTAGGTCCAACTAGACAAGTGTAAGTGTACTCATAATACCAGTGTCAATATTGTACCACTGGGGCTATGTTGCTAGTCCAGTTCTTATGGTTCTCAGGCTTCACAGCTGGAGAGAACTGTTGATAAGTGTTCTTAGCAGTTTACATAGTGCTGTCAATAGTATTACTTATCTTTCTCTCTCTCTCTCCCTCTCTTTCTCCTTCTCCCTCTCCTTCTCTCTCTCCCTCTCCCTCTCCCTCTCCCTCTCCCTCTAACACACACTTCATTTTGCATTAGTCCTTTATGCTACTAAATGCTTTCCACAAGCAGACAGTTAAATTTTTTGAAAGGAGATAATTACATAACAGTCCTAAGGATTCTTTATGTTACTTGTACTATTTCAAAGAATCATTGGAGTTTAATTTCACTATTTGTGGTCCCTGGACATGAATGCACAACTCTTAGAGACCAATGATAACACTGGGGAAAATGTCTATGTGGTACTCATTTCACTGTGTGCTGTAGTGTCAAAAGGAATCTTGGAAAAGTGAATGTCAGCTTACACAAATTGCTTCTTGTTTTCCTAAGTCCAAAAAAATTGAAAAAGCATTTATGCTCATTAACTCCTATTCATAAATATTTATAGCCTGCATAAAGATTTGAGTTTCAGTCAGTAAAGATAGCTAATTAGTTGTCAATAATTGTTCCATGGAATGGGAAAGGGCTGAAGTCTCCATAAAGCAGAAAATTAACAAAGACATCAGCATTAACTATTACAGCCTATACACTAACTTGTAGTGGTTTTACTGTATTTTCTGCTCTGGAAAGTTTCTCAGTGTCATTAAATTGAAATGCTTGTCTCCACCTCAAGCTTTGTGGAGCCCCACTCCTTACCTTGTTCAAAATCAAAGAAGTTCTATAGAGGATGATAATAGCTGGTCTCACCGGGGGGTGAGGTTACCTGTAACTTGCATGTGGACAGCAGGATTGTGAAGCCCTTCACCAAGACAGTGACAAGTGTAGTGAAACCATAATCCTCCCAGTATGGCTTCCTTCCTCCATCCTTAACTCAACTTAAGGCCTGGAGACTTTTGAGTCTAATTTGCCCGCATAATCTCATAAAAATATGACATTGTGGGGGGGTGTAGCTTTGCTGGAGTAGGTATGGCTTTGTTGGAAGAAATGTGGCACTGTGGGTGGGCTTTGAGGTCTCATACATGTTCAAGTACACCCAATGTCTCAGACCACTTCCTGTGGCCTTCAGGTCAAGAGATAGAACTCTCAGCTCCTTTTCCAGCACCGTGTCTGCCTGCCTACCATGTTCCACCATGAGGATGGTGGACTAAATCTCTGAACTGTACACCACCCAATTAAATGTTTTCCTTTATGAGTTGCCGTGGTCATGCTGTCTCTTCACAGCAATAGAAACCCTAAGCCAAGGCCTCTTTGATGTAGATCTTAAACTACCTCTACCTTCATCAAGACATAAGAAGGACAGTAGAATGGAGCATACACCTTTCCTTTTAATCCATTAAATGGCATAGCCTACTATTTGTCAAATATTGAACTAAGCGTTTATAAATATTATCACATTTAATGCAACAACTTTTATCTCAGCTATGATTAGTTGGTTAATTTATTTGTGTAAGTCTTATTACCAGAAATAAAGACAAGATTTAGCCCTTAGCAATGTAACCCCTCTAGCTCACACTTAAATCATGATCATTTCTTCATAAAGTAACTCATATACTTTATGAATGTAAATTTTCTCTGGAAGATGGAGCGATACAATTTAGATTCCCTTAACTTTTGGACAATCTATCTGGTTTGACACACTGATACGTTCAAAACCTTCCCTGAGTAATGTGTTGTTAGCAATGCTTTCAATAAATACAAGTAATTGTATTGATTGGGAGAATTGTATTGATTGGGAGAAAAAATACTTCTTGGGGATTCAAGAGAGAGATTAGTTGGCAAAGAGTTGCTGCACAAGTGTGTAGACCTGAGTTTTATTACCAGGATCTACGTAACAAGTCAAGTGTGAGCCTCACACTACGGAAGTAGACACAAATGGATCCCTAGAGATCAGGAGCCAGACAGCCAAATTAGGCAGGACTAGGTCCCAGTAAGTGACACTGTCCCAAATAGCAAGAACAATACCCAAAGTTAACCTCTGGCATCCACACACAAATGCTTACAAACATAATCACAAACACACACACACACACATACACACACACACTGTGTGTGTGTTTTGTAAAATAACCATTTAAAATGAACTAGCAGGCAGTAACAACTCCTTTCTATCCTAATGCAAAACTACCACATCAGCAAAATTCAGCTCTAGGAAAAAAGACTGAGTTCAAAGAGGGAAAAAAATGGGTAAAATATTAATGCTTAATACTATGGATTTATGTTACACCACAACTATTTGCCCGTGATAATTTGACTTGCATTGCTAATTTTAAAAAGAGTGTTCCAGAAAGTGTTCTACTCCAGAGAAATGCGCACTCATAAGCCTTGTAATCTGTGGTTATATCCTACAGCATGTCAGTTAACCCAACTTGTCCAAACAAAATTAAGCTAGCTTCATACAGTGTATACATTTGATTCAGTTCAATTAAGAATGCATAAGTTCAATCTTGCTATTATGCCTAATACATTTTAGCAATTTTTGGAATGTTTTGTATCCTGAGGAATTTGTTTTGTGCAGTGCATTATGAGGTTGGGATTGGAAAGGACTGCATGCTTTGGGGAAGGAAAATGTTAAGGAAAAACTGTTTATAGATTACATAAACTAACAATGATGACTTGAAGAATTTCACCCAACCAGCTTTCATTCTATAATTCCACTCATCCTTAGCTCTGAGATCTCAGACAAAGCTCTGCATTCTTTATTCCAAAAGAGAAATTTTGGTCACCAATTACTGAGTAGTCTACGAAATGCCTAGAGCCAGTTGGGAAGAGAAAAAAGATTCAAATTGTCCACTTATGATATAAATAAAAAAATGTTTCCTGCCTGATCAGAACAACAATATACACAATAAAGAGCTGAGCATAACACTGGGCCTTGCTCCAGAACCAAGAAGACCTACTTATAAAGCTTGAGGAAGAGAGACAAGCAATAGCAATAAGCAAAAACATAAAAACAAAATGACAAAAATAACCAAAGCTACACCAAGTTGTTAAAGAATATCCTGTGTAAAAAATAAAAATTGTCACATCAAAATTATAAATCATTTAGGGGGGCTAAATGCCATGCTTTTCTATGTATTAGAAGTTGTTATCAGCTTAGAATTGCTTGTTAGAATTGTGAGATTCTTCTATCAGTACCATGAAAATCGCAAAGAAAAAAATAAATACACAAATAATAAAAAAGAGTATACCCAAAAGTTATCATTTAAAAAATGATAAAATAAAAAAATACAACCAGTGAGAAAAACCTTTGTTCTACAAAGCAATCAAAAAAGCCTGCCTCAAAATACAAAATAAAAAAAAAATAAAATGCAAAAAAAGTGATAGCAATTTCTTATCTATCAATAAAACCCTGACTGTGGATGCAAAAAAATTCTCCAATCAAGATGGACTTAATTTAAAAAATAATATCGAAATATAAGATGTCTATCATGTTTAAGGAAATATATAAACTGAAAGTAAGAATGTAGAAGAAGATATTTTCCAAATGATCAGTCCTGAAAACATGCATACAAGTATCATTATATGAACTGAACAGGTTATATTTAATATAAATGTATATATATATATGTATGCATGTGATAACAATTAATAAAAAAGAGGTCAAAATTTTTAAAAGAGAGTAAGAAGGGATCTGTGGGGGTGGGTGGAATAAAGAGAAGGGAGGAATTTTGCAATTATAGTATTTACAAAATAGAACCATAAAGAATGATTGAAAAGCATACTAACTAGTGATAACACATAGTAAACAAAATAGATGCCAGGTCAAAAGCTGTCTATCAGTTATCGACCATAGAGGAATTAATCAATCAAGAGAGCATAACTGTTATATACACATCCAAAATTGAAGAAGCTAAGAAAATACGAAAAAATATTAATGTGTATAAAGGAAGAAATCAATATGATAATGGTAGGGGACTTCAATTCCTAAATATGAAAAACAGATATATCAACCTGGCTTAAAATAAATAAGAAAACACACTAAACTTGAATTTCACATTGATCAGCAGATTTTCCATCCTATGGTGGCAGAACACACATTATTTCTTGTAGATAGAATGTTCTCCAGTGTATGTTAAACCATACAACCAATCCTATCTCATTTCAGATGATTGAAATCATACCTCGTACTATTTTCAATAGTATGAAACAAAAGATCAATCACAGAATCTTGAAATTTTCAGAGGGACATAGAAATTAAACCATGGGCTTCTGAACAGAAAATGGCTCAAATAAGAAATCAAGAGAACAACATGTAAATATTGTATTTTTATAAGCAATTAAACAAATTATAGTATAAACATAATTTACTGAAACCTCTGGCTACTGGAAAAGCAACTTCAAAAGGGAAGTTGATGGAAATTCATGCCTACATTTATAAGAAGGAAGAATCTAAATAAATATCCTAACATAGAGTAAACTGATAACCATCTAAATAGAATAAGCAAAAAAGAAACAAGACTCAGATAAACAAAAATTTAAATGAAGGCAAAGACCTTAAAGCAGATACCTCAAAAATGAGGGTCATTGGGTGAAAAGTATGAGAATTTATATGCCAACAAACTGATAGTCAAAAGGAAAAGGATAAATTCTCAGAAAAATAAAACTACCAATATTTAAGAAGGAAAATGTAAAGCCCGAGCAGGCCAATAGCAATAGTAAAATTGGGGAGAAGGAGCTCCTCAGGGCCTGGAGAGATGGCTCACTGGTTGAGACCAGGTATTGTTCCTGCAGAGGACCCACGCTCATTTCCATCACCTATGTCGGGTGAGAAACAACTCCAATAATTCAGCTCTAGGTTATCCGACATCTGAGGTCTTCTTCTGACTTCCTCTGGCTCCTGAACTCATGTGCACATAGCCAAATGCATGAACATATATTTAGAAATAAAAATCTGTTTTAATTTTTATTGAAAATAGATTCTTTCCTCACACAATGTATCCTGATCATCGTTTTCCCTCCCTCTAGCACTCCCAGTTCCTCTCCATCTCCCCTCTCCTCCAGATCCACTCCCTTCCTGTCTCTCATTAGAAAAGAACAGGCTTCTTAGGGATAACAGCCAAACATTACAGAAGAAAATATAAGATGAAGCAAAAAATGTCACGTCAAATGGACAGAGCCACCCAACAGGAGGAAAAGAGTCCCCAGTGGCAGGCATTACAGTCAGAGACCCACTTGTTCTAATAGTCAGGAGTCTTATAAAATAGTAAGCTAATAGCTTTAATGTATACACAGAGGATCTGGTACAGACCCATGTGGGCCCTGTGCTTGCTGCTTCAGTCTCTGTGAGTTCATATGCACCTTGCTTAGTTGATTCAGAGGGCCTTGTTCTCTTGGTATTCTCCACCCTCTCTGACTCCTACAGTCTTCTCACCTCCTCTTTCTCGGGATTCCCTATGGTCTGAAAGGAGAAAGTTAATGGAGACATCCAGTTTAGACTCTCCACTTAATGCCTGGCTGTGGGTCTCTGCATCCATTCCCACCCACTGCCAGAGGAAACCTCCCCAATGATGGCTGGATAAGGCACCAATCTATGACTATAGCAGACTATCATTAGGAATCATTTTTACTAATTTTTAAAGACCATTCACGTTTGGTTTTACCCTAGGTCTCTGAGCTATATCTACTCTCTGGTTCTTGATTACCCAAACAGTGTTGTGGGTTTCTTCTCATGGAGTGGACCTTAAGTCAAATCAGACACTGGTTGACTACTACCACAAGTTCTGTGCCACCATCGTCCTAGCATATTTTTCAGGCAGGAGAGACTGTAAGTCAAAGGTTTTATGGCTGAGTCGGTATCCATGCTCTCTTTAGTAGCCTGTAGAATACCTTTTCTGCACCAAAGAGACAAGAATGTAGGGATGTAGATACCACCTCGACTTCTCCTTGTTCAATGAGTGCTTTGGATGTCATCCTCGGCAATGGGACGGGGTCGTACTCTTAGCCTCTGAAGAGCAACACTTTGTCTTTGCATCTACCTGGGTTGTTTGGGGGATTTCCGTGGGACTGCCTTGACCAACAAGGCAATTGATGGTAAGCCAGTTCCTCCGCTGGAAGCCTTGATTGGCCAATTGATACTCGGCATCCCCATTACTAGGAGTCCTCATTATGATCACCCTCACAGATTCCAGGGAGTTTCCATTGTTCTGTGTTTCCTCACGACCCCTTAAATGCCTCCCAATTCCAGCCATCTCTCCTCCACACCTGATGCCTCTGACTCCCATCCCCACCTGCCCCCAGTCTGCCTGCAAAATCTATTCTATTTTCCCTTCCCAGGGAGATCCATGCATGCCCCCAAACCCCTCCTCTTTACCTGTCCTCGCTGTCTATGGATTGTAGCTTGGTTATCATTTGCTTAACGGCTAGTATCCATGTATAAGTGAATACATATTATTTTGTCTTTCTGGGTCTGGGCTACTACACTCAGAATGATTTTTTTTCTAGCTATATCCATTTTTTTAACAACTGAGTAATAATGTGGAATGTCTTTCTGTATATGTGTTGCTTTTATTGGTTAATTAATAAAGCTGTTCCATCCAATGACTTAGCAGAGTAAAGTCAGGTGGGAAATCTGAACAGAGATAAATAGAGAGAGAATAGGCAGAGTCAGGGAGACGCCATGTAGCTACCAAAGGAGAGAGATGCCAGAACCTTACTGGTAGGCACAGCCTCATAGCACACACAGATTAATAGAAATAGGTTAATTTAAGATGTAAGAGTTAGTTAATAAGAAGTCTGAGCTACTAGGCCAAACAGTGTTATAATTAATAGTTTCTGTGTGGTTATTAGGGTCTGGGCAGCCGGAGACTAACACGTAGCATTCTTCAGTTGAGAGACAACTAGGTTGTTTCCAGTTTCTGGCTACAGCTTGCCTGCCATAGGGGATTTTATCCTAAGTTCCAATGAAATTGTACCCAAACCTCAAGAGCAATCAGTACTACATGATACATGGATTTGAAGACATTTCTATCCACGTGTCACTAGCCTCCACGGAATAGAAGCTACAATCTAGAAATACACTGTGCAGACTTTTCAGCCGACCTAAGCAGATCTTGTCCACTGGACTTGGGATCTGAGGACCTAAAAGAATAGAACAGACTGTGACCTACTGCTGTAGACAACATCCTTACTCCAGTTTCAGTGTGCTTTTATATATGAATGTAGCAAAGAAAGCAGTGACCTAAGAAAGGCTGTTTGAGTTCAGAAAAACACGATCAGAAAAAAAAAAAACATGTAAATAAATTTCAGTAAGCACATACTAAAGATTAACAGAGCAGCCCTTGCCCAGAACTTTCTCAGGACAGACCAATTTAAACACAATTGCCTGGCACGTGCTATAGATTATATCTGGAAAAACACAAAAGCATGGCATAAGACCGTATCTAGATTCAAGGTACACTGACCAGATTGGGTTCTATAGCTATATTCTGTTCTGATGTCCAACCAGAACAAAAGTATCTTGTAAAGTAAATGTAAATGCTCATCACAGGAGGCATTAAATCACGTCCAAGAACAATCCAGGGAACACATGCACCTGAGGCGAAAGGTCCTCTTCATCCTTCCTGGAGCCTCCCTCACAGATCCCCAAGGCATTGTTCACCATGCATCTTTCTTTTGACTGTGTTCCAGTAACACTCAACCACAAAAGACCCCCCCGGAACAGCCAATGCAGTTCTGAAGAAGGAAAACCAAGTTGGAGACATCGCACTTCCTAATGTAAATTACATTGCAAAGTTAGAGTCATCATTGATTTTGTACCAGTTTAAAACACAGATACAGAGATTAATATAACAGGACAGAGAGCCAAGATAGAAAGCCAAGCATGCACAGTCAACCTAAACAAACCTCTAACAAGCAAGGAGATTGAAACAGCAGTAAAAGCCTGATGATCTGAGTTCAATTCCCCAGAAAACCAACTTCTCAAAATTGCCTCCAGACCTCCACATATGTACAGTGGTATATACAGACAGACAGACATATACACATGTAAATTAAATAATACATATTTTAATGTAATAAAATATGAAGAATATGTTCTGTTTCTTAAAAAAATGTTTCCACCTGTAAACTAACTAAGAATATTCTACAGGAAAAAAAAGAATGCTATTAGGACATTTTAAATGATGAAATACAAATTTCCCAAACACTGTGTAGAGCCATTTTTCAAAGCACACAGATCTTGTATCTGATTCTATTTCCACACCTTGCGCAGGTTTGCATTACACAAACAAGCTGTCTTTCTTCTTGTGTCTCACACTTCCCTATCAATAATGTGATACAGACATGCTTATTTAGCAACACTGTTTAAAGATAAATTGAAAACTTCACACAATACCATCAATGAAACACATAATTATTCGATAAACACATTAGCACACTTAAATAAATTAGAGATATGAAATATTCTATCCAATTAGGAGGGGATGCTCTTCAACGACTTTACTACAAAACCAGAAGGAAAGAAATCAGCAAACCACTCTGAAAACTAAACATGTTATGGATCACTTATCAATACTAACTACATGTCTCCTTGAAGTTGTGGGGAGGTTATCCAACTCTGCAAACAAAAGGCATAATGGCAGCACTTAGGTGCCTTGATGAGGACTGCAATCAGTGGGAACTGCCGTTTGTTATACCCTACTTCCATTTCATGGCGTTGGTCCATCGTCAGATCTCTTCCTTCTCAACCCTGTGTACAACTCCCATCGTTACGCCAGCCTATGTGTGCATGTGTACCTCATCTCTAAAGTGCATCGACTATTCTCTATCTGGTGTAAATATTTGGCCACCCATTTCTTTGTTGTTGTTGTTGTTGTTGTTTGCTGTTGAGATTACAGCATCATTTCCCCCTTCCCTTTCCTTCCTCCAAACCTCCCCAAATATGCCCCGCCCCACTCTCTTTCAAATTCATGGCTTCTCTTTATTTAATTTAATATTATATGTTATATATACATATGTAACATATTCGGTTTCTAAATACATAAATAGAACCTGCTCAGTCCATATAATGTCACTTGTATCTATGCCTTCAGGGCTGAACTTATGCTTCCATATCATGGTCCATAATTGCTATTGAATAATCAATTGGTATTTGGTATTGAATAACCAATTGTTGTGTTCTTCACCAAAAACAAAAACCAAAACTATTTTGTTTCTCCCATACTCCATTTTCCTTGGTTGCCAGTAGCTTTTTTTCTAGTATCGAGGCCTCTAGAGCTTTCCTCCTTCCAGGTTAGCATGTCTATTGTCATGGTCTTTATTTGTGTCTTGTTTAGGCAGTCATGTTGGTGAAACCTCATGGGTGTAGTTTCTGACATTACTAGGAGACACAACCTCATAGCAATCTCCCTGTCCCTCTGGTCCTTACACTCTTTCTGCCCCCTATTCCCCAATAATCTCAAGGTACAGGAGTTACGCTGTAGACGTATCAGCGAGTAGTGGGCTCCACAGCTGAGTCTGATCAGTTGTAATTTTTCATAATGGTCTCTGTTGCAAAGAGAAGTTTCTTTGATGAGGGATATGCTGCCCAGTCTTATGTCAAGTTGACACCAGCATTTTGGAAGGGGTAACTGTCCCCACTAGCTTGGCCTGTCAGCAAGCCTAAAGAACCCTAATCCTTACTGCTGAAGTGACAAACTCTAGGAGGGAGGGAGTCATTACCTTCAAATGTGCACCTACAAGTGAGTCCACCAAGTTCCAACAGACAGTCCCAAACCCATGGACATACAGACAGTCGTGGTTAAACTCAGTTGGTCATGGCAAAAGACGTGTGTGGAAAAGAGCTTTGTAGGGCAGGAGAGTTAACAGGAGTTGAGGGTGGGGGACAAGGGAGGATGGTGAAGACAGCAATCAAAATACTTTATACACACACACACACACACACAATTTTCAAAGAATAAAATCTGTGTCTCAAAAAATAAAATATATGGCATATATACACAATGGAATTTTATGTGGCTGCAATAAAAATTAAATCATAGCATCTGTAGGAAGATGGAGGCAACTGGAAATCATTATGTTAAGTGAAATAAGCCAGCCTCAGAAAAATAAATACCTCACGTTGTCTCCCGTCGTGGGAACTTAATTGCATATAGGTGCATCTGTATTTGTGTATCGGTGTGCTTGAATGTGTGTGTTTGTTTATATGTGTGTGTGTGTGTGTGTGTGTGTGTGTGTGTGTGTGTGTATGTGTGTGAGGAATTTACAAAACTAGAAAAGTAATTATGAGGAGAGGGGAAGATCCTAAGGGAAATGGGAAAGAAAGAGGGAAACAGAAAACATGTAATACGATAATAGTAGGAGGAAGGACTAACTAGAGAAAGAAAGAGCATGCAGTGCAAGTGGAGAGGGCACAAGAAGAGCAATGGATGATGGGAAAAGATGAGCATATACTGACACATATGCTTGAAGGTGCTGTTTACTCCTCTTCCTGTGCATTCCTAGTGAAACTCTAATTCTATATAATTGCAACTTCCCACATATCCTGTACAGAGCCTGGGTAGTTCATTTTGGATAGAGAAAAATAAGGCATCGTGCAACAAATCTCATTTCACACTTATTTTTAGTAATCTTTTTAAAAAAAAAAAAAGCTCTTGATACCATATAGTAAGTCTTATTTTAGTTACTCCATTCACTAAACAATGCTTTTAGAACAATTCTCACTTCGAAAACACCTCATTGGGTGGGGTAAGGGGAATGCTCCTCCATTGCTAGTGGAAATACAAACTTGTACAGCCATTTGGAAATCAGTATGATGATTTCTCAGAAAATTAGAAAAAAAATCTACCTCAAGACCCAGCAATACCACTGTTGGGTATATACCCAAAAGATGCTCAATCATACCACAAGGACATGTGTTTAACTATGTTCATAGCAGCATTATTTATAATAGCCAGAACCTGGAAACAACTTAGATGCCCCTCAACTGAAGAATGGATAAAAGAAAATGTGGTGCATTTACACAATGGAATACTACACAGCAGAAAGAGAGAGAGAGAGAGAGAGAGAGAGAGAGAGAGAGAGAGAGAGAGAGAGAAGAAAGAAAGATAGAAAGACATCTTGAGATTTGCATGCAAATAAGTAGATCTAGAAAAAACATATTGAGTAAGGTAACCCAGACTCAGAAAGACAAATATCATATGTACTCACTCAATAAGTTACTTTTAGTATAAAGCAAAGAAAAATCAGCAGCCTACAATTCACAATCCCAGAGAACCTAGACAACAAAGAGATCCCTAAGAGAGGCATACATGGATCTATATAGGAAAAAAAGGACAAGAGCTCCGAGTAAATTGGAGGTGTGAGAGTCATGGGAGAGGGTAGAGGGGACGAGGAGAGAGCAAGGGGAGAAAAGAAAAATGCATAGCTCAGTAAAAACAATAATAAAAACCTCCTCTTCCCCTTCCTCTCACCAAGAACAGAATCTATCACAACAGTAATGTCTATATGTTCCCCAAACCACTTCTACCACTCTGTATTCTGCCTTTCTGCCTACTACAAATGATGACATAACCATGGTCCTTTCTATACTGGGAGATTGTTTTATTCCACCTCCCTTACTGTTTTTTTTTCTTTATTCTCCACCACTTTAAATGTAAGCGCAAAGGGACTCTGCTGGCCTCCATCTATACTCTCCCTGAGTGAGCTCAATGCTCTTGAGTTCCATTTATATAGTTTCACAATCTCCAGTTTCAATTTTTCTTCTGAATTATGTCTCTTACACCAAACATTGGAAGTTAAAGATTTATGGAAGAAGACGAGTTAAAAAGAGCATCCATAGAGAAAGACGACCCAAGAAAAAAATCACAGCCCAAGCACAGAAAAAGAGAGATCCAATGTAAGAGAGAATTCAGCATGAGGGGTGAAAACCAAGACATGCCAACGAAGTATATCTATTCAATGAATGGTCTGTACAAGGTAAGTAAAGCATTGTGTGAGTGTGTGTATGTGTGTGCGTGTATGTGGTAAATGGATCATGAAACACAAGAAGTCAAAAAGGTAGAAGATTCCTCAAAAGAGTATAGCCAAACACACAGATCACAGCCTAACACAACTGAAGTAAAAAATATGTCTGTATTTCCATTACTGTCTAGACACTACAGTCTATCCATTCAGCAAGAGGCCAAGTGCAGAGATGAGAACCAAGTGCAAAAGTCAACACAAACTAGTATATGAAGGATCCCAAGACACCTTTCATCCAGTGAAGCTGCACTGTGCAATTTTTGCAATCTAAATGTCGTGATAATGTGTTGGAATGGGAGCAGGTAGGCAGGTAAACGTGACCATGTCTAGGTCATAAATGGTGGGATACTGCTTTTCAGACAATAAAGATCATTAACTCATGTCCCATATACAGAAACTGGGAGTGAAGGTAATCTAGGGTGAAGCAACAGCATTGTGAAGGAAGGGAATCAGTCACACAAACACGATTTAGGGACTGAAAGTACTTAAATGAGTCTAACAGGATACTTTCAAGAGAAGAACATTATAAGACAGAAATTCAGGACAAAAGCTTGTAGTAGTGGTGAACTTGGCTTACAGTATGACATATAACTCTGTGGTTAGATTTTCACTATTCTATCTGGTTCAGAAATCTCTCTTCACACTGCTCTGAGCAAACACTATTGTAAGCCTCCATTTCACCATCCCTAATATAAGAAGTAGGTGATCTGATATATTTCAAAAGTCATTATGAGAATTAAATTAGATCACATTATTTGATCAGTGGTTCATAATCAAAGGTAATTGCATCCTTCAGGGAGATTTAATAATGTTGGGAAATATTTCTTATTGTCTTGACTATAGAGACAGGAAGGTCACTGTTGATTTAGTAGGTAAAAATTAGGGGTGGTCTTCATATTCACAATTATGCTCAGGACAACTTTCTAAACCAAAAGGTTATTTGAGCCAAAATAGGAAGAGTCTTGTGGCTGCGAAGCCCTAACTTAATCTCTGTTCTAGAGCATGAAGTTGAAAATTTCTGTCCGAGAAGAAGGTGAGGGGGAGGAAAGAGGAAGAAAACAGTGAGAGAAGTAGAGAGAGAAGAAGGATGCTACACATACAGAAGTCATGAGCTTCCCTTAGCTGCTTTTTGCTCCTCTGAACGCTGAGATGCCACACCAGACTGTACCTCACTTGCAGACACTTCCTCTCCTTCGGCATACAAATTAGTTGCTAAGTGACTAGAAAATAATTACAAACTAGGAGGCTCCAGATGGGAAGTTGAACACCGGACCAAAGTGAAGTCTTAAAGAAAGGAGGGGTGAGTCACCAAACTCTCTTGTAACTGCAGTGCATGTCCACTCTGCCCTATTCCACAACTATCTTAGATGTGGTGGTACTAATACATGGAGAAATATAATATCTATGCATGAGGACTCGTAGTTCATATATCTTGGGTCTAATGAACCAGGTATGTGTTAAAAATGGGCCATCATCTGTAAAAGGGGGAGGGAGAGTTGGAGAGATGGTTCAGAAATGAAGAGCACTAACTGCTCTCCCAGAGGTCCTGATTTCAATTTCCAGCAACCACATGGTGGCTCACAACCATCTATAATGTGTTCCAGGGCCCTCTTCT
This sequence comes from Arvicola amphibius, assembly GCF_903992535.2. Taxonomy (NCBI): domain Eukaryota; kingdom Metazoa; phylum Chordata; class Mammalia; order Rodentia; family Cricetidae; genus Arvicola; species Arvicola amphibius. Next base: position 30,086,128 of record NC_052049.1, on the reverse strand, counting down.
GGCATGCAGTGCAGGCATACATGCAGGCAGAAAACTGTATACCAAATAAATAAATAAATAAATCTTTTAAAAAGAGGGGCGCATCATATACCTATAATGGCATCATATACCAATCAAGAAGCTGCGATTTCACAAGTCAAAAGGCAGTATGAGCAATATAGAAAGACCTTGTTTCAAGAGGGAGAAAAGGAGGAGGTTGGAGGGAAAGAAAGAAAAGGGAGAGAGTGGGGAGGGGAAAATAAGAAAAGGGAAGGAAGGATGGAAGACCAGAGGGAGAAAAGGAAGAAGGGAGGAAAGGGGAAATGAAGAGAAAAGTACGGGATAAAAGAAAGAAGGTGGGGAAGGATGAAATAAGTTAAGGGAGAGAAGAAGTAAGGAAGCAGGGAAGGAGGAGGAAGAAAGGTAGTGGAGGAAGGAGGGAAGAAGGGAAGACCACAGCACACTAAAATTTAGAGAGAAGTGGGGTGAGGCCCCTGAAGAGCCTGTAATCCAGAAGACAGTCTGACAAAGTCAAGAATTGCTGGGGACAAGAACCCAGGGCACCTCGGTGTGTCTATAGAATCACCGGTAGCTTAGCCTTCTTCAAAGGAAGCTTCAGTCGACCACACTTCGGCAGAACAAAACACAGAAGCAAGACTCTGCCAACAGAAGTGTGCACCACAGACCAGCGAGCAATCGGCGTGTATACACGATGTGGAAAGAGCCATTTGTCAGACACTGGTGTTTCCCAGCCACAGGCTCATATGTGGTGGTATCATCTCCAAATATGAAGGAGAGTTTGATTCTATAACTACCCAGGCATGCAGAACAGCAAAGAAGGATAATAACCTATGTTGACGGTTAATGTCTAAGTAAAGGCAAGCCAATTAGGAAATGTATCATTTAGGGTGTTACCTATATTTCCAGAGTCAACTCAATCTTCTTGCTCGAACTGATGACATCTCAGGTAAATGGATAAATGCTGGAGTGAGACAGGATTGTGGTTCACCATGCATGGGTTCTTCGATCTATGAAAAGCTTTTAAACGTCTCTAAACCCCAATTTCTATATTTTGACAATGGCATGTTAAATGTCACTTTGTTAAGTTGTGTAAGGATTAAAGGAGAAGATTCAGGTGGAATTCTCACCACCACATCTTGCACCAAAGTAGTGTTGGGTTAATACAGGCAGAGTGATTGTCATTGGTGCTCAGAAAAGAAATAATTTGTTTTACTTTCATATATCATCCTCTCTTATTTGAAAGCAATAGACCATAGGTCCTGCCAATCACATCACATGATCACAGAAGGTAGGGTGCAAGGGCTCACTCTGAGCAAAATCTGTGGCTCATGAATTACTTGCTCATATGGGAGGTCCTTCTGTATCTGTGTTGCTTTTATTGGTTAGTGAATAAAGAAACTGCTTTGAGCCTATAGCAGAGCAGAACAGAGCTAGGTAAGGAAAACTAAATTGCATACTGGGAGAAAGAAGACAGAGTCAGGGAGAAGTCATGTAGCCCCGCCAGAGACAGACACAAGACAGAACCTTGCTGGTAGACCACAGTCACGTAGCAATACAAAGATTAATAGAAATGGGTTAAATTAAGATGTAAGAGCTGGCCTATAAGAAGCTAGAGCTAATAGGCCAAGCAGTGATTTAATTAATACAGTTTTTGTGTGATTATTTCAGGGCTGAGCTGCCGGGAACAAACAAGCAGCCTTCTACAACTTGTGATCCTTAGAAATGGTCCTAAGAATCCTTTAGTTTGATAAATCTGTTGAAATGCTGCTTTTTTCCCTCACATACTTCTTACCACCATTGTAGGAAGACTTTTCTAGCAGGAAGAATCTCACTCTGCAACCCAGGCTAGCAGTAAACTAGCAGCAATCCTCCTGCCTCAGCCTCCTAGATGTTCTCTCTTGAATAATTTGCCCCTTGTTCACTTCTCTTTTCTTCTCTGATAGATACCGGCCAGCCATTGACAGTGATCCATCCACAATAGCAGCCCCCAGCAGAGGCTTCTTGTCACTCAGCAGTAGCTTGATTTCAATAACTACAAAGTAAAAGTAAACCCATTCCTCTCAGCTTAAAAATTAAGTCACTCCTAAATCTACCATTAGACCATAACTGCTTTAATAAAAACAGACTTTAGTAAAAGGCAAGTAAGCTTGATATAAGTAGGGTGAGTAACCGTAGTTTCAAATCCTAAAGAGAGGGGAAATAAATGTGAAGTCAAGTAGCAGTTTGCTACCATTGATTTATGACTTGGCCTGTGCCAGTGTCCCCGAGAGAGTGAAACAATAAGATACATCATTACCATTAATATTTTGAGTGCTTATGTGTGAGGCATTGTCCTAAGGCCTCCACATACATTACATTGTAGCGATTGTGTGAGGCAGAAACCACTGACACTTTTATTTTTCAGATAAGAAAAAGAAAACATACATAGGCCAACTACCAACTCTGCACAGTGAGTTGACGCAGAGATTTGGAAACAGGTCTGGGGTTTAAACTCAAGCGGTGTGGGTTCAGAAACTTCCTCTACAATTCGGGGGCCCCGGATACGAGGGAAAACACGTTGCCTATCAGACAGCGTGAAAAATCTGGACAACAGCCCATTTCACGAACCATCTTAGGTAATGGGTCGCTCTCTGGTAGTAGCTATTTAAACGTGTTTGCTTCCAGTGAATATTAATGCTGTATTGTAAGGAGAGAAAAGAGCAAAGAAATCTTTTCATTCACTGTGTTAGGCAGCCACATCCAGAATCTGACGATAGCAATTGTCTTAATGAGCAATTTCTTTCTTCCAAGAGCTTGACATTCGTACCAGGAAAGACAATAAGGTTCTGTCCAAGTAGTTGAACTTAACTATAAAGGGCTCTCTTAAATTGTCCTAATTTTCATTGCCTTGTTTTATTTAATTCACAAATTTATCATTTCCTCTTCAGTGAACTAAACTTAATTTTTCTTCTCTTAGCCCACAACCACCATCTAGTGGCGAAACGGGATAACTGCAGGACAGTTCCGGGCACAGGTCTTGTGTTAACAAAGCTTAAAGCAGGGCCATTTTACCAGGCCAGTCTGAAGGCAAAAGTACTATATGTTTTGGATTTTCATTGTTTTAAGGCTGTGGAACTGGTATCAGTCTGAAAATGCCAGCTTATTTTGAAAATAATCATGACTGGTCTTTCTAGTCTCCATGACTACAGATGCTCAGTGACTGTGCAGAGCCAACGTCTCAGGACGGTTTCTGACTGTCCATTTGGTTCTATGTCGGCCCACATTCTACTCCCCCCACCTTTTCCTCGTTTATCACACTGTGATATTCTTACCAGCTCTTTTAGGATTCCATACAGTATGATTCAATGATGTTCACTCCCTCTCCTCTGTCTCTTCTTAGGCTCTATACACTCAACTCATCATTTACTGAAGATAAGATCTCCCTCAAGTCTCCTTGATGGAGACTTTGGGGAAATAGATTACGTTATGTGTTATGGTAGGCTTTAGGTAGAATTAATCATTTGTGGTCGGGAGGCACAAATGGAATGGGATGCTTTGACAAAAGATGATGAAGACGTCTCATCCTAGAATTAACATCTTCCTAGCTAACTCTCTGCTATCCACCTTGCCACATTCACTGATGATGTCCACTGTATCTGTAAAATACTTTGTTTTGTGCCAACTGCATACTGAGTGCTCACAGCTAGTGGGCTAATCTGAATACCCAAGAATCACCGTCCCTACCACCTGACATAAACACCTAACAAGAGACAGCCGAGGAGTGGGGCTAGCGGTATCTGCTTTGGTGGTAAAGCACATTCATAGCATGTGTACGGCTCTGTGTCCAGCCATCAGTATTGCAAAGATCAAAATAAGAGAGAGGAGTCATTTGGCTTTTCTTTCTAAATATAATCATGCCATATGTATATTTGTATAATACTAATTGCACAATAGAAGTAACTAAGACATCAACCAAAAATGTGTAAGAGTTGATGTTAAGTCAAGCAGAAATTAAACAACTGTAAAAAATGAAAGGAAAAAATCAAAGATAATTCTGCATTCAAACTAAGTTAAGGAATCTTTTAGGTTTTGCTATAATTTACAAATTTGCCTGAAAACTTTGCTAATACTTACAAATACATTTTATGCAAAAGAGACTACAACATTTCTAAGACCTCAAACTTTAAAGCAACATGATATTTTTAAAGTGATATGGGGCCATATAAACTGTATTTTTTAAAGCAAAAATATAAAATGAGCTCAACATTATGAAAAAATAAAAATAATAAACTTGGTTCTTTAATTTGTATTTAGAAAAAATGAGAGTGTGGGAGATATACGTCTTTGGAGACAAGGCCACCAAAATAAGAATAAAGTAGAAAAGTGTTCCCAAGTCCCACAGTCCTTTGTTTATTTAAAATATCATTTTTAAAGCTACTCTAAAATAGAAGACTTTGGATGGAAAAAAATGAAACATGGGAATTTGCAAAAGACCTGCTCACCTCCAAAATGTGCTCAGAACATTCTGAGTCTGTAATCAGCGGTTGCGGGGGCACGGGGAAGACCAAAAGGATTGTCACAGTGATGGAGATGGGAAAACCTTCCTCACCAAAAATACCGCAGAAGAGATGGCACAATGCTGGTCGTGCTCAGCTCTGTTTCTGAGCAGATTACTAAAAGCTCAGACTATGAAATATGAAAGGGAGAAGCCTGCTTAGTGTGGATCACATTTAGTTCATAAGAAAAAAGAGACTTCCAGAACTAAGTCACTTAGGTTTGGTATGGCTATTGTGTAAGTTGCTTTTCTATATCTGTATACTTTTAGAAGACGTTCAGCGGGATTCTAAAGGTATCTACCTGGGAGACTAGTTGGGAAGAGGAGAACCACAGGGAGGAGGAGAGACAAGAGGGGTAAGGGTCTTGAAGAGGATCAAAATGCACGTGTGTGTGTGTGTGTGTGTGTGTGTGTGTGTGTGTAAAAGGTCACAATGAAATCCATTGTTATTTACAGCCAATACGTACTAATTTTTGAAAGTGACGTCTTTTGTAAAATGTATCCACTCGAAGAAAGTAAGGAAATGAGAGTTCAGTATTACTCCATTTGTTACCGTTTCTACCTCATTGTCTCAACACATCGAAGTCATGTTAGGAAACAGCTTCTGTGTGCATTGTTCACTTCTGCTCCAGTTGCTACACAATGAGGTTGTCCTTTTGGCCTCAGTGAATGCTACAAGATGACTTTGCCCCTGCAGTGGACATAAAACTAAAAGGAACAATCAACTCAGTGGATGTCAAACCCAGGGACCTGATCTCAAAAACATATAAAACTGGCCCAAACACTCAAGATTTGAAAATTACAAAACTATAAATAAAAGCAAAATAGATTGTCAGCAACACCTGTGGAAAATAGCTTATGGTTTAGGTTCAAAATGAGAAAAAAAAATTATCAAAAGGGTTAATGTACTCACGGACTGTATCTATAAAGAAGTAATTCCTAATTCGGAGCTGTTTTCCAGAGTGTTTGGTCGCTGGTGATTCTTACAGGAATGTCCAAGAAGAAACCATTCTTACATTCACGTTTAGAAAAAAGAGGGTCATGACAGCCTTTAAGAGTGATTTCCTTTAAATGATTAAGGTGAAAGCCAACAGTGAAAGTGTTCAAAGGCTTAAGATCACATAAGCAAAAAGCAAATCAACCCTTCGTAGTTTTGATTCATAAACAAAATAAAATAGGGAGCTGGAAAGATGGTTCAGCAGTTATGAGCACTTGATGACCCTCATTCTGATCCCACCATTCAGGCGAGGTGACCCACAGCCACCTGTAACTCCAGTGCCAAGGGATCCAAGGTCCTCTTCTGGCTTCCAAAGGCACATGCGTGCACACACACACACACACACACACACAAATTATGTGTTTTCACATAAATTAAAAATCAATATTTTTAAAAATAAAATAATTTTGAGTTCAGAATGTAAACTAGAATTCGATTAATGTTATATTCTCCTGATTTAAGAACTGAGACTGTCATCGTTTATAGGAAAATCTATAATTAATCTCAAGCACTACATGCTTGCTACCCCTATATTATCATCCAGGTTCCACTATGCTCTGCTTCTACTTGTCAATAATATTTGGAACTTATTCTGGTTTTATGTAAAAACCTATCAGACAATGTTTCGCAGAAAATTTTTATCATTTCTGTGTTAAAGAAAGATCCTATGTAGGGAGCATAGAACAGCGTGAAGCAGAGACAATCAAAGAACGATGAAACACCTACAGACCTGAAGAGAAAAAATTGGGCAGAGAAGAAAGAGATCTTAGCCAAGCCAGGTAACATTATAGGCTTTTCAACTTCCTAGTAAGATCGAAGATTAACTCAAAAAGAACAAAATGCTTTTGTAGTTGAAGCGTTTGTAACTCGTTGCAGCGCTGTACATACTAATTATGTAATAAGGTGAAGAATTAGCATAAAAGGAAAAGGGAGAAGGATAAAAGAGGAGAGAGAGAGAGAGAGAGAGAGAGAGAGACTCAAGAACCCAAGAGCTACCTGCATTTCAAAATGAGTAGCTCAGATAGATCCCAGAAATGAAGCATGCGGGCCTTCTGACAGGGATAGACTGTATTTCTCTGAGCTATGAAGAATCTTGGGGATGTTGGTTCAGCCATGGGCATGCATGAAAATTAAGCAAATGTCAAATGGTCTGTCCTTTGTTTCTTTGTTTAGTATCCTAGATACTTCACATATTACAAGTAGCTCCCATCTTAGCAAGAAACTGTTTCCATAGAGAATCCATTCTGACACCGTAGTGCTGTGGTTTCAAATGCAGCCAGATGGCCCGGGTTCAAATCCTGATTCCATCATCCGCTTAATTAATTGGACTCATATCTGAACACGGGACACCTACAGAAGGATTGTGATGCTGTGGTTAACGAGCTGTAACATGGAAACTCTCCCAAACCATGGCCAATACTTAAGTGAATGCGCCATGATTGTTCGCTGCTGTGGTCATCGGCATCCGGGCTGGAAAACAGAAGGTGAGTGAGCTCATAGGTCTGAACAGAAATAGCACGTCCCTGGGGATCAGATCTCACACACACACACACACACACACACACACACACACACACCTCTCTATGTGAATAAGAGGAAACTTCTCTAAGTTACTTCAAAACCATTTGAATGCCAAAGGACTCACTAAACCAAATCAAAATAGTAAAAAAGGAAAAAGAAGAAAGAAACGGTTTGATTAACTTCAAAGTCCCATGATGAGATGAGAACAGGAAACTCAGGTCAACATGTATTTTCTTCTTGGTGACTCACAGTCTGATCATCAACCAAGGGACTGTAAAAAGAAAAGCACACCACTTAAATCCAACATTTTCAAAACTTAAGTTACTCATAGAAGCCATTCTTTTCTCTTACCTGCCATTAATATCACATTGTGTATGTGTGGGGGGTGGGGAGGTCTTCTTTAGATAAGTCACTTCCCAGATGCTCTGAACTGAAGAACAAGCAGAAACCATCCCTAGGCAAGTAAAAGCAGAGGGTTTTGATTCACACTGCTCAGGAAATTATAGAAATGCTATTCACAGTTTGAATATTGGTTAAGCCACGGTTGTCATTCGTTCTTACTCAATCCATTCAAAGTCAGAATAGCGAAGTTAAAATAAAATCTAAAGCTCCATTGCTTCCTTTTTCCAGCTTATATTAGTAAACCCACTATAAATAATTTTGCATTTAAGCAAATTAGTACTGACTTTAATGAAGATTAATTTGAGAACTGCAGAATGTATTAAAGCACTTTAGCTCTTCCTTAACAAAGCTGAAATTATTTAATTGTAAAAGAAAGGGAAGCTTTTAACTACTATTGCATGGAAAATGGGGGTAATATTTATGGTATCCCAGTGATGTTTTTACAATGCATGCCAGTACAATGCAGGCTAACTCTTGTTACTTCTGCTTCTGGGAAGAACTGCTCATGGGCTAGAATCTCAACAGAAGAGACATTGTAGGAAAGCCCTCGTGATTCCAACAAGTCTTCATGTTGGTACTTTTAGCTGCAATTTCACTTCTTAAAACATCATAGGACTTTAGAACAGTAAGCTTTCTTACCCCCAGTGAAACAGCAGGTTCAGTGTGAGAATTTCTGAAACTTTTGTGTTTTATGTATGAAATTGGGGGGGAACAAAATTTACAAATATAAAATGATTTCTAAAATAGGAAGGCAAAGGGAGGATTTAGTTGTTCATTATTTTTGTTCAAGCCTTCACTTAGTCCTTTAACTAATTCTGGATAAGTCCAGGGTCAGTGTCCCCCAACCTCAAGGAGTAGCCCCCCTTAGCACTTCATTCCCCATGGTTTCCAGTTACACAGACCTAGGCACAGTCCCAAGTTATAAAAATATGTCCTAATGTTTCTACTTCTCCTGTTGTTATTAATTAGGGATTGTTTTGTTTCATGTGGGACAGTGTCCTGTAACCTAAATTTGTCTCAAACTTGCTAAGAAGCCCATGGTAGCCTTGAATGTCTCATCTTCTCTCCCCTGCTACCCAGGGGCTGCAGAAACAGATATATACTACCAAATCAGGCTTGTCTTGACTCTTTCAATAGAGGGAGCATGAACACATAACTTTTAATACAACATATCATTTTAATTATTGCATTTTATTATTAGCTTTTGTTAATATCTTACCATACATAATATATAAATTTAATTTTATCATACATATATGTGTATATATATGTATGTATATATGGTATAGGACAGGAAAAATGTGTGTGTGTTTGTGTCTGTGTGTGTGTGTGTGTGTGTGTGGTTTGGTTTCAGACATTTGCTGGGGTCTTGGAATGTATTCTCTACAGATAGAGGTGATTTACAAAGCGCAGTAAACTAAGCATGCAAGAGCTCAGTCCCCTTGGAGCATAGATAAACACATACAAAGATGGCTGATCAAGAGCAGTAAGGGTTCTGAAGGTGAGATATTTTGTATTATGAGCATCCATAATGGAAAAATTGACTCAGACATCATGTCAGGGACCATTTCTCTAAGGAAATGTTAATGGGTCGATGGTTCAAAAAAGCCAAGCACGGTAATGCACGTGTGTAATTCTAGCTACTTGGGAAGCTGAAGGAGTGTCTGAGTACAGAAGTTCAACATCAGTCTAGGCAAGCAATATACCAATCCTGCCCTCCCTCGGTCTCTGTCTCTCTGTGTATGTATGTGTGTGTGTGTGTGTGTGTGTTTGTGTCTGTCTGTCTGTCTGTCTCCCTTACACACTGTTATTAAGATTACATATGGAGTATTGCTCAGCTGTTAAAAAAATAACTTCATGAAATTTGAAGGCAAATGGATGAAACTAGAAAAAAATCATCTTAGGTGAGGTGATCCAGACCCAGAAAGACAAACACAGTATGTACTCACTTGTAAGTGGATATTAGATGTAAAGCAAAGGATAACCAGGCTACAATCCACAAACCCAGAGAGACTAAGCAAAAAGGGTTCAAGGGGGGATTTATTAATCTCCCTGAGAAGGGGAAATAGAATAGATATCACAGGTAGAGGAATGGGTGGTGTGGGACAATTATGTATTCTGTCAATTATGTTTTAAATAAACGCTGATTGGCCAGTAGTCAGGTAAGAAGTATAGGTGGGACAACCAGACGGGAAGTAGAGGTGGGGCAATGAGAACAGAAGTATTCTGTGAAGAAGGAAACCCATTCCTCCCCAGTCCTGTCCAGACACACAAGAAGGAAGATGTGACATGTGCCGCTGAAAAAGGTACCGAGCCATGTGGCTAACATATACTAGTATAATAGGCTAATATACATTATAAGAGTTAGCAAGAAGCCTGAGCTAATGGGCCAGTTTATAACTTATGGAGACCCATTTATTAATTGTTGCTCTCAGTGTCTGTGCTACTAGGGTTATATTTAGGAAGTGGTCTAGCCATCAGAGAAATGCAAATTAAAACAATTCTACACCTGTAAGAATGGCCAAGATCAAAAACACTGATGACAACTTATGCTGGCAAGGTTGTGGGGTAAAGGGAACACTCCTGCATTGCTGGTGGGAGTGCACACTGGTACAGTCCCTTTGGATATTAGTATGGAGATTTCTCAGAAAACTAGAAAACAATCACGGCTCCCAAGAAGGGACTTTCCTAAAGACCTAGTCTCAATACACAAACACTAATTAAATTTCTTTTTTTTTTTGTCAGTACTCATAGGCCAACACAAGCCATATAGACAAGCCCAGAATCAAAAATGAGAGATTGTCATTTGTAAAAACAAGTGCTCTCTTCGAGACCATCCTGGTCTACAAGAGCTAGTTCCAGGACAGGCTCCAAAGCCACAGAGAAACCCTGTCTCGAAAAACCAAAAAAAAAAAAACAAGTGCTCTTAAAATATATACACTGTCACCAAAGTGCCATTAAAAACATGCATTCTCGCCGGGCGGTGGTGGCGCACGCCTTTAATCCCAGCACTCGGGAGGCAGAGGCAAGTGGATCTCTGTGAATTCGAGGCCAGCCTGGTCTACAAGAGCTAGTTCCGGGACAGGCTCTAATAAAAAAAAAAAAAAAAAAAAAAAAAAAAAAAAGCTGCAGAGAAACCCTGTCTCGAAAAACCAAAAAAGAAAAAAGAAAAAAAAAAAAAAAAACCCATGCATTCTCCTTTTCTCATATCTATAAAAACGCACTCCTGTGCTCTGCCAGAGAGAGAGTAGGTGCCGTAAGTGTTGAAGTGCCCTTTGGTGTTGAATTGTTCTTTGCAAAGGTCCAATTACTTCATTAGAAGTGGTTGAGATTATTAAATGTGGTGTTTTGATTATCTATAATGTCAATGACCTGTGCCATCTCAATGGCTTATCATATGAATAACTATAAATTAGCTGGATTCCCACCCTTAATCTGTTCTAATCAAAATAAGGTTTGAGCCAAGAATTGTAAGTAACGGGAATGAAGATATTTACTGAGAATGAGAATGAACACAATCGTGAGTATCGGTATAAGTATCTATGAAAAGTTCTCAGCTGTTCTTGGTGGTGACTCTGAAGTGAGTGCCATGAGGCAAGATCGTCAGATGAGGCAAGATCGTCAGATTGATATTAATTCAGAGAAGCAAGGACAAACTGGAACTCTTGTCTGTCTCTCTACCTTCTTGGGACAGACACAGGGAACCCTCAGAGGCTGCTTGCCTTCCATGGGCAGCTGTCAGTAGCCTTTGTCATTGAAAAGAGAGCTAAACAAAGATATACAGCAGGGACTTTGAAACTATGGCCCCAGGGGCTACAGCAAGCAAACACATAAGCCTTGAGATGAGTCACCCTGTCCAGAGCTCTAGGCATGCCCAGACAGAACTTGACAAAACCTTTGCGACAAATTGGTCACTGCTTCACCTCATGCTCGGATCTCATACAATTTCTGTTGGAATTCAGCTAAAATTGAACGAGGAAGGAAAATTCTGACCAAACCAACCCCAAACTGCATAACGAGGCCCACTGGCAATCAGAAATGAGGCTGCTTGTTGCCTAATAGGCTGATCTTCTGAGCTCAAAGCAAGCAGGCAAACAAGACCCCAGAAGACACACAAGCTGGTACCACTGAATTGCTGATGCCTGGTTTCAATTGACTCAGTGTTTTCTTGGTAAATTGAGCAGTCTGGAAGGCAAAGAACATGATGTTCTTCCTTCACTCATGCTCTGACAAAGGTTGAATAAAGAAGAAATTTCGAGAATTTTTTTTTTTAATTTTGCCTGAAAACAGAGTTTTAAAACAGGAGGTCAGTCAGTGTCAAAACAACAAACGAAAGTGTGTAAGACACCTGAGCAGGTAAAGGCACTTGGCCAACGAGCCTGACAACCTGAGATTTATCCCTGGAACCTCTGGGTGAAAAGAAAGAACCAGCTCCCATGGGTTGCCCCTCTGTCCTCCACACATGCACTCCAGCATACACGAGGATGCACACACACTCACACATGCATGTACACACACTGACACATGCATGCACACACTCACACATGCATTCACACACACTCACATGCATGCACACACACTCACACATGCATGCACACACACTCACATGCATGCACACACGCCCACACATGCATGCACACACTCACACATGCATGCACACACACACATACATGCACACACACTAAAAATAGCCAAACAAGTAAGTAAATAAATGAAAAGATTTTAATAAGCCTTAAGGGCATCTACTAGTTTATGAACTAATTTTTAAAATATAAAATACTGGTGCTGGAAAGAAAGCTCACCAGTTATAAATGAATACAGATCTTGTTCTTGAAAAAGACCCAAATTTGGTACCCAGCACCTATCTCAAGTGGCTCACAGCCACCTGTAACTACAGCCTTTGGGGTTCCAATGTTCTATTTTGGACTTCAAGAGTCCTACACTCCCACATAAACACACATACACATAGAGTTTGATCATGGTACCTTGTATGGGTGGGCAATATTACTCCCAGAAGACATTATTTAAAGAAAACCTAATTGCCAGACACAGAACACCTTCCTTTAAGTTATTGCTCAAGGAGGTCCCAAAACAACACAGCTATTGCCATTTCTCTTGGTTGGTCACCGTAACTAAATGGTAAGACCCTATTGCCGAACAAACCACACACTTTGTTTGCAGAACACCAAAAATCAATCACAAACTGATGAAGAATCTCTTGCTCTTCTGGGAGGTGCTATGCAGCCTTCTTGGGGAGAAAAGACATCGGTGGTCTTATTTAGCACTTTATGCATCCACTCTAGGTAAGCATTCTACTAACCATCCCATATCCCCCAGCCCCAGCTTCTAGTTTGAATTGCAGCCTGCTACATCTCTTCTAAAAATGACACCCCCTTTGACATTCTCCATCCCCATCTTTAATTCAGAAGAACTATGATGGTTTATGTTCTACTCCATTTCGCAGATGTTCCCTTAGTTTCTCCTATTATTTTCCTCCCTAACTTTCATGATGCATGAAAGGTCCTTTATGGTTATCGATGGCCACTTCACTCTCCCAACGTAGGTTCAAGAATAAGGCCTCCTCACATGCAGAATACCTACCACGCTACTTCCCTGTATCCACCTTTCAGCCTGTCTTCTAAGGCCATACTCACATGGTACAAGATTAAATCATGTCAACTGTAAATATCTGTATCTTTGTTTTATTTTACTCAACTCCCTCATTTCTGGTGAGGGGGCTGGTATTATTCCAGAAGATCAAAAGGCTTGTGCATAATATTGGAGCCTTGACATTTACAGAAATGACCAATCACTTACAATTTAAGGGAAAGCTGTGACTTTTGCTTTTCTATCTGCCACAGAGTAATTACAGGATGTTTGTGGCATGTTTTGCTCCAATTTTGCTTGTGAAAATTGTAACTGGTAACATACAGAGAAATAGCTTTTTTAAAACTATCTCATGAGTAATACATCAGTACAGAAAAGTTGGATGGCCTAGAAATGCTAACTTGTGTTCTTAAAACAAGAATAATTATCAGTAGAGCTGTGTTTTGACCTTTCTGTCTTTGTTTCATGTGTGCTCCAACTACAAATTAATGATTCTTCTCGAATTTTGGCTGTAGATGTAATACCAAAGCATCGCTGATAAATGACTTGAAATTAGATGATGAGGCACTTTTTAATCCTCAGAGGACAAAGGAAAAACCCTTCCCAAACCAGTTCAACATCTCACTACAGTTCCTAAAATATGAACTTCTGCAGCAATTCTGTTCATCTCAGCCGATGAATTAAATGGGTCTTCACTAAAATCCCTTGTTTGAAACAATTGGATGAATTTCAGGCCAAATTATTTAGAGTGCCTAGTATTTTCCTCATGGGAATAGCGCTAGTAACAGTCTCATATGAAGGCCATTAAATTTTTTGCCCTAAATAAATTGAATATGAAAAAAATTCAGAATATTTTGGATTTACCACGCCATCTGCCTTGTGTAGTCTCTCTACCCCAACCCAAACTTATTTCAGTGTGATATAATTTCTTTATTTAAACCAAAGACAAATAGAGGGAAGAGGTCATAACATGAGAAATGACAGAATACATCTCAAGCCGGACAGATGAAGGCCCAGGACCTCCTCACTCCACCTGAACAGTGACAACATGCCACTGGCTTCTCCATCCCACTTTGCCTACAATGAGCACCCAGAAGACATGAGACATGGACAAGGAAAGACCCCAGCTTAAAGTCAAATTTCTATCTCTATGGAAAATTCGCGACTCAAAAGAGGAGTTAAGTTCAGTTGTAGGAGAATAAAAGCATACTTTGGTGCATCTGAGTTTATGGACTGTGAGGGTCAAACACCTTCAGCAAAAAGCTGGGCTGGAATAGTTGATCCAGAAAACTATACAGGTCAAGTCAAGCCAGGAGGTGTCATAGAGGGGGTCATGTGATAAGAAACCCGGAGAGGATGTGGTTCTGCTTTTAAAGATGAAGTGTCCTCAGGATTCAGGCTTTGGAGTATGAGGCAAAATGGTAGCAACTGGGGAGGTGTGACAGATCAGTGAGTGAAGGCACACGTCACCAAGCCTGACATCTTGAGTTTCCCTGGAAAGAAGCACCTCCTGAAAGTTGTCCTATGACCTGTATATACATGTGCATGTGTGTGCATGCATGCATGCATACACACACACATACACACACACACACACACACACACACACACACACACACAAACACACTCAATTAATTGCATTTAAAAATAAGAAAAAAATCTATAATTTGTCTTTGGTTTTTTTTGGTTTTGTTTTGGTTTGGTTTTTCAAGACAGGATCACTCTATAGAGCTCCAGCTTTCCTGGAATTCAGCCTGTAGACCAGGCTGGCCTGGAACCCACCAGAGATCAGCCTGCCTCTGCCTCACAAGCGCTGGGATTAAAACTGTGCACCACTATGCCTTTAAAGGGGTTTTCTTAAGTTTTAAAGTAATAGTAATATATTCTTGAAAGAATAGACGAGAGCACAAATAACGACTTTATTACTAATAACCTTCTTCATGTGAGAGAAAAGAGTGGGAACTCTGGAAAGCAACATTTTCTCATCACTTTGAAGGCAAATGACGTCTTTTGCCGAAAATACGACTTGGGTTTAAAATATATTTTTTAAATAGTTTTGCGTGGCATTGATTCTTCCCTTTCATTAACATCATCCTTGATTTTTGTTTCACAGAAGTCAATGGAGTGGTTAAATGGACTTCACTGCGAGCCAGATCTGGAGTCCTGTGGCCGTGTTTAGTGATAGATGCTCTGGAACCCAAAGGAGGAAGGCACCCAAAGAATGCTGGCCAGCACTTAGTAAGTATTCATTAACCAGCAGCAGCTATTCTTCCTTGACGAGAAGATGAGCAGAGTCTTTCTATCCAGCATCAAAAAGAACAATAAGTCGAGCCTTCAGCTCGTGGGGCCTGAACAGAAGTGAATGGGAAACAGGAGTCACTGTATCATCCTTCTGCTTTAGCTTCCTTCCTGATGCTGAGAATAAGACACTGACCTAATGCAACTTGGGGGAAGAAAGGATCTCTTTGGCATATACATCTAGACCGTCATCCGTTACTGAGGAAAGCTGGGCAAGAAAGTAAGGCAGACACTGATGAATATCTTGCATATCTCCATAGAACCTTCATCTGGCGATGGATGGAGATAGAGACGGAGCCCCACATTGGAGCACTGGACTGAACTCCCAAGGCCCAGATGAAGAGCAGAAAGAGGGAGAATATAAGAAAGGAAGGCAGGATTGCGAGGGGTGCGTCCATCCACGGAGACAGTGGGGGTGATCTAATGGGAGCTCACCAAGGCCAGCTGGACTGGGTCTGAACGAGCATGTGATCAAACCAGACTCTCTGAATGTGACTGACAATGAGGGATGACTGAGAAGCCAATGATAATGACACCGGATTTTGATTCCACTGCATGTACTGGCTTTTTGGGAGCCAGTCTGTTTGGATGCTCACCTTCCTAGACCTGGATAGGGGGCAGGGGCTTAGACCTCCCACAGGGCAGGGCACCCTGACTTCTCTTAGGACTGGAGAGTGAGGGGGAGGGAGAGTGAGGGGATGGTATGGAAATGGGAGGATAGGAGGAGGTGGAAATTTTTAATAAATAAAATAAAATAATAATAATAATAATAAAAAGAAAGTAAGGCAGGAATCTGGAGGCAGTAACCATGAAGGAGCTTGCTGGCTGACTCTAGCTTACTCACGGGCTCTTGCTCGGCTAGTGTTCTTATACAGCCCTGTTCCACCTGCCTATGGTTGGTACTACCTAGAGTGGGCTAGCCCTGATTCTTAATTAATAACCAAGACAAAACCTCGAAGCCATGCTCACAGGCCAATTGGATCTAGACAACTCCTCAAGTGAGGTTTTCCTCTCAGATGACATTAGGCTGTGTCAAAAAGTTACAACTAAAACTAAGATAACCTCTTTCCTCCTCACGTGGTTTCAGATCCACATGTGCTGATATTTATAGAAACTTAGATATAAATGCTCCCATGCTGACTTTATCAAGAGGCTAACGCTCTAGAAATGAAACCATGGCCTGAAGTGGTTCATTATGTAGAAAATACGCAACTCTGTGCCACTGCCACCCTTTGCTTCAGAACCCAGCTTCTTCTGCCTTTCATTTGGGCCGAAGGCCTGTGGCTTTTCAGGAAATTCTCGAGGCTTTCAGCACTGGACTGGAGCCACTGAGTCACCCAGACTGAGCAACTACTGAGTTCTCAGCCTCTCCAACGTGCAGACAGCCATTTTGCACTTCCCAGTCCAACTGACATAAGCTAAACCCCTTCCAAATAGATATTCACTCTGCCAGTTCTATTCTTCTAAGCAACCCTACTACCCCATGCTTATTTTCCTACCTCTATCATAATCATTTTATTCAATACCTATCCTATCTATTTTCTTCAACCACCTTATAGTTGAAAGCTTCAAATATTAGTTACTTCAATTACTGTCTTGTACATCACTATGTTGCCCGTATAAATAGCTAAGCTGGCTTAAATAGTGAGGCGAAACAGGTCTTTAGCTCAAGACACGATTTCTTAAAGAGGGAGTTAAAGAACAAAAATTGTGAGGGCCTTGAAATTCACTTGAGACCATTCTTGCTGCCTTGTTGATCTAGTATTTTGGAAAGCTTTGCCTAGGAAAGCTTTTGTTTTCTCCTTGCCAATTAGCTGATTCCTCCTTTAAGAATCCAGTGAGCAGCTGGCTTGTGGATGCCGCTACCACCGGAGTGAAGGACTTTGGTTTGGGATTATTGTGTGTGGAGGGGGTACATGTGTTTCTTACCATTTCTTACATTCTGACACAATATTTGCTGGCAAAGCACTCAAAAATTGGCAAGACCTATAAACTAGACACTTGAACTACTCTCCCTAGCTATACTAAAAAAACTACCCAACTTTCCAACACTAAAATGTTTTAATACATGCAGCTTATGCAGCTTATTTGGGGGACTACAAAATTTGCCTCTTATTTAGATGAATATATGAGTTATGACCTACTAATTACAAAATAAAGCTCTGAGATCAGAGAAACTGAACAAACCCTAAAGCCGACTGATACATAATATATTCCACATTTGTGTTGGATGGGAGAATACGCTGAGCTATGAAACGCAGGGTCATGACTTGGGTGGAATCAGAAGACTGCAGACTCCTTTTCCAGAAGAGATGGTTGGATACAATGGGCAATGCATTATTACACACACACACACACACACACACACACACACACACACACAATTGGTTAGTGTGGCTTAGATGTGATTTATCTTCCAAAGGCTCAGTCTCAAGGTACACTAAGTCCTTTTAGGATGGATACCTAGCGAAGGTGATTAAGTCCACTCTCAGAAATGGATTGTTGGTGTCCTAGGGAGTGTATCAAGTCTCCTAAGGTTAGGGTCTTATAAAACTATAAGCCTGACTTTTCCCCATTCCCTAGCTTCCTACCTCCCATTTGGGCTCCTGCCTAAGGTCAGTCATTGTGCTTCTTGGCCACTTTTGGGTACAATCACATGATATATGTATGACCTCAAAAGTCACTATGGTTTTGAGAACCATTCAGTCTTCTAAACAATAAAGGAAATTAATTCTACCTATTAGGCCTTCCTTCTGTGTTAATCACGAGTAGAACCATTCACTTTCTGCTCTTTCTCACCAGAGAGAAGTCTACAGCTTGGAAAACATGATGAACTTATTTATTAGTCAAATGGCTGCATTCCATTCAAGAGCACTCAATACAGTATCACACATTATAAACTGATTGAAATTGGAGCAATCTCCAGTTGACAATGCGGTTTTCTTAAAAATACAACTAATTTTAAGTTTATGTTTTACTGAACACATCAAGCAGATCGTTTCCAGCGTCTCTGAAAGTTATATAGTCCTTTTACATATTAAAATAGAAGTGAGAAAATAGATCTTTGGAATCTAGAATCTAAAGCACAGCCTGATAACCTGAAGCAGATTTGGTATGACTCTTTAGACTGTGGATAAAACGCAAAAGGACAGGCCAGGAGTTGATAAAAAAAAAAAAAAAGTTTCAAATTAGTCACATTTGGTGAAAGAAAAAACTAAACACAGGTGGCTGTGATGTTCACACTGTCTAATATTTTTCAGAGCAAAATACATCCTGAAATCCTAAACATTCAACTTCTGAACTCATTTCTAGCGACTGAAAGGGGATTTTAAAATCCAAAGAGGTTGTATTAAACGCGGCTGTTCTTTCGCTCCTTATAAAATACTTTTGCCTTTTGGCAATGGAAACTAGAAATAGGCAGATGTTGAGGATTATCAATGCTTTCGGAGGATCGGGGTTGCTGATCTTCTGTTGGTTTGCGGGGCTTCTTCGGGGCCTTGAGCCCTTTGCCATCCACCCAGGCTTTATTTATCTGTCCCTGCAACTGGAGACAGCAGCTTGGTCGTTAACGTTCACTTCTGATAGGATTCTCGGACTTTGGCCTGCAGAGCATCGCATGTCTTCTTGGCATCACCCAGGAGCATAGCTGTGTTGGGTTTGTAGAAGATCGGATTGTCTACTGCAGCATAGCCAACACCCAGGGACCTCTTCATGACAATGACCTACGAACCAAAGAGAGAAGAGATTCTATTCACCAGGACATGATAGGAGCAAAGTATTGCCTTTCACTGGTTTGGTTGTTGTTTTAAATGTCCATTACTTTTTTTTTTTTTACTTTTATTTGTTTATATGGCATAGGAAAATACAAATGCAGGTATTTGTTATAGGGTACGGTGCAGGTGGTATCTCAATACATGTGGGTATTATTCAATACTTAAGTCAGGTAAAACATGTCTACCTCTTCTGACATTTGTCATGTATTTATTTATGGTGGGAATAGTCAAACTACTCCATTCCAGCTCTGTGAAATATACAAGACATTACTCATAGAACCCAGTTGTGCAATAGCATACAGGATTGCTTTCCCAGGTGTAAAAAAGACCTGTCCCACTATTAATTGTTCAGTACCGATTATTTTTAAATGGATGTTTATGTTACATTAATGCTCATATTTAATCATATTCTTATGCCCATTAGAAGACAGTTCTTATTAAATGTTTATCTGTAAGTGATAAGATCACAGTGATTTTTTTTCATCCTGCACTATTCTCTACGAAGTCTACGAATAACATTTCTAATCAGAAAAATAACACAGTGAGGTCATCCATTTTTCTATGAATAGGCTAAAGAAAACAAACAGTGCACAAGCTTCCACATGCAAAGTCTAACATAAATATAATTGAGTGGGGGAAAAGGTATGATTCGTGTCTATCACTTTAGCGTAAATAGAAAGTTCTTGGACAAAAACATGTCAAAGTCATTTTTCTCAAGGACGGAGCTAATACAATAGAGCATGATTGGGCTTGGTTGCCCGAGAAACACTGACATAACACAGATATACATACTGACACTTATTACAGATTTTGATATCCTGCAAATGTCAAATTGGTTCTTAAGAAATTAAAAGCCTCTGAATGGTCTTCTGGAACATACAATCTACTCAAAACTGGAAGCAGTGAAGATGTGCTCACACATTATATGACATTAGTATAATAATGTGATTTTGAAGTCTTTCAAGTATTGACTACTATATGATTTTATATATATATATATATATACATATATATATACATATATATGCCATACTTACATGAGCAAGGACATTTTGATTCTACTCACTCATCTCAAACAGTACATTTTAAACTCATGTATTTGCAACAAAAGAAACAAAATTAATGGGTAATATACATTGTTGCTATAGTTTTTTAAGTTATATTTTATTTTATTTTAATTATATGTATGTGGGGGGAGTGTGCAAATGCAAACTTTAGGGTCTGGAAGGTGCTGGACCCCTAGTCACAGGTGGTGGTGAGCCTCCCAGTGTGGGTAACTGGGAGCTGAACTCTGGTCCTCCGCAAGAGCAGTAAACACTCTTAACTGCCAAGCACCCCTCTGGTCCCAGTCTTGCTGTACTTCTTGCAATATAAGCATGGTTTCAGAGCAGTAAAGCAATGTCCTTTTCTGGGTCAGAAGAGCATTTAAGAGTGTTTGAATTCTCTAAAATCTAGCAGTGAGCTTTGCGCAGGAGCCGTGTGCATGAGCGAAGTGTCCTTTCTCGTGCCATGTTATTGTTGGGATTTTTAAATCACCTCCCCGTTAGACAGTCCATAACAACATACAAATACCCCATAAAAAATAAATTGGAAAAAAATGTGCTCGTCCTGGTATAGGAAGGCGATGATACTGAATCACTGTCCCAGAGGGAAGCCATCTGCTTCACTGGACTCAATCTGGAATTCGGCCAGACACATTCCAATTACTTACAGCCCTTTCTTCAGCTGGGGTAACAGATTTTTGCTAATCCAGCCACATAATCTCATCTGGTTCTACTCACGATGCAGCATTCACTCGGGTTCTATGGTGGCTGGAGACCAGAAGGAAGCTGGACATGAAGACCTGCCCTCCCCTATGCTTGCAACCCTGAGACTCCTAAAAGGCCTCACCAATTCTCATTGAGTTTTGCGTGTACATATTTCAAGTGACGTTTGATCATGAGAATGAACGTGAGTCTAAAGATGTACCTGTTTAGACTTCCAGACCTCGAGAACTGGCATGCCCGCAATAATAGAGTTGGGATCCTCTTGAGCTGCTGAATTCACAGTGTCATTAGCTCCAATGACAAGAACCAAATCAGTGTCTATATTTGAAGACAGAAAGGAGAGACAGAAAATATAAAACACAGTAGAGCATTGCATTTCTTTATAGGCAAATTAGAGTGATTTATTAACAAAAACAAAACTAAATACTTATAAGAGGCTCATTTGTGCTACACACAGCTTTACCAGAAAACGGCGCTGAGCTAGAAGCCAGCAGTAGGACCTGCACAGAGCTTTCGCATCCTGACCAAAACCTGCTCTATGATGCTTACCCTCCCAGCGGAGCTACCTAATCTGACTTTATAATTCGTTTATTGTCCCCAAATTATCTTGCTATTCACATGATTTTATAAGATCTGAATCCATTTTCAACTCTTAAAATGACCAATTAAGATGCAATCTAATGTCAAAAAAAACCAATGTCTAAAAGTCTGTACTGTATTAAAGCTGTATCCATAATTCCTGGAACTGGTTGGTTTTACACATAATTTAACAACAGTTAAATTTAAAAAGGAGCGTAAAATTAAAATGGCCTAAATTCTCTCTTTAAGGACTATAATTTAAATTACCTAAGGATGCTGCCAGAAATACCATGTGCATCTAGACATACACACAATTCCGTTGGTTTTTTTTCCTCTAATAAACAGTATTTGTGTGTGAGAGAGAAAGAGAGCGAGAGCGAGAGCGAGAGCGAGAGAGAGAGAGAGAGAGAGAGAGAGAGAGAGAGAGAGAGAGAGAAGTTTACAGTGGATTGTTGCCAGAGGGAACTGATTTAATTTTAACAAACATGATCTTGGGCCAAACATCATTACCATTCCACATCAACACAATGACAGCTATAAAGTACAGTGTCTTATCTTATGAAGTCCCAGTACTTATAAAGGAAGAGGGGAGGAGAAGAGGGGAGAGGAGAGAAAGAACACATGAGCTACTTCACTGGTCAAGACTTGGTACAATAGAAAAACTAGCATCTCAGACACCAAGCGCTCATCCGCAGAAGCACTTCTGTAAATGAGGAGTCTGTGGTGAGTGTGTAGTTCAAGGTTACCAGAGTAGGGACCTGGATTCAAAAGCCAGATCTATCCAGGTTCTAGATTCACCTGCGCACGGTGCCCCAGGACTTTCAGCATCCTTCAGTCTCGTGAAAGAATACATTCAACTGTGCGTTTGATAAATTCGTTGCAACTCATTGAATAAAAGCCTTTGCTCATCTAACTGTGGCCTCATGTCTGTTATATTCACATCACTCTCTAATTTCTCGGTCTCCACTAACCCCACAATCCTATTCTAAATGTAGTACCACTTCATGCATAATATCTAAGGGTGCTTAAAGCACCATCATCTCCACTGCTTACCTGGGAAATCGTTGTTGATCTCATCCATTTCCAGCACAATATCATAGGGCACTCCCGCCTCAGCAAGAAGCACGTTAAGCTGACCAGGCATTCGGCCCGCAACTGGGTGAATTCCAAACCTGGACATGAGACAAATGAACAGCTGGCCTAACTTGATAGGCCAAGTGTGCAGAGGTTCCAGCATCCCCTCCGAATCTGCACGCCTTGTTCTTGGCACCTCTGCTTTCTCCTAGCCCTATCTGATTTCCGCAAGCAGAAGGGGAATTTGGTGAGAAATATGGTCATTCTACAAATGCTGAAGTTCGAAATTCAGTGTCTTAGGACTTATAAACTATAGCTTCATAAAACAACACAGTAACTTTGAAACCTTATTCTTCCACGTATGTCTTAGTTACCACGACCTTTCAACGGTATTAACAGATAATATCCCTTCGCATTTAAGGGCATCACATTCTCCCATGGTACTTTCTGATAATCCTAATCTCTTAAAACAGCAAATCAGTCTGGAATGGTTTCCAATTTAAAAGTCAACATTAGTCTATCAAACATTGCCGCCATGTTCATTTTTAGCCCCTATGATAAAAGGCGGAGAAAAAAAATACTATACTCATAGTGTTGAAGGTTCTGTTTTTTCAGAGAATGATACTAGACATCACAAAATAAATGAGATAGTGACACACTGACGTATTTAAAGGATGGAGTACATAACACATGGAGTTCTGTAGTTAAAGCAAAGAGGCTGAAGCATCAAGTGGTTTCTTCCAACCAGACACACTGTTCTTTGTAGATTAATCCTGTCTTGGTCACCATATTTATCTTTTAACACCTGGCACATAGGAAGAGGCCACAAAAAGTGAATAAATTAATTCAGAGAAGAAATGTCATTTGTAGAATCTCTTGGTAGGTATCCATCAAACCTCAGCTTTAACACAGTTAAGAGAGGATAGAGAGATGGGAAAGAGGGCATGAGAAGGGAAAACAACCCCCATTCCAAAGTTTGGTTAGAGCTCCTCATCAGCCCAGAGGCAGGAATTCCAGCACACCTACCATTTGCTGTGAAGGTTGCCTAGAGACAATATTCCTTTTGCATACAAACGTTTCTAATAAGACTGTTAAAGTAAGGGGGCTGGAGAGATGGCTCAGTGGTTAAGAGCATTGCCTGCTCTTCCAAAGGTCCTGAGTTCAATTCTCAGCAACTACATGGTGGCTCACAACCATCTGTAATGGGGTCCGGTGCCCTCTTCTGGCCTGCAGGTATACACGCAGACAGAACATTGTATACATAATAAATAAATAAATAAATATTTTTTAAAAAGAATGTTAAAGTAACAAAGATTCATTGCTATTATTTATATATTAAGACCTAAGCATATAGACCAACCCTCATCAGAGAAGCTTCTTCTTGCAGCAGTGGTTAATACAGAGACCCACAATTCAACAACACGTAGGGAATAAGAGACTTTGAAGTAATCAGCCCTAAGTGGACTATCTACATCACACCCCTCTCCTCAAGGCTCAGGAATGTACGTGGAAGAGGGGGAAGAAAGATTGTAAGAGTCGGAGGTAGTGAATGACGTCAAGGAAATAGCACTTTCCAGGCACAAGAAGCTATTTGCAATTGAGAGCTCTTGGAGAGGGAATGTCAGTTTCTCTAATGGACTGACGTTGAGTCTATCAGTCACATTCCTTAGCAGGCCTCATGCTCAGAACAGCTAGCCAAATCAAACTAAACTCCACACAGTTATTTAGAAGTCTTTGTTGTTTTCTTTGGTCTTCCTTTGTTTAGGAGAAAGAAAGACCATGAAGTTGGATCAGTGGGAAGGTGGGGAAGGACACTGGAGAAGGGGAGGAATACAATCTATACATTGTACGAAATCCTCAGTGAATAGACTACAACACGGGGGGGGAGGGGAGAGACGAACACATATACGGCCCTTACTCTTTTCCTAGACACAAACCCCTATTCATAATAAAGGATGTTTAATAGCACCCCCTTATGCAACCCTTGTCACCTACATGTATATCTTACCAGATTAAAATCCAATCCAAATGATTATCGGAGCCACCCTATAATCCCACTCAGTGAAGCAGAAAGAGTCCGAGAGAGATGGCTCTGCAGTCAAGAGCACTTGCTGCTCTTCCCAAGGACTGGAGGCACAGCTCCCAGGATGCAAGGTTGCTAACAACCACCTATATATAGCTCCAGCTCCAGGGGATCTGCTGCCCTCCTCTGGCCTCCGTACATATTGCACTCATGTGCTCATATTCCCACAGGACCTTAATGCTTACCTTGAACCAACACAAATAACCTAGGATAAGTATAAGATAACATCTAAGACTTTTAGGATTAGGACATGAATGTATGGAGGGAATGTATTATTTAGTCAACCACAAGTAATATTAAAAGCCCATGAACTAGGGTTCTATTTTAGCTGACAACCCAATATACACTCTGTGTTTTTCTTTTAGAAGAACTCAATGCTTAGAAACTCTTTGGTTCCAATTTTTATTTAATTTTAATTTTGTTTTGTTTTATTTTTAATACTGCCTTTGTTGTCTTTAAATTTATCTGTCTACCATTTTTATGCTTGGACCA
Organism: Arvicola amphibius; assembly: GCF_903992535.2. Taxonomy (NCBI): domain Eukaryota; kingdom Metazoa; phylum Chordata; class Mammalia; order Rodentia; family Cricetidae; genus Arvicola; species Arvicola amphibius. The sequence goes on along the minus strand of NC_052049.1, from coordinate 30,061,002 downwards.
AGTTAAAAAAAATCAAGACTCTTGAAATATATTAGCTCTTGTTCTAACATCTTGATTAGCTACAGACTGCATAAAGACACTATTTCTGTTTGGCTGGTTGTGGAGGGTAAATAAGCACAAAGCTAGCCATCTTGTTACAATGGCTATCCCAAAGGGGGATCACTTTATATATCTGTTTGCATAATAATTTATTACACTGAGCTTTAGGGCTCTATGTTTGGAGCAAACTTCACGTAAGATTATTAAAAGAGAATGCCAATGTTTTGAGAGAAATAACAGAACACATTCAAATTTGTAGAAATATATATGCATGCTGATGAGTCAACATGAATTTATAACAATTCTGGCCTGTGGAGCTGGCTAATCTCCAAAGCACGTATTAAAATTAATTGTATTAGACACCGGTTGGCCATAACCAGCAATTTCCATGAACGGACTGGCCAAAGCTCATCAATGCGCCATCATCACATAACGAATATCCAGATCCAGAATTCTAACATAGAAAGACTACCAGCCTTTTAGTTCTTCTCTTTGGGCCATTAAAATGATCCTTTATTACGCACATACTTTAAACACTAAGTCAGCTCTCCCTGACCACAGCAGGATTCTAAAAAGGAAAACCACTGCTAACATGGAATCACAGAGTGGTCACCCACGCACCCTTAACTTTCTTCATCTCCCCCATCCCCTCCTGCACCATCAATACAAGGGGGTATCACTGTGTTCTTCCCACCAGGGGCTCCTTGAGCACAAGAGCCATGTCTTACTAAGCAGTCCCCAACGTCCCGGGCACTCTATTTCAGGCCCTCCATGAAAAGAAGAGGGTTTCAGACAGCATATCCCAAGAATATACACTGACTGATAAAACTTTAAATCTCTTTCTAATGAAAGAATTTGAGGGGCTGAGAGATGGCTCAGAGGTTAAGAGCACTGACTGTTCTTCCAGAGGTCCTGAGTTCAGTTCCCAGCAACCACATGGTGGCTCACAATCATCTGTAATAAGATCTGGTGCCCTCTTCTGGCCTGCAGGGATACATGCAGGCAGATGCTGTATACATAATTAATAAATAAATCTTTAAAAAAATAATTTGGGGTCCGGGTAGCAGTCAGAAGTTTTCATTTGCACAAGCATTTGGACAATTGACTTCTATACCCCTCAGTTTCCTCATGAGGATGATGGAATCAAAAGGAAAGCTTCTACAGGGGATTGTGGGATTTAAATAAGACAGCTAACAAAGAACTTTACCTACAAAGTGCTTTTCACCAGCACCAAACAACTGAAGGACTTCATAACTGTGGTTATTTGAATAAGAATGGCCCCCAAGCCAGGCAGAGGTGATACATGCCTTTAATCCCAGCACTCAGGAGGCATAGGCAGGTAGGCAGGTAGAGCTCTGTTAAGTTTGAGACCAGTCTTGTCTACAGAGTGAATTCCAGGACAGCCAGAACTACACACTGAGAAACCATGTCTTTAAAAAAAAAAAAAAAAAGAATGGCTCCTAACCCCTATAGACTCATATATTTGAGTGTGCTTGGTTATCAGGGAGTGGCATTACTTGAGAGGGATTAGAAGGTGTGGCCTTATTGGAGGAAGTGTCACTGAGGGTGGACTCTGAGGTTTCAAAAGCCCAAACCAGACCCAGTCTCTCTCTCTCTCTCTCTCTCTCTCTCTCTCTCTCTCTCTCTCTCTCTCTCTCTCTCTCTCTCTCTCTCTCTCTCTCTCTCTCTCTCTCTCTTTTCCTGATGCCAGTGGATTTGTGGATTCAGATGTAGAACTCTCAACTGCTTCTTCAGCACCATGTCTGCTTGTAGGCCACCATGCTCCCCACCATAGACTAAACATCTGAAATTGTAAGCAAACCCCAATTAACTGCTCTCCTTGAGTTTCTGTGCTCATGATGTCTCCTCACAGCAATAGAATACTGGCTATGACAATAACCCAGCACAGCAATTGCACTAGTCTGCTCAAATACACTTAGTAATAGAAATGCTCATTGTACTCAACAATTAAGTGTATATTTTCTATGCTCACATATTCCAAACCAACATGCATTTTTACCTTCAACAAATGTTAGGGGTTTTTTTTAGTAACATTCTAGGTTGCTTTTCCAATTTTTACCTTGAAATGCTAATGTAGTATATAGTAAATACTGATATGGTCTCCCAAAAGCCAGAAGGTCTTTGTACTTGCAACAACAAAAAAAAAAAGAGAGAAATGATACAATCAATATAAATTAAAATCAATAATAACAAACATTAGACTCACTGAGAACTTTGTAATAACTAATATTCAGAGGCACGTCAATTTTCAGAAGTCCGCAGTTAACCATTCAATAGATACCAGTAGGCAGAAAAGTATTGCTTTGTTTGACAGACACAGCAAACAACATCACCAAAGTCAGAATAATCTCTGAAAGTATCTTCCACACTTTCTGTCACTTTTGTCTTTCAACTATGAGAATTATAGTCTTTGGTGGAAACATATAACAAAGAAACTACTCAACAATTAAAAATAGGCTCAAGTCCTTTGGGGGGGAAATGGGGCAATCTACTCTAATGAAACAACCCAATCTGTTGGGTTTTAATTATTCGAAAAAGAACAAAAACAAGTAAGAGTGTACACAGAACTATTCATGGACATCTAGTAACTGGATAAAATCTGGGAAGGGAGCAATTCAAAAGTATCATTTTTTTAAAGCTTCTTTTGTAGTCAACAATGATATAAACCCCGTTCTTACAGCTTTTTGCAACTCTACATTAGATTTCAAATACTGCACGTTTTAAAGGAGACAAAACTCCATCTTCACACAACAACATGAATTCCCATGATCACAGGCTTTGAAGACGATATGTCCTAACCAGGGTTCACTGTAGCAGTTGGTCTTGGACATGTGGAGCTATTAAAGATTATAAAACATTCCCTCCACATGGGTCCTACCACAACTGTTCAAATAAATCCTATTTTCCTTTTGACATTATGGAAATGTCTGTCTAGGTCAGCTATGAAACACGAAGAATGGCTTATTGAATTGAGCATTCTAATTCAACAACCAGACAAAGAAACTAAGTCCACTGGGGCCCCTTCCTAGTGCTTCTAGAATTTTCTCCAGCTTGTAGACTCAAAATTTCAAATACTGAAAGGCTCTGTAGGCGATTTTGTTTGCTTTGTTCTTTGCTTTTTTTTAAGATGTACTTTATAACCTTCAACCACTCAGTTTTAACTCCTTATATTCACTGTGCAAAATAATTTCTATATTTAGCATCTTTGAAGGGTTAACTTCCTTTACGTTATGGAATTTTCATCTTAAAAACAAATTGTAAAATGGGGGCAATGCAGATGACAATAATTTGGAATTCTGCCTTCCCAAAGCCATTGCCTCACAATTTTCTAAGTATTTTGGGGACTGGTAGATTAGTAACAAGACAGAAAGAAAAGTAAAAAGGGGATTCATTTGCTGAAAACCTACTTCTATTTTACAGCCATAGATACCTCTAAATCATTAAAACTGTTGTCATGGTTCCTAACAGTGGGAGTGGGGACCATCTCTGACTCTTTTGCTTGCTTTTGGGACCCTTTTCTCCTACTTGGTTGTTTTTTTTTTTTTTCGGCCTTGCTATGAGGGTATGTGCATAGTCTTTTTGTAACTTGGCTGACATCCCTGGGAGGCCTGTTCTTTTCTGAAGGGAGAGGGAAAAGGAGCAGATGGGGTAGAGGGGAGGAGGGGAACAGAAGAAGTGGAGGGAGAGGAAACTGCAGTCAGGAAGTAATATACGAGAGAAGAATGAATGAACGAATGAATGAATGAACTGTTGTCATAAATACTTGTAATTTTATGTTGCCCCTGTATCCATTTGGAAGACAGGGCTGTTATGTTCAAGAAACACAATGTAGTTGTTTGAATGTAATTGGCCCCCATAATCTCATACAGAGTGGCACTATTAGGAGGTATGGCTTTGTTGCAATAGGTATGACCTTGTTAGAGGAAGTGTGTCACTGCGGAGGTGGCCTTTGAAATCTCCTATGCTCAAGCAAAGCTCAGTGTTACAGTTCACTTCCTGTTGCCAGCAGATCAAGATGTAGAACTCTCAATTCCCTCTCCACCGCCACGCCTGCCTGCCTGCTGCCATATTGGCCATGATTAAATGGAGACGGAAACTGTAAGCCAGTTTCCACTGTTTCCCTTTAGAAGAGTTGCTGTGGTCACGGTGTCTCTTCACAGTACTGGAAACCCTAAGACACACAGCTTAGTCATCCGTTACATTCTCCAGCTTCCTGTTTACTCCTCCCTGAGGCTGATCCAGGTTCGGCTCTGTAGATCTGAAGATATACTGCAGTCTCGCTGCGGCCCATAGACTCCTGTCCACTTCCTCTAAACTCATGAACAGGCAGAACTCCTCACAGAGGAGTTTGGATACTGCCTTGGACCCAGCAAAGACCTGGGCTTGATATTCTCTCTCTCTCTCTCTCTCTCTCTCTCTCTCTCTCTCTCTCTCTCTCTCTCTCTCTCTCTCTCTCTTTCAGCAAAGAAAAGACCTGGGCTTAATGTCCCTTCTCTTCTCTCCCCTCTCTCTCTCTCTCTCTCTCTCTCTCTCTCTCTCTCTCTCTCTCTCTCTCTCTCTCTCTCTCTCCTCGGCTGCTGACTAAACATGATAGTTTCCCTATCTTCCCAGGTGGCCTTAATCTATGGCCTTCTTCTCTCTGGAATTTATACGTAATGAACCATTTCTTTGATGTCACAGAAATCATTAGACTTCCTCCTCTGTGTGACCCAGCCAACACGCCCTCTTCACAGTAGGCCTCTCCTAGGGACTGCTCACTGTGATAGGCATTTACTGGGCATATATCAATCAAGAGACACAAGGGCAAGCAACCTGTTAGGAATCAAGGTCACAGACTGGCCCCTCGGGCATCAGATCATCCATCAGGGAACAATGTCATATGAAAGGCACACTACAAACAACCGTTGTGCTGTCTACCCAGGAGCCCTGCCAGGACAGGGCTAAGTTTAAAAGCACCTTTCTAGCAGAGACACTAAAGACAAATTAGAGGAACATCACACCTTAAGAGTGAAATTAGACCTTAAAGATCCTCCTAGGACGTTCAAGCCATTCTAGGAGAGGAAACCGTTATTTGAAGTTACACCATTTTATAGACAGAGTGATCTGTCACGGAACGTGTTAGAAACCCCACCGTAAATGTGAGAGATAGCCCTTCAAGGACCTCCAAATTCTATATTTGCATGCGACAATAACCTGTTCTGAGGAGGACCCATGGAAGTAATAAAAGGATTCGTTACTAGAGTCAATGGTTTTAAAGTTTACTTGTACATTTCTCCTGTGGACAGCATGGCAGGTGGACGGAAAGAAAACGTCTTGTGGTCTATCAAATACTTGTCAGAATTTTTGACTGGCAGTCATAAGTCCCTTAAAAACACAAGGAGAAGGAGATGTTTAGGAATAATTTTAGTAAATTGGTTTGAAACAAAATCCTTCTAAAATATGAGGTCAGCATAGTAAATGTTACTCAAATCATCTTCGGTCACCACCAACTGTGTGGGGCTAGTCCTTTCATCTCAAGAGAATCATGGTAATGAGATTTTAAAAAATCTTCATGACAAGGCAGCTGCTGTCCACAAAAATCAATCACTGTAACAGACCACGCAGCCACTCTCTCTGGTGAGGCCTCTCAGGCTAAGCACGGATACCGCACTTCTAAAATGTCGAGCATTATTAGAAGTTCAGACAAAGTCACTCATACAACTCCAAATGAAAAGAAATACTTCATTTAATTTCCTATGGCTTGCCAGCATGGGGATAATGCTTTGTACCTTCCTTTCTTCATGTGAGGGCAATTAAGAGCTAAACTGCTACTCTGGTTCTGAAATCTGGTATTCATCCATATTCTTTCCTTCCTCGGGGAGGAAAATATGTTATGCAAGTCAAAGAGCTTGCGAAAGTGTCTCAGGGGCACAATTTTTCTAACACAGAATAATGGACCCTGTTCTGCGAATGTGCGTGAAGAGATGCTTGACAGTCTGCAGACAAGCTTTCCGTCTCTCCATGTCGCATACAGCATTGGGCTACTCAAAGAGATGACGAGTCCTCTGAGTGGACCAGGTACGACAATCCCATTTGAATGATAACACTGTCCTCCGTCTTTCTCACACCAAGATACAGCCTGGACTTTCTATAACTCAGCTGAGTCCAGTTATCTAGCTCAGAGTGACAACTTGCGACGACTGACCCTACTTCTGTTCCCAAAAATAATTAACAAGACCGTGAATGATCATATGAGAGTGAAAATTAAACTTCCCTTTCTGACCAGTGTTCTAGAACATTACCTTCTGGCATACCGTGGTCGTTTAGTTAAAAAAAAAAAATTATACGTAATTTCACCCATTTGCCTGGATAATAATCCTGTTGGATGCTCCTGGAATGCAATAGCTAACGAGCACCGTGAAATGACAATTAGCAGCGAGGTTCAGAAGAACCTGGAGATGAAATAAGAAGAGGACTTCTATTCACATGGCTCTGTCCACACGAATCTCATTGAAGAAGTAGAATGAACTGAGTTTATTATAACTAATCTTGAACCAGAAGTCAGAAATTACCCCATGGTCAGAAACACTGACTTCATCCAATGAAAGTGCTCTTTCTCGAACTGCTGGCATGCCTGCGGGAGGAGTGGGGTGGGGTGGTGGGCCAAAGGAATGAGTCCTGGAGAAGACATTACAAAGTGCCTGAAATCCTAACTGTTACCACAGACAGTCTTCGCTACACCGATCTGGAGAGAGCAGAGGACCGTAAACCACCAAATGATCTAGAGAAAGGGCTGCGACTTCCAAAACTCTTCCCTGGCACCCCTAATCTGGGGGATGGCTGACAATCCCATGCAAACAGCTCAGATCTACATGAATGCATGTACTTGCTTTGCTTCTCCTTCCTCTCTGACGCCAAAAGTTTACCCATTGGCACAACTGCACAAATAACCTCCCTCCCAACCTCTTCCTACTGTGTTTTTCAAGCAGGCAAGCCAAGTGCAAAGTAGCAGAAGTACTAGCTAATTTATGACTACCAGCTGTAGCTAGAACTGACCCAGTGGGCTATGATAACACGCTTCTTCCTCTTTTCGGTTAGCATTTGGATTTGCAAGTTATAAATGTCCCCCACTTCAGTATTGAATTCTGTAATCTATGTCCCAACCTCTCAGTGAATGCAAAGCCCTGCAGCACTGTGGTAGTTTGAATGACAATGGCCCCCATAGGGCTTGTTGTATGTTTGAATGCTTAGTCCCCCATTAGTGGAACTGTTTGGGAAGCATTAGGAGGTGTAGCCTTCTTGAGGAGGTGTACAGCTGGGAATGTTTTTAAAAACCCATGCCAGGCCCAATCTCTCTCTCTCTCTCTCTCTCTCTCTCTCTCTCTCTCTCTCTCTCTCTCTCTCTCTCTCTCTCTCTCTCTGGTTATTTAGGGCTCTTAGTTACTGTTCCAGCATCATGCCTATCTACTCCCTGCTATTATGGTAATGAACTCATGAACTAACCTTCTAAAACTGTAAGAATCCCCCAACCAAATGCTTACTTTTGTAAGAGTTGCCTTGGCTGTGATTCTTCACAGCAAAAGAACAGTAACTAAGTCAAGCACTACAAAATTAGATGATTTGTTCACTGATCTCACCCCAGACCCAGAATAGAGCCTGGAGCACAATACTACAAGGTTGTTTGTTCAGTGATTGGTCATAAATATGAACAGCCATGCCTTTAAAAAAAGAACACAGTAGAACCATCATGAGACCGCCAGATAACGTTGCTCTACTAGGTCATCCGCCTGGCCCATGTCCTTTCCCTTCAGAAGCATGCGCCTTTGTAACACCGCAGACCTACATGTGGCAGCTCTTCCTGGACCCTAAACATGACACAGCATAGGAAGCTGGACTCTGCCTGTTTGAATCTAGGTCAGAGATCCAAGCTAGTCCACCTTTAAGTGTGTTGAGGAATCAATTTCTCAGAAAAAGAACACATATTTAAACCTATAGCCACACTATATAAAATTATAAAACACTAATAAACTGCAAGTACCGTAGGTGACTTGGTGTGTTAGATGAAGTAGTATACACACACGCATGCGCGCGCACACCACACACACACACACACACACACACACACACGCATGCGCGCACACACACATGCACACACACACATTTATTTTAAACCTAAAAACGAAAACAGTCCATGTTATTAGTACAGATAACTGAAAATGTTGCCTGAGCAGCATCCTGCTTTATACGCCTGGATCTATTCGTTTTCCCACCACATACTAAAGGAAATTTATTCAGATATTTATACTTTCTTTTTCTTCCTAGCTGTGAGACTGGGAGCTGAGCTTTATAGTTTTATATTATCAATACCTAGCAAATAAAATGTTATTGATAAGCTGTTGATAGATACTGCTTAATAGTAATATAAATTTTAAAAAAAAAAAGGCTGGAGAGATGGCTTAGCAGTTAAGAGCAGTTGCTGCTCTTCCAGAGGACTGGGGTTTGATTCCCAGGACCGACAACCATCTGCACTCCATTTCCAGAGTATCTGATGCCCTCTTCTGACCTCCACAGGCATCAGGCATGCATATGGTGCTTAAATATACATGCAGGCAAAACACTCATTCAAATGAAATAGAATTAAATTAAACTTAAAAGTAACATATAACATCAATCAGTCAATCAAAGAAATCAAAAAGTATTTCCACAAATTCAAAAGGGCTTCTACAACAATGCAAGTGATAACACTTTAGGGAAAGAAAATCAAGTATTTATTAACTACAAATAAAAAGAATACAACTTTCTAAGATTTACTCATTAGAAATGTGATTCCTGTCATATAATCAATCCAAAGTTTGGGAAGTAAAGAGAAAAGGAATACCTGTGCTCTTGCACTTTAAGGTTTTTGTCTTGAAAAAAAAAATCAGCATGAGTTTTGTAAGCTGACTGAACAACAGAGAATCAAATGATACTTTAAGCACTAAATTTCCATGAGACTGGTGACCAAACATGAGTTCTTGTCCTGAAACATCGTGTGCTTCATTATAATCTCAAGCCTTTGTGGACATGTTATGACTGTGGCCAAAGTAAAGGAAACCAGCAGTGTCTCTGAACCAATCATAGGCCTTGAAGCCAGACAGACTGTTTGACAGATGCAGTTTCTCTTGGCACCACTTGGGCGTAACTAATTGATGACAATCGTATGTCCATACTGGCACGTCTCCACAGGGGATGGGTATGACTATATCACCGCGTCTGGATGCTCGGCATGTTGGGGTCCTGAGGCACAGAGACTAAAGCCAGAGGCCCGCAGCTGCACTTGATGAACAATGTGGGAGCTGCAGAGTGATGGAAGGGTTAAATTACCACAAACTGTAAATACAGATTTATTTCATTAAAATACAAGGTAACTGCTGCAGCCACCTCCCACTCGGACAGACATGTGCCTGTCTAAAAAAAAAAAAAAAAAAAAAAAAAGCTACAGCGTGTGTGTGTGTGTATACACCTTGTCAATAAAACTTCCATTTCTCCTACAAAAAGATTCTAACATGCAATGAAGCAAAATTGAAGTTTACCTGATTTCCTTTAATTAAAGAAAATCCACACAGATATTAAACTGGAAAAGTCTGACAGACCACTGTCACCATGTTTGTAAGAACAATTCCCTTCCATTTCATTCAAAATACAAAATTCAAAATGTTCTATTCAAAGCCTGTGCTGAAAATTCAGCAAATAATAGTAAAAAGTACAATATGTAACTTCATTTTCAATATGAAAGGCGGATGAACATAGACCAGTGTTGTTTTAGAACTCACAACAAGAGAAATCAGACTAAGCAATAATTTTATTCTGATCCTACATTATGAGTTATCAACAAATTTGATTACTTTTAACAAGGGTTTTCAATTATACAAGACTATAGGGTGTTTTTATGAAAAGGTTTCTGTTATATCCACAAGATCGTTTCAGTAAAAGAAAATTTATAGCTGAAAATCCCCTTATGGATGTATAATTAGATCTCTCATGAACCTTAAATAATTACTCTTCCTATGCAGAAACCATTCTGTACAGCAGTAGTTCATATATACCATCATGGATAAAACTCTCATTTTAACCTGATTAAAAACTAAAAGTTCATGTGCCTGATATCTTTTCAGACTTGTTCATCTCTCTCATCCGTTTCCCTAACTTCTTTCAAGTCACTCAACAATCACGAGGGTTTTTCTCAGGGGGGAGAGGTGTGTGTGTGTGTGTGTGTGTGTGTGTGTGTGTGTGTGTGTGTGCGCGCGCACGTGCATGTGGTAGTGTGTGTGCACATAGGTCAAAAGTCAAACTCAAGCATCACAATCTTACCTCACAGGAACAGGATTCCCGACTCGGCTAAGCTGGCTGGCCGGTGAGCACTAGAGTCCAGCAGTCTCTACCTCCTCAATGCTAGGCTCACAAGCACACACCACCGTGCCCGCCTTTTTACACAGGTGCTGAAATTCAAACCCAGGTCCTCACGCTAGTGCAACAGGCACTGTGCCCACTAAGCTACCTCTTCGGCCCTTCAGATTATTACTTTCGAGTCTGCTCTCACTCCTCTAACACAGAGTTGCTTTGCTAAGCTGTCTTGTTCACCTGAGCAGCCAGAGAGGAATGCCAAATTAAGGACTCCCCTGGCTGAGGAGAGCCAAAACATGAAAGCCGTCTTCCATGTGCTCTTTTATTATGATTGCCACTCACCCCCTAAACGTTCACATGGTGATGGGAGGCGTTACTAATACATCAGACTTTTTCACATGTGGGCTGAATAAAGAAAGTAGTTTCTTCTTTAGGAGACTCATACAAGGCTCTTTAACACATCCTTTTCTCTTGCAGGCTTGCAAGTGCATTTAAATGGCAAGACTATGGCTAAAAAGAAGGCACAGCTTAATAACTGATGTGAAAATAAGAATGAGTAACCAAAACTGAGCTCTTTCTTTATACTTTGATGAAAAACTAATGTCAAAGACTTTTCTCATCTTCAGTTACTTTAGATCAGCACCAAATATGAAAATTCTCCACGTTACAACAATGCTGGTCCCTCCCATCATAAAACAGCACTTTGATTCTTTCTGTATTTAAAAAACACAGCTATAGGTTTTAGGAAGGGATGGGGCAGAAGTGATAGAGAAAAGGGTGGAGGAAAAAGGAAAGGAAGAGGTAAATAAAGTTCAGCTGACATTAAGACCAACAGAGTAACCTCTGATCTTATGGTCTGTGCCTCTTTTATAATCATAAGTGGATAGGACATTCAAAGAGCAAGATGGAGTCTCCATCCAGTTTGGCACACATTCTCTGACAAGTTTTAGGTGGTTCTAGGTCCCCTGTTGGGTTTATTTTCTTATCGTCTGCCCAAAGACAAAAGCAAAAGGTTGACATCTAAAAGGAATTATCGTTAACAGACATTATCAATCCGGTCAACAGACATTAGCATCCTAGTGAACTAACTCCATGCAATGAATTATTGTGTGTCTCTGATTTATGGTACGAAGTCAATGCAACTGCTAGTGAACCCACAAAATGAACAGCAGTGTTCCCATGAGGGAAGACGCCCAAGAGCTCATACTGTCTTTGCTAGATGCGAACAATGTCCCTTAATGGGCACTCCAAGGCGAAAAGAACATAAGCACAGCATTCAACAGCCATCAAGTCCTTCATACAAAAGCCCTGGTTTTGTGCTCCTTGAGACCAACGGGGAAGGATCTAGGCATGCCAGTCTCCTCCGCTTAGCAAGCTCCCAAGAGCATCCGACGCTCACGGGGCAATTGAGTTACAGTTTTCAAAAAGTCCACAGCTTCGGAAGAGCATTCCAACAGTCCTTCCCACCCAAGCAAGAGCTTCAAAGCTAGGTCAGCAATAAGCAGCCTATAGGCTTCTTCAAACAAACAAACAAACCAAAACCCTCCTTTGGAGGCCTGACATGAAAGAAAACACAAACTAGCGCAACTCACACTCTTAGCACAACCTTACCCCCAATCAAAGCACAAAGAAACAATTTCTGGCTATTCCCATCCATAAATGTCCTGGAATTTGGAACAATAAAGTTTCTCCTTCTAAAATGAGTCGGCCAGATGGAAGCAGCAAAACCTAAGCAGAGAGGTTTGGTGGCGCTCTGACGACTTCATCACCTTAGGCTACTTGTCTCACCTTGAGCAGCAGTCATCTTTTTAAAGAACCGTCAACTCCCTTTTCTTCACACCCAAATACTTACACACAATGCTCTCACCTGACTTTCTTGCCTTGCTCGGTAAGCATCTTCACCAAATCAGCAATGGGGTACTGGGCTTTGGCTGCGCAGAGGCCATAACCTGCGAGGCAACATTAAGAACAAAAAAGAATGTGGCTTATCTTTGAAATGTTATGGATTAAAACCTCTGTCTTGATCAAAATGTATTTCTATGCCAACATAGGCAGTAAACTAGTCTAAGTGAAAGCATCTTTATTATAAATAAGTCTTTAAAAAAATTTAAAAATTAAAAATTTCATTAGTGTATACTTTATGCTTATATTTTATATTTTATTATTATCCCTTATATGCCTTTTTTGTCTAATGAGAGACAGAAACCCAGTGGATCCAGATGGGAGGGGAGGCGTAGAACAACTGGGACAAATAGGGAAAGGAGAAACTAATCAAGATACGGGGTATGAAAAAAAAAAAAACCTTTTCAATAAAAGAAATTAAATGTAGGACAGAAAACAAAAATCATGGTCTTATAACATCTAGGGAATCTGTTCAAGAAAATACAGTCATTCATTACACCTTTCCATAGATTTTTCAACAAATATTTTAAGTTATTTCTTAAAGTTTAAATAAAGCTTATTTATTCAGAAGAAAAACATAATACTGAATTTGAAACTAATGACCACCTCCTCAATCTCCCAATAAGTCTCATGCTACAGAATGACCCTGCTGCAATCCATGCACACACTAGTCTATGCCCCCGCTACAATCCATGCACACACTAGTCTATGCCCCCGCTGCAATCCATGCACACACTAGTCTATGCCCCTGCTGCAATCCATGCACACACTAGTCTATGTCCCTGCTGCAATCCATGCACACACTAGTCTATGTCCCTGCTGCAATCCATGCACACACTAGTCTATGTCCCTGTTGCAATCCATGCACACACTAGTCTGTGTCCCTGCTGCAATCCATGCACACACTAGTCTACGCCCCCGCTGCAATCCATGCACACACTAGTCTGTGTCCCCCCGCTGCAATCCATGCACACACTAGTCTATGCCCCCGCTGCAATCCATGCACACACTAGTCTATGCCCCCGCTGCAATCCATGCACACACCAGTCTATGCCCACTCTCATGTGATTTTAAACTCTGAATGTGTCTTTAATGACATTGTAGTCCTGTGGATTCTTCCTGGCTTTATTACTATTCTTCCAAAGCCTTGACTAGTTTTTCCCATTATCCTCCTTAAATATCCAAGTCTTTCCATGAAGCTTTCAATTTGTCCCTTACCTCAGCTTAAATCCTAACTCACCCAGGGACTTCAGCCATTGTGCTCACCCTGCCAGTGGAGCGCTAGCAGCATCACTGTACAAACTTAGTGTCGAAGGAGGACAAGGAGGAGGAGGAGAAATGAAAACCCTTCTCCTCCAACTCTACTCCCATAATAAAAAAAATAGTCCTTCCTTCCTGCAGTTTATGTAAGTATAACCAAGAATGTCAGTCATCTCTCTTTACCTTTAACCCTAAGATTATGCCCATGCCACCTACAGTGACCCATTTCTCTTCCTTCTTTTCTAGCCCTTGCTTCCGATTGCCACCCTTCGGTCTAGCTATCACGTCTGCCTTCTCCTACCCACAACACTGCCTACCCTCTAAGGCTCAACACAAATCCTAACTTCCCTTCAACCCTTCTTAGATTCCTCATGAGAAAAAAGAATTCTACACGGTTCAGTTTCACCACTGCCCTAACATGCTTGGCTTTATTTATCTCTCCCTCCGACTTCTGCACTGGGATAGCCAGTGCCGAGAGGGACGAGACTGCCCTCCATGTCTTCATACCTCTGCATACAAGCACAGCTTCTTCAGAGGGCACGCCGTTGCCTTTTAGTTAGGACAATCCACTCTGCGGGGTGTGCCCCATACATTACAGTGCATTTCCACACACTAACTCAGCTCTGTCACAACCAAAATCCACTACTCAGAAGTCTTGAAAAGTAATACATTGCATTTATCAAATTTGTCTGACATTTGCTATTTTTAATCATAGTATGTTCTCAACCAGTAAATTGCCATACATCAACTCAGTACGTAGTCTTTCCTCATGAAAACCTCCTATAATGGCATGCTAGAGTTAAAATCTTAATCTGACATTCTCTGGCAAGCATGAAAAACTAAGCTAAGGCTTACAGGTTAAAAACTGAAACCAAGAGAGAGTAAATGGCTTGGTCTGTGTCGTGCAGACCGTTAGAGGCAAAAGTAACTAAGTACAAGGGTGACATAGTGGGACTCCCATGACAAGTTCTTTCCAGTCTATCACTTCCAGGATGACAGCTCCAAGATGAGCTCTTTCTCCTAAGTCACACTGTCCCATCTGATCAGAAACCACTTATTATACAGGTCAGTTTAGCCATTGTCGTAACACACTTGGCGTTATTTTTTGCCCAGCGTAATCCTAGCAATGATCTAAACATTTGTCCTCATGCCCACATACGACTGCGCTTCTCATCACTCATCACAGAACTTCACTTCGCAACAGAAGGAGACCATTGCAGAAAACCACAAAGAGACTAATGCTTAACTGAGTCTGATGAATGGGCCCGACACTTCCACATGCTATACCTAATGTAAACTTATAGACCCTAAAATTAACCATAAACAAGACTCAACAATAACTTCATATGTGCACAGAGTTCAAAAAGATGGCTACATGTTACATCAGTTGATAGAATGTTTATGTTATTTCTGAATAGTAGCCCAAACTGAGAGTTCTCTATATGACCATTAAGTTGCTATGGTTTCCATTATGTTTCAAAAGGGCCATGGGCCCTAGAAGAAAATCTACTACTATCATGCTGCTAACTGGAATAGAATTAGATTGACTCCTGAGGATTTATTTTTGTTCCCGTACATAAATGCATCCCTCAGCCCTCCTTGCACCGTGAAGAACACAGTGACTCACAGATGGTCAAGGTGCAGAGCATAAGGCTGCAGAATGCTCAGTTAAGTGGGACTTATTTCCTATAGCCACTCTTCCCAAGACTCCTGGGGATCATGGCAGAAGGGAGAGGAAGCCTCAGTCAGAGTCGGCAGTGGTGGGTGGTTACAAAGAAACATTCTCTTCTGGGCACAGCAGGGCAAGCTGCACACACAAATTCACAGTGGTTGTCACAGCATGAGAGAAGCCTATGCGAATCCAATCCAGACCACATCCCGACATGAAGATGGGAGCTGAGCGTGAAACCCCACTGGTAGCAATGGGGTTATTGGCAGCTGTTAGTTGCGAAAGACAGGGCTCCTGGGGAGTTAGCCATGCTCCAGAGGAAGACCACACATCCACTAATACTTGGGTAACACAGATGGCTCTTAATGAGGTAAGAGCAAAACAAAACAAAGCAAAACACAAAGTTGGGTGAGTAGAGAAGGAACATGGATCTGGGAAGAGATGGGGATGAATGTGCTCAAACCTGTGGGAAAGTCTCAAAGAACTAATACAATTTTTAATGAGGTTTCAATTTCTCTTTCCCATATTACTCAATGTAATCAATTGCAACACCCATGCAGCGTAAATTTTACTTCTTTACCTGGAGTAATAACAATGCTATTAGCTTCCCGGATCATCTCAACTGCATTGTCTAGGTTGATTTCTGTATGTGTGCCAGAAATTTCCATCGGTTTTCCACCAGCTGTTGAAGATGTACCATAGCCTCCAAGAATCACATTAGCCAGGGAGCGATTCATTGCCTAAAAGGCAAAATCAATCACCTATGAGAGTTTGGCTATTCTTTCAGAATACCATGAAGTTTATGTGGATGAAATTCAACATCATTTTAAAGGAATTTATTTAACTATTTAAAAAATTTTAGCCAGACTGGCTTCTAAAATTAGTTCAGACCGTAAATAACAGAGACATCTGAGAACCATATCAATTTTCTAACCATGTCAATTACATGCTAATATGGTTTCAAAAAATGTTAAACAAATATTTTAATGCAAATTAAGTGTAAAATGTAAAAATGAATGAAAATTTTAGATGTGCTATTATCATCTAGACAATGAATAAGCAACTTCTCTCTCCATATTTAAATGTACTTCATCGGAGTGAAAGAGAACCAGAGATATTTATTTGTAAGAAGAAAAATGTCCACGAAATGACCTCATCTATCTCTTCAGTAGATTCTGCTACTGCATACAAGCTGTCAGAAGACAACCAGAAGGAATTCCAATTGGTAATTACACATTTCGTTAAAACTCCACAGTCCTTTGCACTCAAGGGGGGAAACGTGGGCGTGGACACTCTCATTTCCAAACCTATTACAGCTCATGAGATCCTGTACCTGGTTATCATGGAAGCAGATGGACTCGCCATTCTACATGATCCTAAAGGCTCCGCCTACAAAGTGGTGGATGAGCAGGTGGTTTGATTTCAGTTTGGGCCCACCCTTTTCACTAGTAAGATAACCTCAGGAGGAAATACAGACAACAGCACCTCTTATTCCAGGTGTGCTCATTTATAACCATCCAAGAACGACCCTTACAAATGCCCCCAACTGAACCATAAGATAAAAACAGGTCTAGTTTTATGAAGAACAGCTGGGGGGGGGGGGGAGGTGGTAAAAGGAGAGAAACTAAATGTTTTAGGGAAGAAAACACATTTTAAGAATTCAAATGGCCTCCTGTTTTAGTTGGGGTTCTGTTGCTGTCATAAAACACCATGACTAAAAGCAACTTGGGAAGGAAACGGTTTATTTTGCTTACACGTCCACATCAAAGTCCATCTCTGAGTTAGTTCAGGACAGGAACTCAGGCCAGGACTGCTTTCTTATGGCACCCAGGACCACCAGCCCTGGGGTGGCACCACCCATAGTGAGCTGGGCCTTCCCACACCAATCATCAATCAAGAACAATGCACCACAGGTTTGCCCACTGACTAATCTGGCGGGGGCATTCTCTCAATTGAGATTTCCTCTTTCAAAATGACTCTTGCTTATATCAAGTTAACACAAAACTAGCCAGCACACACACTATTCATGAATCAAAGTGTTTTATATGGAGAGAAAAAAAACTCAAAAACCATTTAAAACCTATTTCAATGGTTATAGTCCACCCACTATATTACTTAAAAGCTTACAGTTATTAATCTATTACTTTGTTTCAATGGCAATACTCTATTTAAAAAGTTTTTAAAAAAGTATTTAGAAATCTTCAATAATGCCACATCAGAAAAAATTTAGGCCATCCATACAACAATAACAACCTTACAGAGACAGTTGTACAGCCAGGGAGGTCTAGCAATACGAAAGAGTGGAGAAGGAATGTGGAAAAGAGCCACACTTTAATAAATAACGTAAATTTCAAAGATGATGGATAAGGGGATAAGAGAAAGTTTGATGTTTTGAATTAACATCCTAATCCCAGCCTGGCAGGAAGTTTATAAACTCCTGAATTAAAGCTGAAATAGTCATAACTGGGACTCCCCAAACATTCAATTTTTGCTGTCTATAAATCTTTTCCAGTTTTGATTATAACATTCAGAGATTCAATTATCGAAAACTAAGTTACTAAACTCTTGCCATTAAAAATTAATTTTTAAAATCTATTTTGGGGGCCGGAGAGAAGGCTCTGTGGTTAAGAGTGGTAGCTGAGCAAGCATGAAGACAGGAGTTTAGATCCTAGTTACCACGCTCACCTCCTACCCAAAAAGCTGGGCATGGTCCCACATACAACAGCAACCTCAGCACTGAGAAGCAACCCTGAGGTGAGTTGCTAGCCTAGGCAAAACTGTGAGCTCCAGCCTCAGTGTGAAACCCTACCTCAAAGGATCAAGACAGATTATGAGAAAGGAAGACCCTCAGTGATCCCTCTGTTCTCCATACATACAGGCCTATGTGACCCAACACACACATGTACATAGACATACATGTATACACCTCATTCATGCACACACAAAACAGAACTATTTAGATGTCAAGGTTCCTGTTAGAGAGAACTTTTCTCCAATGGACAACAAGTCTTCATTCATTTACGACTGCGCCAACAGATCACAGAAGCACATGGCGTGGAGAGAGATGTGTGAGGACAGGAGCCCACCGTTCTGCCTTGGCCTAAGAAGCAGCATTGCTTCTCCTATGAAACGGACCGAGAGAGGAGGAAAGAATCTCTGAGGACATTTAATGAAAGTGCACTCACTCACTTGGAATGGAGAAAAAAATAGTGGCTGAACAATCAAGGTCTACTCGTTAAACGCATAAGCAAAATTATATCACCATTATGTGAATTCCATGTGGTCTCTTAAAAATTACATTACTTTTCATCTCTTAATTTACCATTGCAACATCGTGTTCACAACAAATGTTTAGGGTTTACAGCTTTGTGTCACTCTTTTTTTCCCCCTTATTTTATTTGCTTCCTTAAGTGATTCATGAGACCATCCTGTGGCCATTTATTCACAGATTGAGGGGTTCTCAGATTCCAAGACCAAGAAAGAAAAAAAAAATTACCACACTGTCCGAGTCTGTTCCTTTTGAGCTAATTAGTCCTATAATGAAAGCTGTGTTCTACATTAAAGAGACCATTAACTCACATAATTCCAGCTACACTGAAAGAAATTAATCTGAAGACAAAAGAAAGGTCATAAAATAGCCAAAACCGAAGCAATAGCATATATACCATTCAGTACTGTCTCGTGTCTCAGTGTTCTGTAGATACTGATTAGTCAATCACAAGGAAAAAAATAAAATAAAATTCTGTTTGGCTTGACTTTTGACTTCCTTCATTCTGTTCTATTTCCATTTGAAAAGAAAGAGAGTTTTTTGTTGGGTTGGTTGGTTTTTGTCTGAAAAAAAAATGCTTTTCCAGTTTGCTAAGAGCATCTCCCAGGTGATATTATAAGCAGAGGGACTATGGAATCATAAAGAGGTTGATTATTACAGCAGGGCATAAAGCAAATCATGGATATGTGTTTGCTGTTTGGACAATGTCAATGTCTGTTCAGGTTTTATTATATGGTTTGTTGTGTAACCACAGCACTGGGTTCAGAGGCTACCCAAAGGAATTCCATGTCAGAAGAAAAATGTGATTTTCAAGATTGTCGGTTAGTCACTTGGGGAGCATTCCTTTTCTTCCCACATAATAAAACCACCCTGCCTTTGGTTTGGACTGACATGTTTGCTTCAGTAAACACTACAGAAGGTCAATGCACTGGTACCATATGGACTCTAATAGCATCTGCTAGTATACCCATAGATGGTTCCAAAATAATAGATAAACAAAATAGCCCTTTAATGCCCTTTAACAAATCCGTGACATTAGAAAGAAAATGACAGCTACAAGAGAAATTTAGGGAGAATAAAAAAAATGCACTTTTAATGCCTTAAAATATGGCAGGCTTGTTTTCAATTTGTTTTTGATTTGTTTCTCACTGGGCTGTCATTGAGTGTGGGAGTGCGGGGAGCAGTGGAAGTGCACAGTGCCCATCACCAATAAGAGCTTGGGCTGTGAAGGTTCCCTGGATCCTCTCAGCAGCAGCAGAATCCAACAAAAAGGCCCCACGCCCTCAGGCCATTTCCCTGTACTGATGCAGAGTGGACCGCTGCAACCATAACAAAGTTCAAGACATTTCGCACTACGAATTTGGATATATAATGATAGAGCCATACTTATGTACTAATGTGTAGATGCATAAAATGTATGAGTTATAAAATTAAATATTAGGATAACGTAATACATTAAAAAGAGGATGGGCATGAACACGACGATCTGGAACTAGAATATCAAATGTTAACAGTTAAATGATGAATAGGAATTACGTCATTTTATTTTCCCTTAACCTTTTCTACCCAACCAAATTCCCTATATTTTGTACTTCTATAACTTACTCTCTGAAACAGGATCTTCACAGGTACAAGCTGACCTTGAAGTCTCTATGGAGTTCCAGCTGCCTGCAAAACTCCATGATCTTCCTACTTCCGCTTCCCAAATGTGTGCTCTGCTATGCTTCTCTCGTAGGAGGCCTTTTGGATTTTGTTGGTTTATTTTTAAACTGTGTAGCCTTGGTTGGCTTAGTACTCACTATGTAGACCACACTAGCCAAAACTCACAGAAATCTACCTGCCTCTGCCTCCCGTGTGCTGAGATCAAAGGCGTGCACTACCACATCTGGCTTTGGAGTAGTCTTTTTAATTAAGGCTTTAGCTGTTCTTAAATCCAAATAAACACACACATACACACACACACACACACTATTACAGAGTATTAATCTGATCTCATATATTTATGATACCAGAAAGCTATAAGGACATATTATTATAAGATCTCAAAACATCAAATGTTTTCTTATTCATTTATCCATTATCTTTGAAATTTACGTTATTTATTAAAGTGTGGCTCTTTTCCACATTCCTTCTCCACTCTTCCATATTGCCAGCCCTCCCCGGCTGTAGAACTGTCTCTGTAAGGTTGTCCCTGGCCTGGTTATTGTTGTATTGCTGTATGGACGACGCTGGACCTTTTTTTTTCTGATGTGGTTTCATTGAAGATTTTAAATACTTTTATTAACTTTTTAAATAGGGCACTGTCTTTCAAGAAAAGTAATAGATTAATAACTGTAAGCTTTTAAGTGCTGTAATGGATCGACTACAACCATTAGAATATATTTTAAATGGTTTTTGAGTTTTTTCTCCCCGTGAAGTATTCATCATGCAAAATGCTTTGATTCATAGGGTGTGTGCTGACTAGTTTTGTGTTAGCTTGATTTAAGCAAGAGTCGTTTTGAAAGAGGGAATCTCAATTGAGAGAATGGAGACTGCCCCCACCAGACTGGTAAGTGGTGCATTTTTTTTTGATGATGATGATGATGACAATTGGTGTGGGAGGGCCCAGCTTACCCTGGGTGGTGCTACCCCAGGGCTGGTGTTCCTGGGTGCCATAACAAAGCAGACTGAGCAAGCCATCAGGAGGAAGCCAGTAAGTAGTTTCCCTCCATGGCCTCTGCATCAGCTCCTGCCTTGAGTTCCTGTCCTGAACTCCCTAAGTGATGACCTGTGATGTGGACGTGTAAGCAGAATAAACCCTTTCCTCCCCAAGCTGCTTTTAGTCATGGGTGTTTTATGACAGCAACAGAACCCTAACTAAAACAGGAGGTCATTTGAATTCTTAAAATGTGTTTTCTTCCCTAAAATATTTAGTTTTTCTCCTTTTACCGCCCGCCCTCCAGCTGTTCTTCACAAAACCAGAACACTTATTGTCTTAGGGTCCAATTGAGGCAGTGAAAATAGAAGAGGTGCAAGGACTAGAAAAACATCTGAAATGGGAAAGGACAGAACAAAAGGAGGAAGAGGAGGTCGTTTTACACAAGCACACAGAAGAGCGTGTGTGTGGCCGGCACCGTTTCCTGGGTTACTATAGTTACTGCATCCGAGTTACTGTGGAAGTTACTGTGCAGCTGTGACCAAAAGCAGAGAGACCAAACAGGGAGAAGGCAAGAAGTAAGAGACGCAGTTTAGAAACTTGGGGCATAAACTGCTAAAATAATAATAACAATAATGATCTAAAGAAAACCATGAGAGAAACACGGGTGAAGTGGGAAGGGTACTCAGGATGCCCTCTCAAGAGCTACATTTAAGTCCTTCCCCCATCCTCCTGTACTGAAAGGCCATTAGCTCTGACCGAATTCAAGTCTTTTGCCAGGCGTGGTGGCACATGCCTATAATCCCAGCACTCAGGAGACTGATGCAGGTGGATCCTTAATTTGAGGCCAGGGTTAGCTATGTGGTGATATTCTGCCTAAAACAATCGGGAAAAAAAGATAAAATAACTCAATCTTGAAATTTGATTTCAAAACTCATTTTTCTGACAAATGGCCTTTAAGTAGTTGTGAAGATCTGCTGCCCCCTGCTGTTCACTCAAATTTTCCAACAGAAACAAAGTAAGATGGTTTAGAAACCCACTTTTGAAGGAAACTCTATTTCTAAAGAACTAAAAGCAACTTTCCCTTAAAGGTACTTGTAACCGAAACACCACAGAGCCTGGAAGTTAAGTTCTCAACAGGATATAAAATTCCCACATCCCAAATCTTCGGAACTACTTGGGAACTGCTACTAGCATAATAGTCAGGCTGTCTTAAACCTGGGCTGCCAAGCCCTGTGTTTTACAAGATGAGCATAAACACAAAAAATACTTTTATTACAAAAAGGTAACTTCAGTATTTTAATCAACATGTTATCTCCCAAGGCAAGTAAGATACCGAAATGTTAAAATGAAGGTATTCTGTAACCCGATGTAACCATAGAAGCAAGTGTAGCTCTCACCTCGTACCCCGAAAGCTCTGTTGTGCAACACATGGAGTGGATTACAGAGATTCACAAGTGGCGGAGATACAGAGACTAAGTGACCGAGGGATGCCCAACCCCTAATGATGCATTTACAATGCAGACAGCACACCTAAGACTCAGGGAAAACGGAGGAGGAGACGGAAACATTGTAACAGCCAGAGGATGACGCTTGAGAATGACATTGGAAGAGGATGGGCCTGCTGCTGGACAGTCCCCTAGACGTGACAAGGAGAAAACACCCGTGAAAGCTCAGCAAGACGGTTGCCTGAACAAGACTGGCATAATGACATCGTGAGTTGAGCGCCAATGTGGCTGGGGGACGTTCCACAAACTCCTGCCCTCAGTGGAGAGCTACAGGGGATCAACGGCCACTGAGAAAGGGCAAATCCAGTTCCTCCAAGGAATCCTAAGTGGTCAGTCCTGGACATATGTACATATAAGCAACACTGAGGAGACTCAGTATGCTATCTATACATATGTATACCTACACTACAGAAGAAAAGATCTTAAGTTGGGAGAGGGCATGGGAGAAGTTGGAGAGGGGACAGAACTGTGAGAGTAACATAGATATAGTGTTCATGTATAAAATTCTCAAAAATAGTAAATTTTTTAAGAACCAGATGACTGGAGCAATGGCTTAGCAGTTAAGAGCACTGGTTGCTCTTCCGGAGGGACCCAGATTTGAGTCCAAGCACATGGCTTACAACAATGTCACTTCAACTCCAGCCCTCTTCTGGCCTCTGCAGGTACCAGACATGAAAGTGGCACACCGACATACATGCAGACAAAACACCCATAGCACGTAAATAATCTTTTTTATTAAAATTTAAATAATCCAGAGGTATAAAATTGTCCTAAATATATTATAAAGGTGATACACATTAAGGTTATCTGTAAACCCAAGATGTCTTTGTAAGCCTTGGGGTAGGTTTTTTAAATGGTCTTTCTTTTAATGATGTATTTTTTTTATGTGCATTGATATTTTGCCTGCAAGTATGTCTGTGTGAGAGTGTCAGATCCCCTGGATAGGGAGTTACAGTCTACTGTAAGCTGCCATGTGGGTGCCGGGAATTGAACCCAGGAAGGGACCTTTTTTTTAATTTAAATGTTCAGAGTTATACCTTACATAGTCTTGATAAAGATATAAACATTGAAAAAAAGACAAGTTTGGCGTTTTTCAAATCTTGTTTGTCATAAAGCAATGCAAATGGGCTTCAACAGTAATCCAAAACTATTCTGTAGAGAATAATAACTATAATTTAAGCAAGTTTTTTCTTGTCAAATTTATAGTAACCTATAAAAAGATACCTTTTGCCATCAAGGAGAGAATTAATTGGGAACAAAAGGGAAGGTGGGAAGTATTTATGCTTTTACTTTTCTGTTCTGGTTTCTTCTTTAAAAAAAAAAAAATCACATTGACCAGAAACCTTCACAATAGGCATTCTAATAGATAACCAGGAAGAGCATGGTCAGAACAAGCTGTCTAGAAACACGTGAAAAGTTAAAAGTAAAATAAAAAAAATAAAAAAAGAAAGAAAGAAAAAAGAAGTCTCTAACAGTGAGTATATTTCTAAGACCTGTGTCTTAGGAGTGAAAATGATTGGATATATAAGGGAGTCATGAAGCCCCACCCCTAGCTGAGAACTCAGGGCCTCAGGGAGGGAGATGTGGTCCCAGAGAGTCTACCCATGCTCTGGCAATTATCCTACACCATGCACATTAAGAGGACTTAATCACAAGAGGGGGAAGAAAAGAGCACATGAAGTTGGGAAGTAACAGTGGTTGGGGGTCAGGAGGACATAAAGGGGGGAAGGAAAGGGGAGGTGGATTATTGTCTCGTTTTGAGACAAAGTCTCACTGTGTAACCCTGGCCAGACAGTCTCAAAGTGAGATCTGCCTACTTCTGCCTCCTCCCAAGAAGTTGTATTAAAAAGGCATGTGCTACCATACCCAACAGGGGGGTTGGATTTGACCAAAACACAGAGAGATAGGGAGATAAAGGAGAGATAGATAGATGATAGATAGATAGATAGATAGATAGATGAAATTTTCAAACA
The DNA here is from genome assembly GCF_903992535.2 of Arvicola amphibius. Classification (NCBI taxonomy): domain Eukaryota; kingdom Metazoa; phylum Chordata; class Mammalia; order Rodentia; family Cricetidae; genus Arvicola; species Arvicola amphibius. Next base: position 30,036,365 of record NC_052049.1, on the reverse strand, counting down.
ATAAAACACATGAAAGATGTCAAAGATGTACTACATAAATAAAAATCAAATAACCTAATTTGTGAAGTACTGGGGAAAATTAAATTAACTTTGTATAACTATATGATAGATTACTATAAAGCCCCTTAAATATATTTTAAAAGCATCTTTCGTGATTAAAAAGGTAAGACTATGTAGCTTGTAACATTTTGAAACTTAAGTGAAAGCTAGGCACAGCGTGTTATCACAAATTCCTGTAATCCTAGCACTTGGGAAACTGAGGCAGGAGGATCTCAAGTTCAAGGCCAGCCAGGGCTATGTACCAGAAACCTGTCTACAGAGGGAAAAAAAAAAGAATTGAATTGAAGAATACAATAAGGTCAGACAAGTGAATACACAATACTATACAAACAAAAAGAATGGTAAAAATAAACCAAAAGTAAATATTACGTAAATATTATGTATTTCCCTCCAGGCAGAGAAAAGTATTCAAAGGGTTTTACTTTAAGTTTTCCTAAGTCTTTGTAGTTGAATATCTTTAAATCAGTCTCAGAAATTTGCTCTGAAAATCCTCATATTTCTGCTGAAAATAATTAAAACCAATCGATTTATTTTTACTGTAAACAGAAGAAGGATCAAGCACATCCATCCCTCCAGGAGATCATTCGCATTCTCTTTCACATGCGTCTCTTACCACACACATGATGTATGACAAGATGGCACCAGAGGAGCCGATAAGTGCGCCCACGATGGTCAGCAGGTTGTTGTTGAGCAGGAAGCCCTCGGCACACAAGGCCCAGCCCGAGTAGCTGTTCAGCACGGTGATGACAACAGGCATGTCAGCGCCCCCAATAGCAGCTGTCAAAGTCACACCCTAGCGAGAAAACCAAAGCAAAGTCCCAAGTGAACATACACAATCAATTCTCTAAAATTCAACATCTGGGTAATCACTCCAATTGTCTAACTAACACATTTCCAAAGAAGTTCTACTTCTGGTGATGACCAAGTCTGCCATATGACCAACTCTCTCATAGACATAACTACCATGAACATCTGTCCCCACCACCCCCAAAATCCCCCACACAGAAGAAGTGATTAAAATTGGCAGAAACTGGAAAGGAGTCTCCACTAGGGAAAATTAAATGATACCAGGTTCATGTCCCAGCTCTTGATGGCTTTAGACTGAAGTCAGGCCCCTGCTGGTATCAAGTGGAGGAGATAAAACTCAGCAGTCCACAGTCTTACTGGTTGGCGATCCAGAGGACATGGTTTTGGTGACAAAGACAGCTGGGAAGTGAAAAAGAAAATCCTACAAAGGAGCAGGCTCGAAGGATTTGAAGGAGCCCCAAATGCTGTGTAGAAACACTACCCAAATCTCTAGCTGATACGCAAAACTCTGGGTCAGACTCCAGGCAATTCTGCTAAGGACAAGTAACAACAGGTTTCAGACACTGTCCCAAAAGAGTCAGAATTTGAAACTTCAGTCTAACCAAATTAGCTGCCCCAAAACAAAAGTAATACAAAAAATGTAAATTAAATTGTGAATGGTTATTGATAACTCTACATGAATACAACAGAATCCAATGTGTCTAAAAAATTTATTAACAATGTCCATGATGCAATTCAAAGTTATTAAATAGAAGAAAGTAAAAAGCTAGGGGGAGCAGACTTTTTACTATTCATTCCATAAACCCCTCCATTTTGTGTTTTGTTTCTATGAGGATATATAAGACAAAGGCAATTAAAAATATCCTTTGTGTTATGGGGACATTTTCATACTGGCAATAAGTTCCTCTCAAATATATTCATCATTTCTCAAAAATTAGCAATTCTTTAAAATTTTAATTTCTATATTATAGGTTTGATGACAGGAACTTTTGAAAACTTGTGCTTGATTAAATTAAAAATAGAATTATTTGATTTTATTTAACATAAAACAAAAAAATCACCACCAGATAAGACAGAAGAAAACTGGATTTTAAAAGACGCAAAGACAGAATTTCAAGTCCTTTTCGGTGTTCTAAAGTGTTTGTGCTGACCCATGCCCTGACTCCATGATCACTCATGAATAAGTCCTGTTTGTACACCACGGCTCTCGTGTTTCTGAATCACAGAGTCGGTATTTAATAAGAAATCACAAGATAGCCTTACTAGGTGCTATGAATATTTTCTTAACTTAAAACATAAAGGCCATCTACAAAGTATAGCCAGACTAGAGGAATGTGACAGAATTCCACTTAATAGCATCCTCTTATAAAATGCCGAACTGTAACAAAGACAGGATCTCTGTTTATCTCAATATATTAGATGCAAAAACCACACAGGAGAGGGAGAGAAAACCCATGGACGGACGAACTCTGCCAGTGGATTTATTAACTGTAACTCATCATACATAATTATTGGATTCCACATCACATCTTCCAGGGCACATGAGAGCAACTTAACAAGCTGTGGCCGCCTTACACATAACACATTATACAAACTCGGACGCACTATTTGTAGAACTTGTGATATGGTAGGTATTAAACCAGACTTTAAGTCCTTGGCTTTTAAAATTCCCGTTCACCAGCACACTGGCACAACGAAAATTTCAGAGCACTAAAGGTGTCGGATGTGACAACTTTAAATCGCCAGTTAAGGGAACATGATTTTCTTCTCGCACTTTTAAAACTTTCTGTATTCTAAAATGACGGGCATGTAACCGTTAGGGGATCTAGAAGAGACGGAAACGTGATCAGACTGTAGTCTAACAATATATCCCTGACTCTTCTCCAAGTAGTTGCTTCTCCATCTCCAGCAACTTACCATGATAGTAGAAAGGGCAGACACCGAGCCCAGACAGGTAATGCCAGTGGTGAAGCTGGGGTCGGCCATAAATGGGATGAGTCCACCCGCACTAGCAGCCAGCAAACCTGCATTGAGCACGTGCCTTCCAGGGAGCAGCAGAGGAGCTGACTTCAAAATACCTGGGCCGAAGCAGAGGTTACTCAGAACCCAGAGTGTGCCATGGGAAACCCCATATGTCACTTAATCCTAAGTTACCAAAACTTAATATCAGAATAATAATGTGGTACTTCAGACATCACTTTATAGCACGAGATATGAAATATAAGACATGTGAAAAGTTCTACATGTAACACACATTAGCAGGGACAAGAAAATATGGTTCAACTTAACTGTTCTTTTCCCTACTTTTTGACCACATAATTTCTTTACTCTGTCATGGAATCTTAAAAATTGATTTTTTTCCCCTGTATGACCAACACAGAAGTTATTAAGTGTGGTTTTGTTTATTTACAACTTCAATACGGAGTTCTGGAACATTAGCATTTCCAATGCTATCAACTGGGCCCAAGGGAGAAGAACCCCTGTTAGCTATTTCTAAAGAAAAAGCCTGAGACAAGAATGGGTGAGACTTGAAGTTCATTTGTGATTTTTTTTTAAGTTTCATGAAAGTTTCCCCATTTAATAACTTTATTATTCAGAGGCAAAAACCATATTTTTACATCACAAACGACTTTCTCCAGGGACTTGTTTGTGACCGCGCTGCACAGAGGCTCTCTGGATTTTTCCTTCTGCTTTCATTTTTGTGATTCAACATCGCAATAGTAAAATTTGCCTTGGCAGCGTGCTAAGACATGTTGTTTTTCAGAATGAGTTCCATTAACCAAACTTACTGGATAATAAGAATCTCTCTACTCTAGGAAACACAAGTTCATTTCTGCAGAAAATATATAGACATCCCTAAGCAAAGGCCAGAGAGGTGCTATTTTGATCATATGTATGAAGAAATATCCCTTAGTGTCTACAAATTTCTGTGTACTAATTTCTACTATTAGCTGTCTGCAGAAGAAATGGCTCTATGAAAGCTTAGAGCCCCCTAAGAATTAAAATGTATTATCTTTTTGAGGGAAAATCTTTTAAATGTGTCCGAGCGCTATACAAACCCACAGACACCCTGAATGATGAATATTTACCTAAATGTTATGTCAAATCACTTACCCTGTAATTTTCCATAGGCAACAAGAGACCCACTGAAGGTGACTCCACCGATGTAAGTGCCAAGGTAGGCCACAATCTTGGTGAAATTTGATGTCGCGTCCATTGCAAAATGTGGATATTCTACAATGTACTCAGCCATGCAAGTAAGCACGGCCGCCAAGCCCACTAAACTGTGGAAAGCAGCGACCAGCTGAGGCAAGTCGGAAATCTGGATGCGCTTCGCAATCGCCAAACCTGTCGGAACACCAAGGCCAGGGAGGAATTTGAATCTGACAGACCTCTGGAGAACGGAAACCCGAAGGACACGGGGTTTGCATCCCTGCCGCAGATGAGCCTTGCCTGGTTCCCAGCGTGGGCTAAGTGTAGAGGAAAACCGCCAGCTGTATGCACATCGTGTCAAAATACCTTCCTTATTTCACCTCATCGAACCAATATCAAAAAACCGTGTCAACTCTGCTCCTCACAAACTCAAAAGACTGCCCTGGACGAAAGCTTGTGAGATTACATAAAGCTCCACTGGAGTCCCCTTAGGGTCTCCCGCCGAGTGAATATTCCAGGCTCTCTCCTCTACGGGCAATGCCTACACCTGTGCATGTAATTAACAGATGGAATTCTGAAGAAAGAAAATTAAGCTTGGGTGTTCAGGTAAGTGGAACTAAGGCCAAAACTGAAGAAAATCTCTGGGTAATAAACCCTCTAGTTATGAAGGATTTTCACAGTTGCAGGAGGTAAGTAGAAGTAGTAGTGGGATCAGGATACTTGCTTAAGGTCATCTGTAAGCAGTTTCCTACCATGAGCCTACAGTGCAACCATTTTCCTTCCAGTGTCTTTATTGGCACAAAAGGACCAGCTTTCCTGAGGAAGTATGGAAGGCAGCCTAAAGCTAACGCTCTGCTGGGAAAGATTTACCAGCCAGCTCACAAGAAGGGGAGGATGCATATACGAGTTTATATAAAGGTTAATGCACAACCTTCAAGTAATAAGATATGCAATTGTGTGTGTGTGTGTGTGTGTGTGTGTGTGTGTGTGTTCTGTGTAGGAGAGTACCGGATACCCTGGACCTGGAGTTACAGAGAGTTGCGAAGTGCTTAACATGGGTGCTGGGAATGAACTCGGGTCCTCTGGAAGAGCAGCTAGTGCTCTTGACCACTGCGGCGGCTCTGATGCCCCAGCATATGCAGCCTTCTTTATCCCAAGTTCTAAAAGGCTATTGACTTTGATAAAATGACTTCATCGATTCTGCCAAGCTCTTGTACCTGTAGCAAACCTAGAATTTTCAATTTCACACTTCCCACACACGTATCAATAAACATTTTCTTTACATTTAAAAGACTGATTCAAGAAAAACTTCTGTTTGTGGTATGAAAGGTAAGATGCAAGAGAAGACTTTGCTCCTGTAGCAAACATGTGGGAGACTTCTTCACTAAGGATGGTAACAGTTATCAAACACAGGAAGAATATTTGCTTATTCTGTGCTAATCACAATGTAAACGCTATAGTAGCATTTTAAACTTAAGTTATATTAAATTTTTTCCATCACCTTGTTAGGTCTAGACAAGAAACAATGGATTTGTATTTTGTTAATACTTTCACCAAGAACAATTTTAACCTGCCAATGCTATGTATCAAACAGGAAATGGGGAAGAAATTATAACAGCCTGCTGTTACATAGTATCTCTACTGCAAGCCAACACAAATAACCTCAAGAGCATCATTAAAAAGTCTAGTACATTAATTAAAAGAGCTGTACTATATTAGTGGTACCTTTGTTTCTGAAGTATTTTAAGTTTATTTTATTTTATTTTTACTTATTTTTTTCTTTATGTATATGAGTGTTTTGCCTGCATGTATGTCTATAGACCGTGTGAGTGCCTAGTACCTTTGAAGGCCAGACGAGGTAGTTGGTCCCCTGAAACTGTTGTTACAGATGGCTGTGAGCCACCATGTGGATGCTGGGAACTGAACCCAGTTCTCTGGGAGAACAGCTGGTGCTCTTAACCACTGAGCTGTCTCTTCAGCCCCTATTTAATTTTTAACAATGGCTTTATTTTAAAAACCAGCTCATAAAATTCTGAAAATTGGACAAGAGTTCCAGCACACTACTAGAGAAAATTAAAACAGTGGTTGTTCTATCCAGTCACGTGTTATTTGAGTGTTCAATATTTATGAACAGAGTCTACTGCTGTCTATAATCGGCAGAACAAAAGATGAGCCTGCATATATAAGTGTCCCAGTCCCCCGTCCTGTAAGCAGTAAGTGAACATAGTCAGTAAGAGAAAATAAGAACTTCATACCACATGGGATGGTCTTTAATCCCACTCTTTAGCTCAGTTGGGACACTTTCCCATGTTTTAAAACATCAGTATTCAAATAAGAATTTGAATAAAAATAAGCTATGTGGTACTTATCCAAGAAGCAATCTTCCTAACCATGCAGTCTTCAAAACATATTCCCAATATTAAAGAGTTTTTAATTTTAAATATCTGAGCATAACTTTCTTCAGATATAAGAAGGACATGAATGCATCTGAAAGCAGAAGTCCACCAGCGCTTACCCATGGTACCACCCAAAGCCATTACACCAAAGTCTACCAGCACTTACCTATGGTACCACCCATGGCCATCGCGCCAGACATCTGAGCTAACAGTTGTGGATCTGGTTTCAAACCTCCAAGTGTGGCTGCCAGGCCTCCTGCAACCCCAATCATGCCCAAGGCATTGCCAAGTCGAGCTGTACCCTGAGTGGAGAGGCCGCCCAGGGCACCAACACAGCACAGGCCTGAGCCCAGGTACATGATCTGATCAAAGGAAAGAAAAAAGGCTATTAAAAACTTCAGTCTGTCGGCATAGCAAAGACCTCTCTTGTGGACCGCGATTCTCTAAAATTTAAATTCAGTCGACAGATAGATATGAACTCTTCTGATAACATTTCAAAATATTTTCCTATCCACTAGGAATGTAAATATACTAGATAGTTTACATTGTACTTATAATTATGCCATATATACAAATTAGATTTGATAGTATACACAAATATACAAAAGTACCTGAATTTAAATGGTGTTGTTAGATTTTAAAACACTAAAAGTGTCCAAACGCTACAAAATAGCCAATCCATGTCATTGGTACCATGAACTGTGCCTTAATTATATATACAGTAACATTCTCATGGCAGCCACGGGAGAAAAGAACCATTATCCTCACTTTATAAAGGGGGAAGAAAAGCTTCTAGGGGTTACATGGTTTATCCATGGGAAGAGCAGTAAGCAGCAAGCTTAGACTTCAGACTTGAGTCTCTCAACTCCCTGCTTCAACTCTGCTCATAAAAAACTAAATAAATAAATAATCTTTTCATTCCAGCAACACTGTGTATTGAAAGCACTGAAGAAACCAAAAAGGGAGACGTGATTTTTTTGCTGTCAGAAAAGTTACAATCAAGTGGTGTTCACTGGAAAGAAACATAAAATATGTAAACTCACAGAAAAGCCTCGGTGTTTTATATTACACCTAGGACCTTTCTGGAAACACATCTCATTTTTCTTTTCTTACTATATAACATAAAACTTGTGTGTGTGTGTGTGTGTGTGTGTGTGTGTGTGTGTGTGTGTGTGTGTGTGTGCCCGCACGGATGTGTGCATGTTCGCTTGTGTACGTAGGTCAGAGGATAACCTCATGTGTCCTTTCTCAGGTGTCTTTCCACTTAGTTCTTTGAAACAGGGCTTCTCACTTTCCTGGAGTTCACTGGGTAATCTATTGTTCCCAGGATCTGCCTGTCCCCCCCGCTCTGCGGTGCTAAGATTACAAGTATGTACAGAACCACACCCAGTTTTTTTTCCACACAGGTTTTGGGGATCAAGCTCATGTCTTCGTACTTGTACAACAAGCACTTCCCAGCCAAGCCACCACCCCAGCCCCAACAACAGTGGTTCTCAGTAAGCTGGTCACAGTGCCCTGGGTTGAATGGCACTTTCACAGGGTCCCCTAATACCATCGAAACACACAGATAATTATAATTCATAGCTAGCAAAAAGACAGTTATGAAGTAGCAATGAAAATCGTCTTATGGTTGGGGGTCACCACAACATGAGGAACTGTACGAAAGGGTCCCAGCATTAGGAATGTTGAGCACCACGACCCTACAAATAAAAAAAAAATTAAAATTATAGGGGTCTGGAGTGATGAGTCAGTGATTAAGAGCACTGGATGCTCTTACAGAGGACCTGGGATGGATTCCTAGCACCCACACCGTGGCTTTAAAGCAGTCTGTAATTCTAATAAAAGTGGCTCCAGCCTCTTCTTCTGACCTCTTGGGGCACCAGGAATGCATGTGCAGAAACATGTATGCAAGTAAAATAGCCATACATGCAAAATAATAATTAAAGGACAAAATACACCTTTAAAAAATGTTTAATTACTGTATTTCCTTAAACACATTGCATGTCTTTCGTTATAAACATCTTTCGTTATAAAAACTGTGATGTATTTGAGGAGCAGAGAAGTGCAAACGTTTCCAGACTGACCACTGGTCACTTCCCTGTACCCTCACAACAGTCCACGGGCTCACGAGGAAAGTACGACTGCCTTCTCAGCAGTTTCTATACGTGAAACCTTAAATCGAGTAAGTCAGCCCACTCCAACTCCTGGTCCTCGGGAGATCAGAAGGGTCTGTTGGAACAGGGCATTTCCAGGTTACAACTGTATTTGCTGAAAGAGCTGAATGTTCTTGATAGTTTAAATTCTGTAAGCAAAATGTCGTAAAAGGGAGAACAATGTAGTGGTAAAAACAAAAGCACTCAAAGGTCTCTTACCTCTTCAATGTTATAACCACTGTAGAGGGCAGCAAAATATCCACCCACAAAAGTGCCACCAGGGAGGAGATACAGGTAATTGTATTCTGGAGGATCCGTGGGTCGCTTGAACATGTCCAGCATTCTCTGAGTCACCAGAAAACCACCTTACCGAATTAAGAGAAACACAAAACAGCAAGAGGTATCACATAGGACAGCATGACCCTTTTCCATATGCTAGAATATCTTTATTAAACATATCTGTATGGCCAGCTATCACAAAGTGACAACTATTATTCCAAGTAATATTTTTTGACCCTCAAAAACCAAAGTCATTCTATTATTAAAACCAGTTCCCTTAAGGTGGATGAAGAATGGGGAACCCTCAATCCAGTTAAGAAGAAAACTCGCTATCAGAACGCAGGGCCAACTGTTTCCGCATGCCTAGAAGCAAACGGCCATTTAAAAGCTTGAAAATACAAAGGAGCAAAAGTCAGTGTTTTTCTCTGATAGGCTACTCTGCTTGTCAAACTCTGTAGCAAATGATAAAGGGAAAAAACACTGCATCAAAAGACACCAGGTTTCTTGGACAGAATAAGGAATTCTTAGCTATAAAACAGCATCAAATGAGTGTCATACATGAGTGGCGTGCTAGCCTTTTGGTTTTCCGGAACGGAGTCCTGATAAGGCAAAAGACTAAAATCCTATCTGCAGTTGTACTTATTCAGCGATGTCACGGCGATAGCAGAAGTCAACATAATGCAAAGCTATGCATTCCACAGTTTTCCCGTTAGCTTCCAGCACGACATCCTTACGTGGTTGAAGGTATGGACGGACTGGTTCTTTATCAGTGCAGTTTCTAACCATTACAGATAGGCAAAATATTTTACCTTCCTTCCAAAGGAACATCTGTGGCCTGAGAGAAGCCATCTTTACAGGTAAAGTCAAATGCTAAAATTCAGAAAGTCTACTTTACATGGCTTGGTATTTGCTTCCTATGTCACCCAAAACTGTCAACCTGGGCTCTTTCTTCTTCCTCCTACCTGCGATGTTGACTGACGATATGAATGTAGCAAGAGCAGCCAGACTCTGGGAAGTCGTGGAAGGATAAAAATGCCCTCCCATCAATGCCAATCCACCAACCGCAGTCAAACCTAGAAAGAAAACATCAACATGGTGAATAAGTACAGGAACCTCTCCACATTCAATGGAATAACCGAAATGCTTGTCATATCAGAATCCTATCAAAAGACAAGACAGTGCAATCTTCCTGATCAAAACTGTTGACAACATGCCTGTGAACCTTTCTTACTTGAAGTACTATTGTGGGTACAAAGTTAACAAGCTTCGCATCGATTGGCTTGAGGATATGACCTTCAATTTTCCACCAGTGTTCTCATCAAGGCAAGCCAGCAATGTCATTAGAGCCTGGCTTATAGGGAAATGTGACAACCAAACTACAAGGAATTAATCATGATCTATAGGCATTGATCAGGTTGCCACCAGTTTGAGCTTTCCTGTATGCAGCACTTTTTAAAACTGGATGTGCTCCCTACAGAAATCCTAGGAGCTATGCCTAGGACATTCCAAGAGATAATCATGTGCTCCACCATGCTGGCTACTCAGATGGGTCTCATTCCCTCACATCTAAGCCACTGCTGGAGGCCAAAGAGAACAGCTCCTTGCAGCCAAGTGCACTGCTATGAAAGCTCTCACCAAAGATGTTTGATGGTAGCATTCCCTAGCAAGCTGGCTCCTGCTATGGAATAATGCTCTTGTGTAGTGTAAAGATTTGCCACTTGTATTAGTTTTAAAAGACACTGATTGGCCAGTAACCAGGCAGGAAGTATAGGCAGGGTGACCAGACTAAGAGAATTCTAGGAAGAGGAAAGGCAGAGATGTAATCACCAGCCAGACACAGAGGAAGCAAAATGAGAATGCCTTACTGAGAAAAGGTACCAAGCCATATGGCTAAACATAGATAAGAATTATGGGTTAATTTAAGTTGTAAGGGGTAGTTATTAATAAGCCTGAGCAACTAGCCAAATAGTTTATAATTAACATAAGCCTCTGGGTGCTTATTTTGGACTTTATGGCTGTGGGAATAGGTGGGACAGAAACTTCTGTCTACAGGTTACTTATGCGTAACCAACATGGCCAACCAAAGTCATACACAGCCTACACAAACTTGGTAGATTGCTTAGTTGATTCTAAGAAAAGATCCTCAAGGGTGTGGCAACTAATTCTGTGAAACAGCCTCTAGTTTTTAGATTTCATCAGTGAAATCCTTTCCTTAAAGTATATGATAATTGAAAAAAATATTAATGGACCCACACTGCTGGAAATGGGAACACAAGAAGGGCTGGCACATTCTATGGCATCCAGTTTGACAAGCCCACTCACCCTTGGGAACACCCAAGTCACTATAAAGCTGCCCCAGACACTGGTAGAGGAAGTCCTTCTGTTTATGTGTTTCTTTCATTGGTTAATCAATAAAGAAACTGCTTGGCCTCATAGGGCAGAACTTAGGTAGGCGGAGAAGACAGAACTGAATTCTGGAGGAAGAAAGCAGAGAGAGAGAGCTGCCATGGAGATGCCAGGTCAGACATGCTAAATCTTTTCCGGTAAGCCATGACCTCGTGGTGAACACAGATTATTAGATATGGGTTAATCAAGATGTGAAAATTAGCCAATAAAAGGCTAGAGCTAATGGGCCAGGCAATGTTTAAATGAATACAGTTTGTGTGATTATTTCGGGTATAAGTTAGCCGGGCAGCCAGGAGGGAACAAAGGGTAACCCCTCCTCGTACAATAAGACACCAGGAGTCATGATCTGAAAATGGACTTTATAGACTTCACCAAAGCCTCCTATGACAGACTAAGAGCAAAGAACAAAAGAACAAACCTGAGATGGCATTAGTCACAGACATCAGTGGTGAGTGGAGAGCAGGGGTTACTCCCCAGACAGTGTGGTAACCAATAATGCCAGCCAGGCCAAAAGTGGTCACCATCTGAGAAAAGGCAAGGTTGGGGGCCACCATGCCCAAACCCAGCATCCCAGTGAGACCTAGAGGAAGAGAGAGAAAGTGAGATAGCCTGCAACGACCTCAGTAAACTTAAAAGTACATGCTCATGCACACACGTACGCACGAGCACACACACACACACACACACACACACACACTATATAATAGTCAATGTCTTTCATTCTGTTCTCCTGCCAATAACCAGCAGATTATTAAGACATTTGACCATTAAGATGTAAGGGAGATTATGGACGAGTTCTACCTTAACTGACCACTCCCCCAAAATGAAATGCAAAGATCTAGTAATAAAATTGTTCTGAGCCACCTTCAGAACAATTTACACATTTTCCGGTTCCGAACTTTGTCCCCTTCTGTTTTAACGTTTACTGACAATGTCCCATGTGTTTATACAAGCCTACAGAAGAGCGGCAACACACTCTCTACTCAGGCAGGATGGAACCTTTACAAGACAGCACTTTTATGAGGCCAATTTTCTGTCATTCTCAGTTGTGGCTGAGCAACAGAGGTTTCCAAGACCAGGAAGGATTTCATTCACTCCAGCACCTCCCCGAAACATATGGCTTCCACCCACCCAGGACAGAAATTTTGCAATTGCTCCTGAGTCTGGACTGGACTGCTGGCCAGGGCAGTCAGCTTCAGCCTCAACACCAAGTCAGCAAACAAAGTTTTATAAAGAAAAGAGAAAAAAATAACTACAAATTAAATTAAGAATGTGCAGAAACAAACAGGCAGCTCTGAACATACATCTTTAATTATCGCCTTCCCTAATAACAACCATGTGAATAGCTGCTCTGCAACAGAAGAAAGGGTTACCTAGTGGTCAGTAAAAACAGAGACACTGGGCTATGGGGGAGCTGGAAGCACCCTTTCCTGAATAAGGGTCCCTGAGTTCAGCAGAAGCTATTGCTTTGTCTGTGGCGTAGCTGAAGGAACAGCTGTGGACGTCAATTTACCTTGAAGTTGACTATTCTTAATGAAGATTTTCCTACTCTCATTCAGTATTTCAAAAGTTCTAACACGCGGCTTGCTAAATCTCTGGGAGAGAGTCAGGTAAATGTTTTGGCTTTCCAGTGACTGATAAGACACTATATAGGGTTATGATTAGTCATGTTGTCTTAAGCCAGACTGTCTCATTCAAATCTTCATCCTGCTGCTTGCTAGTGACTGACTGTAGACATGTAAAGTACCTCTGTGTGCTTCAATGTCCTCATTCCTAACATTCCTAACCCTCGTGCCTTTATCTTTAAAAGGAATATGGTAATATTCCCAAATCACTGAGTTGTTATAAGGCATAGATGAGCTAATATATATGAAGGACAGAGCACAGTGCCCGGTGTTTATTAAATACTCGCCTCTATTCTAGCCAGAAAGGACTAACTCAGCAAAATCCACAGTGCCTCCCAATGGACAAAGACGCAAATGATATCACATATAGGAAGGTTTTCTTATCAACGCTCCAATTATCTAGCAGAAATGCCTTGCCTCAATAACTAAATTATCCCATATGCCCTGCTCCATTTTCTTCTACACCTCAAAGAGAGATGGAAATTCACGGTCCTGTTTAGGAAACACCACAAGAGCGATGGAATCATCTTAAATCATCTTATTTCATTTTGTTTTCTTTAGCAAGCGAGTGCAAGTAGGGACACTGCCCCATCTCCTCACAGTGCGTACCAGCAGAAGCCTCTCGGTTGCCTTGCTGAGCCTTGCTCTTTATTCAAGGAGAGTTACACACTTAGCTTTAAAACATCTGGCCTCACATGGGAATTCGGAGAATGCTGAGCCTACAAGAATCCTGCCTGCCTGCTGCTGCTCTCTTAATTCGTTATAGTTTGCTTTGGTTTTGTTTTTGCTTTGACACTAAGCAGATCTAAACTTGTTTCATTCCCTCAATGAGGAAGAAAGCAATTTCCAATCATATGCCTACATTTTAGCTTCTCACGATACAGAGCCTGAAAGAATATGTCTCACTATTTTACTGTAATTCTTTAGTGATTTCAAAAAGATGACTCTAAAACAAAACCAAACAAAAGAACTTGTGACCCGTTATAAAGAAAAAAAATCAAAATTAAAATATTAAAGCTTCTTAGTAGGTAACTTAGAATGCTGGTCTAATATTCGAGGCTGTCCCTTAACTCAAACTATTTATAATTCAAACAAGTTTTTGGTTGCTCAGTCTTACCCAGTTATACAGATCACCACAAACTAGTGTCTTACAAAACACAAAAAGATCTTGATTTGCATACATTCAACAGCAGCACACTCTGACACTCTTACTCAACAGCTTTGATACAGGCAATATCAGTGCCCATATTGAAGATGATTTCTGTAAAATGTATTAATACCTTATATGTGATTGCACATGCCTTCACTCCAGTACTTAACAAAGTGACTGTGTTATTTTGGGTAATCAATACACTCTCCAAGCCCAGAGAGCAGGGACAGGCAACATATGGTAAAGTCAGACGTATCAGGGATTCCAGTATAATGGAATCCAAAGAATAATAACAGTTTTCCATTTATTAATCATGACAATGAACATAGTACATACAAAACTCAATCAGTGCTCAGTCTTAATGAATGTTATTCTCACCGGCCGCATACACGGAGGCTGTGGTCAGTGTCTTCGTGTACATTGAAACAGTGCCTGCTTTCTCTGCTTCCAATTCAGCCACCGTCTTCTGTTTTACTGGGGCTTCTTGGGGGATATTTTTTGGTGTGGGAGCTGGAAAAATCACCTTGCCATCCTAACAAATATTAGAAAATAGTATTTTTTAAAGTCAAGTTGGAAGTTCAAAATGACTTACAGAAGACAGTTCACGTTGAAAAACTTTGGTGTAAATATAATTATAATGCATATTAATGTATGTGTATATATTTAATTTTAATGTAAATTCACATAATTTACAAAGTGAGTATGTAAGTGTATAGCGTTAGTGCTATAAATATAATAATTTTTATATGTCTGGGGCATATTTCTAAGAATACTAATTGAACCCTGAAAAGTAAGTACAAGAGAGAATAATTCATTTTTCCTGATTAAATGTCTACTTCTGGTTTTCAAAAGAGTTGTGTATTTCTAGTGCTCATACTTGAATTTATGATATACTTTCTTTAAATCATTCTCTTTTTTTAAACATTTTCCATTGGCATGTCAATGCTTTATTCCAAAAGGGGGCTCTTCTGTGACCCTGAATCCAAGCTACCCTAGGAGCACAAAAGGGGAGGAGCACCTACCTTCATCACCACAGTTCCCCGGATGACGTGACTCATGGTACCAAAGTCAAAATCATCCTTCACTTCAAAATGAAAGTTATCCTTGTCAGGGCTGATGGCCTTCAGGAGTTTGGTGATGTTGTTGGAGTATAGAGTACTGGCCTGAGTGGCCATGCGGCTGGGAAGGTCCGTGTAGCCAATATGAGTAATTCCCTAAAGGAAAAAGCATATTGTCACAAAAGTCAGGCCCCTACCCCTGCATTATGAGCTTTATGTCCATTTCTAAATCTTTTTCCAAACTTTCATGGATTTTCTTTTTTAATAAAACTTTCCACATCAATTTCTACAAATACTTCAAAGGAATAAACAGCTCTTACAGAGGACTTGGGCTGCAGCTCTGTGGAAGAGTACTTACCTAGCGTGTTTTGCATGTGTTAGGCCCTGGGTTTGATCCCCAGCACTATAAAGAAATTTAAAAGAGGGAAAAGCAGCCCCTCGGTTGGGGGCTAGGGATAGGACCCAGGAAACCCTGGGGGAAGGGGCCAATTCAGTCTACTGTATTTACATATTAAATTCTCAAAGAATTAGTAAAATTATGTTTTCAAACCACACAAGTCACTGGATATCAGAATAAAGAGACAGAAGACATTTTCTTGGTATAATATATATATACCTTATGAACGTAAAGTTCTCCCGGCTTAGTGGTTTCAAAGTTTCCGCCAGCCTCAGCAGCTAAATCCACAACAACCGAACCTTCCTTCATTGATTCAATCATTTCCTTACTAAATAAAACGGGAGCTTTTTTACCTGATAAAATCAAAACACAGAACAAATTAGAATATTATTCTAATTGCTGCAGTGGGCTGTCTGCATTCAAGGCTTCGTGATGTGAAAAGTCAATTCTTTATCAGATATTCCAAAGACAAGGGCATAAAACGAGACCAGCCATTCACTTTGGGCAAAGATGTGTCTGGGTTGCAAAGTGGGCACCACTCAGCTGGCAAGCAAGCCTCACGGTATGGTTGGCCTGAGCGATCTCAGCCATGCTCTTCCCAGCTGGCTTACCTCCAGGACCATTTACTGAGAGATTTTATTTGTTTGAAAAGAATACGCAAAATAAGCCATTATGGAAACCATGTTCACCCAAACTGAACAATTCACAAAGGTCACACATGTCAAGAGTACATTCAGTGCTAATTTATGAATTACGAAATAGAATAGTTCCATTGCTTTTAGCAAATGTCACCAGATTTTCCGATTCATTACCCACCTTAATCAGGCAGAGGATAACAACTAGGAGAGACCAGAAAGCGCCATGAAATAAACACTGCAGCATTGCACGGCTCCAAAGGGCCGGGAAGCACTCATGTGCTTTTGTTCCCAACTATTGATCCTCTGCCTACGAAGTCAATCCTATCTCTACCTGGTCCTGGGAGTGCAGAAGTAGGCAAACAGCAGTGTTCCCTGTTCTCACGGGATGCATTCTGCTTATGTGCTAATCCACAGTCTAAATTCACAAGGTGTTTTAGGAGGCTTACTAGTTCCTACACAGGATAAGTCCCCAACAAATACCTGAGCCGAGAGAGAAAGGAAAAAGACTTGTATGATCGGTAGAAAGAAAGCTGAACACCAATAGCCTCATTTCTATCCCCTTTTTTTTTAATTTTTAATTTACAGACTTTTAGTAAAAACACTTTTATATACTGACATCAATTAAACATTACATTTGTATTAAAATCATCTCATTATCAAATCACTTGACAGAGATATATACGATTCCAAAAGGAAAAATGATATAGATGTAAACTAAAGTAATTTAGCTATAGTACATATGGAAACAATTATAAAGATATATCTGGGTGTTCAGGGTTACATCAATCTTTTTGGTACAAACTTCATACAAGATAAAGTCCAGATCCTTATTCCTGAAGGCTTTTTCCCCGGGTGAAGAGTTCTTTCTAGCATCCCCACTTGCTTTCCTTCTGGGCCATCCACGTCAGCAACGCTGGACTAGCTACCAAAAGATCCCTTAATGGCACAGTTCTCTTTTCTGAGTTCCCATGAACGAACAAGAATCAAAAGGCATTTTCTCCCAGTCTGGTAGCTACAGAGGTTTTCCAAACTCCTCGGCAGTATTCCTTTCCCCTTCTCTCCCCAAGTAGTAAGCAAAGACACCTTGAGTATTTTTCTGAACCTTGAGAATCGGAGAAAGCAACATATATATTAGATAGATAGATAGATAGATAGATAGATAGATAGATAGATAGATAGATAAATAGATGATAGATAGATAGATAGATAGGTAGGTAGATGATAGATAGATAGATAGATAGATAGATAGATAGATAGATAGATAGATGATAGATAGATAGATAGATAGATAGATAGATAGATAGATGGATGATAGATAAATAGATAGATAGATAGAGAGAGAGAGAGAGATAGAGAGATAGATAGGCAGACAGATGATAGATATAGATAGATAGATAGATAGATAGATAGATAGATGATAGATAGATAGATGATAGATAGGTAGGTAGATGATAGATAGATAGAGAGAGAGAGAGAGAGAGATAGAGAGATAGAGAGATAGATAGGCAGACAGATGATAGATATAGATAGATAGATAGATAGATAGATAGATAGATAGATAGATAGATGATAGATAGATAGATAGATAGATAGATGATAGATAGGTAGGTAGATGATAGATAGATAGATAGATAGATAGATAGATAGATAGGCAGATGATAGATAGATAGGTAGATGATAGATAGATAGATAGATAGATAGATAGATAGATAGATAGATAGATATCTCCAGGACTTTCCCCGTAAGAAAGCCCAGACTTCTCAGCTCCCCGGAGACTGGCCGCCAAGCCGCTGTAGCTGCATCCACACAATCTAAAGTGCTGGCCTAGACTTTCCAGATGTGTTACTGTCATCGCCGTCCCACCCTCTTATGCAGGGCTGCTGTTCAAAGCAGCCACCTTCTTGTTGTAACTTTTACTCCCACCTTATTTATGCCCTCCAGACTTGGGCTCACAGGCCTAAAACAAACATTTAAGACACAGAATGATCCTCTCTGGCTTCTGACTAATGCAAGCTGTGGCAACTGATGCCACCAATCTTATTTGGCATCTAACTAATTTGTTTTGCTATAGTAAAGTTCATCTATATCTGATGAAAAAAATTAATTGTATATGTGTATGGAGGTGGGGAGTATTTGAATGCCAAGGTTTACGAGTGGGGGTCGGAGGACAACTGTGGAAGTCGGGTCTCTCTTTCAATTGTGTGAATCCCAGGGATCAAACTCAGGTCACCAGATTTGGTGGCAAGTGCTCTTAACCCCCTGAGACATCTCACCAATTCTGCTATGTGCTTTTGACTTGCAAGTATTTCTTGTCTTTTAATTTATTTGGTTTTTTGGTTGGTTGGTTGGTTGGTTGGTTGGTTGGTTGGTTGGTTGGTTGGTTGGCTTTGGATGCTTGAGTTGAATCCATGGCCTCAATAAACAACTGACTGGCCTCTGTGTCTATACTTCTAATACAAATTTCACCTTTTAAAAATATACCTCTGTTATATTTTGGAGGATGTGATTTGGGAGAGGGTCTCCTATAGCCCAGGCTGATCTAAAAAGGCACTATGTGACTAGAGCTGGCCTTAAACCACTGGCCACCTCCACCTCGACAGCACAGTACTTGGATTTCAGGCCTGTGTCTCCATTCCCATCTAGACTTTCAAATGGTTCTAGTGATACTCTATGGTCTTTACACTAAGTATTCAGTGGGAAATAATATACTATTGTCTCAAAAGTGATTGAATTTCAGAATAATAATAACAATCACACAATGTAAGTTATATCAAGACACCAATGTGCAAAGGTGTTTTTTAAGGCTGTGTCAGCTATTGCCAAATTTAATATGTAAAGGGTGACTAAATAAAATTGGAGATGACAGATTGTACCCTTCATGTTTTCTAAGGAGTCCTAAAGTTTAGGCCACATGATGTCTTGCTCAGTAGTGGCTTTCAAGACCAGTCACTAATTGTATTTTTAAAGCACATAATAGAATATGTAATCTAAAATACTTATGCCTACTTATATGTGCATATGTAAGACATCCATAGTCCATATAACTTGTAATAAGTTCCATCATATAGCATTCACCAGTATCAGAGTATATTTAAGTGGTTAGACTAATTTATTTTCTTCTCTGTCCTTTTGCTTATCTCCCAAATGTCCTAATTTTAAAATTAAGAAATCTCAATAAGGTCTGTGGGGAGGGAGGGTTACAATGAAGGACAGAACAACGCAGCTGCCTGCAAGTACTCACATGTGGATTAACTTTTTTTTTTATTCTGGAAACTGAAAAAAATGAAAATTGAAAACAGAAGGGGAAAAAATATAGCCAAAAGAGAAGCAGGATAGTGAACAGCGTTCCAAATGAGCAGATCCTCAAAAGAATAGGTCAAGAACGGTGATTGCAACAGAGTATCTTGGTATAACAGTCTAATAGGATGAAATGTAACTGCATGAAAAACATGGTATCCAAAATAAAGGAAAGAAAGGACAATAAGAGGTCTAGGCAGGTTTGGGGGGGAAGTTTTCTATTCAAACTGAACATCTATTTTTAACTAAGATCCACGTAGATTATATATAATTGTAAGAGAACTGGCCCAGACAGAGAAAGAGAGAAGCAAAACACTTTAGAATCTTTCTCTAGTTTGTGGACTTAAAAAGAAAAGATTTCCTAAATTTAAACAATAAGGAAAATTACAAAATAAACACAAGCCGACTTAAATAATTCCAACTCTAGGAGATCAAACTCCCTCTCTGGCTTCTGTGAGCATCTGGATGCCTGTATACACGCACACACACACACACACACACACACACACACACACAATTTTAAAGGCCATACTGGTCCACACAAAGAATTCCAGGTGAGCAAGGTGTATACAGTGAGATCCTGTCTCAGATAAATAAATCTTTGAAGAAAACCAAACAAGAAAAAAATATTTTAATTCACAGAAATTAAAATTTAAAAAACAAAAATATTAAGATCTTACTAGAGGACTAAAGAGATGGCTCAGTGCTTAAGAGCACATACTATTCTTGCAGAGGACCTGAGTTTGATTCCCAGCACCCACATCAGGTAGCTCACAACTGCCTGTAACTTTAGTACCAAAGGATCCAATGAGGAGGAGAATATGATCAAAATACATTATATGCATTTATTGAAATGCACAGCTTTTACAAGCTAA
This sequence comes from Arvicola amphibius, assembly GCF_903992535.2. Lineage (NCBI taxonomy): Eukaryota > Metazoa > Chordata > Mammalia > Rodentia > Cricetidae > Arvicola > Arvicola amphibius. The sequence continues at coordinate 30,016,071 of NC_052049.1, read as the reverse complement.
TAAAGGAAAATTATTATACTTTATGTTTAAATGAAACAATTAACTGGACAATCTCTTCATGAGATTATGCACAACAAAATCTTTCAGGAAAGTCATTTGTTGGGTGTTTGTAAATTGGCAAAAAGAAGCCCAGAAGTCGCCCCCTCTATTAGTTTCTCCTTTTACTTTGGAGAAGTAAATGTGAAAATGCAGACACAGGAATTATGCAGAAAATGTTATCAGAATATTGTTTTTAACTAACAAAGAGCAAAAATAAATTTTCAACTCTGGGTAAACAGCAAAATCATCTGAATCTGAAAAATAAAATTTCATAAAACCATGAAGACATATTGACAAAGTTCTTAATGACCATCACATTGCATCAAATACCTACAGAATACTGAATGGTGAAAAAGTGTGCAACCTCTTGATCCCAGCATTGTTAAGATGTATTGAACAAAGGCAGAAAGAAAGGAATAAAAATGTAAATAGTATCCCTAGCCAAACCAAGAGGCCACCTCTTATTTTATTTCCTACTATTTTTTATTTATTTCATTACTTATTTCACATCTAGCAAAAGTCATATAGCCTTTTTATTGTGTGTGATCTATACATGTGTATGTGCTCATGGATACACATGGAGTGGGGTATTGAACATGCTTGCATGCAGATGGCAGAGGTCAACATTTGATGTCTTCCCCTATTGATCTCCATTTTTTTCAGATAGGGTCACTCACTGAACCTGGAGCTTATTGACTGGGTATGCTGACTTGTCAACAAGCCCCGAAAACCAACATCCCATCTCCTCCCCACCAGCACTGGGGTTGTACCTGCACATGCTACCAGGCTGTCTCTTTACATGAGTGTTGAGAATCTGAACTCTCTAGTCTTTGTGCTTGTTTGTGTTATCTCTCCAATACTACATACTATTCTTGTTTAAAAAAACAAAACTAAAGTATAATCTCAGACAAATCTTCCTTTAAGTTAAGAACACGGTTTGGTATTTATTACTAGAAATATTAGAATAACTTATGGAGTGGCCTATTTACTTACGTTACCAACCCAAAAACTGTGACCTGACCTACAGAGTTGTGCTTAGGACAACCTGACAGAAGAAGAGAGACAACGATAGAGAACGGGAAAAGTACATAGACTTTTCACACTGTGTCATGGTGTCGTCCAACATCCACTGCAAAGTCTCTCAAATGTAAAGATGAGACAAAATGAGAATAAAAGGCAAAAGGAGAATTTCATATTTTCTCTGATGCAAACGCAGGAGAAAGCAGAGGGGCTGACATGGGTAAGAGGTCTGGGGGAAGGCGTGGGGGTTCCTGCTTTTCAAGGTACAGTTGGGCTTTTCTATTCTGAAGCCCAGTGTTAATAATTTAGTCCTGCGGTACATTTACACAAAGGAGTACTACACAGCAGAAAAAAATAATGACATCTTGAAATTTGCAGGCAAATGGATGGATCTAGAACACATCATATTGAGTGAGGTAATCCAGACCCAGAAAGACAACTATCATATGTACTCACTCATAAGAGGCTTTTAGACATAAAGCAAAGAAAAAGTAGCCTACAATTCACAACCCCAGAGAGCCTTGACAACAATGAGGACCCTAAGGGAGACACACATAGACATGGGAAGAAGAAAAGGACAAGATCTCCTGAGTAAATTGGGAACATGGGGACCATGGGAGAGGGTAGAAGGGGAGGGAAGTGGAAGGGAGAGGAGTAGAGAAAAACAATAAAATTAAAAATATTAGTCCTTTATCTCGCCGGGCGGTGGTGGCGCACGCCTTTAATCCCAGCACTCGGGAGGCAGAGGCAGGCAGATCTCTGTGAGTTCGAGACCAGCCTGGTCTACAAGAGCTAGTTCCAGGACAGGCTCCAAAGCCACAGAGAAACCCTGTCTCGAAAAACCAAAAAAAAAAAAAAAAAAATTAGTCCTTTATCTTAAAAAAAAAAAAGTAGTATTTCAGACAGGCTAGGACTGTTACATTCCCATACACCACCCATCTAAAAATAAATAAACAAATATAAAAAATTAACAAAGAGATAAAACCATTTACATATTTCCTGGCAAGATATGAACTGAGTGAAAGATTTGACATAATCTGCATGCAATTTGTTTTTAGCCCTTCCCGGTTCATGGACATTGAGTTCCTCTATGTTACTCTAAGTTACTGAGTTCTTTCCCATTTGGGAGTGATTTCTAAGACAGCGGCACTCACGGCCACGAGGCACCATTCCTCCACAGCTGTTTCTCTGTTAAAAAGCAGCAGGGTTCTAAAGGCTCTCACCTGGGGTGGGGTGAGGAGGAGATGGGGATGGGGGAAATGGACAGACTGTAGCTCAGAGGGAGAGCACTTGCCTAGAATGCATGAGGCCCTAGGTTCAATCCTCAGTCCCTAGTGCCCATATAAATAAATAAATGAATTCTCAGAAAATTTTAACTATGCCATTTCCTGTTGAATCAACTGTTGAGATAAACGGGTTAGTGCACAGCTTCCTGGAATCCCTGTGCTGCACCATAAAAGTAACCTGTAGTCTGTTGTAAGCACGTGTGGTTGTAACTCATCTCAACTGTGTTCGAGTCACCGTCTTGTGGCACTCAGGCTGGACTCAAACTTGTTATGCAGTCAACGATGACAATGAACTGGTGGTCCTCCTGCCTTTGTTCTCTGAGAGCTGGGGTTTGCAGACATGAGACTATGCTCATCTTAGATTTACTCTGGGATATTAATGAACTTACAGAATGTTTTCATAATCATGATTTCCTCAATAAATTTATACTGGACATGCAGTTTAAAAGCATTGGAATTAGAAGCTACTATAAAAGTTGCTCACTTCTGAAAACAGCTTCAACAGCTTACTGACATATAGCAAAGGAATACATCCTTGGCTCCTCTGCAGTACTAAATTCAAAAAGAGTGGCTTCAGTTAAACTAAATAACAAAGAATAACAATTTCCAGGAAAATCTTGTAATGTACCTCTCTCAATAAATCAAGACTAATATGGTCATCTGAAATCAATAAATTCTCAGAGTCTGTCATTGAGAAAAGAATCCAATCCTCACAAGCAACTCTGATCAAGGAAAAAAGCAGGAGGGAAGAAAGGTGGGGAACGTTAGGGGTATAATAGAGAGGAAGGTAGGAGAAAGGGCGAAAGGGGAAGAGTGTGAGGAGAGGAAGGAGGTGAGGGAAAGGAAGAGAAAGAGTGGAGAGGGAGGAGGGCGAAGGGGCTGAAGGATCGGAGGGTTTTGGAAACTTTTTATGGAAGAGGCTCCTCGCATTTCCTTTTCTCCCTCGTGAACGTAGGGGAGGGAGAGGAGGGGGAAGAGGAGGAGGAATTAAAAGAAGCCACTGAACCTATTAAAACCAAGATACACCAAGCTGAAATGGATTAACCACAAGTTTTTATAATGATTCCAAAAGCAGAGATGAATTATTTACTGGAATTACTCAATGACATGTAATCATGGGGAAATTCCTAACTTCCTGGCCTGTAAAGCATCAAATTAGAGACTCAAGAAAAACTTTCTGCTTTCACACAGAGTGATAAATTTAATTCTATACTCACAGATGCATAATTTAAATCATAGAACCTGTTTACGTAAAACAGAACGTATCTCTCACCAACAAGTATTACAAATATAATGCGATACTGAATGCATAACTGGAAAGCAGTAAAGAAAATAGTTCAAACATCAATCAGTGTTTTACATATTAAGAATTTCATTATTAATTGGGTGTGGTGGCATATGCCTGGAATCCTAGCACTTGGGAGAGCAAGGCAGGAGGATCAGGAATTCAACCTAGTCACCTGCTAGGGAGTAAGGTCCAAGGGCAGCCTGCAGTATATGAGACCCCATCAGCAGAGGAGGAGGAAGAAAGACTCAGTATAACAAGAATTTTGCACCGTTATGGTTTGAATATGAACTATCCCCCCATAGCCTTGCATAGATGGGGTTTGATTGCTAATGGGATCTGGGAAAATGACTGGATCCTGAGGGCACTGATCTAATAAATAGACCAATCCCTTGGGAGATTCACGCTATGATGACATTTTTGGAATTTTGGAAAGAACAAGAGATGGGTGGACTTCTTGGAGAAAAGAGATCACTGAGGACAAGCCTGCAGAGATAGTATCCTCCGTCTACAGAGATAGCATCTTCTGTCTACAGAGAGAGCATCCTCTGTCTACAGAGAGATCATCCTCCATCTGCAGAGAGAGCATCCTCCTTCTCACTTCCCTCACTTCTGTCCTCCCCACAGTCTTCCTGTCCATCATGACCTAAGATGCCACAGTTGCTGAGGGATGCATTAGTATCTTCTTTTAGAATTTGTAAGTTGATCCCTAAGCCCCAGCATGCAACTGACTGAATCTGGAGATGGGGCTGTTGAAGATGTAATTGAATTAGCTGTGGGCCTCAGCCTAGCTTTATTGGTATCCTTAAAGGGGAAGAAATTAAATGTCAAAAGTGATACCAGAGAAGCATACGCACAGAGAACAGAGACCTGAGAAAGGTGGCCGTCTTCAACCAAGGAAAGCAGTCTCAGAGAGACTAATCCTGCCAACAACTTGATCATAAATTTACAGACCCCCAAAGGGTGAGAAGATAATGCTCCACAGCCAGTCGTACTTTGCTATGGAAGCCTTAATAAACTAATATAATGTGGCCTTATTCCTGGGCACACGGCTAGACATGAACTCCTAGCTTCCTTCACAGATGGCTCTGACCATGTGACTGGTCTTAGCAAAAAAAAAAAAAAGTGAAAATAAGAGTGATATGTGACCCTTGCAGTGACACAGCTGATTGTGACACCACCCGTGCACACTCCTCAAAATAGAGACAGTGCCCAGAGTGACCATCAGAGCCTCATTGTGGTATAAGTGATACTTAGTCTGAATCCCCACAAGGTGGGGATCAGAACTAGCACCTGTCAATGTTAAGTAGGCAGAAAGAAGATTTCTACAATAACCAGTTTTACACCCTTGGACTAATGTGTTACAGCAATGATTGTGGATTGAGGGCCAGACCCCTAACAAGAAAGAACGGGGCAGACAGAAGGGACTGGGGATTCAGTCATAGGATAAAATGTTAATGGTCGCTCTGCCCTAGAAGCTGTCTCACCTCCCAAGCCTCAGCTCAGGGACAGGCAGGGAGAGGAAAGGAAGACTTCCCCATCTTTGCAATACGCTGTTAGAGAAATAACAGACCAAACCAGAAGATAACTTTGTGGCATAAATTTTCCTAACAGAACATTTGTCAAACGTGGTTCAGCAATTCATGAAGTGTGTCAGACACACCCTAAGAAATCAAGACTGACAAACAGCAACAGAAAACTCCAGAACTCTGGCAGCCTCCATCTGATGACAAGTGACCCTATCTGTGTTGAAAGCTACCAAGAGGTATGTAGACAGCCTGTGGTTTCTAATCCCTGATGTTGTAACATAAAAGTATTCCTCTCTGTCTTTCAAAATTCCCAAAAATGAGTGCTAGCATGGAAGCAATATTTTAAAATTCCATAGAGTCCTAAAATACATGGAAGGGAGGGGAGCATGAAATATGAATCAGACAGTCAGGAAGAGGTAATACGCTCTCCAAAACATTGGGAGTCACTGACCTACATGGTGTGGTTTTGACTCCAAAAATCATAGTGTGCACTAAGAAGAAGACACGCTGAATTCTAATGTTTGAAAAAGGTGCAGTTGTCAAAATAAGAATTATCTCAGTGGAATTCCATGGGCAAGTGTCAGTTATTGTTGTAATATTCTCCTGCCTAAAATCCCATGTCTGAAAGCCATCTCGTTGAACTATTCGAGTCTATGAATGATGCTTTAAATATATATGTGGGCAGCATCAGATGCAGAATGGATGTGGACTTTCGAAAAGGCTACAACACCTTAGGCTGAGTCCCATCAGAGGAGAACAACTTCTTCCCAGCTCTTCTCCGGTTGGGAAGGATGTGTGTGTCCTGTAACAAGGACATTTTGTAGACCCTACCCAGTGTAAACACAAAAAACACTGCTACCTAATTGGGATGAAGTCTAAGAACAAATCCAAGCATACATGGCCTAAGATATTACAACCTATAATCAGTGAATATCTTCCTTCCTGACGAGATACTTCACAATCCTGAACGCAGGCTCCACTACTTCCTGGTTCCGGGAATTTGAATTTGAAGCTAGCCACTTCAAACTGCAGAGTGGGCATGTGTCTTAGTTTTGAATAATTTTAAAAAGCTGAGTTTCCAGTCTTACATTAACTTCCACAACGTTCCTACAAAAAAAAAAAAAAAAAAAAAAAAAAAAAAAAAAAAAAAGTGAGCCAGCAGTGTTCTGTCCAGCTTTCTTCAGATAGCCTTGAAAAGTGACCATGCCAATCAAGACCTAACAAAGATATCCAGAATTATAAGTTGAGCAATGAGCAATAGTTGGTGAGCCACTGTTGTGTATGAGGCACTGGGCCAAGCGCTGGCCGTGACAGAGACGATGGGAACATTTGTCCTGTGCTCTCAGGAAGACAGGACAATGAAGGGCAGATGGGACTAAACACTGCCGTGACGTGAAGAACTGGCAAGGTGCTACAAGTGCAGAGAAATTAGTATCTACTCCTCGGTAAGTTGTGGCGGGCACTGTGGGGGAGGTGGCAACTGATTAAGGTGGGGCTTCCGAAGGCAAGAAAGAACGGGGATGGTGCGTCCAAGAGACAAAGCAATGCGTGAGAAGTCACGAAAGCATCTTAGATTATTAGAGGCAATAACCGGCCAATGTGACTGAGAGCAGACACGAGTTAGACGTAAGTTGAGCATGAAACCCAAAAGCTAAATTTGGACCCCCCACCAAAAAAAAAAAGCAAATGAAAGGCAATATGCACGTCACCAAGGATATAAACTTTAGAACATGGGTAACTAGGAGCAGGGAGCTATGATCTAACCTTGACCAGTATAGATGCCTAACGGTGCGGGGAACTTGAGTAGACCAAGATACAGTCACCATTATTAAATAAAATCTTAAAACTTTAAGGCCATTAAATTGACAAAAGCAAGACGAATACAGGGAATGCAGAGCATGAAAGCTGTATAATCACAGTCTTCATGGATTTTTATTATTGTGTGTGTGTGTGTGTGTATGTGTGGTATTTGCATGTTCATGTGCATATGTGTTGTATACAAACATGTGTGAACGTGCACCTGTGGGTGCATGCACCCAGGCATGGGAGGAGGCCATACATGGAGACCAGGGGTCAACATCAGGTGTCTTTCTCTACTGCTCTTTACCTTACTTTAATTTTTTGAGACAGGGTCTCTCACTGAACCTGGAGCTGCCATTTAGCTGGACTGATTTGCCAGCAACCCTCCAGGATACGCCTCTGTCTGACCTTCCACTTCAGTGCTGAAGATACGTGAATATGTGACCACGCCTGGCTTGTACGCCAGTGTCCGGAATCCAGACTCAGGTCCTCACGCCTATATGGCAGACATTTCTCCTGCTAAGCAATCTCCACAGTCCCGGTCACAAACTTTTAATTGGGTTATCACCAGGAATGATTTTCAATGGAAAAGAAGTAGTTGCTACCACAATAACCTGGCAAGGGCAAGACAGGAGCTTGGCTACTTTCTGCTCTGCACTCAGCACCACTTATACTGTAAGTAGCCTATCCCAAAGCTATTAGCATTAAGTAAAATTCTCACCTTTATCCCCACCTACCCCAGTAGAGGCAGCATAACAATTACCTCATTCCACAACTATTTCAGTCTATAGACAATACATACTAATTAAATGCTGGCTCGCGCTCTCTCTCTCTCTCTCTCTCTCTCTCTCTCTCTCTCTCTCTCTCTCTCTCAGGTTTTAAACCAGCCAGCTCTTTGAAGGTAGGTTCTGGGACAATGGACTGACCACAAACTTCCTACAAGTTTCATGGCTTCAGAAATGCAATAGGAAATGCAATGAGCCAGGTGTTGGCGGCACACGCCTTTAATCCCAGCACTTGGGTGGCAGAGGCAGGCGGATCTCTGTGAGTTCGAGACCAGCCTGGTCTACAAGAGCAATGCCAGGACAGGCTCCCTACAGAGAAGAGAAACCCTGTCTTTAAAAAAAAAAAAAAAGCCACCTCCTTAGCTAGTATTCAAGATTATCACACAATTGACCTCCTACTCAAATACACTGTAGAAGCCACTGGTAAATAAACATGGCCATCGATAATCTTGTCATCCCAGCACTTAGGAGGCTGATGCAGGAGGATCACAAATTCAAATTCAAGGCCTATCTGACCTATACAGCAAGACCCTGTCTCAAAACAAGCTGGGCAGGTAGGCCTGAAGATCAGCATGCTTACCTAAGAGGTCCTGAGTTGTATCTCTCATAGTTTTATGATTAATAACAAAGCTATGCGCTATGTCAAAATTACAGTCGTTTCTTTATTAGGAGTCTGAGTTGATTAATGCTAGCTAGCTTCCTGTCTAAATCATTCACTCAATGAGCAAATGTTTCAGCACCCTCTACTGGCCACTTGCTGCATACTCGTCAGTTCCTTCTTTCTCCAGGGTGCAGGGGCTCCTGCACGGGTCCTCTAATTTCTTCTTAGGAGTCACAAAGAGGGGATCCTGAGGTGCTCTCCTGACACTGCTTGTGTGTGACTCCCATCCTAGATGACAGACTCCACACACACTATCCTGATGGCTTCTGATCTGCATCCGTGACGCACACTCAAACATCAGCCTCCTTTCTACACTCAGAGATGCGCACATGGGCTGAGTCCGCATCACCCTCCTGCCTCTCTGCTTCGCATAACAGCACTCTGGTGGGATGGTAGCATCTGCAAAAACCACCTCACCTCAGAAGTCATTAAAAAAATAATAATATAAGTGAATTTTAGCTTGGGACAAGAACAGAACTTCCAGCAGTTTCTGAATGGCCCTAAAGAAACTTTTGCCATTGTCCACTATGTACTATGTATGCAAAGCCATATTCTCAGAACTGATGATCACGCAATGAAAATATCAATCAACTATGAAAAACTACTGAAAATGCTCTAGGATATTCCGAATATTCTGAATATTCCTTACTGTGGAATATTCAGCCCAAATGGCATCCGTTATGTAAAATGAACGAGCATATCCAGCTCATTAGTATGTAAACTTGCTTTCATCTTAATAGACACTAAAATTACATGGACACAAAAATTGCTTAAAAATAAATTTCTTTATGCTCCATTACCAGTACATGTTTGATTCGTATACTTATATACCTAGGTTCATTAGGAGAAAAATGTAAGTGTTGCTATAAATAAGAGAAGTCCCTGAGTAGACTCAAACACTCGCAACTTTGTACTCTTTATCTCTTTGTCTGGTACATTTTCTTTTAGAAAGCAGAAAAAAAATTAAAGGCAACATGGTATTTATTGTTCAAGAGCAGAAACAAAGGATGGGGAAAGAGGTAAAAAAAAAAAAAAAAAAAAAAAAAAAAACCACAAGATGAAAAGGAGCTTCACCCTATAATCTACCCATACCAAATTACTATTTACTGACCAAATAAGTGCTCATTGGTTTGACTTATGAATTCAGCACAGATAGTCCAGTGCAGCTTATATGGGGTCTCCTTGACTAATGGCCACATCCTAACTCTCAGATGCAAGCCCACCAGAAACCACTCCCCTGCCAGCAGGCACGTCTGAGGGTCTCGTGCTCAGAGCAACTGCAAAACAAGTTGTTTGCTCAGAGCAGCTGCAAGCACAGGAAAACAAGTTGTTTACTCTGGCAGGCAGGGGGTCACAGGAAATTCAGGGTCTGGGGTCCACAGTCCCCAACATGTATACACGTAAACACCTTCTCATATGGAAACATTATCATCAAAATATTAGTCATGATGATCTCTGATGGAATTTCTGACTTGTTTTTAATTCTTTTGATTTTTTTTTAGTGCTTTCCAACAACAAAAACATAATGTCTTAAAGAGAACAGAAACAACACTTTATCAAAAACTTAGTAAAGACACAACTTAAAAATAGAATGTTGTACATAGAAAATAACCTATGATATGAACACAATTATATGAAAACACACTGGAAGAAATCATGTGATGTTATTAATGGCTTCTGTACCTAAGGGCTACTGTGAGTTTTGTATATGTTTTTTCATTTTTCTAGTACTTTTATTACACACACAAAAAAAAAAGAAAGAAAAGTAAATCTTCACTTAAAGCCAAACACGTGCAATGGGGTGTGACTTTCTCCACCTGAAATCACTGTGACCAGTGAAATTGAGCTCTTTACCCCTGAGTCACAGCTTCTGTAACTGCTTTTTAGGGGCTTGTTGTATGTTTCAGAGGCCAGTACAGTTACCACCCTGGTGGGGAACAAGAAGGCTCAGTTGGTGGCGACTGACCACAACATAGACCCTATTGAACTGGTACCCTGTGTTGCAAGATGTTGGTCTCCTACTGCATCATCAAAAGAAAGGCGGAGCTGTGGAGGCTGGTCCACAAGAAGACATGGAAGTGCACCACTGTTTCCCTCACTCAGGTTGACTTGGAAGACAAGGGTTCTCTGACTAAGCTGGTGGAAGCTATTAGGTCCAATTACAACAACAGACGGGATGAGATCCACTGCCGCTGGGGAGGCAACATCCTGGGTCCTTGTTGTGGGAAAATCTTTTTGTACACTGTGAAGATGTGTCATTGTGATTGGGTTAGTAAAAAGCCAAATGGCCAAAACCTAGGCAGGAGAGACTAAGCGAGACTTCCAGGCAGAGAGGACTCTGGGAAGAAGAAAGACGAGACACCAGCAAGATTTCCTTGAAGAAGTTTGGCAAATGGTACAGAGCAGAGGTAACCGTGCCACATGGCAGAATGTAGATTAATAGAGACTGGCTAATATAAGTTATAAGAGCTAGCTGGGGAAAAGCCTAAGCTAAGGTTAAGCTTTCATAATTAATAATAAGTCTCTGAGTCAATATTTGCAGGCCGGCAGTCTCAACAAGAGTGTACTGCTGCAGGTACTGAATCTGTGACTCGCATTGCCAAGCTGGAAGAGGCAAAGGCCAAAGACCTCACCACTAAACTAAGTTAAGTGTTCACTGCTGAGTTTTCTGTCCATGAACATAATTACAAAGTTATCTTCCATCTGAAAAAAATTATTTTTAAAAATGAAAAGAAAAAATTCAAACGCTAAACATTTATTTATCCTTGCACTGGTTTGTTTGTGTGTGTGCATGTGTATGTGGGTGTGATGTGTTTTATCAACTTGATACAAGCTGGAGTTATCTGAGAAGAGGGAACCACAATTGAGAAAATGCCTCCATGAGACTTGGGAGGCAGAGGCAAGCAAATATCTGTGAGTTCGAGGTCAACCTGGTCTACATAGTGAGTTCCAGGACAGCTAACAGCTGTTACACAGAGAAGCCCTGTCTCAGAAAAAAAAAAAAAAATAGTGATTTTTTTATGGGAAGGCCCAGCTAATTATGTGTGGCGCCACTCCTGAGAATGTGGTCCTATGTTTCACACAAAAGTAGGCTAGCAATCTTGAGGAACAAGACAGTAAGCAGAACTCCTCAGTGGCCTCTGCTTCAGTGCCTGCCTGTGGGTTCCTGTCCTGAATTCAATCTGTGAGTGGCGCCTTAAACCCTGTCTTCCCCAAGTTGCTTTTGGTCACGGCGTTTCATCACGGCAATAGAAACCTAAAAGCCCTCACTTTAATTTTCAAAATAGTGTTTGCAAAAGCACCTTACAGACAACCATTTACCCAGCAGCGTACCTGGGATCAGCGCTGTGCTGATAAGGATGTCCACTTCCTTGCACTGCTGAGCAAAGAGCTTCATTTCGGCTTCAATGAACTCTTTGGACATCTCTTTCGCATAGCCTCCTTGGCCCTCACCAGATTCCTTCAAGTCCACCTCCAAGGGTTCAGCACCAAGAGACTTGAACTGTTCCAGAGCTGCAGCTCTGGAGTGTTGAAGGGGAAACAGCAATTAATTAGACCCTGATCCATACATCAAAGTCCTCATTTACACAGACACTTTAAGTCAGTGGTTCTCGACCTTCCTAATGTTGCAGTCCTCTAATACAGTTCCTCATGTGGTGACCCACAACCATAAAATTATTTCATTGCTACAGCATAACTTTAATTTCGCCACTGTTATAAATCATAATGTAAATATTTTCGGAAATAGAGTTTTGCCAAGGGGTCATGACCCACAAATTGAAAGCCAGTGCTTTAAGTAAACCCTACATAGTCAAAAGTTTATTTTGCTATGTCTGGCTTGACTGTTTCAATGACTTTTTAGACATAGGCAATTCTTACATACTTTTTCTTAGGGGGAAAAAGAAGAATCCCAACTTCTATTTAAACTAAAAGAAGAATGTCACTATTGTCAATATCAGTTATGTTATATGTTATGGTACTTTTGGTCCTAGTATTGACAATGATATGATAGTTGATCTACACTGAGATTTGACATCACTCACACCATACAAGTTGACGTTTTTCATTTACAAATGTCCTGAGTTTGTTCTCATTGTGAGATTGTCCCACATAAATGATTTTATTAGAAATACTGTATAATGTGATTTTGTGGGTCTCAGTCCTCATAAAGTCATAAACTTAGTTTTTAAAAGCAAACAGGTGTAGAGGTGCATGCCTGTAATTCCAGAATTAGAAGGGGGAAGCAGGAGGATTAGGGCCTCAAAGAAAATCTAAACCATAGGAATGAGATGGTGTCTCGAAAGGAAATTACTAATGGTAAAATGTAAAGAGTCAACATCTTTAAAGCCAACATATTTAAATTTTGCAAAATATATTCAAATTAAAATAAATAAATGCCATGCTATCACTACATTCTGGTTGGAAAATGAAAGTGAAGATTTCAGAGGTGGAAATCAACCACAATAAATCTCACACCTCCCTCATAGCAGCAATCACCAGAGGTGCTTACTATGACTACAAGTACAGTAGTAATAGTAAGTAGAAGTGATTTGAAGGCCCAGTCTATAGCTTGTACATTAAAATATTTTATATAAAGAAATCTATTAACCAAGTGTGGTGGTTTTATGAACTGTTTTCAAGAAATACAATGTACACAGGAAAGTAGTTTCTCCTACATGTTCTATAATCTTCAGAGAAAAATAGTCAGCTCTCTATATACATCCAAAGCAGATGCCTTAGCCTAAATACTACAATTACAGTTCATGTGTTGCTATTCCTACGTAAGAAGTGATTTGAAGGCCCAGTCTATAGCTCAGTGACAGAGCATTTACCCAGCATGTATGAGGACTGGGTATAATACCCAGTCTCACCAAATAAAAAGGCATTTGGAGGTTGTCACCAGTCAGTTCTAGCTACTTCCATGCGGTCAACACTAGGCATAGTCTCCTCCCAATGTGCTGATTAGCTTTGTGCACGCCACAAGCTGCAAGCTCACCAGAGACAACTCTGGCCCCATTGCCAATGTACACAAAGAACTTTATTATTTTGTTATTTCTGCTATACTGAGGCAAAGCATGTCCAATTTTTTCCAGTAAATAATAAATTTTTCATCGAGCCAACTTTTAAAAATCAAAAAAAAAATTCAATTGGAAAGAGGAAATAGAAAAGCTTCAGTGAGCTATTATTATCTCTAATGTAATAGGCCCCATTTGAAACAAGTGTTTTTAGTTAAACATTAATTACTAGTTAAGTGTTCACCTTGTATCAAATCCTCGAACAACTGCGCCCATCGCCTTTGCTGCACCTGCAGAAGCGAGCCCAGCAACACCACCACCAACTATCAGGATCTGAGAAAAAAGAACAAGGAATGCTTTTTATTTTGATTTGGTTTTGGGTTTTGTTGCTGTTGTTGTTGTTGTTGTTGTTGTTGTTGTTGTTGTTGCTGCTGCTGCTGCTGCTGCTGGTACTGCTGCTGCTGCTGCTGTTTGGTTGTTTTGTTTTGTTTTGTTTTGTTTTGTTTTGTTTTTCAAGCCAGGGCTTCTCTGTGTAGTCCTAGCTCTCCTGAACCTTGTTGTGTAGACCAGGCTGGCCACAAACTCACAGAGATCCACCCTGCCTCTGCATCCTGAGTGCTGGGACTAAAGGTGTACATCACCAAGGCTTGTTATGGAATGTTTTAAAACTTGTTGCCAGATGATGGCAGAAGATCACCAGCTGGCAACTACTGGTGACTGGTACAGTTAGTACTCAATCAAAGTGTGAACGGTGGTGCCAGTCACCACATGGATGGAGTAAAGCGTATATCCTTCAGCTAAATCACTGGGGTTTTTTTGTTTGTTTGTTTTTCGAGACAGGGTTTCTCTGTAGCTTTGGAGCCTGTCCTGGAACTAGCTCTTGTAGACCAGGCTGGTCTCGCAGAGATCGGCCTACCTCTGCCTCCCGAGTGCTGGAATTAAAGGCATGCGGCACCACCGCCCGGCTCACTGGGGTTTTTTAAATGGATCAAAGAAACAGCCTTTTCCAGTAGCCAATAACCTTCCCTAAAAATTTCTAGGCAGTCAGAATCTCAGAGCAAGCACAATCAATGCCATACATGTTGAAAACTAACAAGTCCATTCTCACTGTACAGAAGCTATCACCAGAATGCCAGGATGGTATTCCAACTCCCTCTCCCTCTCCAAAGTCAAGACTTTCCTGGGTTCATAAAACAGTGAATAACATGTCAATGATGGGCACAATTTTGACAAAAATGTCCATACCAACTGCTATTTTGAGTTTAAATGCTTCTGAAGGCTTGGTAACCAAATACAGAACTGACAAACATCTTTAATGACCCATATCTGAAATCTGATGTGATATAAGTTAATCTCCCTAACCACAGAAGGATTAGAGCTGAGAGAACCCAAGAATCCCACAGAAACTTCAGCCTGCCCCACCTGCACAGAAACACAGTGAAAACTGTGTTATGTCTAGCCTTGACTGGGCTTTCCTGAGAAAGGAAGGCTTGTGTATCCCATAAATGGCTATATGAAGGCAACTCCCTGTTCCTGTGGTAACAAAAAATGTCACCCAGTGAAATAGGGAAGTCTGTAAATTCTCACCCACCCATCAGGCCCACGGCTCCTTCTGCTTTTTAAGAAGTCAACACAGGCAAAACTGTGTGCTCCAGTGACCTCCTAGGCAGTTCCTCAGAAGCCGTGCCAACGGATGCTGATGATGGTGGTTTGTTCAGAAGAAGAGAAAGTCCACCTCAGCAAACAAACATCAGGGTCTAAGCTCCAAAGCCCCATCCCTGTTCTACACAAAAGTTCCAATAACACCTGAAAGAAAATATTAGTAGCAAACGAGAATTTAAAAAGTACAGGACTATGTCAATTCTCCCGTCAAGACATAGTTCAGGGGGCCGGAGAGAGGGCTCAGAGGTTAAGAGCGCTGCCTGCTCTTCCAAAGGTCCTGAGTTCCATTCCCAGCAACCACATGGTGGCTCACAACCATCTGTAATGAGGTCTGGCGCCCTCTTCTGGCCTGCAGGCGTACACGCAGAGAGAATATTGTATACATAATAAATAAATAAAAATAAATAAATAAATTTAAAGAAAAAAAGACATAGTTCAGATGCATGAAATCACTCTAACCATATTCTAAAAAAATAGGAGGGGTCGAAGGCCAGAATGAGCTACAGAGCAAAACAGTCTCTCAAAACAGAAAAGAATTAAAAAGACACATGATTATAGTTAGGGAAGAAAAATCAAGAGACTTATTGTACACACGATAACTAATAGTTAGGCTAGAAGATGGCTCGGTGTTTGCTGTACAAACACAAGGACCTGCAGCTCCCATGTAAAGAGCCAGGCACAGGGAGGCACATCTGTCTGACTTGCAATAAGAGAGCCTGTAGGGGTAGCTGGGCATCACCCAGTTAGACCTGTGTTTTCCACATTTTCTTGGATCACGCTCCGCCTTGCTCATCATCGCCCTCCAAAGCCTTCTTTCCCTAGAACATGCAAAATTCTTTTCCATTTCAGTATCTTTTATATGACGTTTCCTTTGGCCAGCATCTTAAATCCCTAGTTTCAGAAGACAGGGGAGGCCTTCCTATCACCTAGCTTAGGAAGTTAGCATGTTCTCATTACACATCATCCCATCATCCGGTTCCTTCTCATAACTATATTTCTATCAAATGTTTATCTGGGTTTTCCCATCCTCATCGTGCCCTGAACTGGAATGCGATTTTTATGCAGTAGGGACGGCGTTTATCTTGTTCAGGCTTGTCCCTCACACCTAAACTGAGTACTCAACACATCAAACGCATCACAGTGATTTTAGTTCCTTCTAGACAAGTTAAAAAAAAAACAAAACTCTATGTTTAAAAATAAATTTAAAATATTCAACATGATAAGCCTCACAGAATCTAATCCTTCAGTTTTAGAAAATTACTTCTTACATCAAACCAAAGTTACTTAAGCTGAATTTCTTTCTTAGTGACAGTTTATTTATTTGTGTGCAAGGGGTAGGGAAGGGGAAAGCGTGCCACAGTACACGTGTGAAGGTCAGAGGACAACTCACAGTTGTTGATTTTTTTTTTTTCTTTTACCAGTGGGTCCCAGGAATTGAACTGAGGTCAACAGGCTTGCAGGCAGAAGCCTTTACCCCTGGGTCACTGAATTCAAACACTTGTAGACACGGTCACCTTTCTATCTTGTTTTAACTCACTGGCTCTTCTGTTAAGCCTCTTGGTTTTTGTCTCACGGTTTTAATCCCTTATTACAAGTTTCCTCTAAACTTCCATACCTTTCTACAAAGATTCTAATCAAAACTAAGTTGCTGGCATGCACATCGGTGCATTCAGCCAGCTTAAGAACAGCATCGAGTTTCTGGCCAGCTTGAATGCCAGACATTTCCTCGTGATCTTATGCAATAAGATAAAGTTTCATAGTACAGATATAGAAAGCCTTGTGTCTCCTGTACCACACATCTATGGCGTTCACGTATACATTCTTCCTAAACACCCTGGCCTTTACCTTAAGGACTTGCTTTTCTTTCCATGGTCTATTTCTCAAGGATGCTTGGTGTTTTGGTTTTTGTTTTGTTTTTTCTTCATAGATTTATTAGTAGAACAATTCTGAGTTTGTAAAACAAGTTTTAAGAACAGAAAGCAGCCAGATGGATTACAAAATTTCCAAGTCTTGTTTCTTATGCCTCAACTCAGGGTTTTAATTTAATGGACTCTATAAAAGGATCACAAGATAATCTCCTATGCTTGTGCCCTCCATCCTGCTTGCCATTAGCCACTCTCTATCTCTCTCTGTTGCCAGTCTGGATTCAGGGAGAAGCACACTTCCATGGTGCTTTGATTGTTACATCATCTCCCATTATTTCCTCTTGATGCCCTCCCCACGAATGGGAGTGAAGACATCAAAGTGTTTTCTCCAAACCATGTTACAGTAATCAAGAATCACAGATTTAGTGACTAAAACCTTGAAGCGTTTTAAAAGGTTGTAGGAAATTGGCCCACAGAGCAACCTAGCCAAAATCCATTTAAGAATTGAAATAAGCGGGCTGAAGAGATGGCTCAGAGGTTAAGAGCACTGACTGCTCTCCCAGAGGTCCTGAGTTCAATTCCCAGCAACCACATGGTGGCTCACAACCACCTGTACTGAGATCTGGCGCCCTCCTCTGGCGTGCGGGCATACATCAAGGCAGAATGTTGTATACATAATAAATAAATAAATCTTTAAAAAAAAAAGAATTGAAATAAGCAAAAACTGGGGGAAAAAAGCAAAAGAAAAAAGACTAGCGCTTCCAAAACAAGCAAAAGGCCCAAAGTTCCTCTTTCAAGCAGTGTTAAATGTTCAGCCCCACGGCTTTACTTTAGATTTCTAAGCACAAAGGCATCAGCGATGCTAACACACAGAGATGCCTTTGAAAATAACTCTTTTATGACACCTTCGATTCACCTCGTGAAGAGACACTGGAAGCTGTACGCACCTTAGCTGGCGGGACTTTTCCAGCAGCTGTGATCTGACCGGTGAAAAACCTTCCAAAGTGATCCGCTGCTAAAAGAACAGCCTTATAGCTGAAAAAGTAGACAGAGAGCTCCGTGAGCTAACAAGCAAGGGACCGCACATTATGACAGCCTGACACTTACATAGCTGCAGAAACATCGTGTCTGTATGTTACCCTACGCCAAGATTATTTCTCAGCAATGTGTATAGACTTACCCCTCCAGCCTTCACAGTCAGCCTCTGAACACGTACGATTACTACATCTACTTCATAAACACAGACACGAAGGTGGAAGCAGTTGCCCATGGGCCCCCCAGCTAGTCCTCAGAACGAGAAGTCTGAGCTGAGCAACATGGCTGTGGAGGAAGACCCTCATCCAAGGAGCCAGCCAGGCCCTTCTTAACAAATACTGCAGTCTTGACAAGACAGGAACAAGTAAAGACGCAAGAAGTTCGAGAGTGCTTTTCTTCCCGGGTAGAGGCTCCACATCTTCAAACCACGCTTTTAATTTTAGTATGCTGTTCAAATTTTCTTTAATGGCTACAAGTACCTCTATCACACTAAGGGGAGGTTTAGATTATCTGTGATGCACGAGGGGAAAAGAACACTACCTTTGCTCTACAGTGGAAGAAAGCTTGGGCCCCTGGGACAGCCCAATTGATCAGATTTAAGACCCTGAGCAAAGTCAGTCCTTACTTTCCTATATATACAATATGCTGTATATGTTTATTCAATATACAATATGCATACCCTATGTATTCAAAACAAATATAAAGAAACAATATATATTTAGACAAACCATGTATGCAATATGTTTCCCATATAAACAATATATCTGTATAATAGAGTCAAGAAGATCATCAACTTCTTGAGTGTCATTGTGAGGACTAAATATGTTAATGCATGTGAAATATGAAGTGTGATTCCTGTCACATGACAACACTCAGTAACTATAATTCAGCTATAGAAGCAAGTTATCCAATAAAACCTAACAGCGAGCCTCATCTTTTCTTAACAGGATGTTTGGGACACACTACGCTAATCTCATTCCCATGCTATCTTTCCTTAATTAAATGCAACTATTTAATACTAAGACCCACGTGCTGACTTGCAGCAAGGCCTCTCCCTCATAGTCTAATATTACTTAATAAAACAATTAATACAAAAGCATGTTGCCATCACTGCTATTATTGTAACTTAAGCATACTGGGACAGGAAGAATATTTTCAAGATAGAGACTAGGTGTTTCTGAACACTCTGCCCTATCTAAATGTAACCTATAGTCCTCAGCACTAATTAGACCTATTTACATTGTCTCATAATACTGGAAGATTCTGCAGCTAAACACACTGTTCCAGAGCTGATTTTGATACTCTCCCCCAACGTGCGTCTTAGGTGACAGAATCTTTAAAACTCTGCATGGGACATTTTAAGCCCCACATTGTGTAACATCCACTCTTCCAGCCACTAAATATGGCAGCAATTCCTTTTGGCCCCTGGCAGTCTTTATTCCACAAACAATTTTTTCAAAAAAAAAAAATCATTTGCTCCCTTATATTAAGGACAGCAAAAATGCATTTCTATTTATTTATTATTTGTGTGGGTGCTGGCATATGTATTCTTGTTGGTGGTACACATGTTGGGGGACAAAACTTGTGGCAATCAGAAGTGAATCTCAGGTGTTGCTTCTCTGGAGCCCTGAACCTTTTCCTTTTCCTAAGACAGGGTCTCACTGAGCAGTGGTGGTGCACCGCTTTCTAAGTCAGCCTGGTTACACGGAGGAACCCTATCTTGACAAACCAAAACGGGGGGGGGGGGGGGGGGGGGGGGCAAAAAGACAATCTCTCATTGGGACCTTGAGTTTGGTAATTAGACTAGGCTGGCTAGTGAGATCCGTCTGGCCAACACTGGCAGTACGAACTTGTACCACCTCACCTAGACTTTTACATGGGTACTAGGGATCGAACTCCGGTTCTTCAAGCTTGTGCACCAAGCACTGTATTGATTGAGCTACCGCCGCAGCCCCCAAATTTTGCTAACTTGTTTCAACTTTACTATATGGCAAACCATACGAAATGGGGTGAACGGCTGAAACACAAAGTAGATTCTGCGGCGTCTTTGATCCATGGCACAGTTTAAATGTCACATCTAAAACATAAAACTTGGACCAGTGAGATGACGCAGAAGATAAAAACGCTTGCCATGTGAGGCTGACAGACTGAGCTGGATCCCAGGAGCCCACGTTTTCAAATCTGAATGGGGGGGGGGGGGGCACAGATCTGTAATCCTAGCACGACTCTAGCATGATGGGAGGTGAAGACGGGAGAATCACCTGGAAGATGACGCTAGCCTGCGGGCCTGCGGGCCTGAGGGGCTGCGGGACTGTGAGCCTGGAGCACAAGGCTCAGTACAAACGAGAACCTTCCTAATAAGGTGGAAAAGCATATTCCTGAAAGCTGTCCTCTGACCACCATGTATGCAAGCCCATACTTACCATCCACACACAGAAAGAATGAGAGACTTAAAAAAAATAATAACTTAAGAACCTTCCAGTTCATGCAAGATTCTGTAAAAGGCTTTATTTATATTGGGTTTTTTATACGCACCGTTTTCCCTTCTAATACTTTTATTGGTGCCTCATTCACATTAGCTTAAAATTTAATTTAATTAGTTTCTTTGAGAAGCTGTTTTCCTAAGTATTACCCTGGCTCCAGATTGTTGCTACCCTTACAGGAAGTGGGTGCTCATTCCTGTCCCTCGTGACACGGCAGGCTTAATTATGGGCGTACTCCTGCAAGCAAAGTGGATCTTAGAAAGCTTTTCTCTGTAACATGCCGCAGAAGACACTTGGAATCGTTCCCGTTCTGTTCCCATTGCCTCTTCCTTTGATTAACAGCTTCCTTTCCAGTACAGAAGCTTTCTCATTTCATGGAGTTCCACTTGTTGATTGTGGGTCCTATTTCCTGAGTGACTGAGATCCTATTTGTAAAGTCCTTCCTAAGCTTAGAACCTGATTGTACTTACTCTTAACTCTTAGAGATTCAGATCTAACAGTGAGGTCTTTGGTCCACTTGGAACTGATTTGAGTTCAGGGTAAGAAATAAGGATCAAGTTTCTTCTACCAGTAGATATCTAGTTTTGTTGCTGTTGTTGTTTTGTTTTGTTTTGTAAAAGATGTTCTCATTTTCTCATCTTTGTGAAAAACCAGTTGACAGTAGGTATATGGAATCTGGGCTCCTGACTCTATTCTATTGATCGGTATGCCTATTTTTGTCCCGGCACTATGCAGTTTTACCATGGATCTGTAGTATAATTTGAAATCAAGAATGGTGATGCCTCCAACAATGTTTTAATTGCTATGGATGTTTGGGAAAACCATATGGAAATCTACTATTTTTTGGGAGGGGTGTAGTTCGAGACAGTGTTTCTATGTGAAACAGTCCTGGAACTTGCTCTGAAGACCAGGCTGGCCTCAAACTCACAGAGATCCACCTGCCTCTGCCTCCCAAGTGCTGGGATTAAAGGCTTGCGCCACCACTACCCAAAACCAATCTTAAACATAACTCAAGACTGAGGCTATCCCAAAAACTGACCGGGTGGTACATGCCTTTAATCCCAACACTCTGGAGGCAGAGGCAGGCAGATCTCTGTGAATTCAAGGCCAGTCTGGTCTACAAGAGCTAGTTCCAGGACAGGCTCCAAAGCTACAGAGAAACCCTGTCTCAAGAATCAAAAAAAAAAAAATCTGAAAAACCCTTCTGAAATGCACCATTTCATGTACAAAAATTCCAAAACATATTTACAAACTACCTGTGTGTATAAAATGCATGTGAAATATAAATAAATTCCATGTGCACACTTGGATCATATACACAAGACAATTCATTATATAAATATTCCAAATCTGCAAAAAGCCTGAAATCTGATAAGCTTCTGGTCCTAAATTCTCAGGGCTTTTCAACCTGTATTACCTTAAAACATGTAAAAGTGCTAGTATCCAACTATGTGTGACCTATAAAAGCAACCATTTCAATCTAATGAGTATATATACAACCTATGAATACAGCTTCCTCATGCAAACACTGGCAGCTATTTCTTTTGGTACAAATTTTTGCTTCTAACTACAAAGATAAGACGTGTGATATGTATCACTATGATTTTGTGAAAAATTAAATGAATCACAAAAGCTAACATACGTATAAAAAAGCTCAGCCCTCAGCAGCTCTGACAAGGTAAAACTCTAGGAGACCGGCAACATGAAGGCCCGTGCCACGTCCCTGTGCTTCTGTTCAGCTGAAAGGAGAAAGAATATACCTACCCAGAAATGTTGGCCATGGAGCTAAGAGCGTCGTACCCCTGAGCAATTGTGACTCTTGGAACCTGGTCCATTGCCAGAACTGTGGTCTTTCTTTCGGAAAGTTTATTTAGCAAGTCTGGATTCTGGGCGGGGTAAATGAAGCTAATGAGAGTTCCCGATGGCTTTAAGAAGTCAGCTTCATGAGCGCCTAACGCTGGATTAACCATGGGTGCTCTCACCTGAAACGAAAGTCAAACAAACCCCAGATTAAAACTGTCAGCACCTTCATTGATGGCTTTTAAATAAACAGGACAATTTTTGTAAGGCACTATTGTCTAAATAATACTTCTGAGGTATATCTTCCATCAATAAATGTCTGCTGTGCTTAGCCACATGAAGATGTGTCCGTCCTACCCTGTGACTAGTGACCTGTGTGAACTGTTCTGAGGAAAAAGCACAGACTCTGGGCAGAGCACCAGATCAGGCGTGACAACTGCAGAGCACTGAAATATTAGCCTGCTGGCGGTGGTGGCGCACACTGTTAATCCCAGGCAAATCTCTGTGAGCCGATGTGGTCTACAGAGCTAGTTCCAGGACAGTTAGAGCTGTTTCTCAAAGAAACTCTATCTCAAAAGATTTTACAATGAACCTGGTCTCCTCAAACTTACTACTCTGTTAAAAATTAAGAGATATTAGGGGAAAGGGACAAAAAAAACATTTGTTTTGTGTTCAAAGACTCAATCCTAGAACTGAGTGGTAGTGGGCATACTTAATCCCAGCACTGCAGAGGCAGAGACGAGCAGATCTCTGTGAATGGGAGAGCGGCCTCGTCTACAAATCCAGAAGCCAGCAGGGGCTACATCGTGAAACACTGTCTGAAAAAAAAAAAAAAAAAGAAAGAAAAAAAGAAAAGAACAAAAGAAAGAAATTTCTGCTGTCTGGTATCTCAAGGCATTTCTTTCTTAATTTGTTCTTATGTGCGTTGGTGTTTTGCCGGTGTGTGTGCCCATATAAGAGGTCAGAAACTGTACATTAAAGACAGTTGCCATGTGGGTGCTGGGAATTGAAGTTGGGCCTTCCGGAAGAGCAATAGTGCTCTTAACCTCTGAGCCATCTCTCCAGGCCAGCTCAAGACTTTAAAAGTCAATTAGCCCACTGGTCACTCAGCCTAATGCTACCTTGTCCAGGATGGCCATGCTGTTTCTAGAACAGCACTATGCCCGTGTAAATAACTAACTGCCTTCAGCCATCAGATACTGCACATGGTATCCCGGGATGGATTTAATATCTTCTTTTCATCCTAGCAGGACATAACAACTAGCAGGAAGTCTACATACACATGGATCATATAGCAAAAATTTTCCCTAGTCAATTGAAAGAAACTTCCACCCAGAGATTATAAAAATGAAGATCTCCATTTCCCTTTCAGGGTTAAAAACAGGTCACATTTCCTGGGACATAAAGAATATTCACAATATACAATCATTTCATCAAGAAAAAGAGTATGGCTTTAAAATAGGAAAAGCTGAAATGGGTGATGCTTAATATAGTAGATATGCAAACTGTTCTGATTTGGTCATTGGATATACATGTCAATATCACAGTGCATCAATATGGACAATTATTATATGCCAATTAAAAACAAAAAGAAGAGCACTAGGAAAACTGGAAAAGCCAGATGTGGTAGCTTTAATCCAAGCACTGGGGAGGCAGCTCTCTGTGGGTCCCAGGCCAGCCAGGGCTACACAATGAGACCCTGTCTCAAAAAGGAAAAGAAAACTAGAAATGGAAGAGAGAAAGGAGTAATTACTTTGACCACCAGATCAGAAGCCAGAACTTCCTTCGTCCCTTGGATTTGGGCCCCGGCTGCTCTGTAGAGATCATCTGGGAACCTGGAAGCTTCGCCTGCTCCTGACTCCACCACAACATTAAAGCCCTGCTTGACCAAGGCCTGAACACCAGCAGGAGACAAGGCTACTCGCTTCTCATTCTGGAAAATCTCCTTGGGGACCCCAACTGTCAGCTGCTTATATGGAATTCCTGGAAACAAACAAAACCAAAGTTTAGAAAAAGCTGAAGAGGAGACATGTTTCAGAGGAGACATCAGGGAAAGGAAATGGAAAGTCTGTTCTTCGAAACACACCTTGCACAAGTTGTTACTGAAAATAATGATTCACAATCATGATCCATTTACCTTTTTTGAGAGTGATAAATTTTTGTACAAGCCATCCTGAATGCATGAGATATTCCATTTAATTGAATGCCTCTCTCTAAGGCACATGATAAGCTTGCTCTAGTCTTAAGAGAAAAATACCTGAGTTGAGAAATCACACAGCATGCCAGCCTCCCTCCACCCTCTGGGGTTACAGTCTTCCTATCCTGACCTTTAGTAAAGACAGAAAGAAATTGTTGAAGAATAGCTCTACAATAGATCCTTTAAAGGTTACCATGTCTCAAGTCCCTTTCCTGGCTATTTGGCCAGAGGAAACTTCCCATAGATTTCCAAGCGCTGGATCTTGAGACTCTAGCAGCAACTGATTAGGCAAGAGACCAGCAACCAGGTCAAAGATAAACATCTACAAGCAAGACATGAGAGAAGCCAGCAGCCCCTGCCTATGACAAGACTTACAGAGGAATTGTGGGTTCAGGACAGTCCATGTTGGCCAGTGATTAACCTACTATGTTGGCTAGTTTTATGTCAACTTGACACAAGATAGAACATTTGGGAAGAAAAATTGAAAAAATGCCTCCATAAGATTTGCCTGTGCACAAGGCTGCAGAGCATTTTCTTGATTAATGATTGATGTGGATGGGCCCAGCTCACTGGGGGCAGTACCACCCCTGAGCAGATCATCCTGCATAGTATGAAAAAGCCAGCAGAGCAGCCACAAGGAGCAGCCAATAAGCAGCGTTCAACCATGACCTCTTCATGCATCAGCTCCTGCCTCCAGGTCCTTACCTTGAACTCCTACCCTGACTTCTCTCAGTAATGGAATGTGGCCTGAATGTTGTAAGCTGAAATAAACCCTTTCCTCCCCAAGCTGCTCTTGGATGTGGTGTTTTATCACAGAAACAGAGAAGGAACTAAAGTTTCTACCCAACCACGCTCTCTCCTAGGAGGTTTAAACAGAGAAGTTACAGAGAGAGACTAGGAGAGTGGATGTTTGCTGGTTATTTGTCAATGCAGCCATGAAACAAACATCAAAGAGAAGCCAGGGTAACACTGGCTGACATAATAATTGTGACTATTTAAAGAATGACAAGCCATAACTAGGAAACCCAGAATGCATTCTACTTCTCCAAGATGGTGAGAGGTATCTTGGGCCCCTTTTAACTGAGAATCCATCGAGTAAACCCTCAACACAAAATAGAAGCTGATTGTGATTCTGTTCCGTACAGCCTAAAAGAAAGCATCTAATACAAACATCTTTGTGAAGAGTTCAGGGTAGCTTTACCTTAGACATTAGTATCTTCTCATGCTCTAATCAATATGAAGCCATTAACACTTTGGCAGGAAAGAGGTAAGACAGGATTTCTTTGTGTAAGCCTGACTGTCCTGGAACTCACCCTGTAAGCTAGGCTGGCTTCAAACTCACAGAAATCCTTCTGTCCTTGCCTCCTGAGTGCTAAGATTAAAGGCATGTGCCACCATGCCTGGTCAGTAACACGTTTTTTAATAGTATGTTTCTATATAGACTTTACTATAGTTCAAAAATTCCATTCTTGCCACTGAATATATAATTAAAAACTGAATCAAATTATAAATAATAATCTTATAAATAAGAATAACTTATTGAGACTTTTGACAGATTAAGGCACCCTGAAAATACCCGCATTTGAGCATAGTCTTATATCCCCATACTATTTATACTCTAATAATTTACAGTATAGTAGAGGCAGATAAATATGTATTTCCTACCTGAAAAGGGATAAACATAGAAGGATGGCAAATATTTAGATCCATGTGTAAAATTAAGTCAAATATGTACTTCTCTGGAGTTTACTTCTCATCTGTATTTGATAGCCTCAAATCTAAGCCCCACATTTGGAAAGCCAAGGCAGCTACTAAAGATAGCAGAGTTGAGCCAGAAGTATTTAGGAGAGCGATGTGATTTTGTGCACCACTAATTCAGCACTCTGGAGGCAGAGGTAGGTAGACCTTTATGAGTTCAAGACCAGCTTGATCTACATAGCAAGTTCAAAACCAGCCAGAGCTACATAGTGAGAATCTGTCTCAAAAAAAAAAAAAAAAAATCATACAAGAGCCAACCTGAAATGGCTTCCATTAGCAAATGTGGTGATTTGAGTATCAAAAGGAATGGGGACTGGAAAGATACACAGGCTGCTCTCCTAGATGACCAGAGTTCAGTTCCCAACGTCTACATGGTGGGTCACAACTGTCTATAACTCCAGTTCCAGGAGGTTCTCCTCTAGCCTCCCTGGGCACCAGAAATACACGTGTGCACAGCCATACATGTCAGCAAAAACAACCATAAAATAAAATGAAAAGTTTTAAAGAATAATGGTGTAGTACACTTCTAAAGGTATTATAATCCATGAGTTCATGTTGATTATCAAAAAAGTACTTAGAATTTTAAGTGGTATTGCTCAACTTAGAATATACAATGGATGGGCAGAATAACAGCTTCCCAAGGATATCCACATCCTGATCCCTACCACCTCTGAATACATTATACCTAACACAGGAGAATTATGATGGCAGATGAACTTAAGATTGCTAATCATTTGGCCTACAGCAGGAAGAATATTCTGGAGCGCTATGATGTAATCACAGAGTCCTTACATGTGGAGGAGGGAAGCCAAAGAGTCCTAGTCAAGAAACGATGAGAAGATGCCACACGGAGGCTATCACTATGAGACAGGGCCACAGCCTGATCAACACAGGAGCTCCTCAGAAGCTGGAGAAGTATTGGAGACGGTTCTCCCCAAGGTTCCCAGGACGCAGCAGAATCATCAATATTTGGACAGAGGCCCAGTGACAACTCCTTTGGACTTTGTCTCCCAGAGGTTAAAAAGCCAGTAGGCTCATGATTATTTGTTACAGCGGGAATAGAAAATCGATACACAAAGGAACCAACTGATTGTTAGCAGAATTAATAAGGCATGGGAAGGAGCGTTTATTCATGGGGATGGCAGGAAACTGTGTTTCCTTTATAGAAAAATTCTAGATGGTAAATGAAGAGTAATGGAGTCTCACCATTTCTAAAGTCCTAATAAAACCACGAATTTAGCTAAGGACCACCAACCAAAGCATCTGAAAGTATCTGAATGAAAAAAAGCTGATGGGAACTTCCTATCAGACAGATCACGAGGACAGCACCTACACTGACCAAGGGGTCTTCCCGATGTAAAACAATAATATACAGCACTCCCAGTGAGGTATTCCTGTCAGAAATGTATCCTTAAGTTGACAGAGCCTCTGGGTCTAGTTAAGTGTTACCAAAAAAATATGAGGAAAAGAAACCAACTCAGTCG
Source organism: Arvicola amphibius (assembly GCF_903992535.2). Taxonomy (NCBI): domain Eukaryota; kingdom Metazoa; phylum Chordata; class Mammalia; order Rodentia; family Cricetidae; genus Arvicola; species Arvicola amphibius. Next base: position 29,988,367 of record NC_052049.1, on the reverse strand, counting down.
AACCAATCAAGGGAAGGCAGTCTGTCAAATTTAGAACACTGGGGATTCTACCAAGTAAGAACTGCATTCTTCAGCAAGTAAAGAGAAGAAAAGTTGGGAAGAGGGGCTGAAGATGTAGCCAAGCGGTCACGTACCTGGCCAGTCTGTTTGAAGGCCTAGGTCTGATCTCCAGTAATGAAAAAGTCTCTTATATGTCATAAAAGCCCTAAGAGATACACCAAGCAAATGTAGCGCATGAACTCTGGACCATTCTTTGAACAAGCCTACTACTAAAAATAGAAGCAGGGACTTTGTTGACTCCCAAGGGAGGCCTTAACTCCTCTGAGGAGTGGGTGGGAGGTGGGATGGGTGGAGGTGGGAGAGCCATGAAAAGGGGAGGGGAGGAACTGGGGCTGGTATTAAAGTTAAAAATATTCTAAATAAGAAAAAAATAGAAGCTAGGTACGGTGGCACACACCTTTAATCCAAGTACTTGAGAGGCAGAGCCAGAACAGCCTGTTCTACTGTAGTCCCAGGATTACCCTGAGAGATACCCTACCTCAAAAAGGGAGGGGTAAGAAAGAAAAGGAATACTGACTGGGATTACTTTTCATGCGTTTCAGTGTAATAATTAAATTAATATATATTTTTTGAGACAGGGTTTCTCTGTAGCTTTGGAGCCTGGAAATTAATATTTTATTATAGAAAAAGAATACTTTTTAAAATAGCTGGGAAAAAATTAAAATTCAAAAGTTAAACATTGTAATACAGAGATCTTAATGTCTATAGATTTACTTACAAGGACAACCCTCATGTCCTGAACCGGTCATTTGCTTCTATCTTTTCAACTTTACCACTCGGTGATCTGGCTTTCCAGAGCAGGCCAAAGATAAACTTGGGGAAAGGTACGATGCCAACAGTGATTTGTCACCCAAGAACATGGAGAGTGGCCACGAAATCCATTCAAGGAAACAGAGCTTCTCAGTGACTAGAAATCAGTCCCGCAAGTCTTAAGAGGGAGAAGAAATGTTCCTGCTGTTCTTTCACCTTCGGAACGAAATGCCATTTTTAGCTGGGCATAACGCCATCTGGAATAAAAACTAAATGTCTAAGTCTTCCTGACAAATGTCCACATGCTTAGGGCTGGCCAGTGAGTGATAGTATGCCTGGATGGTCCTTGGGAAGGCTCTAAAAGAGAGGTGACTCAGCTGAGAAGGTGACCCCTTGAGTCTCTTCTCCTCCTGGCCTGTACCTAGAACAGAAGCAAGTGAGACGTCTCCTATCAGAGAAGACCTGACAGGCCACGGGATGCCTTAACTATTGTTCTGTAAGCACTGAGAAGACAGTAGCGATTTTGAAGAAAGAACTTTGCTTTTTACTAAATCAAGGAACGTTATTGTAGAATCAGTTAATACACTTCATCCCAGTACCTTGTAGGAACAAAGGAAGGCTGCCAGGAGAAACGATTACTACGAGAAAAAGGCTCCCAAATACAACCAGCTAATCTTTTCTCTTTCCCCATTATTTGTATCTCCTCTGTTAACAAGGGCAGTCTGGAATTTCTATAAGTGGGAAATATGAAGAAAAAAAATGTTCATTTTGTTTTGTTTGTAACGATCACTCACAAATTCCAGGTCATAAAATCCCATGAGTTTTCTTGCATGTATCACCAAGGACTTGAAGCACACTGAGAAGTAAATTTTTACCTGGCTTCCCAGGTGACTGACACCACAGTGCCCGATGAGTATGAAGTGCTCGCAAAAGGTCTTTCTTCCCAGTTAGACCCTTTCGGGGCCCCAAGTTGCTAAGGAAGGGACATGAGGTGCCAGCCACCACTGTTTTCAGCAGGTGTGCCATGCTGCTTGGTGCTCCAGCTTCCCGAGTTCCCGAGTCCTTGAAGGTGGATTACTAAAAAGGAAGAAAAGAAAATGTTTATATGCCAAGAAGAAAGCTGCCTTGTCATTTGAGCAGGAAAAACCGTATAAGTTGTTCTTCGAAAGGGTCTGCATCCGGAATACATTTGTATGCCGCCATCGACAAAGAATTTGGTTGTCGAGTCTTTTACTTATAGACTACATTTCAAAAGTTGTTTCGAATCCAGCATTTAAAATTTGAAATCTATGTTCTACTTAAAATTGGGATTATAATCTCAGCATCAAATTCCAGGCCTGAGTCACACAAGTGTGTGTGTGTGGGGGGGGGGGGTGGGTGTGATTGAGTTTGTATATATGCACACCTATAGAGCTAAACCACATCTTAGACTAAAGTTATCTTGTAAGTCAACATATTTTTCCAAAAGATACATATAATCAAATTTATATTTGAATTGCCCTTAAATTATCTTAAAAAACTGTCAGGCACTAATCATACAAAACACATTACCATCCATCCTATCTACTGCAGTAAAATACTTAACTCTGCCAGTGGAATCTCCTGATCCATGCCTAAATGAACATGAGATTCATGTTTCCCACCCAAGAAAATAAATATGCACGGATAAGACTCAAAAGAAAAAAAAAGAAAAATTCCATAATATCTTCACTACCTCAGGCTGTACCTATAGATGTACATCTATAGCTGAGAATTCTTTATAAAGGGGTTCTCAACAGTGGCCACTTTTTTGTTTCACAGGTTTCTTATAATAAAGTTTATTAAACCAAAATGTGGCCACTTATTATTACCAATCCTAACAGCACTAGCTGAAGTTTCTCTTGGTTGTTGTACCCTCAGCCACCTTTGCCCTGTTTGGCAGATCCCAGCGCTCACACAGAAGGCATTCACCATGTGCCTCTCCATTTCCCTTTGCTTCAAGAATGAGAAGAAGCAGAGGGTCTAAAGTCTATCAGTCAAACCCGGCTAACATTACACACTATGCTGATCCGTGCAATGGACTATCATGGAGCGGAGCATCCAACCCAAGCCGGCTCTAAGCGGCTCTATGCGCACTCTCCCACGCATCAGAGAAGTATTTATCTTGTTTTACTTTTCAGAGCTGTTACCACGACTTCCTAAATAAACGTCTTTAAAACACTGAGAGGGAACACTGGTGACAGAATTTATCAGTCCCAAGGTTGCTTATTAATCCGATGCCCTTTAATTCAACAAACGTGGCCCAAGGACAGACTCTCAGAGGCCCTTTCTCCCTTTCTCTTCTTGGGTCATCCCATCTCCCTGCAACCTATGTTCTCGGTGTGTTGGCAAAACTTCCCCAGACTTCATCAGCAAATCAATGAAACTAGCCCTGCATTGCCCAAGTCTGCCACTTCCTGATTCTTTAACCTGAACTACTTTGAGACTCAGTCCACTAACCAAAAAGTGATAGAAAATAGCAGTTTCCTAAGGTCCTTTTAAACGCTAAGAAAGCCATGATTATCTTGCCTACTTGGAAAATAATAATTTGGTGTTGAACAGATTCCTAATGGGGTACTTTTTTTTCCCCTTGGTTTTTCAAGACAGGGCTTCTCTGTGTAACAGCCCTAGCTGTTCTAGAACTAGCTCTAGAGGCCAGGATAGCCTCAAACTCACAGAGATCCACCTGTCTCTGCCTCCTGAGTGCTGGGATTAAAGGTGTGTGCCACCACTACCTGGCACCAGGAACCCAATCTCTGAGGGAAAAAAAAAAAAAAAAACACTTTATTCAGGCCTTAAACATTTAAAGCAATGATCAGGAGGTTGTCTAGTGGCAAGAAAAGTCCACTACACTTGCCCTAATTTAAATATAGACAGTTCTGAAAGCGGTTCAGAAAATATCTGTACCATCTTATCATTGGCTAGGCCACGTTTACTCCAAATAAGTCATATCTTCCCCTTTTCTTCACTTCAAAATTCTCGATTACCTGATCTTCCATGTATGTCTCACGCCTTGACTCAATATTGGCATTATTTTGGAACTCAGAGTTTAAGATAATAAAATATCTGTTTTCCTAAGGCATTCATGAATCTTCCTAACAGAGGAAAACTGCCTCCCGAGTAGATGTGGGGGGAGGGTGTGTGTGTGTGTGTGTGTGTGTGTGTGTGTGCGTGTGTGTACATGTTTGTGTGCGTGCGTGCATGTGTGTGTGCGTGCGTGCGTGTGTGTGTGCACGTGCGTGTGTGTGCGCGCGTGCATGTGTGTGTGTGCAGGTGTGCCTGTGTGGTGCCAAGGACAGACCCCAGGAGCTCACACTCACTAGGAAGGTACTCCTCCACTGAGCTACATCCTCAGCCTTCACCAAACAAATCTTAAAATCCTCTAGCGTCTAAGGCAAGCACCTGACCTAGCAAAAGAAGACAGCATCAAGAGTACAAATATGAACTCTGGGTTGGAAGCCCCCTCTGCAATTTGTTAGAGGTGTGACCTTCTCGAATCACCCAGTTTTTCTCTACCTGATGTCCTCATTTTAAGTTCAGAACAATAGTAAAAAACCTACCTCATAGAGTTGTGGGGATTAAAGCAAAATGCCCTGGTCATAGGGTCGTGGAGAGGACTTAAAAAAACACAAGATCCTGATTGGCTGTTCCTCTCACTGTTATCCTTGGCCCCGTGCCTGGCACTAAACAGAGTAAGTCAACTAATATTTTTGACTGAGCACTTAAGTAACTAGGGCTGAGTATCCTGGAGCCATTTTGCAACAAATTTCTGAAACAAAGTTTCAGAACTTCTTCCTTTGAAAACAAAATGTTTGTGTAGACTTGTAAAACACTGATCCTATAAGCAAAGACAAACTACTTGCTGATACTAGAATAACTCTAAATAAATAAATAAAAAAGAAAGAAAATGGATGGAACGGGAGTGGTGGCTCATAGTTGTAAAAGCCATCGCTGGGGAAGTTAAGGCAGAAGGATCAACTCAAGTTCAAAGCCAGACTTGGGCTATACATAGAGTTTTAAGCCAATCAAACCTACAGACTGAGATCGTCTTCGTCTCAAATTTAAAAAATATATTAAGAATACTAAGCTAAGAATTAAAAAATAACTGAAATTGGCCCAAACAATGGGGTGCAGTGGGCACATAAGCCCCATCCCTGTAGACAGTTTCCTAATGACTGCACACCACCGCAGGACGAATAAAGGACACCTGCAAGCATAAACAAAGTCATGCTTTTAAAAGCTAGGCATACCAACAAGGACGCAATACTCTACCCTGGCAGGCAGCATGACCTCGCCCAAAGCCACTGGTGCCATAGCCCCTGTCACAGGTGCTGCCCCTCCCTCAGCAACTAAACTGCCACCCGCTGGCACGTGCAACTGGCCGGCTATTTATAACCTCCTGTGGAAGCCCATTGGCTCTGGCTACACAGTAGTCATTGTGCCTCTCAAGTTTGAACCAGCTCTGCCCAGGCCTGCACCCCCACCTGACTCTCCTGCCTCGCCAGTCCAAACCCCTCTCCTCAGTCTTGGAGAAACCGGCACCCACTACCACCTTTAAGCCCTGACCTCCACTCACACCTTTTCCTATGTACACCCTGCGTGAACACTCTCGATGTTCAAATACAACTTAGGGGAGTCCAGCTGCCATTCTTCTAAGTCCGCCACCCATCGAAAGTCCTCTATGACCTCTCTTCCGAACTCTCTTAGGGCCAAAACAAACATATACAACTTTTGCAGATCTTGCCTCCACCCCCACCCCAGGCTACAAGATCTGCACCTGCACAGCTGTCACTTCGTTCCTTGCCCTCCACGGGGACCCTGTTCCTACATCCACCCTCTCATTGCCTTTCACGCCACTCTAATCGAATACACACACATAAAAGCCCCCCCCCCCCCGGCACGGTATTCTCCGCTTGTCTCCTGCAAGAGCCTTTGCACCCCATTTGCTAGACACTGCCGACCCCGCCCCCCTTGTGCTCACTGACAGGTCCCCCTCGCCGCAGGACCTTGGGGTTAGCGCTGGCTGCCCGCCTTCTCCTGCAGCCCCCAGGAGCCGCAGGGCCGGTTGGCTCACCCGGGCTGGCAGGCGGGACAGCTGGCGACCCTGGGCTGCTAGCAAATGCCACGCCGCAGCCGCGCTGGCAGACCCGGGCTCAGCCCGCGGCGCTGCGCCTCCAACCCGGAAGAACAGCCCTAACCCTGAGGCTGCAGCGACGACCACGTGACATGGCACTGCCCCCACCCGGACCCGTGCCCCCTTTCCGCACCCCCTCTCCACCTCCCACTGCCTCCTGCCAAGCCCGCTTCGCCCGATCGCCCTTCCCCTCCGCAAAGGAGACAGAGACTCCACCAAACGCACCCTTAGAGCGCAGCAGCCGGTAAGGGTCCTTCCTCTCCGGGTGACCGCTGACGCCCCTTTGTCTCAACCGGGGCCCCCGGCCCGCAGCTCCGCCTCCTTGCTCTTGCTCAGTCGGTCTCTGTCAATCAAACCTGGTGCCAAGCACTGCAACTCAAGTTTTTAGGAATTCATTCCTCTTCTTTCTTCCCCTGGAGACTAAGTTACAAACTGTGATTTCCTCACCCGGGTCCCAGCAGAACAAATAAACGGATCCTATAACTTCTCTCTTGGTACCGGACTTTCGTCTAGCTCTCTAGGAAAAAAAAAAAAATTCGAACTTCTGTAACTGGAGAGGACTTAAGAGGGAGGTAGCGGAGGGCGGGAATGGGGGCGTTGTTTTTCCATTCTGGACGGGAGGTGGGGTTAAATTCCTCACAAACGAAGTCAAGGCCTGAAAATGAACATACATGTTCGTATTTGGCTTGCAGCAGTGAAGCCAGCCAAAAGGAAACCCTGTGTTACTTGCTAACATAGGTAGCGTCTGGAATGTACCCGTAGTTGACTCTCTCCACGTTCCTAATTAAGGAAATTCAAAATATAATGACCTAGTCAGTAGTTAGTGATTAGGTTCTGTTACTTGTTCTGCAGGTGCATTCCTATTAAACTTATTCAATGCTGAATCGACAGGAAATGTCAGTCTGTGTGGTGTTTTGTTTTGTTCTGTTTTTTAATTTAATGGAAATATTTAACAGGCAGAAGAAACAGGTATTTGGTATCTTTAAAAAAAAATAACTGAACCCCGGAGACTCTCTTGTATGTATACATACAGTACGAAAGGGTCATTGAGCTAATGGAGTCCCCACTGTAATCCAAAGTCAGCTTGTCCAGTGATGGAAGAACTAGAAGGCAGGAGAGGACTCAGCCCTGTGGGTTTTTTTAATATTTATTTATTATGTATACAATATTCTGTCTGTGTGTATGCCTGCAGGCCAGAAGAGGGCACCAAACCCCCCATTAGAGATGGTTGTGAGCCACCATATGGTTGCTGGGAGTTGAACTCAGGACCTTTGGAAGAGCAGGAAATGCTTTTAACCTCTGAGCCATCTCTCCAGCCCCCATCAGCCCTGTGTTTTAAAATAATAATCATAAGTCATCGGGTAGAGATACTTCGGGTACAATGAGGCAAGAGCATAAAACTTTAAAACTCCTTTGTACTGGCAGACTGTAGCCAAGTGGTAGGGTGCTCACATGCAAGGCTGTGCCAGCAAGTCTAGCCTTGAAAGGCTTCTGCCTTCACGCCCCTTTTATGTTTTTTTTTTAAATGCTCTCTTTCTTAGTGTTTCCTTTGCCCCCATACTCCTTTCCGTCATTTTGAGTAACACTCCCCTGCCCTGTTCCTTCCTCCATCCCCCTATCTCGCTCTTGGCACTGTTCCACAAGCAATATTTCCCCCACTTTCATTTGACAAAACCTTCTAGCATCCCTCCTCCCTTATGGAACTCACCACTGGCCCTTTTCTGCTTTCCTGGCTCCCCGAGGTTCTCCAAGTTAAATACATGAAACTAAAGACTTGAGGCTCTAGGATCTGCATATGAGAGAAAACACATCATTTGCCTTTCTGGGCCTGGGTTACCTTGCTCAGTGCAGAATTTTCAGTTTCAGCTACCTAACTGCAAATGCTATTATTTCATTTTCCTTAACAGCTGAATAAAATGACATTCTGTGCATGTACCACATTTTCATTATCTATTCATCAATTGATGAACATGAAGGCTGATTCCACTTCCCAGCTATTGTGTATAGTGCAGCAATGGCGTGCAAGTGTCCCTGGTGTCCCTGTAGTAGGATATAGATTTCTTAGACAGGTCCTATTGCTGTGAACAGACGCCATGGCCTTATAAGAAAAAGCATGTAATTGGGGCTTGCTTACAGGTTCAGAGAGTTAGTCCATGATCATCATGGCGGGGAGCATGGCGGCAGACAGGCAGAAGTAGCTGAAAGTTCTACATGCAGATCAGCAGGCAGCAGAAAGAGTCAGACACTGGGCCTGGTTTGAGCCTTTGAAACCCCCAAAGCTGAGAAGATGTGCTATTAAACATTGAACTCTAAGGCCACCTGGGATGCATGAGATCCTGTCTGGAAACAAAAAATAATAATAATTTGCTTAAATAAATAAATACTGAGCCGGGCGGTGGTGGCGCACGCCTTTAATCCCAGCACTCGGGAGGCAGAGGCAGGCAGATCTCTGTGAGTTCGAGACCAGCCTGGTCTACAAGAGCTAGTTCCAGGATAGGCTTCAAGGCTACAGAGAAACCCTGTCTCGAAAAACCAAAATAAATAAATAAATAAATAAATAAATACTGACAGAGCGCCAATGCTGACTTGTTATCAAGACCTGAATTCTAGTTAAAGCCAGACCAAAAATAGCTAGTTTAATATTTTTTCGTCACAGTGATTATGTTTTCACAGCAGTTTCCTATTTCAAGTTTCCTTTTTATGAATATAATGGTTAAACTGGGAAGCCGTGGTTCACACCTGCAATCCCAGGCACTTGGGAGGCTGAGGCAAGAGGATTGCCCAAAGTTAGCTTAGGCTACATAGTATAAGTACTGAGTCTGCCAGCAAGACTTGTCACAAAAAAAAAGGCAGTGATTATTATTCTTGGCTAATTGAAAGGCTCCATGAGATAAGATTCTTAGTTGGTGATATCTAACAATCAAGCACTTGGCAGTTTTAAAGAGAACCATCATTGGGGCTGGGAATGTGGTTCAAAGGTAAAGCACTTGCCAAAAGAGGCAATATGTTGAGATTAACTCAATTTTAGGAAACCAATCAAGAGTGATCACTCTCCGGAAATAAATATAATGAGTTAAGTGAATCGATGATAAAAATCAATATTAATTGGAAGGAAATTGACACCAAACAGCCAACACAATGCCAACTGACAATTCGATCTATTTAAGTAAAAGCAGTTGCACTGGGAATCACTGTGAGCATCCACAAACCTAACTTTTGCTGGTTATTGTGGCGTCAGCTCCTGGAGAGTCTGAGACAAGGAAACACTGAGAGCCTAAGAGTTGGAGACCAGCCAGAGCAACATATCATGGTTGGGTCTCTTAAAATAAAAAACTAGTTCAGCTTAGCATCCTTGTGTGGTAAATGCTAATTATAAAAATCTTTGCCAGGTAGTGATGGCACATATCTTTAATCCCAGCACTCGGAAGGCAGAGGTAGGTGGATCTCTGTGAGTTCGAGGCCAGCCTGGTCTACAAAAGCGCGTTCCAGCAAGAGCTATCATAGAAACCCTGTCTTGAAAAACAAAAACAAACAAACAAAAAGATGAATGATATCTTTAGGAACCTGGGAAAACAATAAAGGATAGCGGTTCTATTAGCATCCTCGGGCAGCAGTAACAAATTACCTTGAGGGAGCTCAAGTGAGGTAGGCCACCCTAAAATACTCCGTTAACATATCTAAAGATTACTCTTTAGAGAGACTACAGACAGAGGAGTAACTAAAGGCTACTCCTCCTGGGGTAGCTTGAGTCTAGTCGGAGTAAATGGCAGATGCATACAGGCCTTCCCTGAGCACCATATACCAACCAAAGACCTTTCCACAAAAGGAAGAAACTGGGGATCTGACACTAGATTGGACAGGGACTGACAAACGTGGCCTTCTGAAGTCAGACAACAAGTTACCTTGGAGACTTTACCCCTGATAACACGACCTTTAGTTGGGTGCATTTTCTGCCTTAGCTCAAAATGCTACTTAAGCTTGCTTCTCCTACCTTCCTTTGAGTTTCATTCAAACTCATAGCATATGCCTTCAAAACCATAACAATGCCTTTCAAAAGCAAAGATTCCCAGGCTGGGCATGGTGACCTCACACCTGAAATCCAAGCACTCAGGAGGCTGCAGCATAAAGAGTCCCATGAGTTCAAAGCAAGCTTGAAGCTAAATACTGAGTTCCAGGCCAGTCTAAGTAACATTACAAAACCCTGTCTTAAAATATATACATAATTTCAAAGGTATGGTTTGAATAGGAATGGCTTCATAGACTCATGTTTGAATGCTTGGCCCTTAGGGAGTAGCCCTCTTAGGAGGTGCGGCATTGTTGGAGTAGGTGTGGTCTTGTTGGAAGAAGTGTACCACTGTGGGGGTGAGCTCTGACATATTATATGCTCAAGCCAGGCCTAGTATGGCAGTCTTCTTCTGTTGCCTGTGGATCAAGATGTAGAACTCTCATCTCCTCCAGTACCATGACTGCCCACATGACACCATGTTTCCCACCATAACAATAATAGACAAAACCTGTGAAACTGAAAGCCACCCAATAAATGTTTTCCTTTATAAGAGCTACCACGGTCATGGTGTCTCTTCACTGAAGTAGAAACCCTAGGACAGAAGTGTAGGTGAGAGACTAAACAATATAGTTCTATACAGCTTACCAGTTATTATACTTTTGAGCATTTATTCCAGAGAAATAAGAATTTATTCTGTCACCAAAATATAAACATGAAAGTTGGTAGTAATTCAATCTAAATGTCCCTGGTAAATAGTGAATGGCTAAATAGACTATTACCTGGGAGACCATTGTACATAAATAATACCATGATATATTACAGAAAAAGGAAAACACAGCTTGGATGAATTTCAAATATGCTAAAAGAAAGAAAGCCAATCTCACAGGCTATATAACATGGGATGCCATTTATACGACATCCTTGAAAATACAAAATCATGGAAGTTCAGAATAGATTCATGGTTCCAGGGCTTAAAGAAAAGATGGATATGGAAGAAGCAGCTGTGACATATGCCAAATTATTTAAAGTATTTTGAAGTACCTCTTTACCTGGGGCATAATTGTTGAGTAGCTTCTCATTGGTGGAGTTTTTCTGAAGTAGAGGAAGCCAGCATTGCTTGTTTGGGAGGCCATTCTAAACTTGAAGACAAGGATTTTACAATTTTTTGCCTTCTACCCCATTTTTTCTTTTCTTTTCTTTTAGGTTTTTTAAAAGACTGTCCTGGAACTCACTTCATAGACCAGGCTGGCCTTGAACTCACAGAGATCCACCTGCTTCTGTCTCTGAGTGCTGGGATTAAAGGTGTGTGCCACCACCACCCAGCATCCACCCCATTTTTATTCAATGTTTCTAAAGTATTTGTGTTGGTGATGATCAAATTCCTCTCCCTGCTGGTCTTTTCCTCTTGAATGTTCAAGGTTCGTTCTCTAAGGGTTGCATGGCTCAAATATCTACTATTAGATGACACAGTCAGCTGCTACATTGTCCCTGTGATGATTTCTGAGGACACAACCAATTAAAGTGACTTATGGCATTAACTCAGTTTGTGGGAATAACTACAGGTTTAAGCCTCAGAAACCTGAAAGATTATGTATAGATACATACTGATTGTTAAGAATGCTATGTTTCAAATTTCTATAGTGTATAAGAATAAAAAGCACATGCCCTTGTCGCGATTTGAAGATGAAGCACCACTCCTTAAAAGGTGTATGCGTGTTGCAGGCCTGCTCCTCAGACAGGTGCCATATTGAAAGGCATGGTCATTACTGAATGAGTTGCTAAGAGGCGGGGCCTGCTGGGAGGAGGTGGCTCATTTGGAGGCATGTCCCTTGAAGGCTAAGCCTTGTCCCTGGGCCCTTTGTGTCTTTCTCTTTGTTTTGCAAGGACCATGAGATAAGAACTCTGCTCTTGAAGATCCTTTCTGCCACATCATGGTGCAGAAACAACAGAGTCAAGAGCCCACAGCCTGAGACCTCTAGGACTATAATCCAAAATAAATCTGTCCTCCTTTCATGTATTCATGTATCTTTGACAGTAATGAAAATCTGGCCAACTTAGGACAGAAAAATAACAGCTATATGATGCTTAAAAGTTTACAAAAAGATGTGACATGTATTACCATTTTAGTGACCTTTCTTTTGCTAGGAAGAGACACCATGACCAAGGCAACTTATACAAGAGTTTATTTTGTGGCTTACTGTTTTACAGGGTGAGTCCATGACCATCATGGCTAGGAGCTCTGCGGCAGGCAGACAGGAAGGCATGGTGCCAGAGCAGTAGCTGAGAACTTAAAAACTTCTAAGGAGGCAGAGAGAGCACACTGGGAATGGCTGGGCCTTTGAAACATCAAAGCCCATTCCTAGTGACACACCTCCTCCAACAAGACCACACCTCCTAATCCTTCCCAAGCAGTCCCACCAACTAGGAAGCATTCAAAATATATGAGCCTATGGGAGCCATTCTCATTCAACCCACCACAATGACCTCATTTGATTATTTCAGTGACTATAAAATGGGTACTGCTATTTCTATTTTAAGATAAAGAAATGTTGACTTGATGCATCTAAAACTAGATGAGACTTGAATGGAGGTCTTTAGTTCCAAAATTAATGATTCCTGGTGGGCAAGTCTATCTCCAGGTTTGAATGAGAAATGGTTTTCATAAGCTAATGTATTTGAGCACTTGCTGGGGCTGTTTGGGAAGGTTCTAGGATCTTTAGGAGATGCAGGCTTTCTGGAAGAGGTACTTCACTGGAGGAGGGTAGCTCTCACCCCCACTTCCAGCTCTCACTGTTTTCTATATGCAAACAAACTGTGATCACCAGCTTGCAGCGTCTTCTGCCTTGCCACCCCCACTATTGTGGACTCAGAGCTGGAAGCCAAAATAAACTCCTCTGTTACTTCTGGTCCTGGTATTTTATCACAGCAACACAAAGATAACTAACATCAAGCATGGTGGTGCTAAGATGCCTGCCCTGTGTGACTGGCAGTGCTAAGAGACACATGGAGAACAGAAGTGCCTTCAGAGAAAGAGAAACAGATGCAGACCAAGAATGGCCCCAGTAATGGCCCATGAAGAGATGCTCTCAGGTTCTCTTTCTCATTCATTTGCCAGGACTGTAAGTATCAACCTATCATTTTATATGAAATAAGACTTTCTCACAGAAGACTTTATAAGCTGCTCAAGGTTCAGGTGGGTGTCTTCCCCTGGAATCCAAATTTTGCTATTATTTTCATGTTTCTAACTATCTTACTTCAATCCAACTGCTAAAGCAAAATAACAGCTGGGCAGTTTATAAGCAATGGAAATTAATGTCTCACAGTTGTGCAGGCTGAAAGGTCCAAGGTCAAGGCACAGGTAGATTTGGTTGGTGCCTGATGAGGAATGTGTGTTTCCTCATAGAGAGCTGTAATCTTACATGGCAGGAGCAAAAGGTCTCTTTTTGTCTCTTTTCTAAGGGCATCAATCCCATTCATGAGCCCTTCTGACTTAATCACCTCCCCTAAGCACCATTCCTTAACACTATCCCCCTGAGGGTTAATATTCCAATACAGGTAGGTAGTATCTGTGTAAATCCTTAGCATCTAATCTCAGCTCAGCCCCGGCAACAGCCAGGTCTCTTATAAACGCTTCCTTTCTCAGAGCAGCTTTTCTGACCTCAGTCCCCACTGCGAACATTACCGGCTTCATTTATCATTGCGCCATTCACATTCATCCATGCACCCCTTTGTACCTGGCCTCTATGACATCCACTGTCCTGTACCTGTAGCTCGTCTCAATTCTGCAGCTAAACCCAACCCTGCGATCCCGCAGCCTCTGCTGCTCGGTACCTCCAGCAGCACTCCAGCTGGGTTTATGAACATCTAAACCTTGCAGAGACTCTCTGAATTCCTCTCAGCTCTCTGCCTCCTCCAACATTGCTGTGGCCAATGGCCAGCCATTGAAGGAAATCAAGAATGTTTTGCAAACTGCAGTTAACAAAAGCAATGTCGCATGCAGATTTATTGTTATTTAATAAATTCTGTTACTGTGGTAAGATATAAACATGTCTGTCATTGTTTCTGACATAGTGCAGGAGGGGCATAAACATTCACTCTGCCCTGCATTAATATTACCTATCTGTCTGATTTCTGCACTTACCCATAAGTTCCTCAAGGGCTTGCATTTTGTCTTACTCATTGACAGGCTATCCACACCTAAAAGAATGTCCGCCTTCCTTATGCAGTCAGCAAATGCTTCTTAAAACAAGAAAACGTGTGAGCATATTATAGTAGTTAAGATAGAAGGAAGAGGGGCTAGATTTATGTCTCAGCAGTTAAGAACACTGGCTGCTCTTTCAGAGGACCAGAGCTCAATTCCCAGCAACCACATGGAGGCTCCCAGTCTGTTACTCCCTCCAGTTCCTGAAGTCCCAACCCAGCTTAGGGCCTCTGCCAGCACTGGCATGCAAGTGGTACATAGACATCAATGTAAGCTAAATACCCATACACATTTTTAAAAAAATTTAAATAGAATACAGTGACCACATGTCAATGAAAAGTTAAGTGAGTAGACTGGGCTAGAGATATATGCAAACAGAATACACCAGGAGCAAAGGACCTCATGTTGATATTTATGTATTAAACATTAATACTCCACTTCCTTTGATGCAAAACTTGGATGCTGTTCATCATCTGATTAATGAGTAGTCCCAGCTATTACATTACCTCCTGCTGGCCAGCAAGTACTCAGTTCAATTAGTTGACCTGTGTAATTAGAATATTGAATATTGTAATTATTCATTCAGAATGTCCTCTAAAATTTTCTGCTCTTATAGTTCAGGCTCTTGATGGGGAAAGCCTTGTTAACCAATAATCTTTAAGAAATGGGTTTTAGTTAAGACACCCAGGTAAAAAAGTAAAAGGTGTGCACTTGCGTGTGCCTGCTCTCTGCGCCATTTCCTCGTGGGACATTGCTGTGCTTGGATCTCTCATTTCCGGTTTCATGAGTATTTTTCCCCTTATAATAAATAAAATATAATTGTTTTATCCTTACCTAGCCTGGTTATTTCAATACGTGGTGCCCAGCCATTGGATATAGAATTCCTAGTCCTGAGTGCGCATCCAGCTCGGCATGTGTCCTCCCTCAGCCCTCCTCAGCCGCTGCCTGTGCAGAGAGCCAGCAGTTCATTTGGATATATAATTCTCGCACAACGGTCTTTCTTGCTACTGATTGGCCGGGGTTCTTTATATTTTCACATCGCACGCCTCAGAGCACCTTCAAGTCCTAGTGCGCTCTCCCTGGTGCCTGTGCCCCACAGCCATGCACCACGGAAACTCAGGACACAGGCTTTTCCAGGTGCCTCTGTTATCTTGTTATTCCTGTGATTGTGAGGCTAATGACCAATCAGGGACCACCGCGGAGCACACAGTGTGTGATTTATATTAAATAACTGTTTTTAATCTGAGCATATCTTTTAGCATTTAACTCTAAAATCAGATTCAGTCCAGCCACATGGCTCTAACTGCACTGCGACACCTACTGGCAGGTAACAGTTATTGCACCTACTTCAGCTAACTGAACCACAGTAAGATTTCATATAATTTAAAAGGGCAAGATTATGGACAATTTAACCTTTCAAGGTTTCAATAGCCTCTTTATTTACACCATGTATGAGATTTTGCAAGACTCATATGATTTCCCTCCTACATCACTATTTTTAATTCTGGAGATTAATCTTGTCCTCAATATTTTTTCCTTAAAAATATGGTTTGATAATAGGGCCAAAAATGAGACACCTTTAAAAATGGTACAGTCTTTACAGACTGAGACCAATCGTCTAAAAGGAGAGGTCAGAACTCTGAAAAAGGATACAAACAATTTAATGAACAAAACTCAGCCAACAGAGGTACTTTTAGAAATGATACAGTCTTTACAGGTTGATAGCAATCTTCTAAAAGGACAATTTGAAAATCTGAAGAAGGATACAATCAATTTAACTAACAAAACTCAGTCAAATGAGGAACTTTTAGAAATGGTACTGATAGTAATTTATTAAAAGGAAAATTCACCACTCTGGAGAAGGATACAGCCAATTTGACACATAAAACCCAGTTGATGACAGAGGGTGCTGACAAATTATCTGAGAGAATCCGCACTGTTGAGTGTATTAATTGGACTCTGTCGAAGGGGTATGACAGATTGACTGATAGAATGTCTCTCCAGGAAGTTAATATGCATGCTATAAATACTACATCCAAGGATGAGACATTATCTCTACTGGACAGACTTCACACCTTGGAATCCTCAATGAGGGCATTAGGACAGAACACTGGACAGGAGATCCAGACTTTACAAAAGGCAGTGGTAAATACATTTTAAAAGACTGAGGAACTTATCGAATTTGATAACCAGGAACACACGGTATAAATACAAAATTTAGCCTCATCAGTACATAAAAATCTCCAGGATAGCTTCCCTAGAGTTCTGCCTGCCTTTTTGGTGATAACACCAGAAAGAGTATCTGGTGCCAAACACCCTAAGGTAGACTGGTTTTTGGGTACCAGCTGCTAAAATGGTGCACCTTCTCATGACGTTCTGGCCAGAACTCCAAATAAGAACTTTGGTGGAAAAAAAAAAAAAAAAAAAAACTATCGACTGCTCGGAAATCATTTGCAACTATACTATAAAGTAATTTTAAAACTTAACCATCACTTTACTTTTGCAGGATCCCATAAAGAAAATATTGCTCCCGTAACAGTGGAAAGCAATTCTAGAGGACAATGGCCCCTCTCCCAAAAAAGTTTGTCCTCAGGGTTGGGAACACCGTTTAGGGATTGTTGATTGTTACTTGTATCTGGTAGAGGGCTGGGGTGGAAACTATATTTGTTAAAACAAAAGCAAAAACAAAAATTAAAACTAAAACAAAAAAGGATAATAATAGTGGGTAATAGAATGAATATCTGTGGGATATTATTGGATAATTTATATTGGTATAGTTTTTGTATATTGATACAAGTTCAAATTATATTTGTTATTTCTGTTTACAATATTTGTGCATCTATACAAAGTTATTCTGTCAGATTGTATACATGCATGTTTCTACCTCTGTTTAGGACATTTTGTATATTGGTACAACCTATAGGATATATTTTCGTATTGTATTATATATTATTCTTACCTCTAAACAAGATACTTATACATTGTTTACATTTTGAGGTCATTCTGCTCATTTGTTTACAGATTATTTAATATTCTGACATGAAGTCTTAGTCTTTAAGTTATACAAGTATTAAGTCAATAGTTGTTCATGTGGATTAATTAGGTTCTTCAGATACACAGAGATTGTATTTTTTCTACACAGGTAATCTTCAATCGTTTGAAGGATCTGTAGAACATGGCATTTAAAGAACTTAGGGTTCTGTTGACATGAGACATGATTTCTCCTGACAGCACCAATCATTACCCAAGAGAATGTTGAGCACCGAAGACACTCCACTCGGAGTTTGTTTTCTTCTTGGCACATTTGGCCTTTGGGCAAGGAACTGCCCATGCCTCAACCACTGACAAAGTACATGGTATCTGGACTGGATAAGCAGGACACGAGGAAAAAGACTGGCAAAACTTGCCAAGACAGGGTAAGACGGTTCTAAAAAATTTCCTGCCTCTGAAAATGATCTGTCAGTTATTCTAGGCCTTAGCCAAAGTTGGTTGTTTCAACGTTGCAGATGAGACTACTGGTGATTGCTCAGGTGGCTAATTGTCTCCATCATATACTGCTAGCTTTGGAAGCTGCTTAATTGCACTTCCTGCCCGCTCAAGTAATATTACTTCCCTCTCAGGCCTTCGACGGGGTTGAAGATTAGATCATCATAGCTACATTCCTCTTATGGTTTAGCCAAACTTATTTCTGACACATGATTTAGACTCTTTGGAATAGAACATTTATTAACACATTCGTCATGTGTTCCTTGCTTACTATTGTTCATGTTGTTTGTAATTTTATACTTAATATCTGTTCCTGTTGTATATAGTTTTGTTTTGGGTTTGGATCGATCTTGTTTAGACAAAAGGGGGAGATGATGAGGAGAGCCTTGTTAACCAATCATCTTTAAGAGTGGGTCTTAGTTAAGGCGTGGCTTCGCTGGGACCAAGGTAAAAGGTGTGCACCTCCCTGTGCGCGCTCCCTCTGTGGGACATTGCTGAGCTTGGATCTCTTATTTCCTGTTTTGTGAGTTTTTTTCCCTTATAATAAATAAAATATAATTGTTTTATCCTTAGCTAACCTGGTTATTCCAACAGGCTCTGTCTACCTCTTTATTTCCAAGTTCCTTATTTCTGACTTTTGATCCCCACTCTTTCTTCTATCACCTGCCTTTGTTTCTTAACCCTTCTCAGTCTAGCCTCAACCATGATCAGTTCACAGCTCCTTCCACCTTAGCGGCCTAATGCAGCTGCATCCTCTTCTCACTAATGGGCTTTTCAGTTCATCAGGTGGTCAGGGGATGACTTGGAGAGTTCTCTCCTTAACTCCTTAGCACCCAGTCTTGGCTTGGTGTCAGCAGCAGCTGGCAGGTCTCCTATGGGCATGACCCTTCCCAAGCAGCCTCCTCTCCCAGAGCAGCTGTTACAGCCATTGCCACTTTCCTCCAGAGCCCTGTTTATTATGCTTGAGTGTCACAGATTTTACACCTAACAATCTATTCATACTCTTACATATAATTAGCGTATGATTGGCTCCTGGAACTGTCTAGTGCAAAGCAGCCATGCAACAATATTTGTTGAGTGAATGAACACGTGAATAAATAAAATTTTAATCTGATGGAATTTACCATACAGATAAGAAATCAACATTAAACAAGGATTAGCAGATTCAGGAGAGATCTTGGGCAGCGTTCTTGTCCCATGGAGTCTCTCCCCAGATCCAGAAGTCTCTAGAGCTAACTGACTGAAGTTACATTTCACAGAGGGCCCAAGAGACCCGGAGAGGCAGATAATTTACACAGATGAGACCCATGAGAACGGACAGATCAGCTAATTCTTTTCTTCCTTAGTGATGCCTCCATTCATTGATAATGGCATTTAAGTCATTGTGGCAGTTTGTGTAGAGAAGAGTGAATTGAATTAGCTAGAAATGATGGAGTAAGATAAAGCAAGGTTTACTGCGTTAGTAAAACTTTCTACCACAGTAACAAATTACCAGAGAAACAATTTAAATGAGGAAAGATTTTGGCTCAGTTTCTGAATTATCAGAGTTCATGACTGGCTGGTTTCATTGCTTTAAGACCAACAGCAAGTAGGAAATATAGGAGAAACATGGCAGAGAAAAGCTGGTTCATTTGTGGCAACCTGGTATAGAATAATGTTCTTGTACACTACAAAGATTTGTCATTCATATTGGTTTAATAAAACACTGATTGGCCAGTAGCCATGTAGGAGGTATATGCATGGCAACCAGACTAGGAGAATTCTGGGAGGAGAAGAGGTGGAGAGGCAGTCATCATCCAGAAGCAGAGGAAGCAAGATGAGAATGCCTTACTGAGAAAAGGTACCAAGTCATGGGTTAATTTAAGTTGTAAGAGCTAGTTAATAATAAGCCTGAGCTAATAAACCAAACCATTTATAATTAATATAAGCCTCTGTGTGTTTCTTTGAGACTGGACAGTTGCAGGACTGGGTGGGACAGAAACTTTTGTCTACAGCAACGAGGAAGCAAAAAGGGGGTACAAGAAGAGGAAGAGCAAGATGAGAACCCCCAGAGACCTATCCCTAAATGACCCAATTCCTCTAAGCCTCATCTTCTAAGAATTCCCCTATCTCCCAAAATAGTTCCCTCCAGCTGGAGACTAAGGCTTCGTAATAGTGTGTTTGTGTGTGTGTGTGTGGGGGGGGGTAATATTATATGTTAAAATCATCAGATTGCATTCCTGTTCCCACCCAAGAAGTTTATTTCCATATCAATGCAAAATGCTTTAAATTCACTTCCAAGAATCCCCAAAGTCTCATCAGTTCCAACATTGTTCAAAAACCCAAATGTAAAGTTTCCTCTGAGACTCAAAACGAATTCTTAGCTGAATCTCCTTGAAAAATAAAGATCACATTAATCCAGTATAAAATGGCACAGAGTAAATACTCCTATTCAAAAAAGAATAGAGCTGGAGAAAAGAAAATGGAACCATGATAAAGACAAAACTCCGAAGGGTAAATATTAAGTTTCATAGTTCCATATCTGGAACCTGGGGCACGTGGTCTAAAGTGCTTGGACAGTCTCGCCTTATAGACTTTATGGTTGTAGCCCATGTTGTCTTTTGTATACAGGAGAAAATATGTGTACAAAGTGATGAGTGTGTGCGTGCATGAGTGTGTGTGTGTGTGTGGATGTGGCTGATATGTGCATGTGTGTATACAGAGACCAGTTAAGGCAGACTCTCTCCTTGAACTTAGAGCTCACAATTTTTGTTCAAGCCAACAGCTAGCAAATTCCAGCAACCCTTCTGTCTCCACACCCCTCAGTGTTGAAGCTAAAGGCATGCTTGGGACCGACTTGCGACATAAATGCTAGGATCCGAATTCCAATCCACCCATTCTCATGCATGCATGCGTACCAAGCATCCTTAACCTCTTAGCCATCTCTCCAGCCCTGCACTATTATTTCTTGGGGGGGTGGGGAGTAACTGCCTGTGCTTCTTCTCTGCTGCTTTTCTTAGACATTCTACATTTCTGGCATCTCCAACTTCCTGGGCATCTCCATGACATTGGCTTTACACTCACAGCTTCTGGCATCACCCTCTCAAGTTCTACTTGCGGGAATACTGACCCTGCCACACACTGCCTGATTTCCCCAACCTTCCTCTGAAATATGGGTGGAAACTATGGGATGGGATGCTTCTGGGTTTTGCTTTTGCCTTTGTGGTAAGTGGGTAATGAAATGTCACTAGCTTTAATTTCCGGTAACTAGCGGCTGATTATGTTGAACATTTTTCATTAACTTAAATGCTCTCTGTATATTCTCATTAGTGAATTGTCTACTCATGTAGGGTTTCTTTTTTTAAATCTTGTTCTATAAATGTGACATGTCCATTCTCTAACTGGATCATCTTGTTTTTATTGTTGGATTTGACAGTTCTTCATATTTTCTAGATACATGTATTTTGTTGGACATGTGCCCTGCAAACATTTTCTTCTTCATATTTCATAAATATTTCTCATTGGCTGGACTGAAAGGGGCTCTATTTCCATGAAGTCTAATGATGAACCTGAAATGTTTTGAAAATCAGTCTTCATCTTAAGCAATAGAGGAGAGGGTGTCTGAAGTAGACTTGCCCTATAGTCAGACTGATGAATATCTTAAATCTCACCATATAACCTTTATCCAGCAACTGATGGAAACAGAGGCAGAGACCCACACTGGAGCACTGGGCTGAGTCCAGTTGAAGAGTGGGAGGAGTGAGAATATGAGCAAAGAGGTCAAGACCATAATGGGGACACCCACTGAAACGGTTTGCCTGAGCTAATGGGAGCTCACCAACTCCAGCCGGACAGGGAAGGAACCAGCATAGAACCAAACTAGACCCTATGAATGTGGGTGACAGTTGTATGGCTGGGGCAGACTGTGGGGCCACTGGCACCAGGATTTATCCCTCCTGCTTTTACTGAATTTTTGGGAACCCATTCTCTTTGGATGGATAGCTTGTTCAGCCTAGATATAGTAGGGAGGGCCTTACCCTTTCTGAGGAGTGTAGGTGGAAGGGGGGGGATGGAGAGTAGGTAGAAGGAATGGGAAGAGGGGAGGGAGTGGAAACAAGGATTGGTATGTAAAATGAAAAAAGATTTTTTTCTTTTTTAAAAAAATTTAAAAAAAAGAAAATCAGTCTTCCTTACTGACTCAAGGAAAGGCAGTCTATTGTAATCAATACCATTACACCTTGAAGATTATGCAGACCACATAATGGGCTAGAACCTAGAACAGTGGTTCTCAACCTTCCTAATGCAGTTCCTTTAATGCAGCTCCTCGTGCTGGGAGGTGGTGGCATACATCTTTACTACCAGCACTCTGGAGGCCAAGGCAGAAAGATATCTTGAGTTCGAGTCCACCCTGGTCTATAGAGTGAGTTCTATAGGACAGAGAAACTGTGTCTTGAAAAACTAACAATGAAAAAAATAGAGTTCCTCATGCTGTGATCACCCAACCATAAAATTATTTCTTTACTACTTCATAACTGTAATTTTGCTACTGTTATGAATCATAAGGTAAATATCTGATATGCAGGACATCTGATGTGTAGGCCTGTGGAAGGGTTATACAAGCTCGGGGGGCGCAACCCACAGATTGACAACCACAATAAGGCACCACCTGCCTTCAAAGGGATAGTTCAGGAAAGAAATAATTTTTTTAAAAAACAAACAAAAATTCTAGCAACCTGACATGCAAGGCTCCGTGACAGCGCCCTCTCAGAGCACAACCATCTCAAGGGAGGGTCTAGCAGCTTCACGAAGTCTTCCTGGAACACACCGTCTAAGCGCAGGCAAAGGGAAGGGATCGCCCTCTGACAGTGTGCACCACACGTGCCATCCCTTTGGAAAGGAATCTTTCTCTATTCCCACAGATCAATAAGCCTCGTATAAATGAAGGGGAGCTTTTCTAGCGATCTTCAACGAGCCCCACGGGGTAACTCTTATTTTTTCATGTGACCTCTTACTCTTCTGCAGTATCTAGTCTCTGGAAGTTAGCTAAACAACAGTCCCCAGATGGATCTGGGTCTCAGTCATATCCTGGCATATTTTCTGTAAGATGAGCACATTAGAGTGTCAACTGCAAAGAAAATGAGGATGATATAAGATGACAGACTCTTGAATCAGTAGCAGACACACGACAAAAAATCCTCGATAAATCACAAATTAAATTCACTCATGTTACCCCAAAGTCCATCTCTAATATTTCCTAAGCATAGAACTAAAATTACATAACAGGAAGTAGGGAGACAGCCAAGGATGTCTCTAAGTTAACGTCCCTGGTACAAGGAGCTTATAAAACTTCCCTGCTAGCAGCCATGGATGCTAACTAACCGTATACTCACCTAGTAAAAGCTTTTAGAAAAGGTGGTTACCCACATGAATCTTTAACGGGAGGAGCTGGTGGTGGAGCTCCATAGTAGAGCACAAGCTTAGCGTCCACAAGGCCTTGTGTTCCTTTTTAGTACCCACCAAAATAAGCCATTAAAGGGAAACCAAGGAGCAGTACTCAAAAGCTGGACACAGGGGTGGGACAACTGCTTTAGTA
Organism: Arvicola amphibius; assembly: GCF_903992535.2. NCBI lineage: Eukaryota > Metazoa > Chordata > Mammalia > Rodentia > Cricetidae > Arvicola > Arvicola amphibius. Next base: position 29,965,140 of record NC_052049.1, on the reverse strand, counting down.
AGAACATCCCACTTTTAGATTTTGAGCAGTCTTCTCTATGTACTAAAGAAGGTCAAGCAAGAAGACACTAATGAGGCAGGCATGGTGCACATGCTTGTAATCACAACACTTGGGAGGTGGAGGCAGGTGGAGCCAGCATCAAAGTAGGCCTCAGCTACAATGAAGCCAGCCTGAACTGCAGGAGACTTTGGTCTCAAAAAATGCCAAAGGAACAAACGTAAGTGATTGAGACACAACCACTACCCACAGTCACCCACATTTTAAAATGTCAAGAGCATTGTCTCCACCCAATTTTTAAACTGAAATCTTGGACACCATTAATCAAGAGCACAAATCACTTATTCATGGCTGCACTCAATAAAACCAAATTTTCTTGTGTGAAAGCATGTTCTTGTGGCTAATAAAAAAAAAAAAGGTTAACAAGAAAGTTTTGGCCCTATTTGAAATGATCCTGTAGATGAAAACTAGGAAAGCATTAAGCCCTCCTTAAATCACAGAGCTAAACTTAGAATTCTGGAGATGGTTCAATCCAATAGTAAGGCATCTATTCTTCCCTCTTTTTCATTATTTGAATTCGCCTTTCACTTGGCGTTAGCACCATCAGCTGTGACAGAAACAACAATTTACACATAATTACTAGGATTGTGCTGTGCAGTGCAGCAGCCAGTAACTACATGTAGCTCTTGAGTGTCCTAAATGTGACTGATCCCAAATGAGACATGCTTTAAGGGTAAAATACACATTAGGTGTCAACTAATTATCAGAGAAGGAGAGAGAGAGAGAGAGAGGGGGGGGGGAGGGAGGGGGGGAGGGAGGATATACCATTCATATTTAGCATTAATCACATGTTGTAATGATACCATCTGAGTTCATGGGGGTTAAGTCTATTAAAATTAATTTCACTTATCTTTCATTTAAGACGGCTTCCATAACATTTACAAAGCACACAAGTGGCTCGCATCTTTTGCTCACGTTTATTATTATTATCATTATTATTGGACGGCGCTGGTAGAAGATGCAAGAGGGGCGAAGGTGTCGTGCAAAGGGAGGTAGTGCATTTTCTACAAAGTTTCTGGAGGGGAAAGCAAGAAGGGAATCGGTGGAAGCTTGGAAGATGTGACCTAGCGTGACGATACTCGGTGGGAAGTGGAAGGCAAAGCGGGCTGGGTTTGGTTTGTTTGCACTCCCCACCCCCGAAGCTAACGGTGCAGGCGGCTGGGCTGCAGCCCGGGCCCCCTTCGCCGCCAGGCCTCGGGGTTCGGCCGGAGCGCTATCTCGGAGCACACCTGCGCGCCCACCGAGGTGCGCGTCGGCGAACCCTGGCGCTGCGCCCACGCCCCCTCCCCCCGGATTATTTTCCTGCCACCAACCGTCAGTCGCGCACTTTTCCTCCAGAGAACTAGCGAGGAGGTCGGAGGCGCCCGGTAAGCGTCCCCCGGCTTTCCCCTCAGCCCGATCCCGAGAGCCGAGACGCCGAACGCGGCCGTCCACGGAGCCGCCGCCCGCTGGCCCGGAGCCCCGGCTCGTCCAAGCGGCCCGGGTGGAGCCGAGGCCGCCCGCCATCCCCGCCATTCCCGCCATCCCGCCATCGGCGAACGCGAGCGGCCGTCGCCAGCCGCGGGAGGGCAGCCGCGCCGGGGGCCTCCGGGCCGCGGGGGGCCGCTGTGACCCGCCTCGGCCTCACTGCGTCGCGGGAGGGCGGGCGGGAAGGCGGGGGAAGCGGGGGCTTAGGCGAGAGCGTCCGCCTGCCCAGCCGAAGGGAGCCGGGGAGGCGGGCGCTGGGCTGCAGCGCGTCGGCGGGGGCCCGGAGCGCGGAGAAGCGAGCAGGGCCCGCCGGTCCTCTTCCATGAGGCCTGAGTGAGGTGCGGCGGTGACAGGGCGGCCCGCGGCGCCTCCTGCGCGTCCTGTTCGGAGCGGCGGCGGCCCCCGTGGGAGAGCAGGAGCATGTCGGACAGTTTCGATCGGGCTCCAGGTGCTGGTCGGGAGCGGAGCCGGGGCCTGGGCCGCGGAGGGGGCGGGCCTGAGGGCGGCGGGTTCCCGAACGGAGCGGGGCCTGCGGAGCGGTCGCGGCATCAGCCGCCGCCGCAGCCCAAAGCCCCGGGCTTCCTGCAGCCGCCGCCGCTGCGCCAACCCAGGACCGCCCCGCCGCCAGGGGCCCAGAGCGAGGCCCCCGCCGGCTCCGCGCGGCCTCCCCGGCCTGGGGCGCTCCCAGGTACGGAGCAGCTCGAGGAGGGCCCGGTGCTCCAGGGCCAGCCTTCCCCCCACCCCGCGGCCCTTGGCGCGCGCCGAATCCGCCCCCCGGTTCCCCGAAAGCTTTCCCCGGGGGAGGGGGCCCCGCTCGGCACGGGGTAGGAACTGGGTTTGGAAGGAGGTACTGGCTGCAATCCTTTGTGCGCTCCGACTGGGGGAGGGGCCGGGGCCCGGGCCCGGGTCCGGTGAGAGGTCTGGCGTCCCGGGAGGAAGTGGAAGTCACCTACCTGTCCCTGGTTGAACCCGGGCCCCGGCCGAGCAGCCACTTCTTAGCCCAGCTCCTTGAGAGGGAAGGGATGGGAAACGCTCTCTCGAACGTTCATTTCGGAGGCAGGTACGTGCACTGGCGAGCCAAAGCAGGGCTATTGTTCCCTTTTGCAAGCTCTTTGTAGGACTCTTAACCATCTTACATTTTGTGTTTAACTCCCCAAATCCGGAAGTTCTCAGACGGTTTCTCAGTATGTAGTAAGTTGTTATATACAAAGGAATGAATACATCTAGCACTGCTTTTTTTTTTTTCTTTCTCAGAACAAACGAGGCCCCAGAGAGCTCCACCTAGTTCACAGGATAAAATCCCACAGCAGAACTCGGAGTCAGCCATGGCTAAGCCCCAGGTGGTTGTGGCTCCTGTGCTAATGTCTAAGCTGTCTGCGAACGCCCCCGAATTTTACCCGTCAGGTTATTCTAATTATACAGTGAGTACATTCTTTTCTCCTACTACTCCGTGTTAATATTATTAGAATAATGTGGTTAGTCTTTCACTAGAGTATTCTGGCTGCTTTTTGTACTACACACAGAAATATCTTATTCAGCGAAGCCGTGGTTCCGGAATATAATTTGTAGTTATATTCATGGTATTGAATGTAAGCTTGTGAGACTAGGAATTCTCGCCTGCTTGTTTCCCTGTTGTGTACCTAGTACTTAGAAAGTAAATGTAAAATCACAAGCTTGGTATAAAAAGCCTAATTTCAAGGATATCTTCAATTTGTAAAACTAAAATCTCCTTCTGAACCTGTGGGCAACCTGTACTAAGTGAATGGCCAGGAGAGCTTCCTTTAGTTTGATTTTAGCCAGATTGCAGAATATTCCTCGGTGCCTTAGGAGTAAGTAACCATTTTGCTGCAAATAGGTAGTTTCATGAATGTTGAGAAATGCGTATCTGGGCTCTTTATTTCTAGAGGATGTTCATCAATTATGTTAAGATAATATTTCTGGTGCTGGTTGTATGCAGAAATATTGTGAAAGTTTTTGTTGTCTTTATTTTTTTGTTTTGATTTTGAGTCAAGCAAGGCAGCCCTCCTGCCTCAGCCTCCCAAATCTGCAATTACAAGCATACTTTACCATGCTTCGTGTGTAAGCAATTTTGGTAAAGTGTTTACATAAGTGTATGTAGGCATAAAGAACTTTTCACACGTTTATTTTTGTCAATAATGTAGCAAATTTTATCTGGTCTTAGTTTTATTAGTAGTAGGAAGCCCAAAGCATGGTTGGACTATATAGGAAGAAATTCACTTGTGCTTGTTAAACCCAGATGAGTCAGTGAATAGAGATTAACTTCAGAAAAGGGGCGTGAACAACAGAGATGAATTGAAAAGATGACTGGTGTACCTAGCATGAGGCCTCACTCAGTCTATTAAATGACAACACAGTATGAACGCAGGTCAAAGTTAACACGCAGACAGTTGGAGCTGGCATCACAGCCAAAGAGGAAAAGTGTCAGCATCCTCTAAGCCTCAGTTATCCCCTTAGAATTATCCTCATGCCCAGGGGTAGCCGTTAGGGGTTGGTTTGGTTTGGTTTTAGATAGTTTTGATACATATTCCTATTCATCCTTGAACTTGATACCCTCCTGCCTCACAGCCTCTCCTGTGCTGGCATGTTACTAACCATTTTTCAAAGCTTACATAAATGAAGATCTATAGACTAGGTTGCTGCTCTAACTCTACATCTAAATTCCTGTTGGAACAGTTTGAGGTAACTTATTCACATCACTTGACTGTATCAAGGTTCCATTTGTCCACTGATCAATGGATAGATTCTACTTTGGGACTATTGTGAAAATGAGATCATTGTCTCTGTCCATGTTCTGATTGATATATGCCTTTATTTCTGCCTGGTCTGTAAAAGTGGAATTTCGGGAGCCAACCTTAGTAGAAGCAGCTGTCTTCTAACGAGATAGTCCAGTCTGCATTCTTCCGTGTTGACTGCTGCTTGCTGTCCGTCCTTGTCAGCACTCGGTGTTTTCTGGTTAGCCATCCTGATAGGTATGCTGTAGTTATAGTTTTACTTTCTGTTTTTCATAGTTCTGTAATCTATATTTGGTTCTCTTTCCTGTTTGACATGTAGAGACTCTGCACTTTGTGGAACTAGAAATTCTATGCACCCTTTAGAAAAAATGCTTTGGGACTAGACAAGAGGAAGTGTAAGTGTGGCAGGAGGAGCAGCTGATGTGATGAAAAGTAAAAACTAAGAGTCGCTCCCCAAAAAAATTGTATTTGGCTCAAGGAGAAAAGGAACCATGGAAGCTCTGCGAGTAGTTGAATAATTCAACTCTTAAGAATGTTTTACTTTGGGCGCTAGGGAGATAGCTTAGAGCTTAGCACTGGCTGCTCTTCTAGAGGACCCAAGTTCAATTCCCAGCACCCACATGGCAGCTCACAACTGTCTGTAACTCCAATTCCAAGGGATATGGTACCCTTACATAGACATTTATGTTTATACATGCAGGCAAAAATCACTAATTACATAAAAATAAATCTTGAAAGGAAAAATTAAGAAAAGAAAAAAAGGTTTGCTCTTTAGCACCCAAAAACAGTTACCCATTTGTCTGTTTTCCTTCCTGTTGACGTAGACTATTTTATGACAGGAGAAATAGTTGTTGTTGTTGTTGTTTTCTTTCAAAGTCCTGAATACAAGTCAAATGACCCTTTATGAGCAAATGTGTCTGTGGGTGTGTGCAGGTGAGTGCGTTTGTCTGAACAGGCCAGAGAGGCCAGATCTCTTTGGAGCTGGATTCACAAGATGATTGTGAGTGGCCCGTGTGGATACTAGGAAAGGAACAAGGTCTTCTATAGGGGTGGTATAGGTCTTTCTTTTTTGAATGATTTGTTTTTATTATGTGTATTGGTGTTTGGCCTGCATTTGTGTCTGTGTGAAGTTGTTGATCCTGAAACTGGAGTTACAGAAAACTGACCTGTCATGTGGGTGTTGGGATTCAAAGCTGGGTCCTCTGGAAGAATAGGCAATACTCTTAAATACTGATCCATTCCTCTAACCCCATGGTACACGCTCTTAACCACCGAGCCATCTTCTCTACCTCACTACCAGCACTTACTTTGAATCGGTCTTTTTTTTTTTTTTGGTAGGAATTCTTTGGCATCCATTAGTACATCAACTTCTCTGTTCATTGTACCAAAACAAATGAACTAGAAGCTTCTTTGGCCCTTGATATTTGACCTTTTATTTCAAAGATTGCTTTAGTTAGTTGCCAACATTTAATTAAGTAGGATATTGGGAAGTTTATATTGACTGGTTTATGTTCAAATCATAAGAAATAGCCATAATGGACTGAAATTGGTTGAAGCAAATTGGCAGCATAATTAAATTTCTTCCCTGGCTGACTTCCTTAGTGGTAATTCTCCTGGATTTTGTGGATACTTGGGCTTGCTACCTTGCCCTAGTATTTTGTCACCCTTAACTTACACTAAAGTTTATTCATTGTCCAAGTTAAATGCTTTCAGTCCATTTAGTACAGAACAGGAGCGTCCTCCTTTATCCCAACTCTTCGTATAAACTCGTGTGAGGAAACCTTTTCCTGATACGAGCCGTGATGCAGAGTTAGCTAGAACCAGTCCCTCCACAAATAGTTCAGTACACAGTGGTGGGTGGGGCACTGGTCTTACATGACACAGTGGAGAAAACTCTTTACAGGCCTCTTCTAGTAGTCAGCCTTCTGTTTCTGGAAATGTTTGAGTCTGCTCTTGTATACATTACTGGGTCAGTAAGATGGCCCAGCAAGGTAAAGGCGCTTACTGCTAGGCAGATGACCTTAAGTTCAGTCCCTGGGGGACCCACATGATGGAGAGAACCAATTCCCAAAAGCTGTCCTCTGGCTTCCGCACACAGGTTCACTAGTCCAGCTGCTAGAATTTCCGCTTTTCATCCTGGGTCTCAGCAGCTTTCTATATCCATCTGTTCCTGGTTGCTTCTCAGACTAATATGGCTATTATATTTAATCATAGCTTACTTACTAATAAAAATGTTCCATATAGGAACTCCTAAAGCATTCATTAAGAGGCAAAAATATTTCTGTGTCACCACCCCATCACCACCCAAAAAGCTTTTTCCTAAAAGCATCTCCGTGTTACTGCTGCCTTTTTGATCTGTTTTCAGTATGGAATGCAAATCTGCAGTGTGATTTCCCCCTAGATATGTTGATACAATTTTTATGATTGTAAAAGATCTGATTTTTTAAATATGTAGTGTTCTTAAATTTTCTTCCTCTTAGGCCCTGAGCACAACATGAAAATCTGTTTAGTTTAAAAGTTCCAGTGTGGTAGATGTCAAAGTTACCTTTTGTAGTCTTTAAAGATCTCTTGTGTGATTTTATTCGAACTACATATTTAATATTGCTAATCTTGTTAAGCTTTCCTTGTGTATAATCTCCTTTACTTCCAAGACTGCAGCCATCACTCTCTTCTAGATTTTAGCTGTGCACTTGACCCTGGGCATCAGTTCTCCTCACTTAGCTCTCCATCCATTTCTGATTGATTTTCCTCTAGCATCCTCCTTCCCCTCGGTCATAGTACCTAGGGTTCTGTTTTTCCATTTTATTACCTTTTTTGTGAATCCTGCCTGCTCCCAGAATCTGATATCTGAATCATTTTCCTGTTACTTCTTCATAAGGATTCTCACATTTATCCTCGGGTATAAAACAATTATCTTTTCTAGATCTTTGTTCTAACAAGGTTATGGCAGAAACTTAGTGTGTTGACGTCTCCATCCTTTTCATGTTTCAGTCCAGCAAGCCTAAGTCAGTTGTCTTCAAATTGAAGACAGATAAATTATTTGAAAAAAAAAAAACCTAATGGGAGACAAGTGATACAGACTTTGATCAAACATGGTGTGCTGCCTGTCTCTGAGAGCACTGTTAAGATGATGGGCCTAAGGGCTCTCCCTGTTCTCTACAGAGCACATCTGAGTTTTTTTTTTTTAAATGACAATTTTTTTTAATGGGCATTGGTGTTTTGCTTGTGTGTGTCTGTGTAAGGGTGTCAGTCCCCTGGAACTAGAGTTACAGGCAGTTGCAAGCTGCCATATGGGTGCTGGGAATTGAACCTGGGTCCTGCAGAAGAGCAGCCAGCTCTGCTGAGTGTCTCCCCAGCTCCCCAGAGCAGCTCTGCTTTTACTCACCAGATTTGAATTCTATTTTGAGGGGTCTATTGACAGTATATAAAGCTGACATTGGACATTCTGAACTGTGTTTTTGTCACAGTGAATGACAGTTGATAGAAAAGTAGTGGCTTCAACTGATACCTTCAGACTTCTCCTTGTCATTATATTAATGTTATGATTCTTTAAGTCTAGAACTATGTATACCAAAACCTTTTTAATTCTGAAATTTACACAGATAGGTGATTAAATATATTAATATGTGTATGTTTTTAATGCTTAATTGCTTTCATGACTTTTTAATAAAGTAGCAGTGCTTTTAATAATATTTTTTCACTCCAGATGTGTTGTCAGTTGTTTAGCTTTGCAGAAATGTTAGGTCTATACAAATAAGTTCCTTTCTTTAAAAGGGGGGGGAGTATTATGTATGCTCATTTTATTTAGCAAATTATCTTGGGACTATTTCTGAAGGATGGAATATATATACATATTATATTAGAGATGCAATTATATTAGAGATGCATAAATTCTGTCTTGTTTCCTTAAGTGGCTATATTAAGGCTGATTTTATGAATGTACAGTAATGAATTTAACCAATTTCTTGCTTATAGATTGTTAGGTTTCTTGGCAATGAACATACTTATGTTATGTCATATTTGTGTTATGAGTCTTAGTTATTTTGAGGGTAGTATAATATAAAAGTACAATTTTTCATCAGCTTTGTGACTGTACACAAATTATTCAAGTTCTATGCAGTCCTTCTTTATATAAACTCCTTTTCCCCACCACAGCTTTTAGAATTAGCCTCCTTAGTGTGCCCTCATCATACACGATCTACCTCTCTCATTGACTCTTAACAGCCTCCATCCTTCCTCAGTTTTGTTTTAGCTATTGACTTTTTTCCTCTAAGGTATTAAGTCAAGTCCCTCCCTCTTTGGAACCAACATACTGCATCTGCCTACCGCATAGGATATCTCCCACAGTTTTTGAGGGTTTGGGAGGAATTTTGTTTGTTTTGTGTTTTCCATCAGGTCAGATGTTAACTTCTACTTTAATTTTTTTTTTTAGATTCATCTGTTCTGTTTTATGTGTAGGGATGTTTTGTGTATCAGTAATGTGTGTGGGTTATGTGCATGCCTGCTGCTGCACAGGTCAGAAGAAGGCGTTGGATCCCCTAGAAGAGGAGTTAACAGGTGGTTGTGAGCCACCATGTGAATACTGGGAACTAAACCCACATCCTCTGGAAGAGCAACAGTGCTCTTAACCACCAAGCATTTGTCCACCCAGATAAATGAACTCTCAAGACTCTAGGTTATCTCAGCATCTGAGATATGAGGAGAGAACTTGGTCTGCTTTATTCGTGGCAGTTCCTGTGTCACATCCTTTCAGCACCCATGCAGTTCGGCACTCAGGCTCTCGGCATGGACTGCTGGTCCATCTACCTCAGTGTCCAGGGCTGGAGCTACTGGCGTGTGCCTGGAAAGGATGTCAGAAACAGTCTTACCAGAAAGAATATCGTGCCCTTGTGTGGTATTTTTTTGTACTCACTGACTCTAGAACTTAAAGCCCTTCATAAGCTGCTTCTCTATTTTGCTCATTATTTTTTCATATGACTTGTAATTTGAGTTTATTTGGAGAACAATAAATCTCATCAAGCAGTGTATGTATTTGAACATAACAGATAAACTTTAGCATGCTTTGGGTAGTATGCCATGTGATGAGAGCAAAAAGACTCTTAAGATTATTATTACTATCTAGATTGGTTAGAAACCTAATAAAGCAGCCAGAAAGACTCCCACCATCTTTATTATGATGTAATTTTGTATTTAAGCAGTTAAGTATGCTTCCCTGTCCTTGAGTATTGGCAAATAGATGACAAAGCATACTAGATTTTCTCTCTCTTTCTCTTTCTTTCCTTCCTTCCTTTCTTTCTTTCTTTCTTTCTTTCTTTCTTTCTTTCTTTCTTTTCAGTATAGATGTTGTCAAACATTACAAAGATAGAGTAGTATAATATAGTTTCCAGGCTGGCAATTCTGGTTTCTATGTTTGGTCCATCCTTTCCCTATAGTGTTTTGGTTTTGTTTTTTAATTTATTTTTATTTTATGTTCACTGGTGTTTTGCCAGCATGTATATCTGTGTGAGGTGTCAAGCCCTGGAACTGGAATTACAGACAGGTGTGAGCTGCCGTGTGGGTGCTGGGAATTGAACCTGGTGCCTCTGGAAGAGCAACGAGTGCTCTTAACTGCTGAGCCATCTCTGCAGCCCCCTTTCCTTACAGTTTTAATGCAAAATTAGTAACTAGGTCTTATTTTATCTGTAACTAGATTCTTTTTATATTGTTCATTATAGTGAAACTTTATTTCCTTGCTATAAGTCTGCTAGGATTGAAAAGACAATTCTTTGTCTTAATGGAGCTCCTTCTGTTAAAACATGTTAGGCAAGGAAGAGGAATAGCTAGCTGAGTGCTCTTCAGTTTTGGTCTTTAAAGTTATGTGAGAGCCCTAAAAACATCATTGCTAGAAACACCTCAACTTAATGCACTGCTTGCTTGCTTTGCTAGTTATATGAATTAAATTGTTTTATTCCGTTTTCGTTTGTCTTAATTTTGAACTGTAGGAATCCTATGAGGATGGTTGTGAGGATTATCCCACTCTATCAGAATATGTTCAGGATTTTCTGAATCATCTTACAGAGCAGCCTGGCAGTTTTGAAACAGAAATTGAACAGTTTGCAGAAACCCTGAATGGATGGGTCACAACAGATGATGCTTTACAAGAACTTGTGGAACTCATCTACCAGCAGGTAGGTAGGCTCGTAGCAGGAGATGACCTGGTAGTTTCCCGGAGCCCATAGACGGTGACTGTTATTTGAAGAAGGCCAGGTCCCTGTCCGTTTCATCCGTACTTGTTAATGCTCTGTGGATAAGAGGAGCTTTTGAAGTATGTCCGGGGTAAAATTCCTATAGTTAGAGATCCAAGGCTAGAGCCAGGCTACACTGTCAGTTGACCTGCACAGCCCAGCTCTGTAGAAGCAGCATTTATGGCTTAGCCAGGGCTCTGTGCACAAGCAGCAGTACAGAAGAGATCTAGGCTCAGACAAAGAAATCTACAAAAGAATCACACATACCCCTATCTATTTTTTGCACCTGACGCTAACATACACAAAACAGTTGTGGAGGTTTTTTTCTCTCTGTGTTTAATTCTTAGGATTCTTGGAGGTGAGAAAAAAAATGAGAGAAATTTCTTGCCTCACAAATGAGGTGGTGTTGAAGACCGAGTTCAGTGGCAGAGTGTTGGCCAGGCAAGTGCAGGGCCCTGAGTTTAGTTTCTAGCACTGAGATAGATAGACACAAAAAAGCCAGACTGCAAAATAGTCCAATATTAAGTTTCAACATTTCTTGTCTTCATTTGTTTGTTCATGTGCTTTTGAGACGGTCTCACTCTGTATTTCAGGCTGGCCTGGATCTCACTATCCTAGACTGGCCTTGAACTAAAGGTAATTCTATCTCAGCCCTCCAAGGCTGTAGGATTTGACCGTGCCCACTCTTAGGTTTTAAAGATGTGTATCTTAAGTCCTTAAAATACTTAACCAGTTTAAAAAAAAAAAAAAAACTTAACCAGTTGATATTTCTGTGTCATTTAACATTCAGCTTTTGTTGTCACATATTGGGCAGTGGCATGTTAATACCATTATAAAAGGTATTAGAATGCTGTCTTTTTTTCCCAAAAAACTTTAGTTTTTAAAATGGTTTTCAATACAGTTTTAAGTTTGAGAAGGTTCCCTTTTTACCATACCCAAAGAGTTACTAGCACATAGAGAAGAGCATAGATTACAAAGATAAAACCCACAGGCATTACTCCAGCTTCCAAGAAGTATGTCATCCTTAGCTATCAAGATTAGTAAGGCTGCTTTATCAAGTGTATAAGTTAATTCTGCCACACAAGGCCAAAGAGAAAAAGCAGATAGTCTAGAAAGGAATGAGTCTTCTTGACTAGCGCTGCTGATGGATCTCCAAGTTTACACTTGAGATGGTAAGTTTTGCATTCCCAATGGACTTTGAGCTGTTGCCCCACATAAACACTATCATTCTCTACCTTGGGTGTGGGGCATTTTCATGGAAAGTTCAGTGAAAGAAGAATATACTCTGTCTCAAACAAGGAAAAAAATGATATTGTAAAAAAACATTGTAGGTGGAGAGAATGGGAGATAAGAGTAGGGTTGCTTAAAGCAAGTGGTAGCTAAAAATCTCATTTTCCAGTGAGGGGAAATAAGTAGGCAATTGTTACAACTGACAAATCACAGTTACAGAGGCTAAAAACCCTTCAGCCAGTAGCAGGGAAAGCAGAGTTTGGCTTTCTTTTGTTAAGCGTTTATAGTATAAGGAGAAATCATGTTTGTTTGTTTTTTGTTTTGTTTTTGAAATGAATCAAATGTAAGCAAAAAAAAAACAAGAAAAAGAAGAAAAAACCTAGAAATAGAAAAGTCTAATTATAAAGCATTTGCTGTTTCTGACAATGTTAAGATTCTACAATGGTTGCTCTAACTCAGTGGTTGAAAGTATTACTCTTCTGTCCACACTATACACATCTGAGCAGAGAGGTTAACTCATTCTCCTCTAGTGAAGTGATCCAGAAGGGGCTAGCATAGCATCTGTGATTTATTGGTTATCTCTGTGACCTTGGTCAGGCTTCTGAAGCCCTCTCACGTGTTTTCCTGTCTATCACAAGTTGGTAAACTGTGTCCTCCTGTTCTCTAAAATCTGCAGTTAAAGCCTAAATTTTTTAAGTGCTGCTTCTGCTACGAATTCAAGATGTAGCATTTTCTCAGTTAGTTTTACTTTTTTATTTTCTATTTTTAAGTAGTTGTTTTGATTTCCTTTTTATTCCATGTGTTTTGGGATGTTTAAGCCAAGTACTGTTAGTCGCCTTTTTGTGTGTCATACTGAAGCTAGGAAGGTTTTAGTAGTGGCCAAGGTCCCAAAGCAGAATATTTGGGTGTCTTGTTGTGGACTGCTAGATCTCAAAGTGTGTGCTGTCTTCTTCTGAGAAACAACATTGATCAGTAGTTTTGTAGCTACCCTCATCATTCTTAATTGTTAACCAAGCAGTCGTGTACACGTCTGTATTTTCTGCAAAACTGGGTTAACATCAAGAGACATTTTCTAATTGTTTCTGGTACCCTCAGGTGAATGAGGGATAGGAGAAGTCCCCTTACAGTTTTCTTTGTACTATGGTTCTTAGTATCAGGATAGGTGGGAGGATTCACTTTCTTAGGCCTAACAAAAACGTTTTAGCATATACTATATAGTTCATTTTAGTAGCCAAATGGTTTTCCTCCATAAGATATTGCTAAGTATTTGCATTGATAATAATGTATTTGTGTCATACAAAACTTTTCTTTTTAAAAGGCCACGTCTATCCCAAATTTCTCTTACATGGGAGCTCGCCTGTGTAATTACCTGTCCCATCATCTGACAATTAGCCCACAGAGTGGCAACTTCCGCCAATTGCTACTTCAAAGGTCAGTGCGAATATAAACTTACAGATAATAGAATTTGACCATTGATGTTTTCTAAACACCTTACAATATAGGTTGCAGGGAAATATAGGCAGACCAGCCTGATTTCCAAAACATTTAAACCTAGAGTCAAATGTCAGTTTTTCCTTTGCCTTTGGTTTGGGATTTAGAAATGCTTTTCCCAGAATCATCAAAATGATTAGTGATGTGTTTTTAAGTACTTTGGTAGTTTTAGTTTGAGAATTTAAATTTGATAAAAATGATTAATTCATTTTTCTTGACTGATTTGAACTACCACTCGCATCACACTGCATTCTTAAATTTGAGCTTTAAATCTGATTCTTCATCATGTTCCATCTGTCACTTGTTCTTGTTAATATATAGTCTAATTACTATATAATAGCTATGTTAAGAGCTCTAAAATTTTAATTATCTAGATAGTTCTGTTCTTGTAGAATCTTCTTGCTGTACACCTTTTTACAGTTAGAATTAGTGTTTAGAGTACACAAGCATTGTCATTATATTACATATTTAATAGTTGGCATTGATTCATGAACTATTAGGGAAAACTTTAATTTTCTTAAAGTGAGTGTGGTAGCTCACCTAAGACAGGATTGCTTCAAGTTCAAGACTAGCCTGGGATACATACTAAATTCCACTCCAGCCCAGGTTACAGAGTGAGACTCTCCCTCAAAAAAACCAAAACTTTTTTTAAATCTAATCATTCGAGTAGTCTTTAGCAATAAGATTATTTTCATGTTTAATAAGTTTATTATCATTTGTCCATTAATTCTTTAAACACTTGTAGTAGAGGGCCTGAGGTGTAGTTTGGGAGTAGAGTGCAAACCTATGAGTTCAGTTTCCACTGTACATGCCTGCATGTGTGTGCACAGACACACACACTAAAAAATTAGTGGTTACAAGATATTTCTGAGTAAGAATTCTAAAGATAGAACCCAGCTAACATGGAAAAGGAAACCTCACAGGTTCCCAAACATAGACAAAGAACTGCGGGCAACTAAGGAATGCTGAGAGTAGGGGAAAGTCATCTCTGTTGTCCTAGGGTTATTGTTGCTGTGATGAAACACCGTGACCAAAGCTGCTTGGGGAGGAGAGGGTTGATTTGGTTTATGCTTCCACAGCACTGTTCAGCATCAAATGAAGTCATGACCGGAGCTCAAACAGGGCAGGAGCTGATGCGGAGGCCATGGAGGCGTGCTTGTTCCTATGGCTTGATCAGCCTTCTCATAGAACCCACGACCACTGACCTAGGGATGGTACCACCCTCAGTAGGCTGGACTTTCTCACATCATTCACTAGTTGAGAAAATGCCCTATAGCTGGTTCTAATGGAGCCATTTTCTCAATTGAGGTTCCCTCCTTTCAGATAATTCTAGCTTGTATCAAGTTGACATAAAACTGTCCAGCACAGCAAGGAAAGAGGCCATTGGTTATCCAATACCAAGTGGTCAGCCCTGAAATCCTATGCATACAAGTAACATTATATGGACTGAGCAGGGTGTACACATGCACGCACACACACACACACACACAAATATACACACACAACAGCAATTAAAAATTAAGAGACTAGAGACCATGTATTTGGGTGGAGAGAAGGGATAAAATGAATTGTGTAATTATGTTTAAATTTGAAAAAAAATTTAAAAAGTTAGGCCATAAAGGTAGTTCTCCAAATACACATGTAAAAGATGAATTGTGCTAGCAGCTCAAGTGGATAGCCATTCAGAGAAAAGAAAAAGGAGAGAAGAGTTCCTGTCCTATACTAGATTAAATGCCAAGCACATCAGACTAAAGGCAGACAAACAGGGAAGTATTTAACAAGCGAACATATCTTGGGTTGTCAAAGCTGGTTTGAGCAAGATATTGTACCCATAGGCCATAAGCTTAGATGAGAAAATTTAGATATAAATTACATTTGGGAGTAGTCAACTTTATATGAAGTAAAAATTGGAAATTGTATACGTAGCAATGAGCTCTTTTATGCATTTGTGAAAGAGATCTCTAGGAATGAGTAAGAAAATGTCTAGTGGGGCTGGAGAGATGGCTCAGAGGTTGAGTACCTGGCTGCTCTTCCAGAGGGCCTAGGTTTGGTTCCTAGGGCCACTCACAGCCATCTCTAACTCCAGTTCTGGCTCCCTCTTCTGTAATCTTTGGGCAGTGCATGCACATGGTACAAAGAACATGCAGGCAAAACACCCATACACATAAAATAGTAAATTCTTAGAAAATATTTCAAATGTTTCTGGATAAATACAGTTTGGAAAACTAAAAATGGCAAGTTTACATATATTTTAAGAACTATCCTTACTATAATTACGTACAAACTGTAGTGTCTGGACAGAGAACGTGGATTACAAGCAGAGTATGATGCCAGAAAGGCCACCTTACTAAGTTTCTGTATGAACTTCTGCAGTGCTGTAAGACTGTCAGTAATAGGACCGGGAAACAGAGCACAGTTCTACCCTTAGAGATATAGATGCGTGTTTGTATGTGTGTATATACTTTGAGAAAGACAGAATGAAGTTGTAGTGGTATGGGGTGGTTATCCAGTCTTTATTTTCGCCTTTGTGAGATAAACACAGGTTCTTTCTATAATTGAAAATAGTTAGCTTTGGAGGACTTAGAGTCTTTCATCTGGATAATTATCCATATAGGATAAGGCTTTACTTGGGCACATACTTTGTGTCTTTTATCTTATGTCTTTAGAAATTTATAAATAAAAAGTCCATTTTATCAAAACTTAACTAAAATTACAACAAAAGATAGGAAAGGGTTTGGGTAGCTGAGTTGCTATTGATTAATTAGCCCTTTTATTATTTTAACTGGTGCCCTTTCCATATATATCTTTGAGAATTCCTTTAATATGTTTAAGATGGTAAGGCATCTTGCTATGCTTGACTCAAAAAAGTGGTGCTCATTAGGTAACGTGATAATTAGAGTTGGGCTACATGGGAACAATAAACATGAGTCTGTGGTGCTTTTACCCACCCAGCAAATGTTTGGGCAAGAGAGGATTTCTTTGTGTAAAGAAACTATTATAAGCTGGCTGTATGGGAACCATTCAGTCTCCAAAAGCTCTTAACTGCTGAGAGCTTTCCAGTCCCTTCCTTTGTCTTCTTTTTTCTTTTTAAGAGAACAGTCAACATCAGCTTTATAAGACAAATTACTTTCCCAGACATTTCAAAAAAAATTAGAAGAAAATTAAAAACATCCATTTTAGTAATAGTGGCTAATACCATAATTCCCCTCTAAATTCCATGGTAGACAACTAGGATTAGTTTAGATGCCTTGGAACTGTGAGTATAAACCTCCAAGATTTCTGTTTATTACCTGTGTGAGTTAGAGGTATAATATCTGATAATATACGCTGGGAAGTGTAAAAATAAAGAATTTATTGGGTATGTTGGTGCAAAATCGGATCCCAGATCCTAGGAGGGCCATGAGTTGAAGGCTTGACTAAAAAGTGACATAGTAGTTCAAGCCAGACTGAACAACTCAGCAAAACTCACCTACAAAATGCAAAAGGGGGCTGGGTATATAGCTCACTGTTGCCTGGTCTTGTGCACACAAGGCACCAGAGTCAACCTCAAAAAAAAAAAAGTTTTTTTTCTTCCCCACCTCTTCAGCTTAACTGGATACACAAGTATAAAGAACACTTTAGAGATGGATAAAAGTAGCAAAAATACCGATAAGACATGATATAATTTTCCTGTTTTACTTCTACAATGTTTTGAACGTTGTGAAATGTACATATTACAATTTGATCTGCTAGTTTTATTCTTATTTCTGGCAGTATCTTAAAACTGCATCTGAGGTCAGGACAGTGATTGTGCTTGCCTTGGTTGCTATTGGTAACTAGACTGGCAAATGACAACAAATCTTGGTTTACTGTTGAAAAGTCAAAGCAATATGAGATGGTAAAAGATACATCTTTATTAGATGCCGGACGGAGTATGAAGTTAAAGACCAAGCTGCAAAGGGAGATGAAGTGACTCGAAAACGATTTCACGCATTTGTTCTGTTTCTGGGAGAACTATATCTTAACCTGGAGGTGAGAACATTTCTTATTAGTACTTCGAGGTTAGAACATGTAAAAATGCTTCCAGGAAGGAATTTTTGTTCACATTATATTTTTACAACATCAGAAATAAAATAGAAGAAAATTAGTGCAATGACCGCTACCAGGTGATAACTGCCTGCAATCACAGCAGCTGGAAGGAATCTTGAGTTTTAGGGTAAACCTGGGCTACATAGTGAGACCCTGTCAAAGTGAAGGGGACCAGGGGTGAAAGCAAATATTTTCACACCTAATTATATTTGAATGGAACATTAATAACTTTTGTTCTGCTCATAAGCAGAACAAAATCATAAGTCATCACTAAGCTTTTAAAAGTCCTTATACACTCAGGACGCTAACCCTGTCAACCAGGCCAGCATCACTCTTGTAGCGTTCCTCCTGCCTTAGCCTCCCATGTGCTAGGATCCTAAGCCTGAGCCCCACAGCCAGGTTCAGTGCTGGGCTGTTAGCCATAGAGGATGGCTTTTTGTAAGTCTTAGTGCATTCCTCTTTCACTCTTTTGCTTTGTTTTACTTTGATTTTGAGACAGGGTTTATCTGTGCAGCCTTGGCTATCCTGGAACTTTCTCTGTAGACCAGACTGGCCTCCATTTCACAGAGATCCACCTGCCTCTGCTTCCCGAGTGCTGGGACTAAAGGTGTGCGCCACCACCACCCAGGCACTCCATACACATAATAAAATAAAATACAACTTTAAATACCTGCTTTTTTTTTATGGTGGCTTAAATTACAGCGTGTTTAGTGAAGCAGCAGTATTGACGTAGACTTATATTCCTATGTTTTATGGGTGATGAATAAGAATTAAATTTTACCTATAATCTACAGTTTTATTAGAGGTCTAATTTATATAGAGAACAATTGTAATTAATTTGATGAACTTATCATAGTGTGTTCCTTTTGTTTTTATATTTAACTGAAATACTTAATTTTGCAACTGTTTCATAGGCTGTTCATATGTCTGTATCACATTTGAGTATTGCTGCTTTTAGTTGTCCTACTGTTTTTTCTCCTAAAGATCAAAGGAACAAATGGGCAGGTTACAAGAGCAGATATTCTTCAGGTTGGTCTCCGGGAACTCCTGAATGCTCTGTTTGCTAATCCTATGGATGACAACTTAATTTGTGCAGTAAAATTGTTAAAGGTTGGTTTTTCTTTAAAAAAAAATTTTAACATTATTTTGTGTGTGCTTGTGCATACCTGGAGTTAAAAGACACTTTGAGGGGTTTCCTTTCTATCATGTGGATTCTGGGAATTAAACTCTGGTTATTGGAAATCTTTCATCCCAGCCCATTTGTAAATTCCCTTTTTTTTCCATTTGTGTGCCCTTACAAAAAAGTTTTTAGTCTATTTTAGCATTTTATTTTTGACTCTCAGATGAAAGTTTTTAATCAATCTGGAGAGATTTAGCTCTGTATTGAGTACCTTCTTAGTATTCTACTGTATTCAGACTTGTGCTGCTGTCTGTTCACTGCTGCAGCACTGCAGTCGTCTCCCATTGTGTCTTTAGAGACACGTCTGAAGACTCAGCTAACATAGGTGTTTTATATTGACAGAGAATATCCAAGTTTGCTGAGCTACAGCTTTGTACTCTTCCTAGTAATGAATGAGTATACCTTTCTCCACATCTTCAGGGACAGTAGGATCAGTTTGGGTTTGCTTTTGTCGTGGTAAAATAAAAATCCTCACAATTTGAAGTTGCCTGATTAGTAGTCAATTTAAGCATTCCTTCATGGTTATTGGCCATGTTTGTTTCTGTGAATGGCCTGTTTATATCTTTAATTTCTTTCTTTTTAAACATTGCACACGCGCACGCGTGTGTGTGTGTGTGTGTGTGTGTGTGCGCACGCGTGTGTGTGCCTGCCTGTGTCTATGGTTTAAGAAGGTGTCACAATGTAGATCTGGCCATCCTGAAACTAGCTCTGGACCAGGCTGACCTCAAACTCACAGATCTGCCTGCCTCTGCCTCCCAGGTGCTGGGATTAAAGGCGTGCACCACAACATCTGACGTTGATTATTTTTTAAAGAGACATGCCTTAAAATTTAATAGCTAATCTTAATGGAGATGTGTAATAGTCATAGAGGAAGTATAACATAATTATGGATGTGAAGCCGTATAGCTTTATTTTCTAATTAGTCAAAAGCAGAGATGGTATAGACATCTTCGAATAGAGACAGTTGGCAGAGAATAATTGGAAATATCTAACCATTAAATTCATCTTGTTTAAAAAATAAAGTTTCAACTTTTGCTAATACCTTTTAAAAATCTCTCCTCTATTGCATTCTTATTTTATTGACATCTGTGCTTTTAGTTGACAGGATCAGTTTTAGAAGATACTTGGAAGGAAAAGGGGAAAACTGATATGGAAGAAATAATTCAGAGAATTGAAAATGTTGTCCTGGATGCAAACTGCAGCAGGTAGGAAAGTAGAAGCTAGTAGATCTCAGACTTTTCTTCTTCTGTGTTTTTTTTGTTGTTGTTGTTGTTTTTTCTTCTTAAGATTTTGAATCATTACTTCATCAAAGTGATTAAGATTATGGATCAATTTAGTATTTTGCCTATGACGTCTCACTACTAAGTTTTGTTCAGCTATATTTAAAAACTTAAAATTTTCTTTGTGGTAAGATATGATGAGTCTGTTGAGAGAGAAAATGATGTCGACTTTAAACATGGACCCAGCGTTTGTGTAGTGAACTTTACCATAAGGAATATAAAAGACCAGTGTAATTCATGACCATAATATAGTCCGAGTTAAGTAGATCAGATTTCAAGTTTTTTGTTTTGTTGTTTTTTCAAGACAGGGTCTCACAATGTATCTCTGACTGGCTGTCTTTTAACTCACTAATGACCAGGCTGGCCTCAAACCTATAGAGATCTGCCTGCCTCTGCCTCCCAAGTGCTGGAATTAAAGGTGTGTGCCAGTAAGCCCAGTTTCAAGCTTGTTTTTTAAAAGTAAAAATAATACAGTGAATTATGTCATTGAAAATGTCTAGAAGTTTAAAGCATTAGGTGTCTGTTGACTAAATGGAGCCTCACAGCACTTGGGCGGTGGATGCATATTAATTTGATTTCTAATTTTTGTCTATAGAGATGTAAAACAGATGCTCTTGAAGCTTGTAGAACTTCGATCAAGTAACTGGGGCAGGGTCCATGCAACTTCAACATACAGAGAAGCTACCCCTGAAAATGACCCTAACTACTTCATGGTATGCCATGTTTGTGTTTTAAGTCTCACTTAATGCTTTGTCTTAGTTACTTCTCTGTAGCTGTGATAAAACACCATGACTAAGGCAACTTAGAAAAGAAAGCACTTAATGGAGCCTGTGACTGCAGAGCGTTAAGAGTTTACGGTGGTGGAGCAAAGGCACAGATAGGAAGGAACAGCTGGGAGCTCACATCTCCATCCACAGACAGAAGTCAGAGCACACTGGGAAATGACATCAGAGTTTTTTGAAACCTCACATCCTGCCCCCAGGACACACTCCAGCAAAGCCACATCTAATCCTTCCCAAACAGTTCACCAACTGCAGACCAAGTATTCTAACATATGAGCCTGTAGGGGCTCTTCTTGTTCAAACCACCACATGGTGAATTCAGTATTGGAAATTGAGTTACATAAAACTATTCTCATAATCCAGTGCCAATTAAACATTTTTATCGCCACAGGAGCCAGTAAGGAGATCATGTAAATAGAGATCCTCTAGTGAAAAGGAGACTAAATCAAGATCGTCCATTGTCAAGATGGATGTAGTAGTAATGTGAAAAAGACCAGGACAGTAATGCCCTGTAGCTTCTGACATCACCAGATGTGTAGCAGCTACAAAGGAATGCTCAGCCCTTAAAAACTCCTTAAAAACAGCAGGATACTAAGAAAACAAAGCTAAAAGCTAAGTCAGCATTAAACTACAATTCAGCCAGGGATGGAGCAACACTAGACAGCAGGACCTAGAACCGTAGAAGGCGAGTAAAACCTAAAAGGTGGAAATCTAAAAGCCATGTGCATTCCCAGTAAATTGGAGGGACTGTTAGGATGTTGGGGTTGCTTGTTTGTGTACAGTATTAACTGCAGGTGATTGATCTCAGCCATACTACTTTAATGAATTTCAAACTGAGCACCTACTTTTTATCATTTTGATTTATCCTAGAATGAACCAACATTTTATACATCTGATGGTGTTCCCTTCACTGCTGCTGACCCAGGTATGTTGTCTCAGTCATTTTCCTCCCATTTTTTAAGTAGTAAATTACATAAAGACTCTTTGATAATATTAAGTATGACTTTTTTTTCTTCGGTGGGGGGTGTTGTTTTTCTCTTTGTAACAACTCTAGCTGTCCTAGAATTGCCTTTGTAGACCAGGCTGGCCTCAAACTCACAGAGATCCGCCTGCCTCTGCTTCCAGAGTGCTGGAATGAAAGGCGTGCGCCACCACTTCCTGGAAGGGTTCATAAATTATAAGACTGTAGGGCTACAATTTGTCTTATGTTGTATTTAAGTTGATTACTTGGGACTATTCTGGGTGATTTGTTCTAGTGTCTTGTCACTTTACCAGTCAGACATTTCCTCAGTTAAGGACAGCCATTTTTATTTTGTACTTCTTAGTATTTGTTTTTATCTTAACTTTTCAGATGATCAGCGTAGACAGTAAAGACAGCTTATATTAAAGTTATTGCAGTTACTAAGAATTGCAGACTGCATTAGTGTCCATGATTCAGAGCTAATTAAAATTCAAGTCTCTGTGTACCTTCCAGTAAAGGGTTATTTATAGAAAAATGGCAGTAGTTGTGACAGGTGGAACTGTAGACTGAGAGAGAGAAGGTCTTCCAATTTAGTGCAAACTACAACCCGCTACGATTGGGGTTTTTCCCAGTCTTTCCCTCTGAATAACAACATCGACTGTCATGTGCCTGTGACACAAGAGTCTGTAGGGTGAGGAAGTAGAACTAAGTTATAAGGTGAGCATCTTCAGCTTCACTAAGCCAGTGTTGCCAGATTGCTTTTCAGCAATGGTTCTTCTGAAAGACTTTGAGACACCTTAGCATTACTGCACCCCCCCTTCCTGGGAACCAGGACCCTGGTAACCAACCACACGTGCACTGGAGCTTTGAGTACTTTCCATCCCCATCGTAGTCTTCAATAGACCCGGACCCTGGAACTGGGGTGAGACGACCTGTAGGTGTTCCTCCTTGTAATCGCCATAGCATTGATCAAGTAGAGTTAGCTGACTGTTGAATGAACTAGTCACAATAGTTGACAAATGGTTTCTGGACTTTCCCTTTGATTCTGTGCTACCCCCTCCCTGATTTTGTGGTTTTTCCTTTAAAAGGGCTTGTAATAGACAAGGCAGGGGTCCTCTCCTCTCGAGGCTGAGGGACCTCTGCCGTGGCAGAATAAAAATTCCTCTTGCTATTGCATCAACAGTGCTGAGAGTGTCTCTTGGGGCGACCTCCTCCTTGGTGGGGCTTTAGGGCCCAACAGTTCCATTTAAGTTTTCCGACCCACAGCTTACATGACTTTTGTTTTTTATTCTTGGCAACACTTAATAGACATAATTTCTGTCAATCCAAGTATATGAAATTCTGTGTAGTTATTTTCATGACAGTAATACTAAATTTCTTCCTGTGTGTTAACCTTTGATTGTTTTTTCTTTGAAAATTGCCTCTTGGTTGTCTTTTCCCCATATTCTGCTGGGGTTATTTGTCTTACTGATTTATGACTAGAAAAAGATGGGTTTATCCCTTTGTGCTATGTGACTATCTTTCCATTTTATTTATAATGTATTTTCATATACATACTTTGAGCTTAATTTATCAGTCTTGTTTGTACTGATTTTTACTTAATTACATTTTATTTTCTTCTAAAAATCATACTTTGCTGTTTTCCTATTTATCTACCTAATTTTTACATAGAGAATATTTAGTTTTTAAATATTTTTCACTGTATTGTCTTAGCAGCAGGTATTAACTTAATCTTCCTCTCTTAGTTATAATTAAGCTACCTATGGCATGCTGAATAATATTCATCTTGGGATTCTTTGTCCATCCTTGTCTTCATATACCAGTAACCCATTCTTTACTAGTCTTATGTAAATCATGCTGTTTCTGGTAAGACAGATCTTAATCTTTTAAAAGAAAAGAAAAGAAAATTACTTCAGTGTCAAGAAATTTTTATTGCAAGCTCATTTGTCTTTTAGAAATTACTTCAAAATTACAGAGAAGTAAAAATTGCACAAAGAATATCCATTTGGCCTTTTCCCAGGTGTTCTTTTGATAATGATTTACTCAGCTTATCTTTTTCCTCTGTCTCCACACATTTTATTTTCTTAAACCATTGCATTATCTGTTTCAGTATGAATGAGGTAGTGGTTTTAACCTTTATTTTTCTTGATTAAAAAAGTGTTATCCCTTGGGCTGTAGGGACAAAATCTCTACCCAAAATAGATTTAGATTTGCTTTTGCCTGGAGCCACAGGTATATCACTAACTTGGGAACACTTGGATGGTTGGGTTTTGGTCCTTTTCATTTTTCCTCATGGGCTTTTGCTTTTTTTTTTTTTTTTAATGTGGAGATTAGAAATTCAAGGTCAGATATGCTGTTATAAACTCTGGGTAAACGGTTTCTTCCGAGTGCCTGGCCTCATTCCATTCTCAAACGTATAATCAACCTTTGTTTGCCACTGAGGTGTTTTACTTGCTTTTCCAGGTCCATCCTTTTAAGATGTCAACCCTTAGATGTTTATGAAGGATGAGAGATAGGTATATAGAGCATGAGTTCTATCTTCCTGTTCTACACAGACCTAGGGCCTTGCTTTTGAATGTTTTGTGTGTTTTAAATGCCAAGCCCCTTGATGACTGAAACCCCCTTGTGAGCCTCCAAGCTGTACTGTATATGCATGATGTGGAGTTCCTGTTGGCCTGCGTTGATACATCTAAAAGAATATCATACGTAAAGTACTTAAACAAGAAATGTTTATGCTTAAATTTTCTCTAACCTGCCAAAATTGGAATGTCACCAACGCCCGATATTTAGAGTTTTATAAAGACAGTCTTGGAAAAGCTTGGCCCTAACCCAGAAATACTCCCTCAAAACGGGAATGAAGATTAGCCTGGTGTGTGTAGACCTATAATCCTGCCTGCTCTGGAGGTAGAGTCAGGAGGCTTACAACACAGGCCTGGGCAACTTAATACGATCCTGGTTCAAGATAAAAATTAAGCCAGGCGTGGTGGTATACACCTTTGATCCCAGTGTTTGGAGGTAGAGGCAGGAGAATCTCTGTAAGTTCAATGGTGGCCTGGTTGGCATAGGCAGTTTTCACAGCAGCAAGGGCCACATAAACAGACCCCTACCCCTTCTCTCTCTTACAAACACACACACACACACACACACTCACAAACCAAAGCCTATAAAAAGTATAAAGAGCCTGGTGTGATAGCACACACCTTTAGCCCCAGCAATTGGCAGGTGAAGCTGGAGTTTCTCTGAGCTCAAGGCTCACCTGGTCTACCTAAAGAGTTCCAGGACAGTCAGCTACAGAAACCCTCTCAAACAAACAAAAAGTTAAGAGATTTTGGGGTTATAGTTTAGTTGTAGAGTATTTGCCATAGGTCAGTCTTGAGTAACTCAACTGTGGAATGTATTTACATTTAAAATGATAGTATGTATAACTATTTTAAGGTTTGTGAGGATGCAAGGAAACGAGCAAGCCAAATAGAATATAAATTTTATGAAAATATATTATGTAATTTCTACTATTTAAACAATGGTCTTAAGTCATTAAGAGACTATAGAGACAAAACTGTTCATTTCATAAGATTATTCACTCGTTTTTTTCCCTGTATTGTCTTGTAGATTACCAAGAGAAGTATCAGGAGTTACTTGAAAGAGAGGACTTTTTTCCAGATTATGAAGAAAATGGAACAGATTTATCAGGGGCTGGTGACCCGTAAGTTCTCCTTTTCATTACTGATACTCTTTGTATATCCGTGTTCTTGTACATGTGTGTGCGTGCATGTCGAGGCCAAAGTTTGGTGTCAGGTGTCTCCTTTAGTCACTGTCCACATGATTTTGAGTTGGGTCTCTTGTTAAATCTGGAGGTAACTGATTTCACTTAGGTTAACTGACCTATAGTGTTACGCCTTTCCTGCCTCCCCAGATATGAGGTTACAGCCACTAGTTACCACACCCAGCTTTTTGCATGCATACTGAGCTAAACTCAGGTCTCTGTGCTCCATAGCAACTGCTTTACTCTGAACCATTCCCCTAAGCCCCTTATTACTCATTCTTTATGAAGTTTCTGTGACCAAGTTTTGAGATAACTAAACTAGAAGAATGATTATTAAAGAATGGCATTCAAGGGCCAGCAAGATGGCTCAGCTGGTAGAAATACTTCTTCACAAGCCTCATGAATTGCATTCGATTCCTGGACCCCTCCTTGGAATGATGGATGCAGAAAGCCGACTTTAGAGTTGCCTGTCCCCTGCCTTCCAATAGGCAGCTAAGTGCTGTACTACAGGAGTGCACTGCCATGCTGCAATGCTTGTATATTTACAGATGCTGGAACCGGAGGGACAGGGCTTTCTGGATTACGTAATCTCAAAAGTAGCTTCCTGTTACACAGTCTGATTTTAGATACATGGCAAAGTGACCTGTCACTGAGAAGAACCTCGCAGAAATAAGGTTTTTTGTTATTTTTTTTTTTGTATTTTTTTTATTTTTTAAAAAAGAAAACAACTATCTTTTTTCATTTTATATAGTAATCCCAGTTCCCACTCCCTCCCCTCCTTCCATTCCCTCCACTCCACCTTCCCCGCAACCCCAGTCCCCATCCATTCCTTGGAGAGGGTAAGACACATTGCTTTGGGGAAGGTCCAAAGCCCTCCCTACTATATCTAGGCTGAGCAAGGTATCCATCCAGAAAGAATGGGTTCCCAAAAAGCCAGTACAAGCAGTAGGGATAAATCCTGGTGCCACTGCCAGTGGCCCTGCAGTCTGCCCCAGCGGTACAACTGTTACCTACATTCAGAGGTTCTAGTTTGGTCCTATACTTGTCCCTTCCCTGTCTGGCTGGAGCTGGTGAGCTCCCATTAGCTCAGGTAAACTGTTTCAGTTGGTATCCCCCATCATGGTCTTGACCCCTTTGCTCATATTCTCACTCCTCCCACTTTTCAACTGGACTTTGGGAGCTCAGCCTAGTGCTTTGCTGCAGGTCTCTGCCTGTTTCCATCAGTTGCTGAATGTTCTATGGTAACACTCATCACGGGGCTGGAGAGATGGCTCAGGGGTTAAGAGCACTAGCTAGTCTTCCAAAAGATCCAGGTTCAATTCCCAGCAGCCACATGGCAGCCCACAACTGTCTGTAACTCCAACTCCAGAGGACCCAAGAACACCTTCACACAGATACACATGCAGGCAATACACCAATGTATATAAAAATAAGTAAATCTTAAAAGAAAAAAAGAGCACTTGCTTCTCTTCTAGAGGACTGAGGACTGGGGTTTGATTCTCAGTATCCATATCTGGTGGCTCACAACCACCTTCAACTCTAGCTCGAGTGGAACCAGCGCCCTCTTCTGACCTCTGTGGGTACCAGTACACATGTTACATATATGGACACAGATACATACATACAAATAAATAAATGATATTCATCACAGAAGTAAGTTTAATGTTAATTAGACATAACTACTGGAAGGGTAAAACTTTTTGAATGGGCCGGGCGGTGGTGGCACACGCCTTTAATCCCAAAACTCGGGAGGCAGAGGCAGGCAAATCTCTGTGAGTTCGAGGCCAGCCTGGTCTACAAGAGCTAGTTCCAGGACAGCCTCTAGAAACTACAGGGAAACCTTGTCTCGAAAAACCAAAAAAAACCTTTTTGAATGGAATAAAAAATCATAGGCAGACATCATTTCTGAAATCATGTTCTAGTTATTTATTAAGAAGGTGTGAACTTGTATGTCAAGCCTTCTATTAACTTTTAAATGCACATATCTAAAAACAGAATTCAGTCTAGTAAAGTATGCTTAACATCTCCAGACATTTTAACATTTTGAAGAATAGTAAAGTTACATGATCATTTTTGGCTTCTTTTGCAGATACTTGGATGATATTGATGATGAGATGGACCCAGAGATTGAAGAAGCTTATGAAAAGTTTTGTTTAGAATCAGAGCGTAAGCGAAAACAGTAAAGTTAAATCTGAGGCTATCAGGATTTTTGTTTTGTTTTGGGTTTTTTTTTTTTTTGTTTTTTTTTTTTTTTAAGTTTAGGTCTGGTGATTTAGCAAGAAACTGTGTCAGACTTATACCAAATTAAGGATGTTGAGTTATGTTACTAATGTATGCAACTTTAATTTTGTTTTAACACTACCTGCCAAAATAAACTTTATTCCCTGTAACTTAAAATGTGTATATATATATAATAGTTTTATTATGTACAGTTAATTCTACTGTTTTGGCTGCAATAAAGTCGATTTTGAAATAAATGAAATGTTGAAAGAAAATTTTGCTAGCTGATTAGATGCTTATCGTTCAACTTTCTCTTGAGGTAAAAGGTCTTAGCCTGGAATTACATATTACTGCAAAAATGTAGCATTCTCTTTTAGGTATGACTATTACAGATTTTATTTTAGTTTAACATTTGTTTCTCTATAAATTTAGTTTCAAATACTAATCATGATCATGAAAATCTTTAGCACCAAAGCCGGGCGGTGGTGGCGCACGCCTTTAATCCCAGCACTCGGGAGGCAGAGACAGGCGGATCACTGTGAGTTCGAGGCCAGCCTGGTCTACAAGAGCTAGCTCCAGGACAGGCTCTAAAGCTGCAGAGAAACCCTGTCTCGAAAAACCAAAAAAAGAAAAAAGAAAATCTTTAGCACCAAAGTCTTGGGGAATATAAACAACTTATTTACATATGTAGATGCTATTTGATATCAAGGGCTTTTAAACTGTCATTAAATGAGGGGTGGGTGGGGCTTAGAACACCAGCTAAGGAGCCAAGACTTCATTGAGGATTTATTCCAATTCAGGAATCATTTTCTCTGTTTGACCTGACTAACTTCATCGCCCTCCATCCTACAGCATCACTCTGCTTTCTTTATAAGGCGTTCTCATTTGTATTTCACAGCATGGATTGCATTGACTTTTTACCAGAGAACTGGAGCAGGTGTTTGTCATTCAGGTTTTCATCTGCTTTATAATTGATATACCGTGAATATCACTTTTCTAATACTTTTACTATACTGTATCACCTCGGCCCTATTTAAGTAATGTTTTTACCTAATGTCAAATCTTTTTCCAACTAACTAAAAAAATAAGAAAGGGTTGCTTGTAAATATGCATGTAAATAGTTGTGTTAATATTAACACTCGTTTTACATTTGGTACATCTGTCTGCTTATACAATTAGTTTTCTCACTTTTCTGCTTGTTTGTTCATCTGTATTAAAATTAGAATTTGAAAATAAAACTTAGTTTTGTTCTAAGTTTTTGAAATGGTATTTTAAAGAATTTGTTGGTTAGCTTGCTTACATGAAATAAAGGTTTAGAAGCTAGAGAAATTGTAAGATGGAGATATTCAATACTCAATTGAATAATTGAATTCAATAACAATAAATGAACCTGGAAAATTAACAAATACATTAATTTCTAGAGTCCATGTTATAAAGAGCAAGTACATTACATAGTTGGGTGTTTTGGAATTTGTCATATCAGCACAGACTGCAGTCTTGGAACATAATAGTTATAGCACATTAGAACAGACACCCAGAGATAACTGGGATGTATATATTTTAGATATCTAGTGGTCATTGTGTAAACATCCAGTATTTGACCACCAGCCTACTGTCACCAGTACTGTACTCAGTGTAACTATTAACAGAATCTACCTGCATTGTAAATTCTACATTAAAAAAAACTACCCAAGGTCTGGTGCTAGTTCATCTGTTTACCATGAGAAGGCCTTAGGTTCACTCCCTAGAACGAGAAGAACCACCTTAGATGTGAAAACGGTGGGCTGATGATAGACAGCTTGAGCAGCTGTGGCTATAATCATTGGAGCCATCTGTGGCTGTGAGGACTTAAGCTAGGTCTAGATCTGAGGCGTTGACCAGAATGTTGACAATTTGCAGGTGGCTGCTTGGTTTCTCTTTGAACTCTCACAGCATTTTGACTGGATTCTGAGACTGAGCATGCCAAAACAGGAAGAAGCTGCATTAAGAAGCCATGTAGCCGTATTTGTTTTCTTGGTTCTAAGTTTGTAATCATATCATGAGTTGGTCCTATGTTATGTATCTTGTAGATTGCACATCTTCACCAGGAACAAGTATGGACGCCTCGTAGAAATAGGAACACAGTGCTTTCCAGTGAGCATAAGCACTGGTGTCAGTAATGTCAGTCATGAGTTGTGACAACACATATTGGTCTTAACCAGTTAACAACTTTGGCACAGTTCTGGCTCGAAGGCAAGCATCTCAGTAGCCTAGATTTGTCACCATGATGGAGAATACATACTCTGGGGAACCATAGGGTTTATCTACAAGAGGGTGCTAGAGTTTAAAATCGGACTTAGTCTTTGGGAAATGCTGTAGGCATTCCACTGAGTCTTAGCTGCAGCTAGGACACAAGTGTAGACTTTTTTGTTATTAAAGGGGGGGAGGTGGTCCTATGTAAGTGAGAGGAGGGTGTTTGATAGGATTATAGAAAACCTGTCATGGCCAAGAGTCAGCTCAAACAAAAAGGAAAAAAGCCCCTTTCCTATCAGGTTCTGAGGGTGGGCACATACTGCCAGCTGCCAAGTTAACAGAACACGTTTTCATCCAAAGTCTTAGAGCAGCTGTAAATTATCACTGTGACACTCAGCTTGTGGCTGGAACCATTGCTTTGTTTCCAGCACTCTGCCCAGGAACTGCTTCTGCTAGGCTATTATTGGAGAGACCCAGTTCCTAAACTGCTCTTGTTTCATGGCAGCACTCAAATCCTGTTTCTTATATTGCTGCGGAAACAGCCTCTCCCTACAAACTGGTCTCCCTTCCCTTAGGACCTCTTCAGAATCTTTCATCAGGAACTCAGAGTTTAGTAAATGATGCCCTTAGGGAGGATACCCTTCCAGTTTTGCCAACAAACAGGCTTGAGCCTGGCGGTCTTTTAGCCTTTGGCAGATGCTGCTGCCCTGTGATGTTGGCCTAGCAAAAATGAACCCTGTGAGTACAACACAGCATTTAGAAGTCATGCCGCCAGACGTGGTTCTGGCAGATGTGTGCCATTGTAAATCAGAGTCACCACTGTCACTGCGACTGGCTGTACTGCTAGTTGCTAGTGATTATTGTGTTCCTCTGTCCGTTTTTAATTGCTTCATTCCTCCTCTGACCTTTCATTACCTAATTAGTTGTTTTTCAGGAAAAACATTAAAATCAAATGTACACAAATATGTCCGTGTCCACTTTTCTCTTCCTCTACAGGAAGCATCTGTTGTTATGGTTGGTGGGTTTCTTATTTTGCTTTTTCTTGCGTTCTTTTAATCTGGCTTTTGTTTTCATGAGCTGCTCCTCATGCCATTCTTACCAAATAAATAAAATCTGGCTACCTAATTTTTATTGTACCAGAGTCCCGTAGTCTGTCTTCTCATGTGGCCCCTACTTATCCATTTCCTTGTCACCTATTGTTCTTCAAGTCCATTGTGCTTCCTTTCCTGCTGTATGCAGTGATTCTCACTGCAATCACCAATGACCCTGGGCCCTGCCTCACTAAACCTAATAGATCTTGGTTTCAGCTTTCTCTCTGGCAATACTAACAACAATATTAAAAACATCTAGTAATCTAAAACAATAATTTGCGTTCTCTGTGCTCTTCTGCAGTGCTTTTGTAGGCTCGTTACCTGTTTTAATTTAAAAAAAAATTTATTTTGTATGTACGGGTTCTTTGCCTGCATGGACCAGTGTGTCCCTGGTACCCAGGGAGGCTAGAATAGTGTCTGATTCCCTGAAGTGGAGTTATAGAATTGGGAATTGAACTCAAGTCCTCTAGAAGAGCAGCCAGTGCTCTTAACTGCTGAGCCATCTCTTCAGTCCCCTTAACTTTTTAATATCACATTGTTTTATTCTTTTAAGTCTTCGCCTAGCGTGTAAACAGCCATTGCTCTCCAGACAAATCTTAGTTACAATTTTCACCATGTGAACTCAGAAAATTTAAGTTTAGCTCAGACTTTTCCTAAATTCGTTTATCATTTCTGCCACCTTCCCACTTGCCCAAACCAGAAATTTGGGCAATCTTAGAGTCTTACTTTAAGTTCCAGGTCTAGTAATTCCCCAGAATATAATTATCTAAATAGTTGCTGGGGCTGCTGTCTCCTTGTGCTGAGAACCTACAGTCTATCTCTCATTGTTTGTTCACAAGCCTTCTACTGAGCTCTTCTTATCCTTGCCCACAATTCCATTCTCCATCAGCAGTTTTTCAGATTTCATGAAATCTCTTGTAGAAATTTCACTCAGGTCTTGAACATTGGAAGGACAATGGGCAGGGGTGGAAAACTGCAATGTATAACGTGATGTGGCAGGTCATTAGAAAGAAAACTTATCTATTCAAGGATACCTTTACATAAGATTGGAATCTATTTGCTTATCAGTATTTTTTTCAAATGATGGTTGAGTTAGATTTTTTCCCAGTCCCTTGATGCCATCTTTGCTTACACTAAACAAGTATACCCAATAATACTTTTAAAAAAAGTTGCCTAGATACATTCTTAATAATTTAGAATGAGAAAATCCCCTCAAGTCTGGCTCCATTCATAGTGATCTGGCTCCAATGCTTCCTGCCTCCTTCCTCATCGTGCTTCAGCCCCTGTAAAGGAAATCATCTTTCCCTTGGACTGCTCTGAGTCTGCTTGTACTTAGCAAGCACCTATTTAAAACTCCAGACATTGAGGTGCGGTCATATGGGTTATGCTCCTGTGGAGAGATTTGCCCCCCTTTGCTCTGAGCTCATGGTCATATTGGAGGCAGTAAGGCAGCCCACGGAGGTCTGCTTTACTACCAAGAGGTGTCTGGATTGTTGTGGACACTGTCTACAATCTGGAGGCCAAACTATTATAATTGTTGCGGGGTGGGGAGTTGGTGGGCGGAGATCACGGCCAGCTGGTCTACAGAGCGTGTTCCAGGATAGCCAGGGCTGCACCGAGAAATCCTGTCTCAGCAAACACAAACCCTTCAGGTTTCAGTGGAAATATTTTTCTAAGTCTGCTATATGCGCTTATAGAGCACTGGGGTTTTTTTAATCTTAAGAACACCCATAATTAATTAAATCATTACTTTGTCTTCCCAGTCACTCTCTAATCCAAATCCTGACTTCAGTGAATTGGACTAATCCGTTTGTTACGTCTAAAGGCGATAAAATAGGAATTAGAAAACAATTTTCTGGCACTTCTTAAAACAAGTAGTCTCGATATTTTCCATTACTTTTTTAAGAATTTAATCACTCTGCTAAAACCCATCCTTGAGTTAGTGGTTGCCTGGTATGGGAGAGGAGTGGTCCACAAACCTAATGCCAATCGAACTTCAATTTCCTCAGACGGACTGAACACCCAATAAGTGGATACCAGAGTCCGACCCGGAAATACCCGTCCTCTTCCGGTCCCGCCCTTTGCAGCGAGAGGCGGGACTTCCGAGCTCACTTTTTCCGGAGGTGGCGCTTTCTTCTCGGTGCGGGAGGTTCAAACTGCTACCCCTCTGTTTTGTTGTTTTTCCTTTCTGTCGTCCGGCTCGCCGCTGCTGCCTCAGCCGCCGGGACTTGAACAGAAGTCTCAGTCGAAACACTTCTTGTGTCCATGTTCTTCTGCAGATGAGATAATTTTCCTTCATCAAGAAGTGTCACTCGGTAGTTACTAGATTACGGAAGTAACCCCGGAGAAGCAGTCGCGAACGATACGGTTTCTGCCATTTGAGCTAAAGAGAGGCCGGTCAGAGGCCTTGGCTGCTCTCCCCTCGATGAGGAAAACAACCTCCCAGTCGAGAACTGCCGCGTGAGTGTCAGAGGTTTGGCGGCGGTCTTGAGCGCGTGTACCCGCCCCTTTCTCTTTCCCCGGGTAACTAGACTCTATTTTGAAAAGCGAGGTTTCAGCATGCAGAACAGACAAGGTTTTCCAGTTCGTCATACCAGGCATAATGTATTGAATGATGGGAATGCAAACAAGAAGAAAACAATGCAGAGGAGGCCAAAAATCCATATTCTGTGGTAGCGCCAAGAACTTTTAAACACTACACTCTCCTGTGTATACTTGAATAATAACTTCAGTAAAGTTGCTATATGGGAGGAACAAAGGAAGTGATTCCATTTCCCAGTCTGGTAACAGGAAAGAGACTCTTTCAACTATGCATCAGCACCTGTTTTCTCTTAAAATACCAGACATGCGTGTATGAACATATATATACATACACACACACACACACCTGTTGTCATGGTATTTGTTCATTGACATTGAGTAAATATGTAAACAAGTAATGTAAAGAGTGCGGTCTGAGTTCTGGAACGTTAATAGAGAGAGAAAAACAGGAGAAAGGTCTTAACTGTAGGAACAGAGAGATGAGCTTCCAACAAAAGGAGGTAAAGGGCCAAATCCAAGCAAGATTTTTTTTAAATATTTTATTTATTTTTTTATTTTTACGTGCATTGGTGTTTCCCCTGTACATTTCTCTTTGTGAGGATGTTGGATCCCTGGAACTGGAGTAATAGTTGCGAGCTGTCATGTGGGTGCTGGGAATTGAACTTGGATCCTCTGGAAAAGCAGCCAGGGCTCTTAGCCGCTGAGACATCTCTCCAGCCCCCCAAGCAAGATTTTTTTTTTAAAAAAAAAAGTCAGTAGAAAACTAGTTACAGGAAGACAGCATCAAGAAGTCAGAGAGTCATTAACTCGTATTGCAAACTCAAGGGTAAGAAGAATTTAAACATCCATTCTTTTATTTGTTGAAAGTGGTTTTGCCTGAGATCATTCTTTGCCTAATACTATCCCAGTGATATATTTGCGAATAAGGCATGTGAGGTCCTTTCTGTTTGAGTGTCTATCCTGGTGGGCGAAAACAGACAAATAATTTCGATACTGATAAGGTCCATGAGGACAAAAGGTAAACCACGATAAGAACATGTAAAGCAGTTTAGCTCAGGTGATGACGTGGGCCTCTGTGCATCGGTGTTCGTGCTGAGATGGCAGTGCTCACAGGGAGAAGACGAGCTAGACAGAACAGTGCGAGGATTTTGAGGTGGACAATGCCTTGTTCAAGAACACTTTTATAAAGCCGATGTTATTAAAGTGACCTGAACCAGGGAGTTAGGGAGTGGCGTTTGGAGACAATGGTGGGCTAGATTGTGTGGCCTGAAAGCTCTCGTGTAAGAATACAGATCTCATTCTGTGTACAAATGGATAGGGTTGGTAGGGTTCAGCTAAAGAATGAGTTTAGGGGATGTTACAGAAGTCTGTGTTTGGTGGGAGTGCCTTTGTTCTAGTCCAGTCAGATTCCATTTTATCTGTGGTACAAAGACATACAAGTCTGTGCTGTTAACTAACTAAAATCTCTGAAAGGAGTGGGGTAGATTTAGAAGTTCTTTAGAGAAAGAAAATAGTTAAAACCGTGTGAATCTTAGTAAGAGATAGCACATAGTTAAACCATTTGCTTGCATACAAGCATACTCCACATAAGACTTTAGCCTATATTGTGCATAGCTCATTGCATAGCTAAAAAACGAAACCAAAAGATGAGGCTAAAAGGTCGCAACTGTTACTAAGCTAAAGTGTTGGATTTAGGATTTAGGTAATGAATAGAATGATGAAAGTAAAAACAGAAGTAGAAGCAGAGCAGAAACCCTTAGTATCCCGAAGTGGGATCAGAGGCCGGAGAGAGGGAGGAGTTTGGAAGAGGGGACAATGTACGACTGTGTCACAGACTGACTGTGTCTAGGAGACATTGGGTGTACAAAGACGTGGTGGCCATTATGAAACAAGGCCAGGGGAAACGTACAGGGGAAAGTTGGGTTGTAATAGAATGACGATTAGCAAGAGAATATGGCAATGAGGGTTATGTACTTGAGAGGTTTATTGATAGGGAATGGCCATAAGCTTGGGAAGTATTATCTCTGCATAGTCGTTTGTTGTTTTTGACCGATGAGACTTGAGCACTTGAGTAGAAGGAGAGGGTAATATAGAAGAGGGTGGGGTTCATGTTAGAAAGAATTAATATTTCATAAGATTTATTGAGCCCTTACAAGGTGGCTTGGATAGTGCTGGGCGCTATCATCGGTATTTTGTCACTTAAACCTACTGCAGTCCTGTAACCCTCTCTTTCACATGAGCAGACATCCCTGGCGTCTGCCTAGCACCTAGGGGAGTATAAATGAAGCCCACCTCCCCTTTGCCCCACACAGGTATGGAGAACAGTGAAAACAGTCGTTTTGGAGGTAAGAAATAGAATTTAAGAAGTGAGAAATTCAAGACACTCAACTAACTGCTTCCTTAACTCCAGACTGGGGAGCAATAGGTTGTGGTATTTGTATTTCTTCAAAGGTCTTTTTCCTTAGATTTGCTAGTTACTTTTGGCCTGTCTTTTGCATGTGCTAGAACTGATTTTTTGCATTACTTTCTTTTTATTTGTTGTGGTTGCTTGTATGTGTTA
Source organism: Arvicola amphibius (assembly GCF_903992535.2). Classification (NCBI taxonomy): domain Eukaryota; kingdom Metazoa; phylum Chordata; class Mammalia; order Rodentia; family Cricetidae; genus Arvicola; species Arvicola amphibius. The sequence continues at coordinate 29,929,240 of NC_052049.1, read as the reverse complement.
TGTGTGAGTGCAGGCATGCACGGGCTTGCCACAACTTTGTTCTCACTTTCCATGGTGGATTCCAGGGATGTGACGCAGTACCTCAGGCCTGCATGGCGAGCACCTTCATGTGCCGAGCTGTCACGCCCACCAAGATTGCTACAAGTGTAATTGGTTTATCTGCAATGAGATCCTGAGCATACAATATACAAAACTCAACTTGAGAAACAGTAAAACCACAAAACTTAGCAGGACATTTGTAACTGTAAACTGTCTTCTCCTTCCAGGTTATGTTCTTAACAGTGGAGTGAAGCTGTAGGGGTTACTCAAAGCTTTTAAGGAAGATCATTTTAGGTAACCAAGGTAAGACCACTGCTCTTCCACCAAGGGTGTGCACAGTTGGTGTCCTTGTGTGTAGTCCCTGCGTTCCTAGGAAATGCAACTCTTGAGCACTCAGAAAACCGCCTGTGCTCCCATGTCCCCATTTCCTTAAGCCTGCACCGAAGTGTGGCAGAGCCGGGCGCAGGAATGGCAGCAGAAGTGCGAATGGTGCTTTATGAGGATGACTCAGTGCAAGTGCAGTATGCTGATGGCTCCACACTGCAGCTCTCTCCTTGTGGCTCGGAGTTTCTGTTTGAAAAGGCGTCTGCTCTTTCTACACACCCTTTACAACAGCCAGAGCGAATTCGTCAGCGGACACACTTTGTCATTAGCACCTACCGGGTAAGTAGTAGCACAAAAACACTCTTCTTAATACAGAGGGAAGCTGCTAGAATAGGAAAGGTAACTACGATTCTGGACTTTGGTCATTCTGAACTGATTTTCAGATAATTTTATGTTTCTTTCTCTAGGAGCAGCTACAGCGAGCCCTGGATTTTCGAAACTCTTCAGCTACATGCCCCTTTTTATCTGAAAGCCTCATACCTCCTGAGAGGAAAAAGGTGATGCTTTAAAAGCACATTTTGATGAGTAATATTTAGTACAGGTTAATTGTAAAGAGTTGGCTTAGCACTTGGAAATGGGCACACGCTATAGAATGCACAGTCCGATGTGCTGAATCAGACCACGGAAGTTACACATTTCAACTCCTTGACATTTTCTTATAGCATTTCTTTTTTATATATATATAATTTATTTATTTTTATTTTATATGCATTGGTATTTTGCCTCCATATATCTCCATGTTAGATCTTGGTATACAGACGATTGTGAGCTGCCTGTGGGTGCTGGGAATTGAACCCAGGTCCTCTGGAGACCTCCTTGCTCTTAACCTCTGAGCCATCTCTCCAGCCCAGATTGTAGCATTTCAAATCATGACTTTTTTTATTCTCATATGCCTCAATATTAAGAAATTTCATAAATGAACTTTAGTAATTGTGTGTGGTTGTCGATGTGTAATAGGATATGAGCCTAGTTTACTTTTTCCATGCTTCGATAAAACACTGACCAAAAGCAGCTTGGAGAGCAAAGGATTTATTTCAGTTAGTAAGTCAGTCCATCGTTCGGGGAAGCCCAGGAAGGAGCTAAAGCAGAGACCTTGAGGAACACTGACTGGCTTGCTGTCCCTGGCTCGCTTAGCTCCTGTTTTGTAGTCCAGCCCCCTCCGCCCAGGGACGGCAGCACCTCCAGCGGGCGAGCTTTCCTGCATGATTGAGTAACCGAGAAAATGCCCCGCAGACCCATATTATGGAGGTGTTCCCTCAGTTGAGGTGACTCAAGTTTGTGATTAAAAATAAAGACCTAGCCAGTATAATTTGTAATTATGTATAAGTATAAAAATTTTACTCTTGTATCTATTTTTTGATTTTGAGGAATAATGGTATATGGACTAGGAACTAAAAGCATTTTTTTTTTTTTTTTGAGACAGGGTTTTTCTGTGTAGCTCTGGCGCCTTCCATGGAACTCATTCTGTAGACCAGGTTGGCCTCAAACTCAGAGTTCTGCCTCTGCCTCTGCCTCCTAAATGCTGGGAGTAAAGGTGTGCACCACCACTGCCCAAAACCAATCTTAAACATACTTAAAGGCTGAGGCAAGAGTGTTAGCATTCAGGCATCTGTGCTGGCTTGCCCTTGGAGCGCTGACAGGAAACCTCAGCTGCAGCCACTAAGAATGCCTCCTGTGCACATTCGCTACGTTCCTTTTAAAAGGTGGTTCTGTGTCTGCCTTTCTTTCTCCCTCCCTTCCTCCTTCCCTCCCTCCCTCCTCTTCCAATAAACCTCCCTTTTATGTGGCATGACTCCCTTTCTGCCATTTTTTAAAATTATAACAAAGAGGATCACTTGACCTCCTAAATTTAAGACTAACGTGGGCACTGTAGTTAGATCCTGTCTCCAACAAACCAAAACTTCAGTGGTACCAGTGTGGCATGGGTATCTGCTGAGATTTCCTGAGTTACCAGCTCCTGTGTAGACAGAAAACTATGTTTCAGAGAGTTTTTCTTATTTAATTTGTGAGGTTTTTCAAAGTGGGGAAGTTAGGACTTGAGCCTAGTCTCAGTGACTCTTGGTAGTAGGGCGTTAGCCCAGGACTTCACAGGTGGCTGACAGGCAGGCATTTCACCCCCGAGCCACACCCTCAGCCCAGCTGTGCCTGTTCATTGCTTCCCAAGGCTCTCTCACCTCATGCTGTGCTGCGGCTGTATTCGTAGTCTTATATCTGTGCCTTACTGTGCCAAGATGCCTGCAATGGACAGCTTAAAGGGTGACTGTTTCATAGGGAATGTAGGCAGAAGCAAAGCCTAGCAGCCAGGAAGTAGAGGGAGGAGAGACCCACTTCCTCCAGCCAGACCTAGCATAGCCCGCTCATCTGTGAACTCATGAATGGATTAATCCTTGCGGGGTCTTTGTCCAGTGTCTTGAATAACTGCGCCATTAAAATGGTGCCATTTGCTGCTGACACTGCAGTTTGGTCATGGACTGTGGGCTTTCAAGATTTGATAAAGATGGAAGTTGAAACGTTGACTATATGCAATAATTGATTAAAATTCTGCTATGTACAGTACTGTTGATTTCTTGTATGAAAACACAGAGACTGTTAACTGAGTCTGCTGCTTGCTAGGGTCAGTTTACATTTGAGCTTTTGAATTGTTTTAAATTATTTTAAATGCCACCTGGAATTAATTTTAGCTAATGTTGTGCTGGGCATCTTCTAGGACAGGGACTTCATGTTACGTTTTGGTTCATCTGGTGATACAGCATTTCCCAAATGCTGTCTGGTAATTCCAATACCACCTTTCTCCTATCTCATGTGACATTTTAAAGTATTGAATTTGTTTCTGTATTATCTGTGTTGTTTTCTCAATGACTTCTACAGGAGTTTCATACCATGTAAGCTCCAGTTGCTTTTGTATAGTATGCCACAGCCTAAGTTCCCTTTCATGTCTGTCCTTTGTCAGATTAGAGCTTTGGGATGAGTGGTCTGTACATCCAGCTCTCCCTAAATCATTGAATTTTTTTAATCAAAGTAAGTTTAGCACTAATCAGATGGTATCTACCTCTTTCTCCCCACCCCTTCTCTCATTTGTGTGTGTGTGTGTTTCCAAGAGAAATATTATTAGCATCCAATATTATCTGTAAAGCTGTATATTAACTCTAATTTTTGTTTTCTAGGTAGTAAAAACACAAGTATATTAAATTCTTATAAAGTACTTTTAATATCAAAACTATGGGGAAAATGAGCATTAGCAGAAAATATGGGGTTTTTATTTTCTTCTCTCAATTCAGCATATCTTCATTGACTTCTCTGAAGTAAAATGGCCCAATCTTGCTGGAGACGACAGCATCACATATTCAGAGAGTGGTGCTGTGAAGATAACGTCACTGGATGGACGTGCACACCTTTGCCTGCCCAGATCTCAGCATGAATTTACAGTCCATTTTTTGTGTAAAGTGAGCCAGAAGCCAGACTCGTCTGTAGTACTCCCTGAAACAAATGATCGTGTCCCAAAAGATAAACTAGTTGGAAAGACCACAAAATTCTGCACGTGTGGAAGTTTATCAGGACAAAGATTAAAGAATAAAGAAAATGAACTTCATCGCCAAGTCTTGAAATCTAAAGAAGCGTCAGCGAGCATATGTTGTGTGAATGGAACTGAGGGGAAGGAGGGGCTGCCGTCCCCGAGTACTAGGCACGGATGTGTGTACGCGTGGATGAAGCAGTGTTGGTCTGTCGCCTCCTGTCCAGAGCAGTGGAAGTACCCTCTGTCTTTAGCGCTTCGTTTTCATAACAAAGTTAGCGTAGCGTCTGAAACTGATGCAGATTTCCCCGCAAGTGGAAGCATAACTTCTGACGCCGCAGAAGAAAGTGGAAAAGAGGTTTCTGTTCTTCCCAGAGCCCTGTTACTCAGCTGCCCTGCCCCACACATGCACAGGTACCGCAAGGATGGCTTGTTGCTCAGAAAGGTTGGGGAGAGCCCTTCTTTACCTGATCTTAGCTTTTAGATCAACTGATACTGCTTTGGTTGGTTGGTTTTGGTTTTGGTTTTTTTGAGATGAGGTCTCACTATGTAACCAGGGCTGGCCTTAAAACTCTCTGTATACCAGGCTGGCCTCTAACTCATAGAAACCCTTGTCTCTGCCTCTCAAAAGTGCTGGGATTAAAGGTATGAACCACCATACCAGCCACATCTGTTACTATCCTTACTCTCATTTGATTGGCTAAAATTTTTCATTTTAAAGGATAGTATTTATAGCAATGTAGGGTATTTAATGAAGGTTTCTGTCTATAGAAGGATTATTAAAGTACAGAAGAGCAGGGCTCTTTGGGAGAAAGCCTAGAAGGAAGTCTATGGCTGGTCACTGGAGCCCATGAACCCATGACCCCGTAGGCTAGACCATAGACCCTGGACTTGCCCATGACCCCACAGGCTAGACCATGAACCTGACAGAGTTTTGGCTACAGTTTCTTTCTTTGCTATCAGCCCCAAGAGCTCCCCGTTTTTTAATTAATTGACTATAAATGTGTCCTTTTTAAAAAGGTTCAATATATGAAAACCTTTCTGTGGCTAGGTCAAAAACTTTCATTCAAAGATAAATAATAGTTAAATTTGCAACGTGAACTTTTTATGAGCATTCTAGTAAATTTTTTATAAACTAACATTTATAAATTACTTGTGTCAGACTGTTGTATTTTATGTATTTGGTATAGGAACCCTGTTACAAGAGTCACTATAATCCTCTCATAGAGGAACCTAAGATCCAGAAATGGTAACGAACACAGCGAGTTACATCACTAGCACCTGTAGAATTGAAATTTGCTCCTAGGTCTTCTCTGAGTACACATTTTTACCTAAAACATAAGAATAGCTTTTGGGCTTGCCATAATTATCTAGTTAAAACTGGAAATTCCAGGATTCTAAATATGTGACAGAAGAGGTTTTATGCTTCTCAATTAAGTGTGTCTTTGACTGGATTTAGGTTGAAATCCATTTCCTTATCCTGGCACAGCAGGCTTTCATGACCTGGTGGCTTCGTTGGCTGTAGTCCTCATGCCTGCCATCGCTGTGTCCTTGCTGTCCCTGTGCCTGCTGAAGTGTCCTCACCATTGCTACAGTGCTCACACGGACTCCCTTTCGCTCCTGCCCCAGCTCCTGCTCTTTGCTCCAGCATTGCCCTCCTCCCCACCATCTCTTTCCCTTACTCAAGCCCAAGCCTTACTTCCTTGGAGCGGTTTCTCAGTCTGCTGATAAGCTAGGTCCTTATTCGTGTCCATAGCGCTCATTGCCCCCCCCCACCCCCCAGACTTGGTGATTTCTGTTTTACTATACTGCCTGATGGAACATCCCCACTGGGGACAGGAAGCATGCCTCCTTTGGGGGACATTAAATTCTCCGTGTGTAAAGCATTACGCCCAGCCTACCAGAGATATTTCAGTAAAGATCTGTTTTTTTTTTTTAATTCAGGTTGATTTTAAAGATTAGTAAAAATTTTAATTTACATCATTCTGAGATCCATTAATGAAGTTGCTGAGAATTAACGAAAAGATACATGACAAAATAAGGCTTGTTTTAAAATTTCTCTAATGTGTGTGTGTGTATATAAACATATACATTATATAGTTAGGCAAGGAATAAGCATTATGGTGGCACTGTCTGTTGACTTTTAATGGCAATTATTTTGAGCAACCGGAATTAATGCTCCGATTTTCTCTTTCACAGGTGGAACTTCTGTGACTCACTTTTGCAGAGACAGTCTGATGGAGAAGACTATTCCTATCCTGAGCTCGTGAAGGTGGTGTGGTGCAAGGGTGTGACATACAGGTGAGGCTCCTGTGGTGCAAGGGTGTGGCGTACAGGTGAGGCTTACATGGCATCTCCAATGCCATTGAAAGTCAGTCTTGCTGGTGGATATATGTTTGTATCAGAGACCTAGGGTGTCCTTCTGGACATTAGAAGGTCTGGTTGTATTACCTGCTGAGCATGGAATCAGCCTAAGGGTGATTCTGTCAAAGGAAATCATTCCTTTCATGACTGTTCTGCACCTACACTTCTCCACTGAATTTTCTCTCCCCTACCCCTATCTAATGACTGAAATATGGTGTTGGCCAGATCCATCTTTACATCCATGAATAATAGTAGAAAATGATACCTGATGTTTTTTGATTGACAGAAGGCTTTCCCTTTCCTGTATGAAGATCCACCCACTCTGACAGCATAAGTTTTAAATTTCTTATTTTTTCCTGGGGGTGGCAACACGTGTGTGTGCTTTAGCATGCATCTAGAGGTCAGAGGACAACCTTCCGGTGTCAGTTCTTTTCCATCATGTGTCCCAGGGATTGAACTCAGGGCATCAGGCTTAGCAGCAAGTGCCATTACCTCTTGATGCCCCCACACCATAAAAAAGATCTGTTCCAATAAAAGTAGTTTCCCTGAAGAATATACCGGATGCTTTGGTCATACCTGACTGCTACATGTGTAACATTCCTTACATGGATAGTTAATCTCACCCATCAGGTACTGATTACACCAGTTATTTTTGTTGAAGAATGATCTTATTTTCAGGACCTAGAAGTGTGGTATTCAGCTTCTATGCGTTGACATTGTTTGGTGACTCATTATGTGTCAATCCCTAAGTTGGCACTGAGTATGTGAAGACAAGATTCTCTGAACTCTAGAAGCTCTGAGCTTAGTTGTTGCAATAAGCATATAAGACACTTTTGTGTGTCCTATTTCTCTTTAGTGCAGCATTACCAGGTCTCTGTTTTTGTGGTTGTCTTAAAGATTGCTTTCCTGGATACATTAGTCTTCGTTTAAAAAAATACGATTATTTCTCTATTTTAGGCTTAACCATAAAAATGTAAACTCAATAGAGATTTATCCTGGAGATGGATCAGTTTTCAAATCAGAAGGGCCTTATTTTGGTAACTATTTTACGTATTATTCGAGTCAAGAAAAATCAGAAAAGGTAAGCTAACAATGAAGTTCAAGTTTTGGTAGAAAGTTCTTTCCTATATATATAGATGTTTTATGTAATATCTCACTCCTCACCATGGAAAATTAATATAATCTTACTGCCAGCATTGACACCTTATGAATTATTAATCACTTTGTTTTTACTGTAGTTACACCCACTGTTATCCATTAGCACCCTAAACAGTTTGTTTAAATCAGAAACTAAATTTGTAGAATTTGTCCATAAAAAACACTAAATCCCAGAGCATTACCTTTGAGTCACTATACTACTTTGAATTTATATTTACAAAGTACAAACCATGTATTGGGGACTAGGTAGACGGTTCTGTGGGTAAAATGTTGGCCATACGAGCATGAATGAGGAGAACCTGAGTGTGATCCCCAAGGCACACATAAAAGGTGGACAATAGTATGTATCCCCTGTATCCCCCCACCCTCCACCAGAAAGGCACCATAAGAATATCATTAAAATATGTAGGTTTTATGGCTTTAGAGTATTAAAATAATTGCTTGCTTTGTTGGTGTGTGTGTGTGTGTGTGTGTGTGTGTGTGTGTGTGTGTGTGTGTGTGTGTGTATTTCAAGGAAAAAACAGTTAAGTACTAAGGGCCAGATTTTTGTTTGTTTTACACTTTCAGAGAGAAGAAAAAACTTATTTCATAAATAACCTTCCTCCAGACAGACCAGGAAGTCTCTTCTCTGTACGTTCTCTGATTAAACAGGCAACCAGGTAAGTTGGTAATGTTCAGCTGAGAGAAAAGCGTGCATCTGAGTACCTTGATATGTTTCTTCTGTTAAGGTTAGGACGCAGTGGGTACAATTTGTCTTAGCCACAAATCTGTCAAGTTTTCTGGTCTCATAATTTAAAAAGTAATCCGTGTCATTACAAGAGTATTTCTGGCTTTGAAACTGAAGTCTGGATAGACTTCCACACAGGAGGTGGGCGAGTCCAGAGAGGACTCTAGTGCTGTTCCTCTGGACAAGTGTGCAGCCTTATGATTGCTTTAATCAAGTTGGGGATTTGAGGAAACATTTGAAATTTTCCCAGTTTCTTATTTTCACCGTAATAGAGTTTTATGAGAGTGTACTAAAGATAAAGTGTGGATTGGTTCATTATTTCACCTTTTTAGAAATTGTTTTGATTGCTGGGGAATCCCTTTAGTCCCAGCACTCAGGGAGGCAGAGGCAGGCAGATCTCTGTGGGTTCGAGGCTTACCTGGTCTACAGAGCGAGTTCCAGGACAGCCAAAGATACGGAGAGAAGCCCTGTCTTTAAAAAAAAATTAAAAATTGTTTTAATTGGGGCTGGAGAGATGGCTCAGAGGTTAAGAGCACTGTCTGCTCTTCCAAAGGTCCTGAGTTCAATTCCCAGCAACCACATGGTGGCTCACAACCATCTGTAATGGGGTCTGGTGCCCTCTTCTGGCCTGCAGGTATACACACAGACAGAATATTGTATACATAATAAATAAATAAATATTTTTTAAAAAATTGTTTTAATTAATCTACAGCACCCAGAAAAATGAAAATGCAATGCTGAATTAAATAATTTTTAATTTTAATGTTTTTATGAAAGTATCTGTAAACAATTTCTAGGCTAGATTAGCAGGCTCAGAAATTATTTGATTTTCTATACACAGTCACCTGTTTTCCTTGCCATCTTTAGACTATGCTAAATCTCTTAGTTATGTGACTGTCACGTCTTTAGAACATCTGGGCAGCAAGAAGGCTCAACTGAGGAAGGTGCTTGCTATGCAGGCCAAGTAGCCTGAGCTTGACCTGCTAAGCCACATAAAGGTGGAAAGGGAACCAAAGCCGCAAAGATGTCCTCTGACTTTTACACACATGCCATGGCACACATGACTGATCACCGGCACACATGAGTGCACAGACAACCACAAATAACTAATTAATTTAAACAGTTTTAAAGGCGCCCCTAAAATTATCCATGGAGTTCCTTTGTTGCTAGAAGGTCAAGGAGTAGCTTTAGCTAGCCACGAGGAGGCAGAGGGAAAAGATGGTGGCCCCCATCTAAGAACTTAGCGCTCTCTAGGAAGGGAGTTGCCGTAGTCGGCTGAGCTGTTACGTGGCATTCAGGAGCTGCTGAGACAGTGCGCCACTGTTCCGGGTGTTTGAAAACGCAGGAAATGTCATCATTTGCAAACACTTAGGGGCTGTTTTTCATGTTCACAGAATTCTTCAACACTGTGCCAAGACAAGGCTTTCACTAAGCCACAACTATCATGTCTGCTGCTGGAGAATGGTATGGGAAAGCAAGACTGTTAGCTGTGTGGGTGTGTGCTTGCACATTCAAACTGCTTTCAGCTAAGTCATGTGAGAAATTCTTTTTGACATTCAAATTTGTTTATTCAAGAGAATACCTATCTGAGCGGGCTGTGGTGGCACACACCTTCAATCCTATCACTCAGGAGTCAGAGGCAAGCAGATCTCTAAGTTCAAGGCCAGCCTGGTTTACAGAGTGAGTTCTCGAACAGCCAGGGCTACACAGAGAAACCCTGTCTTAGTTAGGGTTTCTGTTGCTGTGATGAAACACCATAACCTAAAGCAACTCGGGGAGGAAAGACTCACAGTTCCCCATAACCATTCATTACCAAAAGCTGCGAGGGCAGGAAGTGATGCAGAGGCCATGGGAGAGTGCCGCCTACTGACTTGTTCATCATGGATTGCTCAGCCTGCTTTCTGAGACAGTCCAGGACCACCTGCCCACAATGGGCTGGGCCCATCAGGCATTAATTAAGAGAATGCAGAATTTACGAAGGCATTTTCTCAACTGAGGCTCCTCGCTGATGACGCACTCACATCAAGTTGACATAAAACCAGTCAGCACAAGCCCTGTCTCAGAAAACTCAGAAATATCTGCCTCATAGACAGACTGGAAAATCATTGTTTTTTTAAAGCTCAAATAATTGCACATACTGGGCAGATACCTTCTGTCACTTAAAGCTCAAATAATTGCACATACTGGGCAGATACCTTCTGTCACTTAGGGATGCCCCTTGCCCCTGTGTTTTAGTGTATGTAATCCCTCACTCCTGCCCCTCACCCCTACCATGTTGGGATTTAAACCTGGGTTTAGAGCATGCCGAGCACACACTCTTATCACAAAGCTCTACTAGCCCGTTTTTATTTTTCTTTGACTTTTTGATGCAGAATGTCCTGGCTGGCCCTAGCTAGCCCAGGCTAGCTTCAAGCTTGACATCTTCCTGCCTCAGCCTGCCAAGTGCTGAGATTACAGATGTGTGTAAACCACCGTGTCCAGCTGATTGTTTGCTTCTTTGTTGTAATGGAGGAGAGATGGGATTGATTGCATTGAGTTATGTTACAGAATCGTCATTACAAATCCTGATAGTATCATATTTTAAAATTCAATTCATTAATCGTAGCTTACAGGAAATGATTCTCAGACATTGATTTTTGGGATCCATACTCATTTGATTATAAACTTATATGTTGTTATAATTCACAGGTTTTCCCTAAATTAAGTTCAAAGCAGGATGGTAGCTTCCAGAGATATTAGAACTTAATCTTGCTAGGTAAACAATTTTGCATGTGTAACTCTTGAAAAGTTGAAGTATAGATAATTCTGTAGCACTCAACTTCTGAATACGAATCTTGAGTTGCTTCAGGGTTCATTAATAATTACTTATTTTTTTCAAAGAAAACTCCTGTCTTGTGATTGATGTTCTTTACTTGGCTTTAGGTACCTGAAGTAAATGCTAACAATCCCCTGCCCGTGCTTCTGAAAGAGTCTCTCTTACCCAGTGTGGGGAGATTTCTTGCCTACTCTGATGACAAAGTTCACGCTGTCTTTTTAGATGGCGTCACTCTAACACTGAATTGGAATTTCAGCTCCTCTGCTGAGAACAGAGAAGTGAGTATACCTAGGACAGCTGCTCTCAACCGTCCTAGTGCAGTGGCAGTCCCTCATCTTGTGGAGACCCCAACCATAAAATACCGCTGTTGCTGCTGTTAGGAATTGTAATGTAAAGATTTGATATGAGGGATATCTGATATGTGAGCCCTGAGAACTGCTGTCATTTGTTATGCTCAGTAAAATTTGCTGTAGCATTTGTAATCGTCACATATGAGATACCATTCTGATCTTAGATACTTGTATATATTATATTACTATCAGGATAAACATTATCTCCTCAAATATTTATCATTTCTTTGTGATTCAAGATTCTATCTTCTAGGTTTTCTCAAATACATAATAAATTATCCTTAATAGTTTGATATCTACATTGTGAAATATATCCTGATTAGTTACTTATCTACAGAAAACAGTATTACTTTATCTCAAATTATCATGTTATTGGGTTTTTTTATGTGTATATATTTGTGCCTTTGTAAGTTTATGTACCCCATGTGTATGCAAGAGCTCTTGGGATCAAAAGATGGCATCTGAGTCCCTAGAATTGGAGTTATATGATATGGAGTGCCCTTCTGTATTCTGTGAATATGTCTTACTACCATTATTAATAAAGAAACTGACTTGGCCAATAGCCAGTCAAAATATAGCAAGGTGGGAAATCCAAACAGAGTAACAGAGAGAAAGAAGGTGGGGTCAGGGTAGATGTCAGCAGCTACTGGAGAAGCAAGATGTGAAGTAACAAGCCATGAGCCTCGTGGTTAAATAGAAATTAATAGAAATGGGTTAATTTAATTTATAAGAGCTAGTTTATAATAAGCCTGAGCTATTAGGTCAGTTTGTAATTAATATTAAGCCTCAGAGTGGGTTATTCAGGAACTAGCCGGGAGGGGGGGTGTGGTGGGGTGGGAGAAACCTTCAGTTACAGTCATGGGCGTTTGTGAGCCACCATTTGGGTGTTAGAGACTTGTCGAGAGACTTCATTGACCTCAGTGAATTTCCTAGCAAAAAAACAGAAAAGTATAACAAAGAGTCACTTTATGTATATAAAATAACACATTGCAACAAGGATTGGCATTTATAATAACTGTGTGGGTGATGACTTATACCAACAAACCATTCAAATCTAGTCTTTGAGTTCTCAAAATAAATTTGTAATGATTTCATTCCTTTATTTTTAAAAAAAAAAAAAAAGATGCTCAATTGTTCCACAAGGACATGTGCTCAACTATGTTCATAGCAGGTTGCTTTGTTATAGCCAGAACCTGGAAACAACCTAAATGCCCCTCAACCGAAGAACGGATAAGGAAAATGTGGTACATTTACACAATGGAGTACTACACAGCAGAAAAAAATAATGCCACCTTGAATTTTGCAGGAAAATGGATGGAGCTAGAAAACATTATTTTGAGTGAGGTAACCCAGACACAGAAAGACAGTTATCACATGTACTCACTCATAGGTGGTTTTTAAACATAAAGCAAAGAAAGCCAGCCTACAAACCACAATCCCAGAGAACTTAGACAACAATGAGGACACTAAGAGAGACTTGCATAGATCTAATCTACATGGGAAGTAGAAAGTATAAAAAGACAAGATCTCCTGAGTAAATTGGGAGCATGAGGACCTTGGGGGAGGGCTGAAGAGGGGAGGGGAGCAGAGAAAAATGTAGAGCTCAATAAAAATCAATTTTAAAAAAAAAGGTTGCTAACATTTTAGTTTTTAGTTTTAGAATGATAGAACTTACCTCTTTTGCTTCTTAAGGTAAATCAAGGTCTGGCCTTGGGTTGGTGCAGATTAATTCTTCCTGATGGGCAGGATCAGCTGATTCAAGCTGAGCATCCTGGAGCATATGAAAGGTATGGAAGAGCAATTTTATTGTCATGTCTCAACCGATGGAGCATATGTATAACTTAAATGCTTTATGTCGTCTTAGTTTTTCCAGATTGCAGAGTTTTCAGTTACACAGAAATTTAACTCAATGAAATATATCAAGTCAGCTTTAAACGTGTGTTTGCCTCCAAGCGATTTTTTAAAATAATTATTTTCAGCATGCCTGATTTCCTGTGGCAAGTATGGTCGGCTGTGTTAGCCTACTTTCTAATTCCTTAACGAGACTGAAAAGGTAGTTTACAAATGACTGTAAATGGCTAAGATTGTATGCATTTCTGTGAGTGTAAAACACTGAAACTAGTTGGGGGATGTTCTTAAATGGGAGGATGCTTGAACTGAGTTTATAGCAATACAGCTTTTCTGCTAATGTAGTTCACTGTTAGTTGTTGTTAGTTGACTACTCTGCAGGTAGTAGTCTTGACTTTAGAGCAGCTCCAACTGTCGGGACCCAGAACTGCTTACTTAGCATCTTGAATCTATTTTTCTGTTGTGTGGTCTTGTTTTGATCTAAATATTCCAACATTCAATTGCTATTTTAAACAGTTTCTCTCAAAAAGATAGTCCCTTTGGCAAATGTTTTCATGATTTGTTCTATCCCATCACTTAAGATCATTCAATTTATTAAACTTGTTTTTGATACTCATTAACTTACATTTCATTATATGCATGTATATATATATGTTTATACATGTGTGTGCTCCAATGGGCATTTCCAGGTTTAAATTTTAGAAGGCAAATGCATATATAGACTATGTAAAGACATATGCCGAGCTTAAGGAATTTCACTTTACTTTGAAAAACTAAAAAGAGTTAGACATTTAAATTTGAGCTTTAAGCCGGGCGGTGGTGGCGCACGCCTTTAATCCCAGCACTCGGGAGGCAGAGGCAGGTGGATCTCTGTGAGTTCGAGGCCAGCCTGGTCTACAAGGGCTAGTTCCAGGACAGGCTCTAAAAAAGCTGCAGAGAAACCCTGTCTCGAAAAACCAAAAAAAAAAAAAAAAAAAAAAAAAAAAAAAAAAAAAAATTTGAGCTTTAAGTGAAGTGCAAGTATTCCTTTCTTGTTTTGATTTAGATGTTTTCTTTATAATATGAATACAAATAAAATTATTTTATTCTTTATGAATATGTAAAAAGGTTACCTCATCTGTTACGATTTAGAAAATCTTATTGCCTCACTTAAAATTTTTCTTTATCTTTTTTTTCTACAAGCTGTCTTATTTTTTTTTTTCATTTCTTATATATTTATAGAAAGTATACAAATTTAGACTGGGAGTGTAGCTAGGTAGTAGAGCATTTCCTCAGCATAGACAAGGACCTGAGTTTCATTCTCAGCATACAAGGGGGGGGGGGGGAATAAATAAAAAAAACTTAAAACAAGGTGGCACGCCCTATAATTTCAACAGTTATCATGGGGATCAGGTTCAAGGTCATCCTTTGCTGTGAATACCGTTGGTTAGTAAAGAGGCTGCTTTGGGTCTGAGGTAGGCAGCGCAGAGCTAGGTGGAGAAGACTGAACTGAATGCTGGGAGAAAGAAGGCGGAGTCAGGAGAAGCCATGTAGCCCTGCCAGAGACACACAGGGTGGAACATTACCCAGTAAGCCACAGCAACTTGGCGATATACAGATTAATGGAGATGGTTTAGGATATAAGAGCAAGCTAGAAATATGCTTAAGCTATTGGCCAAACAGTATTGCAAATAATATAGTTTCTGTGTAGTTATTTTGGGGCCAAGCAGCCGGGAACAAACAAGTGACCTCCTACAACAATCCTTAGCTACACATAAGTTAGAATCGAAGTTTTGCTTTTTTTTAACTTCATTTTGTTATTGCACAAATTAATTATAGAAATTAATGAGTTTCCCTATAAAATATTTTTAATGTGTTTTTTCCAGATATGTGACATCAGTAATATCATGGTGCAGAAGACTAACCCAGACTAGTCTAAGACAGGAGCCCAAACAGCTGTCACCTGTTCTCAAAGAAAACTGGTATTTATATTTCTTGTAAACTTAATTTGTGAATAAGAGCCAATTAGTACTTAAAAATTAGTATCAAGGTATGATGGTTTGCATAAAAATGGCCCCCATAGGCTCATATATGTGAATGCTTACTCACTAGGGAATGGCATTATTTGAAAGAATTACAAGGAACAGGAGGTGTGTGGCCTTGTTGGAGGAAGTGTGTCACTAGGGGATGGACTCTGAAGTTTCAGAAACCCATACCTGGCCCAGCCTTTCTCTCTGGATTAGGATACAGCTCTCAGCTACTACTTTCAGTGCAGTATATGTTGCCGTGCTCCCTCCATGATGACAGTAGACTAAGCCTCTGAAGCTGTAAGTAAGCCCCAGATTAAATGCTTTCTTTCACAAGAGCTGCCTTGTCTCTTCACAGCAATAGGACAGTGACTAACACAGGGCTGGCAAGACGGCTCAGTAAGTAAATGTTTACTGCTTAAGCTGATGACCTAAGTTCAGTCCTCAGACCGCATGTAAAGCCAGAATTGTCCCCTGACTGTGCACACACACATACAGAGTGAATAAATAAATGTTAAAAACAATATATTTTAAGTAGCAAATGAAAAACCTTGAAGCTTTTTTGCCCAAGAAACATATTTAACAAAATCTTTTTCATACTATAAGCTTGAAAATTACTTTTTCTAAAAAAAAATTACTTTTTCAAATCTGATGTACAGAAAACTCTGCACTGAAAAATTTATATCAAAATAAGTGGCTCTTTATATATGATAAATTAAATTTTTGTGGAGAATTCAGTATTAAAGGAAATATAATACTGAGTAGAATAAGCTTTTTTTAAAAAAATTGACTTTTAAATAATTTCTGTTGTAGTTATTCTTGTCCCAAATTAATAAGCGCGTTAGAAAGTAAAGCATGTAGTATTTTTAGATCCTCAGGAGACTGGGCCAGGGCTCCACAGGAGTGTCTCAGGACATCAGACTTCGGGACTCATCAGAAGCAGAGACAGAAAGGAGCGTTCAAGAGAAAACTCAGCAACTGAGAGTAACTGGCTGCTCTTTCAAGGGATGCGGGTTTCGTTTCCATCACTCGTGGCAGCTCCCAGCCCTCTTTAGCTCCAGTTCTACGGGATCTGACACCCTCTTCTGGCCTCCACAGGCACCAGACATGCATGTGGTGCACAGATCGACATACAAGAAAACACATATACACATTAAGTGTAGAACAGGGTCTTTTGGCCTGTGGACACAGTGAGAAGACAGTTTGTCAGGAGCAGGTAGTATTTGCTAGGATATACTATGTTTTGATGAATTGAGATGGATCCTATAATAGAGGTTCACATGGGATGAAAACACAAGTTCATAAATGTAAAACTAGTTGGAAGGTCATTGATGCTCTTAGTGTCACTGAGTAAAAAAATCTCAGTGTACTAGAAAAGGATACCAGGAACAATTTAGGAATGCATTTTTTTTCAGATTTATTTTCATTTTTTTTTTTGTGTGTGTGTGTGTGTGTGTGTGTGTGTGTGTGTGTGTGTACGCGCGTGCAGCTCAACCAAAGGCCTGGAATCTCCCAGAGCGCTAACAGCAGCTCTCAGAACCAGACTCAGGTCTTCTGCAAGAGCTATCTGTGTTCTTAACCACTGAGCCATCTCTGCGGTCCCAGGAACCTTCTTTGATAACCCTGTTCTGGGACCAGATCTAGGGCATCGTGTGTATTAGGGAAGGACTCTACAGCTGAGCCTAATGTATGACCTCTCTAAAAGGAAGTTTAAGGCGACTTAGCATAATGTAGCAGGATAATGTGTGCGCACACACAGCCTAATTTAAAGTCTTTGCCTGGTGAATACTTGTTAGAATAAATCAAATGAAAACAGTAGGTGTGATTTTAGTGTGCTGACCTTCTCAGGATCCAACTTTGCAGATGCCTCATCCCTCAACTCCAGCCTGTTTCAGAGCAGGAAAGTGGCTCAAAGCAGCTGGGAAGGAGGGAAGTTGCATATGATTATAAAACTGGTCACTAACCTTTGCTTAAGTTATAACTGGTTTTGTTTTTTATTAAATGCTTTGTTTACATCAAAACTGAATGAGGGTTACGTTGGCATTCTGAGAAATGAAGTTTGAAGCGAGGCAGTGGTGGTGCATACCTCTAATCCCAGCATTTAGAGGCAGAGCCCAGCAGATCTTGATGAGTTTGAGGCCAGCCAGGTCTACATAATGAGTTCCAGGCCAGCCAAGGACAACATAGTGAGACCTTGTCTCAAAATCAAAAGTGAAAGTGCAGTTGGTGATAGCAGCTGTGGGTGCAAGCAGTGAGGAACAGCTGTGACCCCCAAGACACCCCTCACCCCATCCTCTGCCTTGTCAAAAAAAGAGTGTGGTTGAAGGAAGAAAAGATCGCACATTAAATAGCTTTCTAGTGTGTAGTTCGGTATTTTTTCTACCTTGCTATCATTAGTTTATTGGTTCAACTTCTTAGTAACTTGAATAAAGCACCATTTCTAGATAAATGTCCTCTTTAATTTTTCAGAGGTAGTCATTATAGTGTCTGTATAGTGTTCTGATGTGGGGGAACATGGTAGAACATTCACATAAGGGGCTCTGCTAGAGTGTTATGCTCAGCCCTCACATGCTGCTTTTTCTGTCACGTGTATAAGAGCTCATGTGCCAATTCATCCTTTATCTTTCATAGGTCTGTTGCTTCTGAGCTTGAGAAAATACAGAAATTTAACTGTATCCTTTAAGAGAATGTAATAGCCTACAGAAGTATTCCATTTCAGTCTGTTCGTAATGACTGCACTTTATGAGGGTTAGTTCATGCGTGCATGTGGCTGAGTTTTGCTGAGTCAGACAATATCTAAAATATTTTCTTGTCATGAAATGTTATGTTAACATTTATACTTTTATGTTTGAATTGGATAAGGAATGATGAACTAGGATTAAAATCTTTTGGAGACATTTCCTCTTATATAATTATATAAATTATAGCTGTTAAAAATCTATCTGTAACTTCTGTTATGAACCCTATCATTCTCCTTTGGGAGAAAATAGTTATACAATCTTACTCAAATAATAAACTAGTTCTGTAAGAGAAGGCAAATTTCCTTTTACTCTAGATTTTTGTTCATTAAAAATGTGCAGCATTTATTGTTTCTAACCCTGTCGTCCTGTTCTTGTTCCCTTTTTATTTGCTTAGCAAATGTAGGTTAAGAAATGTTATTAAGATTTTCTTTTCTTTCCTATTAACCCTCCATCCAAACACAATCCCCCACTTTCTTACACTGTGGCTGAGTTCCTCATCTCTAAGGGATGAACTCCATAAACTCTGAAGTCCAATGTGATCATGAATTCAGTAGATAGTCCTTAAACTGAGAAATAGTTTCATACCGAAGTCAGGTTTTCTTAAAATCAGATTGTATAATGAAAAATGTGGGGTAAAGCTCCTTAACTGAGTAATTCAGTGCTCCTGGAAAATAGTGGGATCCTCCACTTGACTTCTGGCAAGAAAAGTGAACAGTGTTCTGATGACCGTACGTCAGAATCTTCAGAGACCTTGCTAGAAGCAACTAATAAAGAGAGTGTATCGATAGCATTGAAAAGAACTTCTGAAATCCTTCAGGATATTGACTATCTCCTGTCAAACTCTAGAAAGTGAAAAATGGAATTATTGCAACAGTAAATCTTAAGGTTGTTTCACATTACTGGTATGAAATTGCTCGTAACCCAAGGAATTGCAAGTGCCACTTCTATAGAATGTGCAGAACTGATTTAACTTTGATTGTATTTTACCTAACTTGTAAATTTTAGTGTGTGTATTTATTTATATATATATGCATTTTTAAAATAAAGAACTATTTTAAATTTTGAACTCTTTCATTTGTCACATCAGATGTATAAGAAAAGTTATGTTTTGCCATTTTTAATCTTGTAATGTTAATTTCCAATTTTCTTTTTGAATGTGCAGAACTGTCCATTTGGTCATTTGCTATGCAGTCTCTCCTGGAGAGCTAATGTAGCAGATCTTCTTCTTTCTGGTCCCGGTTCTTGTCACTGCTCTAAAGAGTGCCGTGCACAGACAGTGAATTAAGTGAGAGGAAGATTTTCTTACAGGAGAGGACAGTTAAGATTTGATAGAGAACTCTCTGCAGCCACAGGCTGCCTGCCGTCCAAGGGCTGAGGGCTGAGGGCAAGCCTGCTGAGGAAGAGCAGGAGCAAGTCTGCAGGGTGGGCCATGGCCTACAAAAGGCAGATGCTGGAGGGTTGACATAGGCTCTGAAGAGGCTCTGATTGGCTGGGTATATATCAAAATGGAGTGAGAAAGTAAGGCTCAATGAAGGAAGAGCCTGGTGAACCTGAAAGAGGAGTAGTTCGCAGTTTAGCTGGTGGTCCCATCCCCTTGCTGTCACAGCCATGGTAAGGAAGCAGAGATTCAGCTGTCTGGAGGGCAACAACCGATTAACTGTTATTACATAAATATGTATGCATATATATCCCTAAATAAATGCAGCCTACGAGTCTGTATAATGTTTCTTGTGTGTGTGTTTTCTGGGCTGTGATTTGAGGTAACCAATTGGTCTGCTCTTCCCCAGGGAAGACATATTTCTCTGACTCTCAGCACTCCTTAGTTGCCTGTAATTCTGTATGTAGTGTTGAGACCTCCTAGCCTTCCCTTGAGTTTGAAAGAGAGCAAGGAGGTGTGTATGAGAGGACTTGAGGGAGGGAAGGGAAGGGAGAAATGATACATTATCTCAAAAAAAAAAAAAAAAGATAACTTTAAAAACTTATCCAGGGTGTTAGGAGCCCACTCTACACTGACTTGGCTGAAAACCGGGAATCACTCCCCCTCTGTCAGAACTATTTTTTAAAAAAGCAAACTGTATTTCAAAATCTAAACAATCCTGTTGCAACCTATTGATACAGTCTATTGGGTCTGGATCAGGTTTGTTTTCTTTGTTAAAAGACCTGACATCTGAAGGTCAACAGGGAGCAGCTGAGCCATCGCTGCCCCAGAATCGGCAATTGAAGGAAAGCATTTACTGGGGGTGAGGAAACACAGGCTTGTGAACCCTTGGAGAAGAAAGCCCTCTGTGAAGCCGAGGGGGCGGGGAGAAAGCTGGAAGTCCAGCCTCTTGAGGGCTGGGGGTTTTGAAGCCTCTGAAGAGTTTCCCTCCCCTCCTTAGGTTTGGTCAGTTTGGAGACAGGATGGTAGATTGATCCTCACTGTTCTTGCTCATCTAGCCTTGAATTTGGGCCAGTTCATCAGCTGGGGACCTGCTGGTGGGAAACAAAACTGCCAGGTTTTTGTCTTACATCAGGAGATGGAGGAAGAAGCTGGTCATCTTGGCAGTTTGCCACCTTTCTTACCCAGGCATGGCCCCTTTCCCTATCGGCCTGCCTCCCTGGGAGTCTACCTCCTTATCTCTCAGAACTCTTAACATTAGAAGGCAGGAAACAGGAGACAAGAACAAAAGGGAAGGAGAATAGTGGATCAGGAGTGATAATGTCCATTAGCTGAGTGGAAAAATGCCCTCCCTTTATAGCCGCTCTCTGGGCTCCTTCCGTTTTCTGGTCTCAGCAAAAGTTTCTATCTACAGTCCTCCCAACAACCTCACTGAAGTCAGCCCCTCCCAAATCAAATATATCATCCTGTTTGTTTCCTTAACAGCATTTATCAGTATCTGTCCAGTGTTTCCTTGTGGTCAGTACCCTCCAGTGAACAAGCTCCATAGTTAATCTGAAGCTATACTGTAACCTAGTGCAACAAAAGTATCCAATATGTGTTGTATGAATGAATCGCTGCCTTCAGCCAGTAGGCTTCCAGGAAGCCTAGACTGTATGGCACATAGACCAACCCAGAAGGGCCTTATCCCTAATTCTAAAGCAGTACAACTTTTCAGGGTGTGTGAGGTGGCCAGGAGTTTGCTTGATATTGAAGATTCCAACTGTCATGAATATTGCTTGTCTCGCTTTCCATCGTGATACTTGTTTTGAGGAAGTAAGAGGTAAAGGATGTCTCTCCTGGCATCTTTGGGCTGTTTCACGCCAGATGTTTCCTTGTGCTAAGACAGCACCTGCCTCAGCAAGGCAGTAAGAGATATATATAGTCACCATTTCAGAAGGTCGATTTGAGTCCAGTCAGTATGGCTCTTTTGTTTCCAACAGGTTAGTGTCATGATTGTTCTTGGGCTGTCCTAAGACCAGCCTCAGCCGCCGCCACCAGTGTCCCAAGGGGGCGGTGGAGCACTGCGGTGCGTCAGGTCTAAGATCTTCCATGCATCGCTAGCCCTGCGGCATCCACTGAAGGAAGTTAGAAACTTCTGTGCCTTTGAGACCCAGACCCATTGTGCGTACAGCACCGGGTGAGGTGACTTTTCCGAACCGGTTGCCCGCCTCCACTTGGGTGCATCGAAGTGGGTGACTCGACGCCCGCTAAGCCAAGAAACCGACGGGACGTTTTCCACATCTCTCCCGGGTTTTGGAGGCGTGTAGAACTCACGGCATCAACCAGATTAACCTGCGAGCGCCAGGAGCCGCTCCGGGAGGAGCCTGCATCCCGGCGTCCGCAGGGACCCAGAGGACTCGGCCGCTCCGGCCGGCGCCTGCGTCTCTATGGTGCGACCGAGGGGCGGAGCGCTGTTGGCTCGCACGCCGACTGCGAAGCGAGCTGGGTATGGCTGAGCTGCGACAGGCCGGGCGGGGAGGGACGGGGAGAGGGCGCAGCTTTCAAAGGGAGGCCAGAGCGGGACGGAGCCGAGGCAGTCCGGGGTCGGGGCTGCGGGCTGGGAGGGCGGGCTCCGTCTCCGCGAGCCGCACACCTACCTCCTCCTCTCCCCTCGCGCTCCGGATCGCGTGGATGTTGCTTTCCTGGGCTCCGCGCTTTTCCCAGTCCGAGCAGGGAGCCCGTGGGCGTCCGGGCATTAGAGCCCACTGCCACCCTTACTTCTGTGGAAGAGCTCTGAGCGCCCTGAGTTAGCTAAGCCTCCAAGTACTAAGACTTCCTGCCCCCGTTTGACATTTTAAAACTTACTAGATCTCACGGACCTCAGAAAAGGATGACTTCAGGAATTTGCGGAGATGAGAAACATGTTGAAACGCATACTTGTGTATTCTATTTGTAGTCGTTACAAGAGCTAAGTATTTTACGTGCAGAGAGAGATCAGAGGGCCTGAGATAGATAAGGCATAGTATAGTGAACAAGATTTGTGTTCATTTCCTTTATGAATTACCAGCATTAGATTTGTCATCTGCTTTTGGTATTTTAGCACTTAAGAGTTTAAATGTGTTAACTTTTACAGTAACTATAATTTAGTGACGAGAGCATTATTTGTAAAGCCTACTAAAGGCAGCTTGGGGCAGGGCATCTTTTTCTTTGTTGTGATGGTTTTGTTTGGTTGTTTGGTTTTTGAGACATGTCCTCCGTGTTGGTCTTGGGATCCCTGAACTCAAGTGATCTTTCTGCTTCAGCCTCCTGAGTGCTGGGGCTACAGACCTAACAACCCCAGATCTTGGTTTTGTACTTTTCCACCAAGGTTAGGGGGATGGAGGAAATGAAAAAGAAACTGACATTTACGTTCGGAATGTCTTATTTATTTGTACAGAAATGTATGATTGGTAGCAAAAAAAAAATCCTCGTATTATATACTTTAAAAGGCCAGCTAATATGTGGGAAATTACGGGAAGGGAGATGACCATTTCGCTTGCTGGGAAGTCCCCACAGTTGGTGACATTTGCTTTAATGAGGGTGAAATGAGACAAACTTAGGCCATTGTAAAAAATGGTTTCTTGAAGTCACAGAAAAATTAGATGGTTGGCTCTTATGGTAGAGAAGTCGCCCCAAATACCACCTCTATGAATACTGAGCTTATCAGCTGAGAACCGGTGTGTAGCTAGTGCTGCCCACCTTTCTGAGGTCCTGGGTCCAATCCCTTTTGATATACATACCAATGAACATTAATAAAACATTGTGTAATATCTGAAATATAATTTGTAGTATAACAAAAGCATTTTTCCACTTTTTACATGGATGCTAATGCTGGAACTTGGGTCTCCAGGCTTGTGCAACAAATACATTTTCTCACTGATCCATGCTACCAGTCTGAAGTGTTCTCATATTAAGGATGATATAACAGATGTTTATTTTCTTCTTTTTTTTCAAAGACAGAGTAGCCCTGGCTAGCCTCAAACTATGTAGACTAGGCTGGCCTCTAATTCATAGAGGTTCAGCTGCTTTGACCTCCCAAGTCCTGGGATTAAAGGTGTGTGCCACCAACACACAGCTGAAATGTTTTTTCTTTATAATCCCAGTATGTGTTTGTCTCTTTAAGACAGAGCCCTTAAAATTCAGGGTTGTTGCCAAGGTGCCATAACTTAGCTGTGTTTGGAATCTCATAGTTGTGGTTGTTTCCTTGGAGCTCTTTGTTACTCCACAGTAACACTCTTAAAGTGAATGAGACCCACTTCTCGTTCTTTGGCAAATAACTTTATTATTGAGACAGGATCTTTCTCTGTAGCCATGGCTAGCCTGGACTTTTCTATGTAGATCAGGCTGTCCTTGAACTCACAAAGATCCACTTGCCTCTACCTCCCAAGCACTGGGATTACCAGCATGCGCTAACACACTAATCATTGCAAATAATGAAAAAGGAGACAAGGGCTCTCTGTGTAGACCAGGCTGGCCCAGAACTCACAGGAATCCATCTGCCCCTGCCTGCAGAATGCTGGGATGAAGGGCTTCTCTAGGACTTTCTTGTCCTCAGCTGTTTTGTGTCTTGGAACCTGTAGCCCCCAAGAGTACCATTCCACATCAGTTTTGCATAGGAAAAGGAAGCTGGTGGGCTTAGCTTGGGCCACCCTTACCACTACCTTAGAGGCAGGGAATTCTAATTGTACAGCTCTGGAGTTTAGGTACCGTGGGGACAGGCATTCTACCAAAGGGAGGAGACACATGATTTTTAAAAAAATATTTAGGTATTTATTTTATTTGTATGTGTATGTGCCAAGTGTATGCATATGCGCTGTGTGCACGCAAGTATCCATAGAAGCCAATAGACGGTATCAGGTCCCCTAGCACAAGAATTGCAGGCAGTTGTGAGTAGCCCATTGTGGGTGTACCAGGTCCTCTGAAAGAGCAGCAAGTGATGCTACAGAGCCAGCTCTCCAGTCCTGAAAGCAGACCTTTTTTTTTCTTCAAAAGTATAGAAGCAATTAGTGGGTTTACAGATACAATGAATGCCCACTGTCATACCGTACACATTCTGACAGAAGTATTTAAATGCCTAGCAGGAATCAATAACATACAATGGGCTTTCTGAAATTCTCCTTGCTACCACATAAACTGGTGTTTTTTTTCCTGCAAAACAGACTTACTGTGTTTGACCATACAGCCCATCGTATACCACTTCAGGGATGCTAATTTTTCCAATTTGGTTTTATAATTACGGCTGATGTTGCTTGCTTGAATACTGTGTGGCAGATTATAATCTTTTTAATGTTTGTCTTTGGTTTCCGCTGTAGGTTACCAGGGATGAAGACAAGAGTAGACCGCTGGTCCCTGATGGCTGTTGCTGTATACTGACACAGTTTATGATGGCATCCAAAGTTGAAAAGACTGAGGCTCTACAACAGTGTTTCGGCACCGAGTCTCTCATCTCCAGCCTCGGTCTGGGCATCTTTTGCCTGGTAGCTGATAGATTTCTCCGGTTTTCCGTAATTCACCAAAGCGATTGGCTCCGCGCCCTCTCGGATAACATAGTACACGGTGTGATTGGCATGTGGTCATGGGCACTCGTCGTTGGAATCAAGAAGAAGGCTGACCTTGGAGAGGTTCTTTTAGCTGGGTTTTTAGCCTCTGTTATTGACATCGACCATTTTTTTCTGGCTAGATCCCTGTCTTTAAAGGTAAGACATCGACGTAGTTTTCTTTAATATCTTGAGTACCACCACGCTGGTCTTCCTGACCATCATATGCTAGAGAAAATGGCTTGCTTTAAAATAGGAAAGCTAGCTCATTCGACTTTTTTGAGTATCTACTATTTCCCTAAGGATGCCCACAGACATGTTCCTAATTGGATTTGCAGTCACAAAGTTCCATACAGACATAAAGTAAGAACTCTTAGCTTATTAACTGTACTGAGAAGCTGGGTGCTGGCTCACAGAGAATACATTAGCAAGCTAAAAGGAACAGCTTTCATTCCGAGTGGCCCTGGGCCAGTGTTCGTTTTTCCAGGACCACACTTACCTTTCTCCTCTTACTCTTTGTGTCTTCCCCTTTGTGTGCATCTCCTATGTGTGCCATTAATAGATATTATATTTTCTAAATATCGAAAGATTTGCCTGCCTTTGTATGTGCATGTGATTTACAAACATTTCAGAAAAAGAAGTGTAGATCCAAAGCAAGGATTTTTGCCTTGTGAGCCTCTGGCCTGGGAGGTTACCTGGCCCACCCAGGAGGTGCTCAGTAAATACTTGCTGAGGGGTGAGTGAAACCTCACTTCCTCCTGCCTGTCACATACAAAGTGTGCGGCAGGGTCACCTGACTCTGATGCTCAGTCGGCAAGGGGGGGGGGGGGGGTGATTGCTGATTCAAGACAAATTTTAGCTTTTTGCCCTGTATGTGAAGGCCACAAAGGTAAAGGATCTATTCCCTCAGCTTTAGCATAGGGAATAATAAAATAATAACTTGAAATAATCTTTCAGTGTTAGTAGTAAATTCTGAAAGAATCCGTGGCTTTTATGAAACAGTTATAATAAAAAAAAATATTCTCCCTTTTCCCTGCTTTGATGAAGGAATATTTTGTTGCTGCTGCTGCTGCTGTGTGTGCATACTCTTAGATGTCTCAAGAAGTTCTTTAGAAACACAAATTATAGAACAGGAAGGGATGAAGCAAGGATTGAGGTTGGACAGAAGGAAAAACTACTAATGCCTACAGCGCTGTAGCTGACAGCTCGTCTCTGCTTCAGAACAGCTGGTGAAGAGGAGTCATATTCTCAACACAACAACCAATAACTGTTGAAGTCATAGCTACTCCACTTACTCTATAACAACCAGCGCACCTTATATGCTTGTAGGAGATGTCACGTTGTCCTTCTCAAACATGTGCAAATACTATTTGTCAATTAGAAGCTTTAAGAAAGGGCTGGAGAGATGGCTCAGTGGTCAAGAGCACCGGTTGCTCTTCCCAAGGACCTGGTTCAGTTTCCAGTCCCCGTGAGGCAGCCCACAACTGCCTGTAACTCCAGCTCCAGGGAATTCAGTGACCTCTCTGGCCTCAGGGTCAACTGCATGCTTATACACATACCTATACACAAATACACATAGGAAAATTTTAAAAACCTCAGGGAGAAAACAACTTTATAATAGGGCTGGTAAGATGTCTCAGCAAGTAAACATATACGTAAACAAATAGAAGTGTTTTTAGTTTTAAATATTACTTAAACCCCAACTACACAAATCCTATACTTAGGATATAAATTATGTTTGTAGCTTTTTAAACACTGGGAAGCTTGTAAAATTAATACAATGTTCCTTTTATAAAAAAGATTATGTATGCAATGTTCTGTTTGCATGTTTGCCCGCATACGTGAAGAGAGCATTAGATCTCATTATAAATGGTTACAAGCTGCCATGTGGTTGCTGGGAATTGAACTCGGGACCTCTGGAAGATCAACCAGTGCTCTTAACTTCTGATTCATCTCTCCAGTCCCAATTCCACATTCCTAAGGCCTCCATTTTATTGTTGATGCAAAGGATATGGTGGTCATGCTTTCGTCATATTTCGTTTTAAGTTAAAAATTTAGCTTTAGTGTAGAATAGCATAGAGTGAGAAGAGAAACACCGGCCTAGAAACCGCGTGTCCGGTGCTTCTGCAGAGTTATATTTTTCTGGCGTTTCCAGTTGACGCTGGGCGTGTTAAAATAGTAAGGAGCAGCTGTGAGAGTTTGCAAAGAAGGAAGTGATGCTAGCTACTACTTCTCGCTACAGGCCGCTTTGACGCTTCCGAGAAGACCTTTCCTCCACTGTTCCACCGTGATACCCGTGGCAGTTGTGGTCCTGAAGCTGGCCATGCACCTTTTCAGGCTCCGGGACTCGTGGTGCTTCCTCCCGTGGATGCTGTTCATTTCTTGGGCTTCGCACCACATCCGAGATGGAATTCGTCACGGCCTGTGGATATGCCCATTTGGGAAAACTTCTCCTTTGCCCTTCTGGCTTTATGTGACAACCACATTATCCTTACCACATCTGTGTTCATTCCTTATGTATTTAACAGGGACCAGACAAACGATATCTTCAAAACATGGGATGCGTGTTGATGTCTGAGATGACCATATGCCTCTGAGGAAAGGCCATAGCTCAGATGACGATAATGAAAGACAGCAAGTGTTCAACTGAAATTTTGCTTTTGTTTTTGAGATAGGGTTTCTCTGTACAGCCCCGGCTGTCTTGGAACTCCCTCTGTAGACCAGGCCAGCCTCAAATTCAGAGATCCACCTGCTTCTGCCTTTTGAGTGTTGGGATTAAAGGCGTGGGCCATCACTGCCGGGGCCTTAAGTGAAATTTTAAAACACAGTTAGGTACTTTATTTAGCTTTTATAATTCTCAGGCCCTCTTGCTCAGGAAGCAGGCTCAGTACTTGCCCTTCCCTCTTACACGACCATCTATCTAGTGCAGTAGGGTCTGTCCTTATTTCCTGCTATGTTTACTGCTACTGCTCTGTCTGACGTTACTGGGTTTGTCAAGTTGATACCTATTGAGCTGTCTGGAAGTCTGTCTTCAAAACCAATCCATTTCCTAATAATTAAAAAAAAACTCAAAATTTTGGATGGCTGACTTATAAAAAGCTCACATGATATTTGAATTCACATTTTCCTGGGACACCAATGAAGTGGACAAAATAAATGAGGGCACGGTAAGATGTCTGTTGAGGACTAGCAGTCACTTCGTGTGTTGACCCTGACTGAAGCAATAATTTTAAATGTCTGTGGACAGTAATTATTGGCAAATATCTAACTAAAATAATAAACCTAAATCAAAGTTACAATTTCAGAAATCAGTTTAGGAAGTAATTATTATCACATTGCCTATAATTACATTCACTGAAATTTATTGGGGGAGGGTGATTAGTATCTTTGCCCAGGAATCTCATGTTAGCATTTTCACTAATCTGAAAAACATAACTAGATATTTAGAAAATATTTATTAACAAAGAGCTTTGACAAAACGATACCTGGATCACCACTGAACTTATATGAAAACAGTACTGAGCAATGGTGTCATCTGAGATGCAGATTCGTGATGGCCACTAAAATTGCAATAGTTGTGTGATTGTGACAAACTAGTCTAAAATGTTGTTTAAATGATTTTTTTTTAAAAATCTTCTCCTTACTGAGAACAAAAAGATTTTTCAAAATAAAATAGATTTTGGAAATCTTGCTTTCTCTTTTGCTCTTCCGGGTTCGACTGTTAAGATGATGAACTTTCCTAGAGAAGGAAGTGCACCACTGTAAATTTACATCTGTGGTTTGATACGACCGTGGTCTCAATACCCTGCCCCAGAGACTCCTCTCTTTCTTTGTGACATATGTGGTTCCTATTTTCTTCAGATTTTTTTCAACATTCACAACCTTTTTATTATATTCTCTTTATAGCCTAATGGAGACATATATTTCCATCATTTTTATTTGCTTAATGGTTTTTTCCTCATATTTTTATTAAAAATTTCCATCTCCTTCCTTCCTCCTCCCCCTTCCCTCCCCTCCCTTCCACCCATACTCCCACTTCCTCTCTCTCCAGGCCAAAGAGCCATCAGGGTTCCCTTCACTATGTTAAGTCCAAGGTCCTCCCAACTCCCCCTAAGCCCAGGAAGGTGAGCAACCAAACTGACAAGGCTCACAGTGAGCCCATCCATGCTGTAGAGTCCAAGCCCATCGCCGTTGTCCTTGGTTTCTCAGTCCTCCTCCACCGTCAGCCACATTCAGAGAGTCCGGTTTGGTCGCCTGTTCCATCAGTCCCATTCCAACTGGACTTGGTGATCTCCCGTTAGATCTGTCCCACCGTCTCAATGGGTAAATGCACCCCTCACGGTCCTGACTTCCTTGCTCATGATCTCCCTCCTTTTGCTCTTCATCAGGACCTTGGGAGCTCAGTCCGGTGCTCCTATGTGGGGCTCTGTCATTTTCTCCATCCATCGCCAGGTGAAGGTTCTATGGTGATATAGGATCTGGACATTTCTGGCTCCCTCTCCTCAGCTGCCCAAGGAACTAGCTGGGAGCATCTTCCTGGACACCTGGGAACCCCTCTAGAGTCAAATCTCTGCCAACCCTAGAATGGCTCCCTTAATTAAGATATATAATTCCCTGTTCCCACATCCACCCTTCCTATATCCCAACCATCCTATTCCCCCAAGCGCTCTCCATCCTCCACTTCACACTTTTCTCTCCCCATCCCCCCATCCCTCCCCACCCCCAAGTTCCCATTTTTTGCCTGGCAATCTTGTCTACTTCCAATATCCAGGAGGATAACTATATGTTTTTCTTTGGATTTACCTTCTTATTTAGCTTCTCTAGGATCACGCTGAGCCATCTCTCCAGCTTCAGATTTTTTTTACATTTATTTATTATGTATACAATATTCTGTCTGTGTGTATGCCTGCAGGCCAGAAGAGGGCAGCAGAGCTCATTACAGATGGTTGTGAGCCACCATGTGGTTGCTGGGAATTGAACTCAGGACCTTTGGAAGAGCAGGCAATGCTCTTAACCGCTGAGCCATCTCTCCAGCCCCCTCTTCAGATTTTTTTAACTTGTGATTTGTAATGCTAGCACTTGTGTGCCCTAGTCTCTGAGGAAGCATGGATGACCTAGAACATGATGTCATATCCCAACTAGGCTTCTGCCTTTATAGAGTTCTGTACATTGTAGAAGGGTTCTGTACATTGTAGAAGGGTTCATGATCTTTGGAGAGTATTTTTCTTATTGTGAATTTCTTTGCAATCTGTTACTTTATACAGCCTAGCTCTTATACCCTATTACCTTTCATTCTTTTTTTTTATTTTTTTTTCATGGTTTATTTTTTTATATTTTAAAATTTCCATCTCCTCCCCTCCTCCTCCCCCTTCCCTCCCCTCCTCCTCCCCCTTCCCTCCCCTCCTCCTCCCCCTTCCCTCCCCTCCCCTCCACCCATACCTCCCCTCCCTCCCTCTCCAGGCCAAGGAGCCATCAGGGTTCCCTACTCTATGTTAAGACCAAGGTCCTCCCAACTCCCCCCAGGTCCAGGAAGGTGATCGACCAAGCTGAGAAGGCTCCCACAGAGCCCGTCCATGCAGAAGAATCAGAGCCCAGCGCCATTGTCCTTTGCTTCTCAGTCAGCCCCCACTGTTGGCCACATTCAGAGAGACGGGTTTGGTCGCATGATCCATCAGTCCCATTCCAACTGGAGTTGGTGATCTCCCATTAGTTCTGTCCCACTGTCTCCATGAGTGAACGCACCCCTCACGTTCCTGACTTTCTTTCTCATGTTCTCCCTCCTTCTGCTCCTCATCAGGACCTTGGGAGCTCAGTCCAGTGCTCCAATGTGGGGCTCAGTCATTTTCTTCATCTATCGCCAGGTGGAGGTTCCCTCACGGTCCTGACTTTCTTTCTCATGTTCTCTCTCCTTCTGCTCCTCATCAGGACCTTGGGAGCTCAGTCCGGTGCTCCAATGTGGGGCTCAGTCATTTTCTTCATCTATCGCCAGGTGGAGGTTCTATGGTGATATGCAAGAAATTCATCAGTATGGCTATAGGAACTGGCCTTTTCAGGCTCCCTCTCCTCAGCTGCCCAAGGAACTAACTGGGGGCGTCTCCCTGGAAACCTGGGAACCCCTCTAGGGTCAAGTCTCTTGACAACCCTCAGGTGGCTCCCTAAATTAAGATATATGCTTCCCTGCTCCCATATCCACCCTTCCTGTATCCCAAGCATCCCATTCCTCCAAGCTCCCCCCATTCTCCCCTTCACGCTTTTCTCTCCCCATCTTCCCTTGGCCCAGTCTCGCCCAACCCTCAAGTTCCCAATTTTTGCCTGGCAATCATGTCTACTTCCAATATCCAGGAGGATTACTATATCTTTTTTGGGGGGTTCACCTTCTTATTATCTTCTCAAGGATCCCAAATTATAGGCTCGATGTCCTTTAATTATGGCTAGAAACCGATTATGAGTGAGTACATCCCATGTTCATCTTTTTGGGTCTGGGTTACCTCACTCAGAACAGTGTTCTCTATTTCCATCCATTTGCATGCAAAATTCAAGATGTTATTGTTTTTTACCGCTGAGTAGTATTCTAGCATGTATATATTCCACAGTTTCTTCATCCATTCTTCCACTGAAGGGCATCTAGGTTGTTTCCAGGATCTGGCTATTACAAATAATGCTGCTATGAACATAGATGAGCAAATGCTTTTGTAGTATGATTGGGCATCTCTTGGGTAGATTCCCAATAGTGGAATTGCTGGGTCCTGGGGTAGGTTGATCCCGAATTTCCTGAGAAACAGCCACACTGCTTTCCAAAGTGGTTGCACAAGTGTGCATTCCCACCAGCAATGGATGAGTGTACCCCTTACCCCACAACCTCTCCAGCAAAGGTTATTATTGGTGTTTTGGATTTAGCCAATCTGACAGGTGTGAGATGATATCTCAAAGTTGTTTTGATTTGCATTTCCCTGATAGCTAGGGAGGTTGAGCATGACCTTAAGTGTCTTTTGGCCATTTGAACTTCTTCTGTTGAGAATTCTCTGTTCAGTTCAGCGCCCCATTTTTTAATTGGGTTAATTGGCATTTTACAGTCTAGTCTCTTGAGTTCCTTATATATTTTAGAGATCAGACCTTTGTCAGTTGCAGGGTTGGTGAAGATCTTTTCCCAGTCAGTAGGCTGCCTTTGTGTCTTAGTGACAATGTCCTTTGCTTTACAGAAGCTGCTCAGCTTCAGGAGGTCCCATTTATTCAATGTTGCCCTTAATGTCTGTGCAGCTGGGGTTATGCATAGGAAACGGTTCCCTGTGCCCATTTGTTGTAGAGTACTTCCCACTTTCTCCTCTATCAAGCTCAATGTGTTCAGATTAATATTGAGGTCTTTAATCCATTTGGACTTGAGTTTTGTGCATGGTGATAGATATGGATCTACTTTCATTCTTCTACAGGTTGACATCCAGTTATGCCAGCACCATTTGTTGAAGATGCCCTCTTTCTTCCATTGTGTACTTTTGGCTCCTTTATCAAAAATCAGGTGTTCATAGGTTTGTGGTTTAAGATCCGGGTCTTCTATACGATTCCATTGGTCAACTTCTCTGTTTTTATGCCAATACCAAGCTGTTTTCAATACTGTAGCTCTGTAATAGAGTTTGAAGTCAGGGATGGTAATGCCTCCAGAAGTACCTTTATTGTACTGTCAATTTGGTTGATATGATAGTAAGTATTATATAAAGAATAAGTTTAACTAAATTTATTTTTAAACATCTGGCTTAAATCCATGAAAATGAAGTCTATATAACATGGAAAATTTTCTAAATTGTAAAGCCCTTTGTATTTTTCTCTCTCTTCATATTAAGCATAAGAACATAGTGAGCTCCAGGACAGCCATGACTAAATAGAGAGACCTTGTTTCAAAAAAACAGCAACAAAAAAAGAGACCTCGCTTAAAAATATCACCTTGGGGGTCATCTCACTTTCTATTGTTAGAAAGAAAATTCACTTTCGCAATCATTCCTTCCTTAAATAATAAAGTTTTGGGATGGTCTACCACAGTTTACCTCCGTCCTCAGAAATGTCCCTTCTTTAATGAGCGTTGTTTGTGGCTCTGACCTCTCAGACACTAACAACCTGCAGCCACCTCTCCACACCACTCTATTCTTGGCCCTACTGACAATGGACGTCTGTCAGCGCACCATTGTGTTTGAGGGCTGAGTTGCATCGTGTTGGCCTGCATCTCCTCCATCCTCTTCCTGTCTTCTCTCCTCACTGGTCCTCCCCCTCCCCCCCAGGCTTCTCTTGAGCTTGTGAAGCTTCAGGCAATCACCGCCACTGCAGCATCCACTCATCCCCTCGTCTTGGCAACTGGCACCAGATCAGTTTTCAGACAGGACCTGGTGAGAAACTCTGCTGCACAGCATGACTGGAAGAGAGCAGGCAGCACAGGACACAGACATGCCCAACTCTTAACGGTTGGTGTTCTCCAGGGCCAGGGTGTTTTCACCCAGGCCCATGTACATCTGTGAGAGGATATACTAAACACACACACACACGTTCTCTCTATGTACCCCAACCCAGGCTGGGCTGGAATAGCAAACTACTCCTACCTCAGCCTCTGGGTGCTGGAATAATAAGCTTGCAAAGCCATTCCTGGCTTGGACAGACTTTTTATACTGGGAACTTCAGTTGATAGACTTTGTCTCCTAAAGCTACAAAACAATGACTAAAGTCATTCAGTCCTGCGCCCTCCCTTCAAATCAGACAAGCCCAGTGATAGTTGATCATACTTTTACACAAGTGTAAAGAATAATCTGAGTGCGCTATGCCTTTTATATCCTATTATGAATGAAGTGGCACTTTATTCCATAGTATTCATATATATAAGACCTGAATATACAAAGTCTGATTTATAACAGAGCTGTAAGGTTCACTGGGACCTTGCAAAATTTTATGGCAACTGGGCAAACACTGGGATGATAAAGTGATACTCAAGCTTCTGGGTATGAGGTTCTGTAAAAGCCTTTAGGTATGGCTGTCCGGTACTTTACTGTGATGGGCTTTTAAGTGTGAATAATTACGTAAGTCGTGGTGCATAGTAAATTCTCCCTCAAAGGGAAACTCGCCAGCCTATCAATATTTAATATAATTGCACCTATAATCGGGTGATAAAATGGAAATACTACAAGCAGTCTGCCCACAAATTAAAAATCAGCAACGTCTTCCAACTTGGTGGTTGGTGCTAGGGTCTCTCGTTGGTGGCTGGGTTAAGGACCTGGCTGTGGGGTTCAGCGGCAGGGGGCAAACACCTGAGGACTGTGCCAGGCAGGGTCTTCCCTGAAAGCACAGCAGGGGCTCACTGGAAATGTACAGAACTGAACACCATCGTGTGTGCCCCACTGATGAGCAGCGTCCTTTGTTTCGTATAAGCAGTGCCCTCTCTGGATGTCAGTGTGCATGAAAGGAGGGCAGAGAGAAGGTACCACCTAGTACTTTCCCTAATGTGACAGGTTTCATAGTGAAACACATGCCGAACTTGATTCTGATGCGGCAAGAGGTGGATATGAATGTAGTTTTAAAATAAATTTAGAAATGCTGTGTGGTTGGGATACTTTTTACTTCTCAATTACACCAGGAAGGGCCTTATCTCAAATATTGTATTACGTTACAGAAATAATCATCTAAAGGGAAATCCCAAGACATTCAATATAGTTAGTTAAATATGCAAAATTAAAAGGTAGTTTTTGAATCCTTCCTAGTAGTTTTCTGAAAGATTAGTGATTCTCGCTATTCGTGGCAGCTTCAGAGACCTCCCCATCATTGCCAGAAGAAACGTGCTACTATATTTAGAAGTACAAGCCTTCTGGGTAGAGACCCAGAAGTTCCAGTTCTAGGGAGTTAGTTCTAAAGAGCTACACACATAAGCACAGAGGAAAGGGGTGGCAGTTGATCACCTGAGAAAGGCAAAAACCAAACAGAAACCTGCATAACAGTCTTTGACTAGATGATCACTAACCTAAGTTAGTATGCAAGCCTTAAAATAAAATGTTTACACATTTGAATAGTGAGCCAGATCAATACAGCCTATGCAAAATGTCTGCCTTAAGTACTTAAAAATTAAAACAATCAGAAAGGCAGTATGCCTTTTTTACACACCATGGCGGGCGGTGTGTGTGTGGTGAGGGGTGTCCTCCTTGGATCTCTGCAGAAGCTTTCAGAGAAAGCCCTCCTGAGGTCACAGACCTTTTTTCATGTTCATTTGACTTGATCTGGGCCCTTCTTGTGTTCCCATATCAGAAATAGTGAAGTCCTGCACAAGGAAGTTCACTTGATTGGCGCTAAATGAAGCCTGAAGAGCAGGACAGTTGCTATATAACAAACGTGCGTGTGCGTGTGTGTGTGCGTGTGTGTGTGTGTGTGTGTGTGTGTGTGATGTACCTTGATGACAGTTGGAAAGTACTTGTGAGGTACTACAAAAAGCACCCTGTGTGTGCAGAGGTTCCATTTGTGCGGTGGCCTGTGGTTCACTCTGCCTGGATTTCACTGTTTGTCTGTCTGTTTGTTTTACAATAGTCTAGGTGTTGAGCCTGATTCTGTAGAAACAAGGACTCTGGTGTTTTCCTAACTTTCCTAATCTGACAGGCATAGCGGCTCTTGTGCAATCCAGCTTCCACAAAAGATGCTGTGGGCTGCAGGCCAGCTCTTCTGGAAAGAGCCCTGCCCGCCTAGGTTGTGACATTCAGAGCTTATCACTGGGCAAGCTCTCTGCTTCCTTCTTAACCTGCCAGTTCTAGTGAGCTCAAGGAGATTTAACCTTGGGATCTCAGAAAGGGAGAAATGACAGCAGGGGGAGAAGAAAGTATGCTGACTTGATCCTCCAG
Source organism: Arvicola amphibius (assembly GCF_903992535.2). NCBI lineage: Eukaryota > Metazoa > Chordata > Mammalia > Rodentia > Cricetidae > Arvicola > Arvicola amphibius. Next base: position 29,893,508 of record NC_052049.1, on the reverse strand, counting down.
GGGATGCAGGCTGGGAGTGTGTATATGTGTTTCCTGTGTTACTTTCCTTTGACTTCTATAGTAACCACACAGCTGAGTATGGTGACTGCCCGTAATTCCAGTCCTTGAGAGACTGAGGCAGGAAAATTGCTACAAGAGTGAGACCAGCATGAGCTACATAGCCTTTGTCTCTAATTAATTAGTGACTTGAATGGTGGTTGTTTTTTGTTTTTGTTGAGACAGGGTTTTTTTGTGTGTGTGTATCCCTAGCTGCCCTGGAACTAGCTCTTGTAGACCAGGCTGGCCTCGAACTCACAGAGATCCACCTGCCTCTGCCTCCCAAGTGCTGGGATTAAAGGCGTGCGCCACTACCATCCAGCCAGTGGTGGTTCTTAAAAAGAAAAGGTATTATTTCATAGTTCTGTATACTAGAAATCCATCGCCGTTCTCCTCACTGGGCTACAGTCAGCAGGAATAGTTTTCCTTCTGGGGGCCTTTGAAGAGGTGTGTGCGTGTGTGTGAGTGTGAGTGTGTGTGTGTGTTTAAGGATAATACTCTTTCATTCTCTCTCTCTCTGCTTCTCTGCCTCTCTCTTCCACCACTCCTCTCCCCAGAGGCAGGTCTCCCCTTTCCCTCCACTTTTCCCATTCACATTCCTCCAATGAGTGAGGAGCTCTGTTGCATGGCGTCTTTCTCTCTTGCATCGCTTTAAAAACAACAACAACAACAACAACAACAACATTTCAATAAGACAAACAAGACAATTATTGGGCAGTTTCAGAAGCAGAAGAGTGTCCACACTGAAGACCTCAGACCGGAGTAAACCATTTGTTTCTGTGCCTAGCTTCCAAACAGCACGAGCTGTGATTATACAAGGGGAGTGTGAATCACAAAGGGAGTGTGTCTAACGCTAACTGTGCAGTGGAGAACCCTGCAAGGGCGAGGCTTTCAGATTCCTCTTGACTTCTGTGTGACTGCCCATGTAGGGTGGGACTCTTCTGACGGAGCCGAGAGGGAAGGTGGGGAACGGCAGGGATTTCAAGTATCGTGGCTGGCTTTGGGGAAGGGTCTCATCTCTGCAGCCTGCCTCAGAAAAGGGCAACTCCGGAGCCCATGACTTGTTTCTGGAGAATGAGGCAGACATCAGGCAACAGGAATAGGTGCTGAGGTGGCTTTGAGACCTTCCTTTACTTTAGGGTCATGGAGCCCCAACAAAGGGATTTGGTATTTTTGAATAGCCAATTTTTTATTTAATGTGTGTGAGTGCTGGCCAGCATCACGTATGTGCCTGGTGCCTGAGGAGGCAAGAAGGGGGAATATAATCCCTTGTGCCTAGAGTTACAGATGGCTCCGCACTGCCATGTGGATTCTGGAAACCAAACCCAGGTCCTCTGCAAGAGCAGCAAGTGCTCTTAACTGAGCCACCTCTCCACCCCCCCCCTTAAATGGGTAAAATGTTTTATTTCCTTAATGGCTTCTGCATCTTGTTTTATGTGAAAAGAGTTTCCCTGCTCCTACAACTTTAAAGAAAATCCACACTTCTTTATAAATATGCAATACACTAGAATTTAATACTTCGACTTCTTCCTTTTACACATGGGTAACCACCTGTTTTCAAAGTCAAGGAAGGAGCCAGTTTCCTCTGATGTCAAAACTGACATCTCTGCTGCGTGTCCCAGGCTGACGGTGTTAAGTTCACACAAGCCCTGCACATTCCAGATAGTGTACCATCTCTTGCTGTCTTCAGTTATAGGCTATGAGACAGTTTAACAACCAACTTGGTCGCCCCTGCTTTTTCTTTCTGCTAGCTGTCAGTACCGCTGTGCCCTCTGCCTCCTGGCTTATCAGCGGACCCCATGTGAGTCACCTGACTCCCGTGCCTCAGCATCGAATAAAAACAGAGCATAATGACATTGGGATGAATTCAGAGTGTTCAGGGATCTGGTAACATAAATCTGAAAACAGCAGCAACATGAAGTATTCCTGCCAGTCCGGAAACTATAGTGTTAACCAGGAATTCAGCATGAGGGAAACTCCCTTCTTACTGTTTCGGGCTCAAACTTTGTCCTCTGATTAGTCCTCTGTGCTTCCCTGTTTGCTTTGGCATTTTATATGCCCATTCCTATCACACATTTCATTAAAGCATAAACCATGAGACACCTTAACTGGAAATGGACCCATATTGTTTCTAGAGAATACAGTGTCCTGAATTCTCACACAGCACACCACCCATTCCCCCTGCCCCTGATTCAACCTCTAGACCCTTAGTCCTCCTCTAATTCATATTTCTTTGGTTTTACTATAATAGAGAAAATAATCCCCGCAGAGTAACAAGTTTTAAAGCATTCTTCCCAGTAAAACGGCAAGTACTCAGAAGAGGGCAAAGGTACGGACTGAAAACCGTTCAGGTCCACTAGTGTGGTTTTCCCCGTGCACTGATGACCTGCTCATCTCAGTTATCCAGAATATTATCTATTCAACAAACAATAAGAACCCATTATCTGTTGCTCACCGAGATAGCCATTTGGTATAGTGAGGAGCGTGTTCACACACCCTTCCTGAGTTCAGAAGAAAGGTTGAGCAGAGATGTTTGCAGGCCACAAGAGAAGAGGGGATTTATATTAAAAGTGATTCCGAGGGGCATACATTTTAAGAACTCTTATGCCTTTTTAAAAAGCGTTTGCGTGTGTGTGCTCATGTGTATGTTTACAGACATGAATGGAGTGAGAAGACTACCTCCGGTGTTAGTCCTACCCTTCCACGTCGCGGAGACAGGGTATATTGTTCATTCCTGTGCACACCAGGCTAGCTGGCCCTCGAGCCTCTGAGGCTTTTCCTGGCTCCTCCTCCATCTCACAGCGGAAGTGCTCTGAATACAGATGTGCACTATCAAATTCTGCCTGGACATGGGTTCTGAGAGCCAAACTCAAGTCCTCACCCTTGTGTGGACAACATCTTAGCTCACTAGACACCACCCATGCTCTAGAGAAATCATTCCTAAGAATTTACTTAAGAAAACATTGGGATGCGTGGACCCAGATTACAAGACTGACCGCCACCACGTTGCTATGGTCATAATAAGCATTACTGGAGACGGGAGGATAGCTCGGTAATGGAGTACTTGATTAGCAAGGACAAGGCTACCAGTTGGATTCCCGGCAACAAGACTGTTTTAGTAATAATACACACCAGAAAAAGAACACAACCAAGTGACCTGAATATTCAGCAGTTAAAATAATCAAGAAAATCACACAATGAAAAGTTTCTGTGTCCCAATAAACCTCTCCAAATCAGACCAAATCAAACTGAATTAGAAAAAGCTCAGGTTTAATGGATACTAATGCTCCCGGGTGTCCTTCCAGGCCCTTAGAGAGGAGATGGGAAAGGAAGAGTGGAAAAACATGTGTTTGTTTCTCTGGGGGGGGGGGGAGCAGTTTAAATACCCAGTATGAGTGTAGGTCTTGAGCATCTCTGAGGAGGGGCCACAGTTTGGCAGGCTTTCTCAGAGGTGGAGTTTGGACAGAGGCAATTCCCAGGGGAGGGGACCTGGGATGAAACTTTCCACCCAAACATGGCAGATTCTTTAGGTATAGGGATGCCAGGGGCTGAGCTGAAGCCTTAACCCAAACATCACAGACTCTTTAGGTGTAGGGTGCCAGGGCTGGGGTGACACTTCCAAGCAAACACACAGGAATACTCATTTCACTCAGTTGTGCACACCTGTAACTTCTCGGACCCAAACCATCACATAGAGACTATGTTAATTAGTTATGTTTTGTGCCATGGAACATCAAACATTGCTGCTCCTCTTCAGCTGCACCCTCTAGCCTGGTACTCGTCCTTCTCCATCTGATCCCAACCCTCCTCAGACTCTGAAGAACACCTGCTACTGTGGATTTCCACACCCAGCTTCCATATACAAGAACTCCCGGCCTTTGCCTTTCTGTTCCTGACTTCCTTCCTAAAGCATAATCCCCCTCCTGGCCCATCCGGGTCACCTCACTTGCCTTTGAACTATCTGATTTTTCCTAACCAAGAAATAAATCCGTAGAAGTTTGCAGTTGGTGCTTCCTTGCCTAAGGGATGTCTCACAGTAGGAAGCACAAAGACATACATCATTTTATGTCCTCAATGTCCTCCCTCAAATACTTTCTCATTCTCTGCCCTCCAGCTTCCATGCCCTAACACCACTCCATTCCTGATCTTCTCAATCATGGCTTTATTTAAATAAAAAAAATCTTCTGAAGCTGAGCATCCTTCCAGGGACTGTGATTAAACCCTAGTCCCCAAGGGGTTGCTGTTGGGAGGTGATGGAGTCTTTGAGTGGTACCCAAAGGTACACCTTCACCAAGGACTGTGGGATGCCAACCTCTTCCCATCTGGCTTCCTGTTTGATGCTGGAAGCCTCTTAGACCCACCTGGACACAGACATCTCCATTGTGTTTTGGCTCAACACAATGAGTCTTAAGCTGATGACACTCGGATTCTAGGACCTCCCAGGTTGTGAGTCAGCCATGTTGGGAATCCACTGTTGTAACGAGCCTTAGTAATATACACCACCATTTAAGGGTCTTTCTGAGTTAACACTGGCCCATGTGTAGGGATGCCCAACTTCTTGGCATCTTGTAACATGATGCTGTCATCTACAAATACATCGTGCCACATTCCTAGCTATCCTGGGCCACATGTGGCCTCCTGGACACAGGCTGGATTTACTACGTAAGAACTACCCTCAACACATCACATAGTCCATAATCAGAGCTTACACCATAGTTTCTCTTGACAAAGCCTCATGATTCACTTTTTCCTTCACCTTAACCAAAACCAGTCTACTCCAGGATTTCTCTCACCTGGGTCTTGGTTCAGAAGGATGCAGCACCAGACCCTGCAAGGACTATAGATTCCTGTTAGTGGAATTAGAGGAGAACTAAGGATCTAGAGGTTGAATCAGGGGCAGGGGGAATGGGTGGTGTGCTGTGTGAGAATTCAGGACACTGTATTCTCTAGAAACAATATGGGTCCCTTTCCAGCTAAGGTGTCTCATGGTTTATGCTTTAATGAAATGTGTGATAGGAATGGGCATATAAAATGCCAAAGCAAACAGGGAAGCACAGAGGACTAATCAGAGGACAAAGTTTGAGCCCGAAACAGTAAGAAGGGAGTTTCCCTCATGCTGAATTCCTTTGTAACGCAACGATGAGGTGAACCCTGCCCCCAAGGTTGTGATTCTCGTCATAGTCATTCTGCAAATGGATTTTAATCTTCTCGGTTCTTCATGCTGTGAAACATGTCTCCTAGTAACCCTGCCCAACCATCATTTCATTCTAGGTCCCCAAGGAAGTGATGTGAGGGAGAGAGAAGATGCTAATAGCCTATCCCCAGAAACTCCCTATCTTAAACCCCTAAAAATAGAAAAGTAAGTAACTTCTGTTTTGTTTTGTTGTGTTGTGTTTTTTTTTTGTTTTGTTTTGTTTTGCTTGAAAAAGGGTTTCTCTGTAGCTTTGGAGTCTGTCCTGGAACTCACTCTGTAGACCAGGCTGGCCTCGAACTCACAGAGACCGGCTTATCACTTATCTCTCTCTCTCCTGAGTGATCACCATCCGGCCAAAAATAACAGTTTCTTCTAAGCAATGATTCCCAACAGAACCGCCCATCAGGTTCATCCATGAAGCTTCTTTGAAATTCAAACGACGCTCTTACCCTAGAACTCCGCTGTGTAGATGGAAGCTGGCAGATATGTTCCTGTAAACAACTATATGTTCAATGGCAACCGTGTGATTCTGTTAGGACATCAGCTGCCACAGGGCCACAGATGTTCTCCAGTCCCAGGCAATGTGAACTAACATCAGGCAGGGAATCAACCGCCCGCTGGAATCTGGCGAACCTCCCGGGGCGGGGCTATCTGGCCTACTTCTGCTGGGCACCCAAGGACACCTTTACATTCACTTCCTGATCCCAAAGCCTCACTCCAGTCACTGCCAGACTCAGTGGCTCAGGCAGGAATGCAGCAGGCAAGGCTTACCCTCGTGGCTGCGGCTGTGTGTGTGGCTCTTCGGACCTCAGAAGGTGAGTTGAAGGCACCAGTGTCCCGGGGCTCCAGGGCAGGTGGGGTGGGTGCCTCCTAAGTTGGTGCTGAAGGAGTCTCCGTCTTTGGATGAGACTTTTCTGTTGCTCTTTGATCATCTGGAGAACGGCACAGGTTCAAAATCAGGGATTTGGGGAGGAACTTGTTTCCCCTGGAATATGAATCCACTATCGGAGATGAAGCCTTCCGTGCAGGTGCAACTTTCTGGTGGCAGAGCACTAGCTTTTCCCAGCTAGAAGCTGGGCAGGGCCATTGTTCTCCATCCAAATGCCTCTGACAGCTGGATTCTGTGTGTATGATTGTGTGTGTGTGTATACTTGTATCTGCATGCATACGTGTCTCTGTGTGTTTGTGTATGCATTTTTTTCCCTAGAGGAAAAAAAACAGTGTTGGCAGGTAAGCTCCGGGTTTCTTGAGCAGCCTTGTGGGTACCGAACTTCAGTCTAGCCCTTAGAAAGCGGAGCATGATCGAAAAGATTGAGCCGTGCAAAGTGTACTGAAGAGAACTTAACTTCTGTGTTGGTGGTAACTATGTGGATCCCAACTGCATTTGGACTGGAAGGTACCCACTCCAGCAGCATCCACTACGGCATTTAAGAACATCTCCTCTACCACTAATCTACAGCAGCCCTGGCTGGCCTACAACCCATGATACCTCGCAGACTAGCCTCAGAGGCATGGCAGCCCTTCTGCTTCATCCTCCCAAATGTTCGGATTACGGGCAGGAGCCACCACACCGACCTAGCACTTAATTAACGCCTGGAATATGTAAGCGAATGAACCACGATACTAATACTGGCCATAGGAAATTTAAGTAGAATATCTCCCTGAAGATAGATTATAAATAGAGCATTAATCCCCCACCCCCAAAGAATAAAAAAAGAAAGAAGTCCTTGACGCCTAGAAAGTTACAGATGATGTGGCCCTTCCAGGTATCTTTTTTTAAGCTACATCCTAAACAGAGTTTGCAGAGCAGACATGGAGTATAAACTTTGTCTAGTCTGCTTTTTAAGCGTACACGCCAACATTTCAAAGCAAATTTCACAATCACACCTTTGTATACACACACACACACACACACAGGATTCAGAGCTTCTCTTAGAAGTGAGAGTTGGCTGGGGGTGTAGCTCAGAGAGCCCTCCAAGCAAGCATATGGCCGTGGGTTCAAGGCCCTGAGCAGAAAAAAAAAAAAAATCCTCAAACTTGGCGACGGTGGTTCTTTGGCCTGGCTACAGCTGGTGGCAGCTGTCCCTCTCCTGGGGTGACCTGCGTCCTACTAACAGTGTCCTTCCTGTCAGCGTTTGCTCAAAGACTTCAGCGGAGTACGGCAAGGTACTTGGCGCAAGTGAACCAGAAGAGGAAATGCTTGGCCCCCACTTCCATTTCTATTAACAAGATAGAGAAGGAGGCTTTCATTTATTTCACAACCTCTCTCCAGAGAAGCTCACCCTTGCGCCTGCAGGACTGGCAGGGACTCTCCATTTACTGGCTCAGGTGTAACACCCACCATCTACAACTCTACCCAACAAGATTTCATGCAGAGCTTTGCAATGAAGCTTCCAGCTGCCGGATCTGTTTTCAACTGCACATACACCGCCCTCTCCCCCCCCCCCCCAGCAGTCCTCCTTCAGGGAAAGGGAAGGGCAGAATGGCCGAGAGTGAGGACGGCTCTGCCTTGCAGCACCAAACTTCACAGAGGCTGGGTCCTGGAAGAGAGGGGTAAGGGAAAAACAGCCATGGTGAAGAGCACGTCTGGTGGTGATAATCAGAGAGCTGAGATTCCCAGCGTGTGGTCCAGCCTCTGGCCCTTACTGGAGTCTGTTTGGAACAGGGAAACCACCACTCTGTCTGACAAGCCCCAACTTCTGCCATTTAAAATAAGTGATGCTGTATGTGCGGTGGAGTGGAGAGATGGGTCAGTCGTTAAGAGCACTGGCTGCCCTTTGCAGAGAACTGGGTTCCATTCTCAGCACCTACTTGGCAGCTCACAACTGTCTGTAACTCCAGGTCCAGGGGATCTGGTGCCCTCTTCTGGCCTCTTTGGGCAGTGCATGCACACGGGTCACAAACACAACTCAGGCAAAACACATTAAAAAAAAAAACTCTAAAAATAGCCAGGCAGTGGTGGCCCCTGCCTTTCATCTCAGCTCTAAGGGACAGAAGCAGGTGGATCTCTGTGAGTTCTAAGCCAGCCTGGTCTACAGAGCTAGTTCCAGGACAGCCAGGGCTACACAAAGAAACCCTGTCTTGAAGAAAGATACTAAGTTAAAATTCATGGAAGTGGGGCCGAGAACAGTTGTGGAACTAAGAAGGCCCAATGCCAGTTCTTTTTCAGTAAGTTTCCATTTGAGGGAGGGTGCCCTATGGTAATGATTCTGGATCCAAGATGGTGGTAGAGAGCCAAATAGGGAGGGAGGTGAGGAAGACATGGCGGGGTAGAAAAGATGACAGGTGGCCTTGGCCATTGCAGCAGACTGGAGGGAGGTACAAGGAAGTGGCCTGTGCCAATCTGAGACCGGGAAACACATTTTGTTCTTTCAGGGACAATACTGTCCCATTATCTTAATGGCATCTTAAATCATTATTTTCACGTGATGCTTCAATAATTGGCATTTCCAAAGTGTTCCAAATCATTCAGGAAGCAGGCGATGTTATCCGTGACCAAAACTTTGGACTCCATCCAGAGGCAGAGCACACCCTGCGTCTGTCGATGTGGCTGCTGGCTTCAAAGACTCATTGCTGAGTCCATGAGCATTGTCTGCCATCCAGTGACCCTGAGCCAGATTGTTTAACTCCGGAGTCCATGGTTGGCTTCATTTAACAGTGTGTGTGTGTGTGTGTGTGTGTGTGTGTGTGTGTGTGTGCATCACATTTTAATCTATGTTTGGAAGGGGCCTCCGTGGAACCATGTGGAGGTCAGAGGAAGGTTTATAGGACTCAGTTTTCTCCTACCCTGTGAAACCTGGGGCTCACACTCGGATCAACCTCAGCAGCAAATGCCTTTACCCACTGAGCTATCTCTCTGGCCCCAGGCCGTCTTAATTATACTTTAACTCAGGTTTCATTTGTATTCAAAAGATGCAGGTTGTAAGATTTTGCTTCATCAGTGGGTCCTAAATTATCCGTGAGCAGCCTACTTTCTCACAACCATCATGAGGGCTCCTGAATCACGCAGATACTTGTTATGCACTTGATGCCAAGAAACGACCTTACCATTTGTAGGAGGGATTCCCAGTATGTGTTTGTGTCTGGAAAGTCGCTCTTCCAGGTAGGGCTCATTCACAGCAGAGGTTCATGACGTAATGGTAGCCTGCTTCCTTTGGGTTCTCATCGGGTATACCCTGTAGTTAAAACATGTTTGTGTAGTTCCTCAATCCTAGATCATCGATGAACTGTTATATTTGGGGTCCTAAGAGTGGTTGTATCTGTAATGTGGTTACAGGTATTTTTTTTAACATCGTTTTCTATGTTAAGGAAACAGTGTAATATAATGGCAGTCTTTTCCGACACGAGTCATGTGTGGGTTCCTTTGAAGGAAAGCACCCTCTTCATTCTCAGTGTTTAAATTGTCTTATTGTTCCTTCTCATACAAACAAAATCAAGAATAACTGTGCAATTATAAACAACTTCTACAATGACAATGCTAAAATGTTCAAAATTAAAAAACACGACCACAAAGTCGAGATGCCTTCAGTATGTTGATGTTAATTAATCAAGTTTGACCGAAAGTGAAACCGCTATTGTGAGCAGAACTGCCCCGTTGGTGGAGGCAGCTTGAGTGTGGGTCTGATGCATGCCCTGCCCAGTGGGCTGACAAGTGTTGCTCTTCATCTGTTTCTGCTTGAACCTCACTGATGGAAGGAACTTGGACCACCCTCAGCGTGAGTGCATTAAGAAGTCCAATCGGTTATTTTCTGATGGTCCCGGGACAATGGAGATAGTACCACACTTGCTAACCTCACTGGCATTACCATGACAAATCCCATGTCCTCAAAGCCCTCTGCTAAGATGGCCTTCTGGAAGACCAGCCACGCTTGCTAGAAGGTCACTGGGCTAATACATTGGCTCTCCGGAAAGTTCATGGTTGCGGGAAAAGCCTCTGTTAGACTTTTCCATATGTCTAGGAAACCCAGTCTGAGAAACACTGACATACGGGGATGTGTGGGTTTTGGATTACAAGATTAAGAGTTCTAAACATGAACTAGGGAAATTGCTTTGTCTCTCATAACTCATTTCTTTTTCTATACAACAATATTTCTCTTAGTTATCCTCATGGTTAAATGAGATCACGTACATGGTGTTTGGCAAAGAGTAGACATTCAGCAATTGCTGGCTCCCCTTCTTCCCTTCCCCCAGGTTTTTCTATTTTTAGACTTTAAAAAAAAAGATTGGTGTGTTTATCTATGATAGAATGGGGCAGACCTTCCATTATATGTACATGTGGAAGTCAGAGGACAACCTTGCGGAGTAGATTTTTTTCCTTCCACTTTTATGTGGGTTCTGGGATTTAACTCAGGTTGTCAGATTTGTGTGACAAGCATTTCACTCACTGAGCTAGCTCACCGGCCCCTCTTGTTGATCTTTAAAATCAACTGAAAGAACATGGGATTAGTATACAACTGAGCGAACAGCATTTAGCCCACAGGAGACCCTGGGTTCTAACACACACACACACACACACACACACACACATACAAAAGCAAAGCAGAAAATCAAATAAGACAAAAAAATGCCCAAAGCAAAACGAGACAAAAATGACTACAGAAATAGCACTGAGTTCATTTTGTGTTGGCCAGCCATTCCTAGACCGGGGCGTACCCTGAAGTGTGGTTAATAAACCAGTGAGACTTCATTGGAAAAACTAGCATCGCTGCAGATAGCTTCTTGGTTAGGGGTGGAAGTCTATGTCCACTTGCCCTACTCGGTCCTGGGACCCTCTCTGGCTTGAACCTGTGCAGGCCCAGTTCCTGCTGCCACAGTCTCCGTGAGGTGAAAAGTACATCAGTCCTGTGGTCTGGAAGACAGTTTCCTTGGCGCCACCATCGTCTTTGGCTCCTACAATCTTCCTACCTCCTCTTCCACATAGATCCCTGAGCCTTGAGGAGTTTGATGAAGATATACCATTTAGGACTGAGGGTTCTAAAGTCTCATTCTCTGCACCTTGTCCAGTTGTGGGTCTGGCTAGTTCCCATCCACTGCAAGAAAAATGAAGCTGGCTTTTAACTCCCGATGCCCATCTTTCCTTCCCGTGTTGCCGCAGCTCCAGGAACAACAAAGGAAATGTACAAAATAGGCAAAAAAAAAAAAAAAAGCAGAGAAAAAAGGGTGACATAAAAATGTAAGACAAGGGTGTGTAGTAACGCACACCTTTAATCTCAGCAGTCAGGAGGCAGAGGCGGGCTGATCTCAATGAGTTAGAGGCCAGCCTGGACTGCACAGTGAGTCCCTGTCTCTAAAAAACTAAAAATAAAATTGAAGACGAAGGGCGGGGTGTAGTTCCCAAGTATGATGTGTGCTTAGCATGGATAGGTGGGTACTCAATACCCAGCACTCCTCTCTTAAACGGAACTAAGGTAAATTGAAAAATGTGTTTAGCAACTACTGAACAAAAGGTTAGTGTAGCAACGTTAATATTGAAAAGACTTCAGCAAAAAGCTGTAATGGAGATATGAATACAAGAATCTGAAATAATTTCATCAAAAGGCACACACAGGGTACAGACCAGGCAAGGCAGGTGAGCGTAATGCAGGAAGTGCAAGGTTAATACACTTAAGTGTGTATCATATTAGTCACAGTTTCTAAAAATTCCACTTTTAATGCACTTAAATATGACTGTGATTACAGTGTTTCCCTGGCAATCTGAAAACACTATACAACTCCTGATTGATTTCAGAAGTGACGATATCCTCAAACAGTTCTACGATGGGGAAGGCAGTCTTGGGGCTGGCCTGGACCATCTAGGAAACAGAAGGATGCGCGTGCGCACCTCCTCCCACCCGCCAGACCCGGGGATAGCAGAGGCCGGTGGCAGGGATTCCTTCTCTAGGACGCACAAGCTGGCGTCAGGAGAGACCGCAAGAGAGCAGGGTGTCCCCACAGTAACACACTGATCGACACCGTTTCTAGTTGCTGCCACCCGGCTCGGAGTCTTCAGCAGAACGGCCACCAGCAGAGTCATGAGCAGCACGGCAGAAGCGAGCCCGGCACGACAGCCGTAAAGCGGCGCCACGGCGTGCTTTCCGGCTTCCCGAGACTTAATTTTTCCAGGTTCATGAGACCTCCGATTTTGTTTTCTGTGTGTTTTAAATGAAAACACCGACGTCTAAACTTAACTCTATCCTATCCGTGATAAATAGTATTATTTTGCACTTCTTTATTGGTGTTTTGTGATTTCCACTTTAATTCATGAGTTTTAGATTTCAGTTTCTAAGCAAAATAAGTTTTTAAATGTTTATTTTGCATAGGCATCGCTCTTTAAACACAGTATGCAATCATAAGTCTTTTTAAAATTATTATATTGCCGGGCGGTGGTGGCGCACGCCTTTAATCCCAGCACTCGGGAGGCAGAGGCAGGCGGATCTCTGAGTTCGAGGCCAGCCTGGTCTACAAGAGCTAGCTCCAGGACAGGCTCTAGAAACTACAGGGAAACCCTGTCTCGAAAAACCAAAAAAAAAAAAAAAAAAAAAAAAAAAAAAAAAAAAAATTATTATATTGAAGGATAATCCCAAACAATGGGAGCTGCCTCTCGGTTCCAGAATTAGGCACAAATCACACCCAAACACCTGTTTTCACATATTCTTTATTAAGCAGGGAAGAAAAGTTAAAGTGGCTGCTTTCTGACTCAGACAGAAAACAGCAGCAAATGAACATGCGGGTATTCAATTTTTAAGAAGAGAAAAAAGGTGAGGTCTGTCAGAATAGACTAGGATGTTGTGGTATATTTTGATGGAGTGTGTTAATTAGGTGAACCAAAGGGGGCTTTTGATTGCTGGAGTTTAATACTTTGATAGTTGGATCTTGGTAATCAGCCTCAGAAGAAGGAAGTGGCCTTCGTGGCTAGCTTTAGAAATGTAAGTTTTTAGCAAGGCAGAGGGAAGAGGAGAGAAGGGCAGGGTTTGCCAGAGCCACGTGCTCAAGTGAGCTAGTGTCCTTTCATAATTATTATTATTTATTATTATTATTATTATTGTAAGTACAAGCACAGTACGATAAGTATGAAACTTTGTAATAATAAATTCCAAATTGTGGATAAGAAGAACAATTTCTTTGCAAACTTTCAAGAAACTTTTTGTTTTGGAAACAGTACTGGAGAATGAACCTAGGCCTTACACACATAGCCAGGCAAGTGATCTACCCCTGAGCTACTTCAACCCCAGCCCTTCAGTGAATAATTTTAAAATGTAAGTAAATAATTTAAAAATGTAATCAGAGTTAAACTTCTTTCCTTCAGACCCAAGTGCCCAGTGCCTGGAGATTTTACCAAAAACTGAAGGAACAAATAATCCTTTTGTAAACTTTTTCTAAGAATTCAGAATTAAAAACCAGAGAAAGCTGCCCAGTGCATCATTAGCGTGAATATAGCCTTAATACTCAAGTCTCCCAAAGATAATATCGGGCAATAAAAGTATCAGCCAATTTATGAACACAGATGTAATTTTTTTTTTTTTTTTTTTTTTTTTTTTACAAATCCACTCTTATTTATTTACTTTTCACTGGTTTAAATCCGGGATGGGTACAGCATCACACGGATTCTGTGTCCAATGGCCTTTGCAGGAAGGTTGCTTCGGAATTTGGCACGGACCATGCCACTGTTTCCATGGGCCCGAGTCACCTTCCCCCAGATCACTCTGGTTTTGTTTGGTTTGCCTCCAGGTGTCACTGTGTTGTTCTTTGCTTTATACACATAAGCGCATCTCTTGCCCAAGTAGAATTCAGTTTCATCTCGGGCATAAACGCCTTCAATTTTAAGGAGAGCCGTGTGCTCTCTCTGGTTCCGGAGACCTCGCTTGTAGCCAGCAAACGTGGCCTTGCACCACAGCCTTCCAGAATTGTGTCTTTTAGAAGTCCTGTTCCCAGCAGGCCTCCACAGGCGCCAAGATGGCCGAAAGAGCACAGATGTAATTTTTAAACAAACAAAAACAAAGGGGTGAATAAAATTAATAAATTATGACCAATAAATTAATACTTTATCCTGGTTGCACAAGGGAGAAAAATAGGTTAATTCAGACTAATTTGAAGATTGTGTATGCATTTTACCTGGTCCAGCACTGTTCTAGGCAGGTAGCAGAGTAGCAGGTTAAAGAGGAAAAGTGTGTGTGTGTGTGTGTCTCTGGGTATGTCTGTCTGTGGGTGCTGCTGCACAGTTCAGGCAGGCCTTGAGCTTGATATCACCCTGCCTCTGGTTCCCTGTAGCTCAATATATTGCTTTGTTATATATAAAAATAACTAATTTTTTACAGGTATGTTTTCAAAGCTTATTCAGGTAGAGGTTATGACACATGCTTATCATCCTAGCACTCAGGAGATTGATGCAAGAGAATTGAATGTTGGAGATTAGCCTGGGCTACATAGTAAGACCAGACCCTATCTCTAAGGCAGGAGCATTCAGAATAGGATAAAAACCTATTAGGTATCTATAAATAGATCTAAGATAAGATGTGTCTAAAATTTATATGAAGGATAAAAGACCAAGGACAACAAAGTAGTGAAGAATAAACTTCATGGATAGATTTACTGCATCTGGATCAAGATTTAGTGGAAAAAAAATCGTGGTTGCGAATGTGGAATTGATACACGTCTTAAGGTTATTGTTGCTATGATGAAACACCATGATGAAAAGAAACTTGGGGAGGAAAGGGTTTACTTCACTCACAGTTCCACGTAACAGTTCATCATCAAAAGAAATCAGGGCAGGAACTCAAACAGGGCAGGAACCTGGAAGCAGGCGGTGATGCAGAGGCCATGGAGGGCGCTGCTTACTGGAGGGCTCCCATGGCTTGTTGAGCCTGCTTTCTTATAGAACCAGGACCTGCCCAGAGATAAAAACACCCATAATGGGCTGGGCCCTTCCCTGTTGATCATTAATTAAGAAAATGCCCTACAGCTGCGTCTTAGTATGGCAATTTTTTTTTTCAATTGAGGTTCCCTCCTTTCAGATAACTCAAGCTTGTGTCAAGTTGACCTAAGACTGGCCAGCACAATGCAGACAGGTAAATAGAGCATGGAATCAAAGAGAAAGTCCAGAAACAGACCTATGTGTACACAGACACTTGAATACTTAGGGGGTGTGCGTCTTGCATCAGGAAGGCATGGCAGTTCTGTTGGGGAAACAGAGTTCTGCCAACAAAAGGCCTGTCCTGTCAATTGAGAAAGGTGGGCACATTACATCACAGGATGTAGGGGAGCATGAATCTGTCTGTGAAGTTAGCACAGAACTGTACGCAGCAGAGCAGGAGAGAGGCTAAACTCTCATCTCCTCAGAAGATGATTTGCGCCTCCTGGTAGTCCCTACACATTTTGTGGGAGCTCATTCTGAGAATATTTAATATTTCTGGTGGGAGTGGCAGTGCACCGCCCATAACTTCAACACCCAAGAGGCCAAGGAAGTAGGATCACAAAATTGAGGCCACCCTGGGCTACGGAGTAAGGCCCTGCCCCACTAAAAGAAAAGAACAGCATATTCGTATATATGTTATTATATTGTTCTAAACGTAAATGTACAAATTCACTCGCTATGTCTCCTAAAAAAATTCTCTTAGGAAAAGGGGAAATGGTCTCTTTGTTCTTTATAAACAGAGAGAAAAATTAGTTCACCCTGAAAGTTCTAAGACAATAAGTAAGTCCCAGTCCAGTGGCTCAGGTGCTAAGTGTGGGTGCTTGCAAGTCCAGAGGTCCGGAGTTCAATTCCTGGCTGAGAAAGGGTGGCTTTCAGCCCTCTGGCCCGAGTGTGTGCGCCCTTTTGTGGCGTGCGTGAAAAAAAAAAAAACAAAATAAGACAATAAGTAGCCATATTTTTAAAAAGATTTCTGACTCATAATATACATATAATAAAGGATGGCTGTAAAAATAAAAGCTATTTTTTTCACTACGACGGGATTTTGAAAATAAACACAAGTAGCAAACAATAAAGAAAAACTGAAAAAGCTGTTTTGGGGAAAATATTTTTAATGACCGGCAAAAGATCAGTGTCTGTCTTAGTTGGCTCTTCTGTTAACTGTGACAAATCACTCGGACGAAGAACACTTTGGAGGAGGAATGAGCTTACAGGGCTCACAGCTCCAGGCTCCAGTCCATCGTCGAGGGGAATCAGATCAGGAACCAAGGAAGAACTGAAGGAAAAGCCAGAGAGGATCAATGCTCGCCGGCTCGCTCACTGAATTGTGCTCAGCTAGCTCTCTTATAGAACCCAGGGCAGCCTGCCTGTGGCCAGCACAGCCCACAGTGACCTGGGTCCTCCTTGGTCATTTAGCAGTCAAGAAAATGCCCACAGATATGTCAAGAGGCCAATGATGGGAGTCATCCTTCAGTTCAAGTTAACAGTATAAACTAATCAGAACGGTATCCAAAAGTCACGTTGAGATATTTGTAAATTGCCCTCAGTTATTTTTTTTTTTTTTTCGGTGCCAGGGACGGAATCCAGGATCTTGTTCCTTCTAAGAACCTGTTTTACCTCTGAGTTACACTCCAGTCCTAGCAAAGGTAACCTTTCAAGGTAACGTTATAAAATATAGAAATGTTAAAAGCGTAGCTCTCCTCTGGGCCACACGTAAATGTAGGTAAACATAATCTCTGCAGAGCTTTTGGCGTGGTCAAGTATAGGCGAAGGCGCTCACATCCCGCAGCCCAGCAGTTCCCCGCGTGTGTCTGTTCTGTGGTCCTCCAAGTGTATTCAGGGAACAGCATTATCAGTCTCGCCCGGGAAGCTGCCGGGGCTGCGCATGCTCGGGTATCACCCCGATTTACTAATCAGAAATGCGAGGCCGGGGGCCGGGGCGATGACAGTTGCCCCTGTCTTAAAATAACGCCGAATGATTCTGATGCAGGCTACAATTTGAGAAATGATGACCTCGAGGAGTTCAGGTGCAGCTCCAGGGAGACAAACACAAGAGCGAGTCAGGTACAGCCCGCAGGGGCTTTGGAAACGACTGGACGATCTGGATACAAGCCAGAGCACGACCGTTTCCGGGTCCTTTGACTTAGGGAACATTATGCACTTTCCTGCACATTAGTTGCGCATTTGCTAAATGGGGCTGAATACAGACAGTTCCTTTTGTTTATAGTTGCCCTGAAGGTCAATTAAACCAACGCCTCGTGCACGGTGACTAGTCAGTGCCCTTTTGCGCTCAGGCGGGCATTCATTGCAGTCTTGCTTCCTATAAGGAAATAATGGAAGCAGACTGCTCCGAAACAAGACCGAGCGTGGACATGGAAATGGGCTGTAATTGATAAACTTTGATTGGCGGCTATATGAGTGTGTGTGTTTAGCCCTCTTCATTTTTTTTTACATGTGATAACATCAAGGTAGGGAAAGCCTAAAAGAGGACCAAAGGGTCATCCATCCACATCATGAGCTGCCCTGCCTTCAGGGTAGCCTGCTGGTATTCTGTCCTAACATTCACCCCAGACTTCTCTGTCCACGAACGGAGTAGCCTGCCGTTTTTCCTCCGTGTAAGAAGCTTCTGGTGACATTTGCTTCAGAAGTAGTCCCTGTTTGATTTCTACCCATGCCAGACGCTCGGCTTGGCTGGTAAGTGAGTCACTTAGCAGCCACTGATTTCTCCCTCTTCCAGGACTGACCTTAGTGTCTGCTTCTCTTGTCAGCAGGAAACGGCACTCATCCGTCTCACCAATCACTTTTGAAAGGACATTCTAATGTGGATCTGTTTTGCCATGTCCTTCCCAAAGCAACCTGGCACCTGTGGGACCGGTTGTGGGTGAAGCTGGAGCCGGCTGGCTGTTCACTGCCTCTGGCTAATTTACACTTCAGTAGGATTTCGTTCATAGGTGCGGACTGCTTTCCAAGCCCATCCAGCCAGACTTCTCTAGAATTTCCATTTGTCATCTAGTTCTCTTCGGAGGAATGCTACCTCCATCAGACAGATCTGTGTTTGTGTAATCTATGATGGAAAGAAAGGTTATGTCCCGTGATATTCCTGGCCTCTTGCACTAACGGCATTTGGGCAATCTTTAGGGGAAGATTTAATCTCCTCTATCTAGTATCAGCTTCCTCCACAAAGTAACAATTTAAGTTTTAAAAAATGTAGTTGAAGAATGATTGACTTGTAATTCCACCTTTTATTAGCGTTTCATTACATTTGCATACATGTATTTAATGTACTTCATCAATTCAACCCCTCTATTACCATTTTCTACTTTCTCCTCCTCGCTCCCCCTTCCACATTCCTAGAGACCCCTTTTACCTTTTTTAAACAAATGTTATCACATTTATCTCTTTGTACGGGGGGATGGAAGGGTGCACATGTGCCATGGGACATGCATGTAGGGGTCAGAGAACAACCTTCAGGAGTTAGCTCTCTCCTTGTACAATGTGGTTCCCAGAGACCAGGCTCAGGCCGTCAGGCTGGTCAGTCCCTTTACCCGCTGAGCAATCTTGGCAAGCCCCTTTTCCGTTCCTATCATTTTCCTCCTTTATCCACTGATGTGCACTGTATTAGTTACCGTTTGTTGCTGACTCAGACCAACTTATAGAAGAAAGAGTTCATTAACACTCCCATTGAGGGAGTCCGTAATGGCAAGGAAATCATGGCAGCGGGCAATCAGAGCAGGAAGCTGAGAGATCACATCTTTCACTGCCTACTGAAAACAGAGGCAACTCTCTCAAACTGTGCCCTCAGGGATACCTCCTCCGCTAGCAAAGCTCCACCTCCTAAAGACTCTACAACCTCTCCCAAACAGCGCCACCCACTGGGTACCAAGTGTCCAAATTCCTGAGCCTGTAGGAGACACGCTCTTTCATCATTGGGAGTATCTTAGCTGATCAGTAACTTTGGTATTGTAAATAGTTCCATAAGAAACACGGGTGTTTGAGTATTTCTGTGGTATACTGACTTCAGTTTCTTTGGGCATCACACAGTGGTTCCATTTTTAATTTTTGAGAAACCTCCATGCTGATTTTTTTTTTTTTACTGTTGCTGTGCTAATTTGCAATTTCAGCAATGTATCAGGTTTCTTTCTTTGTATCTTTACTGGTATTCACTGCGTTTCACTTTGCTTTGGCTTGGTTGCAGTTTTTGTTTTTGATGACTATCACTTTGACTGCCATGAAAAGTAAGCTCATTGTACTCTTAATTTGTATTTCCCCAGTAGCTAAAGACGCTGAAATTGTTTCCATATGTTTATGAATTAGTTTTATTGTTTCATTTGGAAAGTGTCTAATATGAGTTCATTTGCCCATTTGTTGATAGGGTTATTTATTCTTTTGCAGAGCCTGGTTTCTTTCGGTTCTGTATACATTCTGATTCTAAAGACCTGTTCCAATTCTGACGCCTGTCTCTTCATTGTTTTCTTCTGTGGAGAAGCTTATGAATTTGGTGTGATCCAATCTGTCAATCCTTGCTGTTGTTCCTTGACCTAGGAGCAATATTCAGAAACTCGTTGTCTATGCCTGGGTCTTGATGTTTTTCCTCCATGTTCTCCACTAGCAGTTTCAAGTGTAATTCTCTTCTTCAAACTGCTTGGTACCTCTAAATCCCTCTTACATAAAATTCTGGAGTCGTGACTGAAATCCAAGTAGTGGAGTGTTTTATAAAAGAGACGTGCTGACAGGTCTTTGCTTCAGAGAGCCTCTAGGGGGCAGTGTCATCCAACAGACTTAGCACTGCCCTTCTTTCAATCTACCTCGTTCACATCCTTCACCAAAGTTATTTCCCGTCTTTTATATTTTGGATCATGTCAAGGCATCGCTGGTCCTAACTACCAACATACGCTAAATGATTAGGCTATTATGGCCTTTTTATTAGTTGATCTCACAGATCAAGTAATCCCCAGCTGAACTAGTCCTACATTTTTACATGAGAAGTGCATCTCAGTTTTACGGAACACCTATAGGTCCTGGATGTCCTGACTTAAAGCTAGGCCTTGAGTTGATATCAGCGCTTGGGTAACTCATATCCCTCAATCTGCAGGTTTCCTTGCGACTTCTTATTCCCACCATAGTTCTAGAAGGTACATTTCACGATTTGGAGTTGGCTTGGAATACCACTGACTGCAGTGTCCTGAAACTAGCTGCCCCTCACGGTTCCACTCGGAGAGCTTTATACACAATGTAATCAGATTATTTTTCCTGCTTGTGTGACAACTCGAGAAACACAGCCCAAAAGGAGAAATTAGATACTCTGCTGTTGTATGAGACGAGCGGGATGTAACAGTTCCTGAAGTTTCCGTCTCTGGTTCTTGACTCTGTTATCATAGGCCTGTGATAAGGCAGACAGAACATGGCTTCAGCTTTTGGCAGAAGGAAGGAGAGAGGATGGGATGCCCTAGTAACTCACTTCCTCCAGTTAAGTCCCAGTTCCTAAAATTTTCATCACCTCCCAAGATAGTACCATCATCTGGGGACCAACTGTTCAATATATGAATGTGTGAGAAATATTCCATAGTCAAACCATAGCACACACACACAGTGAGGTCGATAAATGTGTTGTTGGATACATGGATAAACTCAATACTGTTATTTGTTTGGGATATTAAGAGTCTGACTTAAAGAGTAAGCAGCTAAAAGAACAGACGATTTTAGGGAATCAACATATTAATACACATAACTACAACTAGTGTTTTCACACCAAAGTTAATCATTTAAAATGTAACTCAATAATTTTTAATATAATCACATTTATGAAACCTTTGTCACTCTAATTATAGCATATTTTTTTTAATCGCACCAAAAGAAAATCCCGTTCCTGCTACCGATTGCTCCATTCCCTCTTCCCAGCCTCTGACAACCACTGATGCACTTTTCATCTCTGTAGTTTGCCTGTTCCGGGCATTCCACATAAACGGAGCCCTGCAATACGTGGACTTTGGTGGGCGGATTCATCCACATATGATACCATAGCATTTTGAACATATCTCACCGAGCACTTATTTTGTTCTTTTTTTACTAGGGATGGAGCCCAGTGTCTGCTACCCACTTAGGCAAACCCTCTGCCAACCCAATGAGCTACACCCCTGTCCAGTGCTTATTTTCGTGGGTTATAGTAACTCGTTCTTCTTCCAGCCTCCCGTTGGACTATTAGGCATTGTAAGGTCAGGTACTTTGTCTTGTTTATTTAGATATTCCAAATTGAAAGTCTATCACACAGTGGCCACTCAAAAAATATTTTCCGGACAAGTTATATTTTTCTACTTCTAGATCATCTAGTTGACTCTGTGCACATGACTAAATGTGTATATACATGACTAAATGAGAGCCTTTTACTAGACTAGACTGCTGGGAAAAAGGAAGATCCTTGCGGCATGATGGTTTACTAGGGGAAATGTTCATTTTCCTCTCTTGAAAAATGGAGTTGAGCAGAAGAACGAATGCTTTTCTATCTCTTGCATAGTTGTATTTCAAATACAGTTATCAACCAGAATGCATAGTTTAGAAGTTATTGAGGACTTTTCATGAATAGCCTTACATAGATACATAATTAACATATATTTGGGGAGTCTATGTGTGTCCTATTTTTCTGAGGATACAAAAATACATTAAAATGAAGTTCACTTATTCTTTCCCCCCAAATTTGCATTTGCATATATTAATTGTACAGTGATGTCTTTCATCATGACATCTTCATATTTGCATATACTAATTATGCAGTGAGGTGATTCATCATAACATCCCCATATTTTGATCATATTCACCCTATCCCCTTGCACTTCTGCTAATCCTCATCCTCACCCTTCTATTTTCTTGTCTTTTTGTGGCTGCTGTCCTTGGTTATGACTCAATGAACTTCGTTAGGGTTGTTGTTTATAGGACAATGGGCAGCTTACCCACCCACTGGCTACCCCACTTACCAGTGGCTACCCCACTGAAGAAAGTGTCTCTCCTCCCCCCAGCAACCATTAACTGCCTATGGTCCTCTGGGAAGGTGGGACCTTGTGAACCCCTCCCCTCAAATGACAGGATGTTAATGGGCTTTCTTGGACTTTTCTGTAAGTTATGGGCATTTATACCTGAGCATATCCATGTCTATAACACATCTTTTATTTCACTCAGATGTGGCACTGTTTATTTAGATACTGGTGGACATTATGGGTAAGTTCTTGGAGGTCTTTCTTTTTTACTGTAGCTGCTCATTGAAACAAACTTTCCTCTCAGTGCTGTTCGGTGATATCCCACAAGTTAAGGTGTGTTGTGGTTTATTTTGTTTATCTCAAGATGCTTTCTAGTTTCCATTATGATCGCTTCCTTAGCTCAAAAGTTGTTCAAGTGTGTGTTGTTAAATTTTCTTGTATTTATTAGTTTTCTTTTTTCATTGTGGTCATACCTAAAAGGTTATTGAAATGATTTCAATCTCCCTAAATATAAGATTTTTTTCTGTTACCTAGCATGTAAACTATTTTGGAGACTACTGCGTGCAAAGAGAATATGCACTCTGCTGTGGTTGAAGAGAATGTTGTGTGTGTACCTGTTGTGTACATATGATCTAGTGTTTCCTGACAGACCTCATATATCGACGATCTGTCCACTCATGATAGTAGAGTCCTGAAATCTTCTGACACTAGTGTCTGGCTATTTGTTTCTCTCTTCTGGCTGTCACTATTTGATTTATATGTTTAAAGTATTCTGATAGTATTGCATATATGATATGTATACATATATATTCCCAATAAATTATTCTTTTGTGAGTATGCATTATTTCCTAATTGAAATATTTATTTTAGCCTATTTTAGATGAACTCAAAAGTTTTGTCATAGCGAATGACTATGCACCTGCCCTTAGAACTTGTATAATTCTTTGAAGGACAGAATTCCAGAAATAGGGCCAGCAAGATGGCTCAGTTGCTTGCCCCCAAGACTGGCAACCTGAGTTTGATCCCCAGAACCAACTCCGAGAAGCATATTTACCCAGGCCAGTGGGATTGTGTCCGATGCATTTAGTTCCAAATAGCTATCACCACAGGTCTTGAGTGGGACACACTACTTCACTTATTTTTGCATCTCCCGTTAAATAAAATTACGTTGGAAACCATCTAACTGCTAAAAACAAAAGTATTTTATTTGATGATCTAATGAGCAAGTGGGTAAACCAATCAATGGTGGCAAAGTTTTGATGCCTAGAAAAGTAGTCACATGTTTTGAATTTCATAGTCAGTCGCTTTCCTTCCCCCAAAGCTGCGGATAGACCTGCACTTCCGTGGGTTAGACATGGACACACAGCTCTTCCCTTAGCCCAAAGGCAGTTAATTCCACGGCTTAGGGGTCTACATGTTCCATCCAGTTGTTGATTCCTTCGGAAGCTCGCTTCTCTTGTGACGCTGCCACCTGCATCGCTGCTCAGTATGAATCTTGTGTCCGCCATTCAGCTGGTGAAACAGAAAGCGTGGGGAATACTGCGTGTGGCGTGGAGGAGTTTGCAGCTATTTTAACATGAGGACTGCGTTTTTGTATTTGTGCTGTCTTTGATACCTCATCTCTTGACAGCGTAAGCTCACTTCAATGTCACCGACCGCTCCAGTTATCCCCCGCCACTTCATCCTCTTCATTATCACTACAAGATGGGTTTTCTTCTATCTTTATCGAACAGTGATCCCCTCTCCACAAAAGCTAAGCCTCCTCAGACCGTCATCTGAGGATCTGGTGACGTCAGTTCATCAGCTCCTGAGTTGTACCTGCCAGCACTGGCCTTCCTGGCTTACTCAGTTCAGAAAACACACCCTAACTGTGCCAGGTGCTTTTGTCTCCATTTTTTTTTAAAAAAAATTTGTTTTTATTTTGTTCTGATTTTTAGGCAGAATATCACCATGTAGCCCATGCTGACCCCAAACTAGGATAGTCCTCTTACCTCTTGTTCCTGAGTGCTAGGGTTACAGGTGTGTACCACCATGCTCTTGCTGATGGTGGTGGTGCTGGGGAATACATCGGCGACCTCACACTCGGTAGGCGAGCCAAGTCTTTCTACCAGCAAACTTCAAGCCTTCACCTGAGGCCCATGAGGCCTCTCGTTTTCAAAATGAACTAACTGCACAGGGCCATCACTAACTCCACCCTCTCCATCCTCCATCTGCAGCCCTTGTCCCCTGTCATCGTCGCTGGCTGCAGCTTTTCGTATCTTTCACCTCTTTTATCCCTTTGCCTAGATTTACATGTTCTTCCTCGTAATACGGCTTAAGTTCTAGAAGGTCAAGACACGTGCTGTCTTTGCGTTCCTGAAGCCACCAAGAAGCACTTGCTTGAGTAGGCTTACAGCGTTTCTCTGGGATCTTTAGGATGAGGGAAAGTCGGTGTTCTGCAGACTAATGTCGCGTCCTCCGCTTTCTTGTAGCCATCCTCCCCATCGCTTCCAGCTGCTGCACCGAGGTTTCCCACCATGTCTCCAGAAGGCTTCTGGAGAGAGTGAACGCCTGCAGCATCCAGAGAGCCGACGGGGACTGTGACTTGGCTGCTGTCATGTGAGTGTTGTTCAGCGAGGATGTGCCAAACTGAAGGCTGATGATGATCCCCTTGGTGAACAGGGGCCAATACTTTACCTGCCGCACAACCAACACAGCACTCAAACGGGGGTAGGGAGAGTAACTCTCCTGTCTTTTGGGCGCCAGGCTACCTGGAGTAAACACACAATCCCTCTGTATGACCCGAGTCCTGGGCTCGACCTTCAGCCTCCCAATAATGCTGTGTTGGGGTTAAATGTCCTCAGTCGCCAAAAAATCATGAGTGGCTTTACTAAGCAAAACAAGGGAGAATCGAACAAAAAGAACAAAATAGCAGTCAGCGATGACAATGTCCTTTGTCAAGGCTTTAGATATGCTTTTTCTAAAAGAAAAGATTTATTTACTTATTGATTTTGTATATAGTGTTCTGCCTGCATGTATGCCTGCAGGCCAGAAGAGGACGCCAGATCTCACTACAGATGGTTGTGAGCCACCATGTAGTCGGGGCAGTTGAACTCAGGACCTGTGCTCTTAACCTCTGAGCCATGTCTGCAGCTTGTCACCGCTTTAAACTGTAACTCTCCCCAGGCAGGAGACGGCTGCTGACACTTTTACTCTCTGAGTTCAACAGGAATTATAATCTAAAAGACAAAGTGGCGATGTCTGCACTTGTCACAGTACTGCAAGCAATCCACTTGCAAATGCCCTTGTCTGCTTTTGATTCTGGAGTGTTGGTTCATGTGCAACCCCTTGGCCCTCCCACCCCTTCCACTACACCTCAGAGTCAGTACTGTAGGTCGACAACAGCAGTCTGAGGGGAAGGCATAATTTATTTCCCTGTCACGCGGGAGAAACCAGTGGACAAGGTTACAGAGTTCACCTGCTGTAGTATTGCTGGCAAATGGTAGACGCGGGATTCTCACACAGCTCTCTTGCTTAAGAACACTATTTCTTCCAAGGTCATTCAAAAGGAACAGTGGAATGTATAGCCTGTAATCTTAGAGGTCAGGAGGCTGAGGCAAAGGGGTCACCAGTTCAAGGTCAGTCTAGGTCACATGGTGGTAGCCTATCTCAACAAAAACAATGTTTCCCCCTTATCTCCCTGGCATGCTGGGCTTAACACTACTTACACATCTGGGTGATGGTAGTGAGACATTTGGCATTATTTCCTTTGGACTATAGAATAACATCATTGCCTATGCCCAAGCTCCTGAGACACTTTTGTTCTATTAAAGTATTAGTCAGTGATTATGTACTGAGAACTGTTCCATGGACAGAGGATACAACAGAGATCCAGTGGTCTCTGCCCTTCTGGAGTCTTTAAGGAACTTTTTATGCAGCTGGGTTTTATAGGTCATCCTATGATTTTCCTTAGTCTGGTAGTTTGAAACATTTTTAGGATTACATATATACACACATCACAAACACACACATCTTAAGAAAAGGGGGAAATATATTGCTTAGCTTGTATCATAAGCCCAGTTATTGCTATTTTATTATTAGAATTGAGAAAATGAAGGTTGAGGATTTCTCTTGCATCTTTTCAGAGAAATCTACACATCATGGAAGTTGAGAAACCCTGATCTAAGACAAGAATTCTAAAAATGGCATAGAAAGAGTTCATAAACCATTGACAGACAATCTTCAGATTAGGGGACTGTGAAGTCCTTGACATTTGTTTGTTTTTTCGAGACAGGGTTTTGCTGTAGTTTTAGAGCCTGTCCTGGAACTAGCTCTTGTAGACAAGACTGGCCTCGAACTCACAGAGATCACCTGCCTCTGCCTCCCAAGTGCTGAGATAAAAGGTGTGTGCACCACCACCACCCGGCTGTCCTTGACATTTTTACGTGTGAACCGGTAAGCAGCTCCCAAGCAGAAGGTCTGGTCCATGAGTTTTATAAGATTTTCAAAAGAGTCAAAGACTAATGAAGTTTTAAAGCTATACTTGGGGTCAGATGCTGAGGAGCAAACAATCATTTGCCCAAGATTAAGTAATCTTGGGTGACTACCAAGGAAAACAGAGGGTAGAGAACTCTCTCCGCGTCACCTCTGTTTGCACTGCCCTGGCTCCATCAGCTTGGATGATTTGATCATTGGGAACCAGTGTAATCTGTGCCATTCAGGGCGCATACCATAAGGTGCCTTCTTCTAAGGGGCACTTAAATCCCTAACCTTTGGGAGATCTCTGAGCGAGGGCTTGAATATGTCCCCTACAGACTTACTGCTGAGTGACGGCTCTGCAGCTGGTGGCACTATCCTGGGAGGTTCAGTAAACTCTAGAAGGTGGGGCCTGCTGCAGATAGGGCCTTGTGGGAGGAACTGGGTCACTAGGGGTCCGACTGTGTCCCCATCCCCTTCCTCCCCATCACTGGTGGATGTCCTGCTTCCTGTCTATCACAATGTGAAGAACCCCTTCCAGCACATAGTCCCACCGTCATGGTGTTCTTCCACAAATGCTTGGAGCCAATCAGTCATGGCTGAGCCCTCTGAAACCACAACCCTCCCCTAAATCCATCCTCTAAGACTAATAAAGTATACTTGATTGAAATAGCAGTATTTTAATTAATCTTAATAAATATCATTGGTAATAATTGGAGAGTCAAAAATACACAGATGGTTGATAGCACCTGGAAGCATCTGGATGCTTGTTTTTGTGTAGTTCAGCACCTAGTCTGCTGAACTAGATTGACCAAGCTTGTCTTTGCTGCTCTGAGAAACACCAAACTCCTAACTGTTCTTCTCAAGTCCTTCCACGTCACTGACGTAGGCATATCTGTCATTTCAACCTACAGGAGGCATAACAACATTTACAAGGAAGTCTCATGTAGAATTAGGAAAACAGACAAAGTTCCTGCGGGTATTTAAGAGACAGCATCTTGAGAACACTATGAGTGATGGGATTGCAATTTAGGTGGGGATTGATAGATGTCAGAGATCTTAAAGGCATAGGAACAAAAGCGATGTAAACCCTTTCTTATTTGCTGTTTTTGTCCTTCTCTGACCAAAATGCCTGACAGAAACAATGTGGTGGAGGAAAGATTTATTTGGCTGATGGCTTTTAAGTGTTCGAGTCCATGGTGGTAGTCAAGACATGGCAGAGTCCTTAGTGGGAGGTTGCGTGTGGCAGAGGCTCTGCATGTCACGGTGGATGAGAAAGCAGAGTGAGATCAGAACCAGGAGCCGGGCCATGGCTTTCAAAGGCCAGTTCCACAGCTTCCCCAAAGAGGAAAACAGTCAGGGAGCAGGCGTTTGAAACTTTAGCTAATGGAGAACATTTCAGGTTCAAACCATAACATCCTCACTTTGAGGAGGAAAAATGTAATTGAAGAATTAACCTTTAGGTTTTAAAAATGGATTATTTTGTTTTGCTTTTCAAATTAATGTATTTTTTAATGAGTGCTCTATCTGTATGTACACATGCCTGCCAGAAGAGGGCATCAGAACCCATTATAAACGGATGTGAGCCATCATGTGGTTGTGGGGGAATTGAACTCAGGGACCTCTGGAAGAGCAGCCAGTGCTTTAAACCACTCATCGTACCAGTCCACAAAGTACTAATTGTTAATGAAAAGGAAATTATAAAGCCAATCTCTGCTTTTAAACATTTGATTTATAAACATACAAATTTATAAATTGAACCCTGTGCTGATAAGCATGTTGAAAAATACAGGGCAGTTATGATTTGGTTCCAAAATAAATACGAGTTTCCCATGGAGGATGCCAGCTACAAGCTGCCCTGCAACTGTGGTGCCAAGCACTGCTTTTGCTGCCCCAGATCCTCATGTGCCTGCTGCCATTGCACCCTGGCCTGTGGCTCCCTGGTCTCTCAGTGTCTCACTCCTACCTTCCTCTTCATGGTGGACGTGGGCATGTAGCGGGCAAGAGCCCTGCCTCCAGCCCACCCAGCCATCGGCTCTTTCCTGCCCTGGGGACCCAGGATGTAGATATTGTAAAAAGGTTTCTAAATTGCTTCTTTTCTATCTACTTTTTTATTTAAGAGAGTGGGGTCCCAGGCGGGAATCTCCCTCACAATAAAGTCTGTCAATGTTTGGGAAAAAATTAGATTTTTTTTTTATATTTCAGTGGTTACAGATCCTCTCTGTTGTGTTTTCTAATACTCAGCCTAAGAAGTCTTATTTTCAAATGATTTTACTACAGAAGCATACCTGAGTTTGTCCAAAATGTAGTCACTTAACCATGACCGCATAAAAAGGCTTTGAGATTTGAGACCAGAAATGTGAAAGCATCGCTTGTATTACAAATGTCACACCCAAACAGCATATACTATAAACTACAATTAATTATTTAATTCATAAAAATTAAATTATCAATGATCTCAGTAGACTCTTCCACTCCATTTTCTGCCTGGGAATAAGTCCTTTGTTTCTGACCCTATAAATAAATGATCATTGTACTTTCCCCATGCCCAAGACAGCAGTTTGCTTGTTCCCAGCCCTCTACCCAGACTTCACTAAGGAACTTCCGGAAACAAATGAAAAGCTGTTATCTTTAGCAGAGGCGCAGGTTCCTTGTACTTCACGGAGATTATCTCTTAAACAGAAATATGTTTGTTATTGTCATCCACCCTGCAACCCCCACCCCATGGAGCCATTCGGGAAGTTAGAATTTCTCAGGAATAGTTTTGTAGTGATGCTCCGAGGAAGGTGAGGGGGGGGGGAGAAATAAACTTCAGGGAGCAATCCCAGACATAGTCTCCACAGGAGACCACAGCCCACACTCACTGGAGAGGACCACAGCCCACACTCACTGGAGAGGACCACAGCCCACACTCACTGGGGAGGACCACAGCCCACACTCACTGGGGAGGACCACAGCCCACACTCACTGGAGAGGACCACAGCCCACACTCACTGGAGAGGACCACAGCCCACACTCACTGGGGAGGACCACAGCCCACACTCACTGGGGAGGACCACAGCCCACACTCACTGGAGAGGACCACAGCCCACACTCACTGGGGAGGACCACAGCCCACACTCACTGGAGAGGACCACAGCCCACACTCACTGGAGAGGACCACAGCTCACACTCACTGGGGAGGACCACAGCCCACACTCACTGGAGAGGACCACAGCCCACACTCACTGGGGAGGACCACAGCTCACACTCACTGAAGAGGACCACAGCTCACACTCACTGTATTTTTTTTTTCTTTTGAGGCAGGGTCTGTTTATGTAGTCATGGTGTCCAGTCCAGGACCTCTGTGAATCAGGCTAACCTTGAACTCACAGAGTGCTGGGATTGAAGGCACATGCCACCACACCCTTGTCCATTGGACTGTATGTACGGGTACCCTTCCTGGGTGAAGAATCAGGAAGCCTCCCTGGTTTCTGATCTGGAAATTCACAGTGGGGTGAGCTGGTGGTACTATTAGGGATTATGAAACTGGGGTGACTGAGGGAGTGTGGAGGATGCTACCTACTTCCTTTCTCAATGTTTCCTCATCCCGAGTGAAAGGGCAATTAGGAGCTAGCTGAGGTTCAGCATGTCCTACTCCTGAGGATTCCAAACACCGCCAGAGGATTGTATTCAACACTGAGCTCTCCCAGAGCCGGCCATGAAACAGGCTTCCACGTGGTGGTTGTTGTCTGTTCCTTTAGCTCCTACACTGTTCCGCCTCTAGGCTCCTCCTATGGCTTCTCCACGCGAGCTCGTCTCTCTCCTTTGGGCGGGTAGGAAGGAGCTGCAGCTAGGTTTTTACTTTTTCTAGCCCCGCCGTGCTAGAAGTTTTCTCCCACAAGAGCAAAGCAACTAACTGGCCGCTGACAATCAGCACTGATTGCTAAGTCCCCTCGATGTGAGGCACTTGGAGAATATAGAGTCTTCTATTAGGATGTCCGCTCCTTTCAGACTGATTTTCCTCCACAGTCTGACTTTCCTACGCTAAAGCCCACCCACGCATTTCCACGCCCACCCACGCATTTCTACGGTTGTCTCCTCTGTTGATTCCACACATTATCTGATAATGGTTTCTCTTGAGAAAAATAGCAACCTGTTCCCCGCCCCTTCCTTCATCTCCCCGTGACTATCAAGCTTGAGGGTTTTCGTTTATCAGGACACAACTATATTATACATGTAGATACAGCAGGATTTGCCACAGTTCACCAGATCTGCCTGGCACCTAATGGAGAATTAAAAGTCACACAATTTTTAGTAAGAGAAACTCTTCCAGTTACCCCAAATTGTGAGGGCCACCCCCTAAAAATAAAAACAAATTCTGAATTGTAATTAGAACTACATTATATTAAATCTTATTGGACACCAAAATATTTTAATAGATTTTTCTATTGGCCAAATTTGACTTTAGGTCTGTAATGAGTTACTGCATTCCTATTGTAATAGGGGCTTTTCAAAATTATGTCTCAATTCTTCCTCCATCAAGATGTAATGTTTCTTCAGTAGGAGAAGTGAAACAAGTGCTCAGACAAAAGACATGGGAAATTAAGTACCCAAAGAGGCATATGAACAGAAGAAAGAGGATCGTCAGCCGAGGGGTCCAGACAAGGGGGTCCAGACAAGGATGTGCCTGAGATGGGCCAGAGGGATGAATTGGTTTTGTTGGATGAAGTTTGAAGCGGGAAGAGAATTGTTTCCCCTGAGTTTGTTACTATGTTTTCCTCCCTTCTCCTTCTCCTCCTCTTCATCCAATCTCCCCTTTCCCTCCTCCTCAGTTTAACGCTCTACTGACACTGAAGACAGCAGACATCCTCTTGGTGCTCCACTTGGTGTCCCTAAGAATGCAGTGTCCAAAAGTGGGGGCTGTCTGCAAGTAACCAGTTCTTTATACAGATGTAATTCTTTCGTTTTTGTTTGTTTTGGAGGCAGGGTTTCTCTGTGTAGTCCTGGCTATCCTGGAACTCCCTCTATAGACCAGGCTGGCCTCAAACTCAAGAGATCCACCTGCCTCTGCCTCCCGAGTGCTGGGGTTAAAGGCGTGCGCCACCACCCCTGGCTTGTACTTGTAATTTCCGTGAAGATTTTTTTTTTCTCATTTTCTTGGCAGCCTCCATGTTAAACGCAGAAGGATTTGCGTCAGCCCGCACAATCATACGTTGAGGCACTGGATGAGGGCCTCACAGGTGAAGACAGGCAAAGGAAACCCCTGCCGTAAGAGCGACAGAAAGAGTCACACCCCGAGGAAGCACGGAACACAGAGCCACAAAGCTCCAGGTTAGAACGGACACAAGACCCTACAGGGAGAATGCCGCAAGTGAACTGGTCCATAGTTGGTCATAAATTTGCCCCCTGAATCTTCCTTACGGACACCCCATGGTGTTTTGTTTTGCTAATGGATGGTTGTGGGTAAGGATGTAAGTTTAATGGTAAAGCACTTGTGCAGCTTGGAAGGTCAACCCTTGGCACCAAAAGCAAAGATCAAACAAAAATGTGCACAGGTGACCAATGATATACTCAACTGAAAAATTAAATGAAAACATGAAATTCATCTTTATACACAAAATTTAAAGGGATAATAGTGATAGAATTCTTCTAACTTTTAAATCTAAGTTCTCTGGTCCTACCGAGGAGCTGAGGATTGGTACAAGGATTATGTACATACCTGCCACCTACATTAGTCACTGTGAATATTTTCTCTCTCTTCTGTTTGTTTGTGTGCACTGTATATACATGTAAGAGGTTTTTCACTAAACCATCTGAAAAGTTGCAAGCCTGACCTTTGTCTAGCCCACTTACTGTTACTGAAGCATTTCTGATTAGGTAACTTCTAAAGAGTACAAGTTTATTTGGCTCAGGTTTCTGAGGTGGGAAAGCCCGAGAACTTGACCCTAACTGGTCAGCATCTGGGAGGACCTTTACAATGAACCTTAATGTGACATGTGGCAAGACTGCCCAGTGTGCTAACTGGATCCTCTTCCTTTTCTTCTAAAGCCACTAGCAACATCAGGGAGACTACCCCCAGGCAACCTCATTTAACCTCAACTAAGGTTAAATTTAAAGGCCCATCTCCAAATGCCAACTACATAGAGATTTAAGGATCAAGTTCCAATACATAAATATCTGGAGAACACATTCAGACCATAGCAACGCTTCAGCTGCAAGTTCTTTCTCGAATTATCACTTGGTATCACCCAAGAATAAATACATTTTCCTAAATAATCACACTAGCCATTTTATACCTGGAAAGTTAGAAATTTTGTATAGTCTATACTCGTTTCTTCCCTTATATAATTTTTCCCATCCAGGTTCACATATCGCCATTCGTTTTTATGTTGCTTTAGTATTTTCAATATAAAAATGTCCCTCAGGCTTTTTCTTTCCTCCCTTCCTTCTATTCTTCCATAGCCTGGACTCTTTAAAAGAGTAAAGCTCAGAATTTGCTGCACATTCCACGTTCGTGTGATTGGTCATCATGATCATCTCAAACTCCCCCTATGGGTCTGCACCCTTCTTGTTTCCTTTGTGGTTCTGCAGCATCGTTTTCTAAGTAGAAAAGAGTCAGCCAAGTGGCACTTCGAGGTTTGAATGGCTACGACCATGTTGTAAACTCGAAAGCTGAAGAAGAAACTCTGCCTCACTGCCTAGAACTTCTCTCCCCTGTTGTGGTTCTCAGAGTAGCAGCAGCATTATACATACAGAAACTGGCTGACCCGGAACTAGTCAAGTAGACCATGCTGGTCTTGAATTTACAGTCATCCACCTGTTTCTGCTTCCAGAACAGTAAGATTAAAGGCATGTCCAGCCACGTGGCTCTAGAAGCCAATTAAAAAAAAAAGACAATTCCTAACCCACTTCCTCCATGTGTTGTGAGCTGATTCACACTGCGAAATTTAAAGTAAAGACCTGGTAAAAACTCATTTCCAAGGCAACCATTAGAACAGAGTCAGTTTGTTAGGTGTCCTCAGTGTCTTGGGCAGACCCAGGCAGTAACATAACTAGGATTACTTAGAGGTACAAATGAAGAAGTGCTAGACCTGATGTCAGTTAAAATATTAACAGGTCAGCCTTTGTCTAATGCCCCTCATAGAAACCGATGAAGTGTGCAGTTTCTTTAGGCTCACCAACAATCCTGAAGCTTTGTTTGGGTAAGAAAAGTGGAGGCTCAGAGAGGTCAAATGACTTGCCCAGCATCTTATAGTAAGAGGCAGAGACAAGCTGTGTCCAGATGACTGGACTCTTACTAGTTTTCCCCACAGCCCCAACAGTGGACTGAGACATATGGAGGTGGGAGAGGACATCTATCCCTGCTGTTCCCAAAAAGATGAGGAGACACATCTCATTGATAGCATTAAAACCTCTGCCACCAGCACTGTGGGTGAAGATTATTGGCAAAAGCCACTTTCCTAGACCACATGGGCCTCGACCTGATCTGATGCACTTTGATGTATTCCCACAGTGGAGGAAACTACAAAATATTAGTCTTTGGCTTGCAAAATCTTTTTCTTCAGGTCCGTCTTTTGAATCTATCGTCGGATTTTATCGGGAAGTATAGCATTCTTTGATAGCCCAACTCTGGCATGCCTTTGGCAGGCAACCCTGAGGAATAACGCCACTGTCATTCGGCATCATCAAAGTGCGGGTCTAAGTGCCAAAGAAAGCAGCACTAAATTTACAATTGTAATAAAACACAATAACACAAAATCAGAATGAGGCTCAATAGGCATGTTGAAAGTTAAAATGAAAACCATTGATCTTTGAGTCTTTCAACTAATCATTTGAATCATATAATTATTGTTATATTTATTGTTATAATTATCATTATAATTCTTTTATTTCCACTTGTAACTATCATCCATAATTTGATACAACTTGGGGTCACGACAAAAGACAGTATGAGTGATGTATTTTAAAAGCTGATGGCTGTGGCTTGGGTAAGTGTCCTCGAAGGCTTGTGTATGGAAGGAAGGCCTGTTCTTCCATACTCGGTGCTCCTGGGAAGCAGTGGAGAATTCAGAATGTGGAGTCTAATGGGCAAACTCAGGTCGCTGGGGTGTGTCCTGTCTTGGTTTCAGAGCACCAGAAACTAAGCAGCTTCTTTGGCCATGTCTTTCCACCATGACATTCTGTCTGTCCCAGGCCCAGGGGTCACGGAGACCCAACTGATCGTGGACTGAAACTTTTGAAACTGTGAGCCGAACGAAGCCTGTCTGCTGTCTCAGTTGATTTGTCACGAGTATTTGTGACAGAAAGAGACGGGTTTTACCGTAATGTGAGCAGTTAAGATTTGGTATCTGAAACACTAAGTCTCTTAGAGACTGCTATGTGCTTAGTGAGATATTATCACTCTTATACTGTGTACAATATTGTAAGTACTGTTACTATATCACAAGTTACTATAAGTCACCCAGTTTAACCTATAAGCCTTCCTTTTTAAAAATGTATTCTTCTTATACTTTATTAAAAATTATACATTTTATTAAAAATTTTTCCATTGTTTTCTTTTAAACAAAAGAGTTTAATTTTGCACGCTGTTCTTATTCCAAGACCTGATTAATGTTTTTAAGGCTTTTTTTTTGAGGTTTTAGTGCTTTCAGGGGATTAGTATCATAATTTCAAATGAAATACTTAAAGTGTCATCTGTTTGTGGATTTTAAGTGTTATCTACTGCCTTCTATGCCCCTTCCTTTCTCCCTCCTCACCCTAGTTGATGACGGTTTTTTTGTTTGTTTGTTTTTTGTTTTTTGTTTTTCGAGACAGGGTTTCCCTGTAGTTTCTAGAGCCTGTCCTGGAACTAGCTCTTGTAGACCAGGCTGGCCTCGAACTCGCAGAGATCCGCCTGCCTCTGCCTCCCGAGTGCTGGGACTACAGGCGTGCGCCACCACCGCCCGGCTTGATGACGGTTTTATTGCCGTTATTTATAACCTTTGACTGTCAATCTACCTCCCATTCGTTAGTGCACTGACCCTTCCTCTTTTCTTCCTACTCTCCTTCCAAATTCTGCCAGCTACACTTGCATATTTATTTCTATGTATGAGATTGAATACTATAATTTCATAGCATAATAATTGTCTTTGTGCTTTAAGACAGGGTTTCCCAATCCTGACGATTCTGACAACTTGGCTGGATCATTCTTTATCCAGAAAGTTCTCTTATATAAATCCCTTCTATTCTTGTTTTGGTGAGTCACTCACTTGAAGTCTCAAGGCTGCTCGAAAAGGCTGCAGAGACTTCTGTTTGTACCTGAGAAGTTGTTCGCTGTTCTACAAGTGTAGATAACTGGGTTCATATCCACTATAGGGAGGGTGTGTTCGTCCATTTGAGCAGCATCTCTGGTGCCTACCAACTAGGTGTCATCCAAATGTCTCCAGTGGTTACCGGATGTCTCTTGGACAGAGGGAGAAAAAAATTAGCTTTTCTCCAATTATAAACTACTAGCTTTAAATCTAAAGTGGATTTTTAAGTAGAAAGACAGCTGAACTGAAGAAAGCTTAAGATGACCCCGAGATTTCTTACCCTGGTAGACACATATGGCATATTGAGGATTATCCGGGTGTTGCAATGAAGGTATTTTGTGGCAGTAACTATGGTCACAGATCAGTTGACATTAAGATGGGGAGAGTATCTAGGCAGGAATGACTAAACCACTGGAGATCTTTAAATATCGGTCTGAAGGTCAGAGACAGGGAAAATAGAGAAATTCAAATCAGAAGGCATTCAAAGATCTTGGGCTCATCATGTTGTTTTTGAACAGGGTAAGAACAAATTCCTAGACAGCTTTAGAGACCCCCAAATTCCCAGAGGGCTTCTGTCTAACATTCTGCTAGATTTTACACGGTAGTAATTACTGTGTGCCTACTTTCTCCACCACCATCAGCTGGGCCTGGTGGGTGTTCCAGGTGAAGATTGCTACAGACTGATTCTGTATATATAACCTGTATATATATATATTCTGTGTGTGTATATATATATCTATTCTGTATATATATATATATATATATATATATATATACATACAAAACAGTGGTGTCCTCTAGAATATGCAATGGGTGAGTGGTCAGGATTGGTTGGAAACAGTCAATCCATCCAGTGGGCATTCTGCTGGTGTTGGTTAGAAGTCTCCTCCAATGGAAGATTCTGGTCAGGGGTCCTCTCCTGGTGCGATACATCTTCAGTCAAGACATGTTTGTTACAGTGCTTTGGATACTGCTGCAGAGAAAGCTTGCTCCTGGGAACTTGGCTGAAAGTTGTTCGCTGGAAGGTTGGCCCAAGAAATGCTTCACCACAATGCTGGCCTTGGTGCAGCATTTGAAATTCAAGGCACTGGAAGGATGTGGCTCAGAGAGCTTACAGCTCACTCACCACCATGCATCCAAGTCATTCCCACCACAAGAAAGTATACAGCCAGCCCGGTGTGTCTTTATGTCTTCTGTTCTTTCTATGTGTCAGCTTTTGTGTCCAAACTTCCCTTTTCCTATAGTGACACCAGTCATTCTGGATCAGGGCACACCCCATCGACCTCATCATACATCTGCAAGGACCCTGTTTCCAAATAAAGTCACACCAGGAGGAACTGAGGGTGAGAATTCCCCACGAGAATTTGGGTGACTGCAGAGACACAGAGACTCCTGTCACAGGGAGGTCGAGGGAAGTGAGAATGGAGGAAGAACTTAACTGAAATGTTCCTCATCAGGTGGTTGGCATTACCCTTCCTGTGCCACCTGCTAGTGAGAAACTGCGAAATTCTCCTTTGGAGATAAGGGCAGGTACTTCTAAGCTTGTGGCTACTGCTCTTTCATTGTTGAAAGAGCAAATGGATGCTCAGGAAACTCATCATATTTAGGCACATTGAAGTCTTTTTTAAATCTCATGAACAGAAAATTAACCACTTCTTCCAAATAGCAGGAATTGCTCTTTTGTTTTGAATACCGTCAAAAACTAGAAATATTAGAAATGCTCTATTTGTCCTCAGAATGACCCCAAAAGTCATTTTCCTTTAGATGCTACAAAAGGAAAAGACCAAGGCCAGAGGGATTAAACAATTTACTCAGTTGTAAAACAATTTACTTTTAAGTGGTAGAGCCTGGGATCCAGCCGAGGATTTTGTTAGCACTAAAACCTGGCCCATTTCTCTGTATATCGCGTACACTGTCAAATGGTTTCCAGCTGGTTTACAAACATTCTGGTTAGAGACCTAAGAAAGTATCTCTGTAGAATATCCCCATTCCTGCCAGGATGGCTACAGTATTAAAAAGTGGGGACTTTTAAGACAAAATTAGAATCATGAAGCTGGAGAGAGAATCAGGAGTTAAGAGCACTGGCTGCTTTTCCAGAGAATGCAGATTTGACTCCCAGCACCTCTGTGGTGACTCACAGCCGTCTATAACTCCAGTTCCAGGGGAGCTGACACCCTCTTCTGGCCTCTGTGGTCACCAAGCCCACACAGGGTGCACAGACATCCACACAGGCAAAATAACCATGCATATAAAATAAAAATATAATAAAAAGTGACGAGACAAAAGCTATTATAGAGGGAGTAGGTCAGTTACCGCAGGCCTAGTCTCCTGACATCAGTGACTCTGACCTGATTCTTCTCTCTCAAGTGTTCATCCTTTAATGCACGGCACCCTCTGCCATATTGTAAGAGGCAAGGATGCCCTGACCAGCTGTCTTGAACTTTTACGTTTCTATGACAGCAAAAAGTAAATCACTCTTCTTCATAAACCATT
The DNA here is from genome assembly GCF_903992535.2 of Arvicola amphibius. Taxonomy (NCBI): domain Eukaryota; kingdom Metazoa; phylum Chordata; class Mammalia; order Rodentia; family Cricetidae; genus Arvicola; species Arvicola amphibius. The sequence goes on along the minus strand of NC_052049.1, from coordinate 29,855,204 downwards.
GACGTGGGAGGTCCTTCTGTATGTGTCGCTTTTATTGGTTAATGAATAAAGCTGCTTTGGCCTATAGCAGGGCAGAATATAGCCAGGCTGGAAGAGATATATAAAGAGAGTAGGAGGAGTCAAAGAGACACCATGTAGCTGCCAGAAGATCACTGCTAAGAGATCTATCTCTGTGAGTTTGAGGTCAACCTGGTCTTCAAGAGCTAGTTCCAGGACAGGCCCCAAAGCGACAGAGAAACCCTGTCTCAACAAAACAAAACAAAAAAATTACTGCTAAGCCACAGCCTCATGGCGATACACAGATAATAGAAATGGGTTAATTTAAGATGTAAGAGTTAGTTAATAAGAAGCCTGAGCTAATAGGCCTAATAGTGTTGTAATTAATATAGTTTCTGTGTGATTATTCGGGTCTGGGTGGTCGGGAAACGAATGAGCAGTCTCCATTTGCAAAATTGACTGCTTGTTTGTTTCCCAGCCACCCAGACCTGAACAATCACACAGAACCTATATTAATTACAATGCTATTTGGCCTATGACTCAGCATATTCCTAGCTAACGCTTACACCTTAAATTAACACATTTCCATCAGTCTATGTATTACCATGAGGCTGTGGCCAACCAGCAAGGTTTTGGTCAGTGTGTCCTTATCCTTCAGCAGCTACATGGCATCTCTCTGACTCCTCTGTGTCTTTGTCTCTGTCTGTCTCTGTCTCTGTCTCTCTTTCTCTCGTTTTCTCTATCTCTGTTCTGATTTCCCACCTGGCTTTACTCTGGTAAGCCAATGGCTGAAACTACTTTATTTATTATCCAATAAAAGCAACACATATACGGAAGGACATCCCACATCAAATCACCCAGTAAATTGTTAGTTTTGTCAACTTGACAAGAGTTTAATTTTAAATTTTATTACTTATTATTTATTTATTTGTGTGGAACACAGGTCTGCTTTTTGTTTGTGCCACAGCATGTGGAGGTCAGAGGATGACTGTGAAGGGTCAGTTCTCTCCTGACGCTTGTGGGATCCAGGGACTAAACTCAGGTCATTAGGTCTACATATACGCACCTCTAACCACAGAACAATCTCACTGGTGCAGCTTTGACACAGTCTAAAAGTCCCTGGGAAAAAGAGTCTCAGTGAGGGTTGTCTAGATTAGATTATCTGGTGGACATGTCTGTTGGGGGTTATTTTTTGTTTGTTTTGTTTTGTTTTTTGACAGTCTTACTATGTTGCCTTGGCTAACCTGGAATTCTCTATGTAGATCCTCTTGACTCTGAGTCCCAAGACTTGGTATTAAAGATGTGCACCACCATGCCAGTCTAAGGGGGATACCCTGATTAAGTTAACTGAGGTGGTAAGACATGCCAGTTGTGGGTGGTACCATTCCCTAGGCAGGGCATCCTGAACTATGTCGGAGTAGAGACAGTGAGCAGAGATTTATTCAGCCTCTGCTCTTAACTGTAGACATGACTAGCTAGCTGCTCCAAGTCCCTGTTGCCTTAACTTTCCCACAATAATAATATACAGGCTGAAATTGTGAGCCAAATAAAACCTATCTCTTTTAAGTTACTTTTGTTGGGGTATTTTATCAGAGCAAGAGGAAATAAAAGTAAAACACCCCGTCTCAGATATTATATTTAGGGCAACTAAAAAGAGACAGTAACCTACACAACACACACACATACACAAAAACATATACACACATATACAACACACACAAACATATTATACACACATACACAATACACACAAACATATCATACACACATACCCAATATATACAAACATAACCTACACAACACACACATATACAATACACACAGACATAACCTTTACAACATACACACATATACAATACACACAAACACAACGTACACAACACACAAAATACACATGAACGTATACATACACATATACAATACACACAAGCATAACCTACACAACACATACACACATATCATACACACACCCAGACATACACAACACACATACACACAGAGACATATACAATACACACACTTTTATGGAAAGTTGTTAATTTCCCTCTCTCCTGTTACTCTAGGTACAAAAAATTGCAATGTTTATTAGAAAATAAAGTCTATAGATAAGATTTTTCTGAAATTATTTTTTATTCTTCAGCTGAGACAGCAGAAGGAGTATTTATTGTATACAAGTTATATTTGGCCACAAGTGAGAACCCGTGACAATGAACAAGTGAGAACTCGTCCAGAATGCCGTGGGGCCAGGTCAGAGTGCCAACAGGGACTGCTTGGGTTGTAAGCTAGGCCATCTCGCAGAGGTGTTCTCAGGGATCTGATGGTAAAGTTCAGACCCACTGAGACTTATCACCAGCAGAAGCACACAGTCCAACAGCTTGTACAGCATCCCAGCCTCCAGCATCCCGGCCCCCAGCACCCGGCCCCCAGCATCCGGCCTCCAGTATGCCTTATTTCTGCTTCTTCGGACTCTATAGCTACACGAGATAATTTACATGAGCCACGTCTGTCTTCTCATCATTTCCGTCTGCACATTTGCCTCTCCCCCCACTTCACTCTTGGGTTACAGGAGTTTCAAGGAAGATGGAGCCAATGCTGAGAACTAAAACCATCACTTAGTCTCTTCTCTTATGAGAGACAATGGCATAAAGTTATTCTCTCTGTGACCCGTCTCCCTCCTTTTCTTCCTCTTTCCTCTCTCCTTCTTCCCTGCTATTTGGAAAAAGTGCCTTGCCTTGGCCTGAACTCTGAAACTATTCAGGCAGGGAACACAGACATTGACATACTCTAGTTCTTGTGGATAAAGGAAAATTTATTACCAAGTGTTGACTGGAAAAATAAATATGACTGTATTTACACCCTACACAGTAAGAGCAAGTCTTACTAATTACGAAAGATATTATTTCAGGTATCCAAATCCCATGGGTCACAGGTAACAATTTTGAGGTTCTGGTTCTCTGTAAGGACATGCTGGGGCAGGTCTTCGGTTAGTTTAAGTGAGCCACTTCATAATTACAGAACAATCTTAATGTCAGAAACAACTTCTCAGTCCAAAACGGGCTTAGGTACGTTTTCAGATATATAAGAAAAAAATGTATTTCTCCTAATCAAGTCTGAAAATGAGGATAATGCTTCCATATTTCTGGCTGAGAAATCAGAGGTAGTAAAGAGATAGTATATATACAGCCTATGTTAACCGATTTAAGTATTTACAATGATTTATGTAGAAATAAAATAAAATTTGGTGTGCAATTATTTAAAACACATACAACTTAAAATATGTGGGCTTGTTTTATATAAGTTAAAACTATAAACTACGAAGTAAATAGTTTTTAAAATGCACTTAAATTAAAAAAATAAGAAGTGTAATAAAGTGTGTGTGTGTGTGTGTGTGTGTGTGTGTGTGTGTAGGTCAGAGGATGCCATCAGATTCTTTCTCAGTCACTCTCCGTTTCATTAGCTGAGACAGACTCTCTTACAGAATCCAGAGCTCACTGATTTTGCTAGTTCAGCTAGCTAGCTTGCCCCAGTAATCTCTATCTCTGCCGTCTCAAAACTGGGATTATACTTGCCTGGCTTTTACATGGGTGCTGAGGATTTGAACCCTGGTCCTCTTGCTTGCACACAAGGACTTTGTCTACTGGGCCTTTCCCCAGCAACATACATTAAACTTAAAGATAATGTTAATATTTGAATTTTTATGTGTGCAGCACAGTTAAGACAGAAGAAAAAATACTGGGTTGCTGTGGTCAAACAGGCTTTCATTGGAATCCCTGTAGTGAACTTTCGCTTGTTTATCTGCAAACAGATAGTGGGAAAAAAAAAAAAACTGAACTAAAAAGTTGTGTGGATTTAATATATATTAAAAAAAAAAAAAACAACAGCAGCTAGTGCTCTATACAAGAGGTGACAAGTGACAAATTCCCAGCACTTGAGTGCCTGTTAAATGTTGCAGCGTGGCCCCAGGGTCAGTGTGTAAACACTGAGGACTGCATACTCACATTGCACTCCAATATGAACAGCTATGAGGAGGAGTCCTGAAGATGCAGGTGCCCCTAAGAGCAACGATTTCCTCTAGGCCTTGGGGAGTTGAGATAGCAAGACCCCTGGGCACAACCAGGAGAGTGCCCTCGGGCCCTAGAGCTCACACCGAATAGAACTGAAAGATAATTTCTGCTCACTAGGCTGGCGAGGTTCAGAAATACCTCAGTCGTGTCAGGATAACGCCTTCTTTCCTTGCCGGCACGGATATTCCGTTCTACAGTGTGACATCAACTTTGCTCCACGGCGTTGGATTCAAGTGTGATGGAGATCGAGGACATGTTCAAACTTCCCTCCTCTTCAGTCCTCTCCACCCCAGTAATATTTGAGCTTTAGATGGGAGTGAGCAAGGAGAACACGAGAACCAAGGAGAAAGTGCAACTATCGCTCTTTGAGTTAGGGAGTTTGAGAATGGAATAATGCTGTTGCTTTGTTTCTCTTCCCTCTGTTCCCTCCATCCAAATGCCACCCTGCCACCTCCCGAATGCTGGGACTGAAGATGAATGAGAGTAGCCCTCACTGCTTTCCTGGCTAGTGTCCACATCAAAAGGGATGTCAGGGAAACGTCCTCTGTGCTGACACTAGAGGTCATTCTGGTTATCTGTCGTTCTCAGAATTATTGACTCTGATTCTTTGTGCTTTCTGTAACCACGTTCTTCCTTCCTGTGGCTTTCAGTTCTTTGGATCAAAGCTGTGTGCATCACCCCGTCCCCATGACTTTTAGACTTGACCATATGACTTACTGCTGTGTTCACAGATGAACTACAAACAGGGGTTTTAAAGAGTGAGTTCAGCGCGGCTTAGCGTCTTGCACGCTGTCACTGCTGAGAGAATGCTCTGCCCCAGAGGAACTGCTGCTTTCATTCTGGAAGCGGAGAGATGAGCTTCAACAGGGCGGCTCCGCCCCACTCACATTCATTTCAGAGGAAACCCATTATCTGTTGGGGGAAGACACTGTGTTGATTGCTAAGAAGCAAGAGAAACATGCAGAAAAACAGCTTCTGCTCCAGGGGAGGCAGTACCAAGGTGGGATAACTAATATGTGCAGGAGTGATGTTTGTCCTGGTGAGGTGAGAGGTGAGACAAGAAAAGGGAATTCCTGGGCAGGGTGTCATTTAAAGAATGCATTGGGGCCGGGCGGTGGTGGCGCATGCCTTTAATCCCAGCACTCGGGAGGCAGAGGCAGGCGGATCTCTGTGAGTTCGAGACCAGCCTGGTCTACAAGAGCTAGTTCCAGGACAGGCTCCAAAGCCACAGAGAAACCCTGTCTCGAAAAACCAAAAAAAAAAAAAAAAAAGAATGCGTTGGGGCTGGAGACCTGGCTCAGTAGTTGTGAACACTCACCGCTCTAATAGAGGACCTAAATTCAGTTCCCAGCACCCATGTGGTGGCTCACAACCACCCGCAACTCCAGTTCCGGAGGATCTGATGTCCTCTTCTGGACTCTGTGGGCCCTAGGCATGCCAGCGGTACATAGACAGACGTGCAGGCAGAAAATTCATTTACATAAAATAAGTAAATATAAGCTGGCCGGTGGTGGCGCACACCTTTAATCCTAGCACTTGGGAGGCAGAAGCAGGCGGATCTCTGTGAGTTTGTACTCACTACAGAGTGAGTTCCAGGATAGCCAGAGAAGTCACAGAGAAACCCTGTCTTGAAAAAACCAAAAAAAAAAAGAAGTAAATATAAAAGGCTTTAAAAAAAAAGTTTTTTAAAGAAAGGGTGTGATTTGGGTATGTAGAAATGGAGTAGGGACAAGATACATTTGACAGAACACAAGGCAAATAGAAATGTACAAATGTAGATTGCATTTGAATAAGAATGCATCATTTGTTTTGGCAAGTAATTTCTTCAAAAAAAAATAGGCTACCATAATAATATGGTGGATTTTGTGATTGTGGCTTTGGCATTTAGTTCTGTCCACCCCGAAGAATCCCTGCTTCATGCTACTCACTGGTAGTGACGTGTAAGACTCTGCCTGGCTTGCTAGTTCCCAGTGCAGAGGAGTAAGCAGGGCAGAGTCTACCCGGGAGTGGAAGCAGAAAGTTAGATGGGTTGGGTGAAGACGCTGAAAGAGGTGAGAGCAGACCGGAGAGTTCACAACTGTCTATGGGAATGTGGGGATGAGGCAGAACAAAGCAAGCATCGCCAGGAGAACCAGGCACTGTGTGAGGTGACAGGAAGGGGATGTACCTTAGGTGAGGCCACAGTCAGAACCTGGAGCCAGAGCAAGAACCAGAGTGGCCAAAAGATGCCCTGAACACTCCATAACAGAGTAAGCGGGGTGAGTTAAGAGCTTCCGGAGAGTCTACAAGGGGTTCATTGATCTCTCATACCAAGAACCAAAGGGGGTATACATGGAAATCAAATTAGTGAGGTAGATATAAATTTTCAATGTGAACCCTAGAGTTAAGATGCTTCTCATTTTCAAAGGGAAGGACTGGTTTCAGCAATTCTAACAACACCCAAACCCTAAGAAGGATGTAATAGTCTGTTTTATGTGTCACCTAGACAACATTACAGCTCCCAGTTACTCAGGCAAACACTAATGTAGATGTTGCTGAGGTTTTCTTTTCTTTTCTTTTCTTTTTTTTTTTTTTTTTTTTTGATTTTTTTTGATGTAACCAAGTACAGCTGGGCAACATTAAAGAAGATTATAAGGTAACACATAAGCCAATTTCTTGAAGTAAATCTCTTAATATACACGTCTTGTTGGTTCTATTTTTCTGGCTGAACACTGCACTACTTGAGACAATAATGCTTCAGGGATAATTGGGAGGGGAGGATTTCTTTAGCAAGAGGCACACTGCTGGGCTGGAGAGATGGCTCAGAGGTTAAGAGCATTGCCTGCTCTTCCAAAGGTCCTGAGTTCAATTCCCAGCAACCACGTGGTGGCTCACAACCATCTGTAATGGGGTCTGGTGCCCTCTTCTGGCCTGCAGGCATACACAGACAGAATATTGTATACATAATAAATAAATAAATAAATAAATATTTAAAAAAAAAAAAAAAAGAGGCACACTGCTCTCCTCCCCTCCGAAGAGGCAGGGCCTTGAAGGCCCAGTGATGGCTGACATGAATTCCATGAAGAGAACTCTGAAGTCAAAGCTGACCAGCGAGCCACCTACAACTGAGCATAGATGCTGGCCAATTAGAACAGGACCCTGTTTGTCTCTTGTCACTTTAATGAAAGACCTAGATGGGAAATTTGGGCAGCAACTGCTCTTAGAGCTATCTCCTTGTTCCTCTCTTTCAGTAAGCCACCACCCAATCCACACCGCACCTCCCCTCTGGATTGAGTCCCAATAAAAACTTTGCCTGACCAGTCTCGTTTCTACCATCTTTGGACCCGGATACCTGGCCCCAGGAACACAATGCCTCTGTTCCTTTGTGAAAATCAAATACAATGCTACTACATGTATTTTCTAAAAATGCACCAGTCTGTAAGGATAGAGAGCCTAAAACAGGAAAGCAAGAATGAAAATGTTATAGTGGTAATAACCTAACAGATCATACTAACATCACTTGATGCATGACAAGCTATCTGAAAACTTCTTAGTGTTTCTATGGGGGAAAATCAGAGAATGTAAAAATTTACCGCCAGATTTTCAGGAACCTTTGGGGAAAAGCAAACATTCACTATAATCTGATTTAGAATTTTGAAAATCAGTTGGCAGTACCAGAAAATACAATAAGTTGATATACTCATCCAAGCCATTCAAAGCAACATCTGGATGTATTGCTTAAAGCTCCCTCCCTTTTGTGAGCAGCCCTTGAAAAATATACTCAAAACTCAGGAAGAGCCGGGTGGTGGTGGCGCACGCCTTTAATCTCAGCACTCTGGAGGCAGAGGCAGGCAGATCTCTGAGTTCGAGGCCAGCCTGGTCTACAAGAGCTAGTTCCAGGACAGGCTCTAGAAACTACAGGGAAACCCTGTCTCGAAAAACAAAACAAAACAAAACAAAACAAAACAAAACAAAACAAAAAAAAAAACCAACCCTCAGGAAAAGGTTTGAATGTGCTGTATCCGCATGGGCTCATGTGTTTGAACAACTGATCCCTAACTGGGGTGCTGTTTTAGAAGACTGTGGAACCTTTATGATATGGAGCCTGTGGGAAGAAGTGGATCACTAAGAGAGGCTTGAGATTTCATAGCTCAAATTCACTTCCGGTCTACTCTCTGCTTCCTGATGGACCTGCTGCCACGCTCTCCCTGTCATGATGGGATGAAGCCTCTTGAACTGAAGCTTGGATAACGTTCTGCTTTCCAAAGCTGACTCGTGCTAGGTATTTTGACCGTGGCAACAAGAGAAGTGAGCCAATGGTAAAGAAAACATCTGCTTCTTGTGGTCGCCGAGTTGAGTTCTGAAAGCGTCAGCCATCTGAAGTTCAGGGACTTGAAGAAGAATGGCAAGTGCAAAACCCCAAGACAGATGTAAACCCAAACAAACACGAGAGACACAGCCTAAAGAACTAGAGTTCGCCAGGCTTCAGGTTTAAACTCTGGAATCAACCAGACTGCAGGAAGGACGATAGAAACTTAAAAATCACCAGGCTCTACATTCAGTCTTCAATACCAAAAAGCAAGAGCAAATCACGAGAATGGGAAAAATGGAAAGCTGGTGTATAAAAATTGACCCAACCACACATTAGATGTTTTCCTCTGTTCCAGTCTGGTCATGGAAGTAGGTTCACTGGGATGCCTGCCCCCCAAGGGCTCTAATGCAGCCAATCACTTCTCACTGTCACAGTAACAGCTGCCATCTATGGAGCACCCATTGTAATAGGTATCTTGGGTGCGTTATAGCACTCACCAAACTCCAAACAGATACCATTCTCATTTTACCACTGAAGAACTGAACCTCAAAAAAGTCAAGTCATTTGCCCGCATGAATGTCAGAGCTGAGATTTAAACACAGCTCCTCTGCTCTCTTTCCACTAATCTGTGACACCCTATAAAGAACAAAGCTGAGTTCAGGGAGGGGTGGGGTGGTGGATTCTGAAAGAGATGGATGAGCACCTGGCTGCCGAGTAGACCTTGTTTTTCTAAGAAAGGGATTGTGGGTGAGGCTTTGGGACTCTGCCTGTGGCCTTAGCAGCCAGCGTTTACTAAGTAGGCTCAGAAGTAAATGCCCATCAGTCAGTCAGGCTTATGAGCCTCACTATGATGCAATCAGAATGCTGGTTTCAAATGTGCTCGCCCAGGAAAGCACCGGCTAACAACACACAGAACTAAGAGAATGGATGCTCAAAAACAGTGTTTGTGTTTTCTATAGGACGATGAAATGATGGCTATCATACAGAATATTGATGGACAAAAGAAACACCAGCACGTGCTTACTGAAGAGATCCTTGACCCAAGCAGTATGTTTTATGAGGATTTAGGTTGTGCTGCTCTTGTGGGAGAGAAAGGATGGCTACCATGCTGCCATGGCTCCAGCCTGACAAACCAAGTGCCACTCTAAAATAGTAATTCCTTTTATATTCCAGAAAACTCCAATCTCAAAATGATAGTACCAAATAACGGCATATGTCAAGATAAAGAATAGTTATGGGTTAATATGCTCAATTAGTTACCAATATGTAGTTAATAAAGTTGAAGACAACAACAACAAAAAAATGGAAGTTTGGTTGCTGTTCTTCAATACTGGCCTGAGGCTCAGTGTCTGAGCTGAGAAAATACTCCAAGTCACTGCATCTGTATGCTACATAGTCTAGCTTTAAAACGTAGTGAAAAATATGATTAGTAAGTGTGAGGACATTAATATTTTTTGGTTTAAGTTATTTTTTTTACTTGGCTCATGTAGTTGGAATAAAACAAGAAAAATGCTTTATTAACCTGATAATTATTCAGTCCAGAACTTTGCACCATCTTCCTGGTGATTATAAAGGTCCTACCGAACAGAGTTTTGTGGGCTTACACATGACTTATTTGATTCATGAAACACTGGGTTATTTGCAGGAAAGCCAGAATAGTTTGTGATTGTCTTTATTTCCCACACTTAGGGAATTTCCCAAATCTGTTATGTTTTTTTTTTTTTTTTTCGAGACAGGGTTTCCCTGTAGTTTCTAGAGCCTGTCCTGGAACTAGCTCTTGTAGACCAGGCTGGCCTCGAACTCAGGGATCCGCCTGCCTCTGCCTCCCGAGTGCTGGGATTAAAGGCGTGCACCACCACCGCCCGGCTATGGTTTTTTTTTTTAAATCTCTCTCTGTCTCTCTCTGTCTCTGTGTGTGCACGCACGCGCTCGTGTGCCTGTTTGTGTGTGAAAGTTGAGGCACATGGCATGCATGTGGAGGTGACAGGACAACCTCACGCCTTTGCCTTCCACCTTGTTTAAGGCAGGGTCTCTTGTTACTGGCCAAGGCATAGCCAGATTATCAGACCTGCACCTTCGGGGGCTCCTCCTGCTTTTGCCTCCCATCTCAAGATAGAGAGTGCTGAGATTACAGCCCCGGCTACTGCTTCCTGCACTTGCGGATTCTGAGGATCTGGACTCGGATCCTCACATCACTTGACCTCCTGAACCTTCTCGGCAGTCCAGAATGGCTTTTGATGTCTCTTCCCACAAGCAGATCAGAATAGCAAATAATCTCTCAGATCACTCCACGGGCTGGGCAAAAAAGCACGTGACATGTGATATGGCTTCAGTGGTCGGATGTACCCACCTGAGCTTCTGTTATAATGGAGCAAGGCAAGCTGGGAGTATTTTCTTGCAGTGGCTGAAAGATCTAGATTATTCAGAACTGGTGTTGCAAACCACATGCTCCGTGTCCTGGAGCCACAGGTCCCTCTGCTGACTGGGGGCTAGGGTTAGGGTTAGGGTTAGAGTTAGAGACATCTTTCCTTTCTACCACGCTCCCATTCTCTCCAGCCTTTCCAAATTGTCTGGGACACTCAGCATCATTTCAATAAATTCCCTTTCTGTTTAAACCAGCCAGAGTCAAGTCAGCTACAGTGACAACTCCCTGTGGTTACATTCAGTATGGTTTCTGTACTTAGTTCCATGTTAAAACAAAAACAACCCCAGCAGTATTTCATTACACACACTGGGAGGCTATGAACACGGAATTTTAAATGACATGGGTTAGAATCCCGCTGTGAGCCATGCATGGTGACCCAATGTTTGTAATCTCAGCACTTCGGAGACTGTGGCCGAACAGTGAGTTTGAGGCCGAGTGCTCATAGGATCCTATAGATCCTATGTACACATACACACAGCCATAGAGAATACATAGGATACCCTGATTTAGGGGCGGGGAGATGATTTAGCTGGTAAGAATGCTTGCTACACAGGCATGGGGACCTAAGTTAAAATTCCCATCACCTGTGTAAAAAGCCAGACGTCATGGCCACTCCCCCCACCCTGTATTCCCTGGCACTGAGAGAGTGGGAGGGGGACAGGAGGCTCACTGGAACTTGCAGACCCTGTCTCAAGAGAATAAGGTAGAGAGCAATAGTATGTTCACCTGTGCATACATCGTATAATACACATATTTATTATTTATTTGTATAAAACACAAACTTTAAAAGGACAGCCCATCTTTAAAACAAAACTAAACAAAATGGGGCCTGGGGGTAAAGGTATTTGCCAGCAAGCCTGACAATCTAAGCTTGGCCCCCAGGTTCCACATGGTAGGGAGAAGTTGTCTTCTTCTGACCTCCACAGATGTCCACATTCACACACACGGACACATGCTCACACTTAATAAACACAACTTTAAATATTAAAATAAAAGTTATGCCTATGCTTCGTTTTATTTGGTCCTTGTGAAATCCACAGAGGTAACAAGGGAGTGGCGTGAACTTTGTCAAAGGGGAGCCATAGAGAAGGTATTGTTATGTGATACCTGGCCATCCTACCCATCCCTGTTTAGTACCCAGAGGCTTCTTTCCCCTGGGGAGAAGGACTGACTCATCTAACTCAAGGGAAGGAAGAACAACTCAGGTAGGTAAGTGTGGCCCAGCCCATCTCCCTTCCTGCAAGCTCCTTGCCACTTAGCAGGCTGCCAGTTATCAGATCGCTCCCCTCCCCCACCTTCTGAATGAGTCCTGACCTGGTCTACCTCATCTGAGGGGTGAGTCTGTCATTCTGATTGCCTGGCATCAGGAAGGGCACTATTGCTGTTTCCTTACACTGTGGTTTCTATCTTGACGAAGGCAGCAAGAAAGGCAATAATTTAAGGCCACTTCAAGTTGTTTCAGAACTTGACAAGATGATCCCTTTAAGCCTTAGACGCTAATAGATTCATGAAAATCGTCTCGTATGTATTTTAAGAGAAATAGTCTACAAGCTTTAATATTTTGTTTATTTAGCATTATTTTCTTCTCTCTGCCTAGATCCAATCAAAACAGAAAAACCTACGGTAATTTAAACAGAAAAGTTCAATATAAAGAATGAACTAAATAAGAGAATGAAGCAATAAATAAGAGAATGAGGGGCCAGGTCAAGAAGTAAAGAGGACTTTAAAGGATGTAGGAATAGCAAGCATAAGGAGCAATCACTGCCCCTGAGTGAGGCAGGCAGCAGAAGGAAGTCCTCTACCACGGCCTAAGCCGGCTCCGAATGCAAGGGAGCGCTCAGCTCAGACTCAGGGAAGCAGCAGTCACTGTGGCATCCTGTTCTAGAGACACAATGGCTAGGTTGCTGGGGAAAGTGATGGGGCTCCACAGTTGCACAAGGAAGTGAAACTGCTGGAGGTCGGGAGCCAGCATTAAAAAAGGCAGCTTCTGGCCTTAGGGGCCACCACCGGCCTGCCTACTGTCCCCCTCAAGCACCAAGTCCTTGTGGCAGCCTTTTTCTCCCCAGTGTCTTTCTAACCTGTCACTACTGACCTGGAATTTAACACCATGATGCTTCTAGAAGAGCAACGCTTTTGAAGTCTGCAGACTTCTTAGAGCTAACAGGACCACAGAGTAAATCTGGAATCACGATGCAACAGATCCAAACTACTGATATTTTCTTGATAGCACTGTTGCTGGGAACATTACAAATTGTGAATGAAACTATTCATATTTCTTTTTATATTTCCTCTTCTGATTCCTTCCCAGCCCACTAGAAACTAACTCCTGTGGGAACAGGGATTTTTGTCTTATTTTTAAGTGCTGAGTGTATGGGTGGCGGTTTTGAGGAAAGATGGACTCTCCTTAAGAAAAAAAAAATGTCACCATTGAGGCACACATTCTGGAAATGGGAGAGAATACACTCGTGTGATTACATCTTAAGTGTCCCCCAAGGACCTTGTGTTAAGGTTTGGTTCCCAGTGAGGTGGCATGACTTTTGGGAGGTGAGTGCCAGTGGGAGGTGTTCAGGTCAATAGGGAAATATTCTTGAAAGACTTAGTGGTACCCAAGACCCCTCTTCTCTCTCTCCTTCCTTTCCCAGCCAAAAGATGGTCAGTTTTGCTACAGCACACTCTCCTGCCATGATGCATCAACAAAGGCGTAAAAGCACTAGGGCCCACCTATCATGTATGGGAACCTCAGGACGGTGGCCAAGCCTAACAACCCGAGTTCAGTCCCTGGAACACACATGGTGCAAAGTGAGAGTGGACTCCCGGAGGTTGTCCTCTCACCTCCACATGCATGACACAGCATGTGGACCCACACGCCAGCAAATGAATGCTAAACAATATTAAACTAGTTCCCAGCCAAAAAGAGTACTGACCAACATGCCAGTAAGAAGACTCTGTAAATCAAGCAAAACAGCAACCAACTGGGCTTCCAGAGGGGCCAAGGTAAAACCCCATTGCTAGCAGAGGCTCCTGTATTGCTCAACCTCCATGGAGTCTCTCGTCACAGACTTCCACACACAGGAAGCAGGCTGCTGGAGGGAACCCACAAGAGGGTTACATCACTGGGGAATCCTCTACATTACACAATGCTGGTCACCCCTCAGCCATTTATGCCTTCTGCTCTGAGAACAAATTCACAAGTGTTTTTAAGAAAAGCTGAGGCTCATCCTGACCCTTGTGGTATGTGCAGGAAAGGGCACAGGATGCACGGTTGCCCAGTGTGACGTCTGCAAGAGTCAATGAGGAGCTCCTTTGTTCCCACACAGAGACTTAGAAAGGATAGCTGGCGCTTCTTCTAGCCTTTGGGTACGGTTGTTGGGGAAATGGCTCTTAGATATAATCAGGAGTAATGTGGAAACACAGCTACAAAAGCCACAAGGTGGTGAGGCCAAACCACAGCCCCTTCTCCTTCGCCCTCATATGGTACCTGTGGGAAGCACTAGGATTCTCATTCATACTTGCATAGTGTTGTAGTATTCTGCTAGAGAGATCTTGTGTCTTCTTCCCAGGCATTAAAAACTATTCCAGGATACTTTCCTTTTCCAACAAGTTTTTCTCTCAAAAGGAACAAGTATGTTTAGATGTGCTTTTCTGCTGCCTATATATGTCAACAATACCTTCTAAAAACTGGCTTTTTTAAAAAAAAACAGTTTTTTATTAGTTGAGAATTTATACAGTGAGTTTTGACCATATTTACCTTCTCTCCCCTAACTCTTCCCAGGTCCACACACTTCCTTTCTCACCCAACTTTGTGTCCTTTCCCCCCTCATATGTAGGCCAATTTGTGTTGTACAAGTATTCTTGAATATAAGGCCTTCCACAGTGGCTATACACTTAGAGAAAATCCTTCATTCTCAGTTGCTAACAATTGTCAATAGCTCCTCAGCTAGGGGTGAGATAGTGTGCCCCACTTCCCCCTCCGTGCTGGGATTTGGTCTGACTTAGCTTGCACAGATTTTGTGCATGCTGTCACAGATGCTGTGAATTTTTATGTGCATATAGAAGGCTTTCAGTGCCATTCTACTCCAGAGGCAATAGTGGTACTGTCCTATAGACACTGCAGTCCAGTAGTCAGAGTGGGGAAGAAAAATGTCAGCTTCCCCTTAACACCCCAAACTTTTATGTGACCTGGTAAAGACAGAGGGAAATATCACAGCCTCCTTCCATAGAGCAGGAGGAAATTACCCTTCCCTGGGCATACAGCACTTCCTCCAGGGCTAGTGATGCTTGCCCTTCATTCCTCTTGTATAGTTAAGTAAATGGTTGTTTGATTATAAAAAGAATTCCTTGACTAGTTCAAAAGTCTTCTGAAGGTGTTTTGGGAGAACACGGTGTACCAGAACTGGCTGCCAAAAGGGGAAGGTGTAGAGAGAGAGACTGTAAGAAGAAGTAGACAAAGCCAATTTATTTGTGCTCTGAGGACAGCAGTGTGCAGGAGGAGACCAATAACCCCAGGCAGAAGGAAGATTATGGAAAGAGATACCATAACCAAGGCAACTTATTTAAATAAGGCACTTAATTGAAGACTTGTTTACAGTTTCAGAAAATGAGTTCTTACCCCTCATGGCCTGGAGCAGGGCAGCAGGCAGCAGGCACTATGCTGGAGCAGGAGCTGAGAGCTTGCATCTGGTCCATAGGCAGCAGGAGAGAGAGAGTGTTGGGAGGAAAGGGGGGAGAGAGGAAGGGAGGGAAAGGGAGAGAAAGAGATTTGGTTTGCCAAGGTCTTTAGAAACCTCAAAGCCAACTCCCATTTGTAAATCTCCTCCAGCAAGGTCATACCTCCTAATCTGCTGTACAGGAATCCTTCTTAAACAGACTACCAACTGGGGACCAAGCATTCAAATAGGAGCCTATAGGAGCCATTCTCATTGAAGTCACCATAGTTAATATGCTAAGATAGACCAAAGTGGTCATAACTACCTGAAATGTGCCTTGGGATTTCTCAAAAACAATCAAAATATCCAATCCCAATTAAGAAATAGTCTGGGGGGGTTAGTAGCCAGTCAGCATTAATGATGGTTGAGTGTATGAATAACTTTATCATATAGGATTTGGAATGAGGTCAAAGATCACCTGGTGGGTAAAATGGCTTTTATGAACAACATGGCTATAGTCATGTCAGCTGGGTCGCTACAGAAAATATCTTGCTCCACATTTTTTTCCTTTTAGGTCTTTAATGTCTCATTTCTCAGCTTTTGGTCTCAACGTTCATGATTGTTTGTGTTCTGTGACTAATGTAGGATGAACTTGTTTGCAACCACACTGCATGAGTAAAGCGATTTGCTGCTGGCTACTGTCCCAGGGGGTTCCTTCCGCAGATCACAAGTGAGGGGAAACACTGTGGTTGGACACTTGCTTAGACTGTGTGACGACTTTAGTAGGCAGAGCCCCACCGGAGGAAATGGGTTGCTGCAGATGGGCTTTGAGACGTTATTGGCTGGCTTCGTGGTCTGTCCACTCTCTGCTTCTTAATTGCAGACGGCAGTGTGACGAGCCACCTCACCCTCCCCATCAGGAACTTGTCACTTATTTAGATGTGACCAAAACCAAACCCTTCCTCCTTTGAGTGGCTTTGCCTCGTATTTTTGTCACAGCAATGAGAAACTGACACAGGAAGTGAGAGTAGTAAATGTTTTCGAACGTGACATCTACAGCGAGGTGCCTCTGAAGGACTTGAAAGCTCGGTCATGTAAAGACGAAGGTGGCGCATATTGGAGCAGAGACGGGTGGAGTCACAGTGAAGAAGCCCACACTTACCCGGGTATTACAATTAGGCTTTAGCAGGACTGATGATAAAAGATCTAAAGAATTAGGTTAGATATACAGATGGTTGGTCACGAAATGATTTTTTTTTTTTAAAGAAAGTCATGGCTATAAATGCTGACTGTGGTGAGTTAAGGTGGCACTGGTAAAGTTGGTAGCTTTATGGCCATGATATAGTTCTACTGGATTGGGAAGATGAGTGTATTGGAAAATAATACATTTTGTTATCTCAACCCAGCAGCTTAAAGGAGCTCTACTTCCCTTTTCAATTTGATGGCCAACCATGACTTTGGTAATTACTTGGCTTCGTAGGTGAATGGAGCTAGAAAATGAGTCATGTAGATTTTTTGGGGTTGTCTCTTTTTGTACTCTAAACAGTAAGCTGGCATTCCGACTCCATAAACCATTATCTTGGTTAATATAGTACATCCCTCAAAAATGGACAAGTCTTTGAATGATGTTAAATGAAGTCTTCCAGGCCCAATCTACCTTTCCACGTGATAAGATTCCCCAGCATAAGAAATGCTGTCGTCTGGGACCTCTCACTAGAAATTACCCACTGTCCCTTGCTCAGCAAGGGACCTTATTCCTACCTAGATTACACTAACTTTGAGCACAATTGTGATTTTTGTTTTAAAAAAATGGTGGAAGGGAAATGGATCTGTGTATCATTGGGGTTAATGGGAGAACCAATTTATGTGAGGCACTTGTTATTCTCTCAGCAAACACTCATGCTGACAAAGTAGGTGGCTGTCAGGACTGCGTTGTGAGGACACAATACTGAACTCACTCCTCTTCTTCTCAAGGACATAGGGGGAAACTGCATCCTGCCCTGTTGACAACATTTTGCACAACAAGCCCAATGCAACACAGCGCTCTCTCTCTCTGTTGTCCCCTGTAGCTTTCACTTTACTAGCTCGGTTTAAGTTTCAGTTCCCACATCGTGCAGCTTATGGATCCCTTTCTCTGAAATGATCACCCTCTCCTCCCCTCTGTCCTGTCCTCTATCCCATCAACTGTGTGCAAAACTTGCTGTTTCTCAGAATGCAGTTGACGCATGGGCCTTAGATTGCAGTCCTCCACACACCAGGCCTGTGCTTTCCTCAGGCCCTCAGCCCATGCAGATCTCTCCTACCATCACTCTGTCCCTAGAGCTTTGGAGAGCCTGGCAACTTCTCAGCCCTCAAGACTCGGTGAACGGCACAATTTCAGAGAAACCCTTCCTAACCACCTCCCGTACACCCTCGCTTTAATGTCATCTTTTGTTTTTTGGCTGTATGCTGTTTTCTTCACAGTACCACTGGAAGACAACTTGGCTCATTTCCTCTGTTTCTTACATAAAGTTCTGTCTTTGTCCACTAACCAGGGTAAAGTCAGAGACCCTATCTTTCTTGTTTACCACCTGAAACTCCTGAACTTGGCACACCACAGACCTCAGTAAAGATTTATGAATGCGATAAAGAAGGAGTACCACCTGTTCTGGAAAGTCATAATGGCCCAGCTGAATTAAATAATCTTCCTTTGAACTTCTACTATCCTTTGGGCATGCGTCTTTGTGCAGCATTTGAGCTATACACTCATTGATAACTGAACAATATTGAAAATACTTTTCATGCATGCTCCCTTGGTAGCAAGGCAACCTATGGAAAGAGGAAGGACAAGTTATAACACCCTAGAGAGAGGTAGCGTTGGAAACAAAACTGAGTTGTTGGCGGCCACACTCAGGCCATAGAGTTTTCAGCTCATTCCCATGAAGAATCCTCCAAAGGCCTGGGGGAAGAGAGTACCTCTTAGGAACCTCAAATCTATTTTGGAGCTTAGCAATAGGCCAGAACTATGAGGCTACTAAAAAGGACTAGAGCTCCCTCAGGTTGGGTGATGCAGAAGGGCTGACTCCTGAAGGTCTGTAGGAAGGTCTGTAGGTTCTACTTGGTGAGGTGAGGTTGAACGGTTCTGAACCAAAAGAGACGGAGAGAATGCTGGGAGCATTGTGATGGGGCTGCTGGGTAGGATTCGGGGGAGGGGCAGCAAAGGATAGACTGCACGCCATCCATGAGGAGGAAGAGCCAATCCTCAAACCCAGTACAGAAACTGAGCCCCTCTGCTGAAGAAATATCAACCCGAAAGCTCCAGAGAACCTAGAAGCCATTTTACCAAGGAGAGGGCTCAAGGTGAAAAAGCCTTAATGTAGAAATTAAACATTTAACTATTTTAAATAAAGCTGTGTAAACCAGAGGAGACAAATAATTAGTGAGCCTGAGGCTTCTTCCCACTCCTATCCTTGCCTACATTATATGAGGCAGAAACTATGAAGCTTGGACTTCTGGCAGAACAATGTTTACCTTTAGTCTTTGTGTTGTAGTACGAAAGCCAGTACCTGGCTCTCTTTCCTCTTTCTCCAACTTCTAACCTAAACTACATTCTCTTTGGGGATAGAGTCTATGTTTCCCATTTCCTTTCTTTCCTGTTGTTTAGAACACACGGGAGCGACAAACGGAAGCTGCAGCTATAATTTTACAATTTCTGGTAAGCACATTAAAAATTAAAAGAAACAAATAGAATTAATCAATAATACATTTATTTAATCCAAGGTGACCAAAATGTTATCATTACAATATAAAACCAATTTTAAATGATTAAGATATTTAACTGCCACCCCTTCACCTACGTACTAGGTGTACCAGGTTTTCAGGATTTGATTAGCAGCTGGAGCGGCTTTTACAGCACATCTCATGTAGCTAATGCTTGCCTGACTAACAGCATAGGTTTCATGCCATTCCTGCCATAGAACAAGGAAAGAGTAAATGTTGGCTCAACGGGTCAATCTATAATACTGAATATTATCATTATATCTTCTGGCTCGTTAGCAAGCTTCATTTTCCTTCCAAAGTAGGGCATTACAACAGATTATCCTTCCTTTGATGAACGGCATCTAAAGTGCTTGATCAACATCATTTACCACCGAGTTTTAAAACCTTTTAATAGGATATATCTTTTAACAAGTCTTAACCACGATATTGACCTGACTATGCTTTGTCAAAACTTGTGGCTCAGAAAACTTGAAATCTTTTACATAACAAATATATGTATACCTTGCCATCACACATAGATAACAGCTGATAATTTTTAGTCTAGTATGTGCTACTATTTCAAAAAATTCTGAGACTTTTTTCTAAATCAGTGAAGACACTACTACCTAACCCCTAACCTATTTTGTAGTCCATTGCTCAACTTTGTAATAATCACCATGACCACTTTGGTTTTTTGGTTGTTTGGTTTGGTTTGGTTTTAGTGTTTTTTGAGACAGGGTTTTTCTGTGTAACAGTTCTTGCTATTCTGGAACTCGCTTTGAAGACCAGACTAGCCTCGAACTCACAGAAATCTGCCTGCCTTTGCCTCCTGAGTGCTGGGATTACAGGTGTGTGCCACTGCCCAGTTGATCACTTGTTACACTGAAAATTAATTAGATCAAAAAGACCGTGTGTGCCTGGTAGGAATTTTGGCTTCTGTGAGATGTTCATCCTCATGACTCTCCGGCCATTCATTTCCTACGATATACTCGGGTACTTGGAATCATTGGTAATCCCTTTTCAAGGACAAAGCTCCAATATACCAGGAAATTTAGCTCTCCAACCCCACCCAAAATGCTGTTCATCACAATTAAACAATGACTTTCTCTTTCAGTTTATCGTCTAGTAACTGAAGTAGGATTATGCTGGATAAAATGGAGTCATAGCAGCTACTGAACGGCGGACCTTGCTCTCCAAGTAACTTATGCCACTGTTCCACAGTGGTTCTGTGTCTAACATACTTTGATACTTTACTATTGAGAATGTGTTACCAGGTCACGTGAACTGGAGTTTCTTGAAAATTACAGTTGAAGGTCTTGTAGACTGGCTGATTACTCTGTGTTTATGGGGACTTGGAATGTTGAAGAGCCAGTGCCAAAATGACCTGAAGCTAACTTTAGCTCTTTTTATAGCCACTCAGCACCCACCTCTGTATCTCTGACCTGATGAGTATCAGGTCAAATCTTCCACAGGAGGCTCAGGCAGTGGGGGCGCACACCTTTCATCCCAGCACTTGGGAGGCAGAGGTGAATGGATCTCTCTGAGTTCAAGATCAGCCTAGCCTACAAAGCGAGTTAAGGGGACAGCTTTCGCTACACGAGGGATCCTGTATTGAGGAAAAAAAGAAAGAAACAAAACCAAAAATAAGTCAGCATGTATTAACAAAGCAGGTAACTTTTTTCCACCAACCCAAATGACGAATGTCATCACATAGCACCTGAAACCTAGAGCAGACCTTTTCCTGTGTTGCTGTAAACCAACACCTGCCGTTCCCACCAGGTATTTGGTAAATGCATTCACTGTCTCTGCTCTAGGGCTGCAACAGTTCATATGGCTTCTATGATGGAACATGTCATTCAGGAAAACACAAACCTATGTTCCCAGGCATGGCTGCTCATATTTAGTCCAGAAACAAAACAAACAAACAAACAACCCCTTTTTTTGTTTCGTTTTTCGAGACAGGGTTTCTCTGTAGCCTGAACTAGCTCTCGTAGACCAGGCTGGCCTCGAACTCACAGAGATCCGCCTGCCTCTGCCTCCCGAGTGCTGGAATTAAAGGTATTTGCCACCACTGTCTGGTTTTTGTTGTTGTTTTATTTGTTTAATTTTTTTTTTTTTTTGGAACAGCTCACCTCTTATTCCCTTTGGAGCAAGCCCTGTTTTGCTTGGAGTCAGCATCTGCAGCAACAAACTTCACATAGCAGTAGTAGTATGAAACATGGAATTATCAATGGCCCTTAGTAGTTCTGGGTGAGTAATGGAATTGAGGTAGGAAGAATTAACACAACTCTGAACCTCCCTTATTCACTCTCACCTAACCTAAGCAGTATGGATCTTCTATTGGGGTAGGAGAGCAGAAACTACTCTCTGTTTTTTAAAATATTTTATGGCGTATATTCATTGTACACGGTTTTGGATCTCATGTCGACAAGTTATTTCAAGTATGTCATGTCATGTCTATTCGAAGGCAGAAACTGGTCATCCTTCAGACTCTCTCCAAGAGCATTCGTCGTGTTTGAATTTCTCCTGTTTTCTGAGAGAGTGCGTGGTCTTTATCCTGTGATTCACTACGATGAGAATCATGGTACCCTTTTCGTCACTGAAAAAATGTTTTATTTGGTAGCTACCACAGCTCAGACAATACGATGACCACTGGGCCAGGTGCCTGCCTCCCCTAAGCCCCCCAAAAAGTGACTGAACTGGATCAGCTTCCCTTCTCGGCAAGACCTACATCATTCTCACTGACGCCTAATCCCTAAAATAGCATATTTTAGGTTGACCCGGGAAGAACTGTCTCAATAGCAATTTCTTTAGGAACTGAGGAAGTTTTAAATTGGGTAGTTAGAATACTCACAAATTTAGAAATTCAGGGTGAAGTCAGTTGTGTGCTTTAACTTGTAATGCAGGCTCACTTTGCTGCTCTGGAAACTGAAAAACATCAAGATTGAATTCAAATCAAGTACTTCAAATATTTTACAGGAGAAGCATTGCTGTGGTTGCTAGGCAACCTGACAGCCTCCCAAGCCGGGACCAGCTCGCCTCCCACACTTGACCACCTCGCCCCAGCAGTGGGACGCGGAGTCGCCATTGGTCCCTAGCTCCTCTCACTGACCTTCAATTGGTCAGAGAGCCTCTCACTCCGCTCCCGTTGGCTCTCGCCGTCTCTCGCCGTCCAGCCATTGGCAGGCACGTTCTCGGGCCACCCTACGTCACCGTCTCACCCCACTTCCCCGGTCCTCCGACTTTGTCCCCGCCCTTCCCCCCGCCCTTCCCTCCGCGAGGGAAAACCCTAGCGAGTCACCGCCTCTCCTTTCCTTCCCATTGGCAGAAAGCGGGCTGAGGGGCGGGCGCTGCTGAGCGACTCTGCGCGCCGGGATTGGCTGCGGGAGCCGCTGTCCCGCCCCTTGCCGCCTCCCGGCGGTGCCGGAGTCGGGTGGGTCGGTGGCTATAAAGCTGCCCAGGGCGGGAGGCACCGTGCACTGTCCTCTGTGGGTTGCTCCTTTCTTCAGCCGGGGTCCGGTCGCGTTTGGGTGAGTGTCCCGCGCGGGGAGGGACAGCCGGTGGCCGGGGCGCCGCGGGCGGCGTACACGGGGAGGAGGCGATGTCCTTGACTAGGCCGGAAGGCACAGCGCTCTGCTCCGGTCAGGGTGAAGGTGTCGACCCGGTCCCGGAGGACGGGGCGCCGGGAGTGGGCTTGTGCGGGAGCTCGCGAGCCGGGGTGCCGGGGCGGACAAGGGGACCCGGACTCCGCTGTGGGCCGGCGGGGCGCCGAGAGAAGGCAAAGAGCGTTGAGAGCTCGGTGTTCTGATGACATAGTCAGAAGTCGGAGTCGCCTCTGAGGTAGCTGTGACCACCGAAGTGGGGCATCAGCAGGGGTTGAGAAGGGAGCTGGGCTGTCAGCGTTCCTCCGGTCAATGTTGGACCCCAAAGGGATGGGGAAGCCCAGACTCAGATGCCGACTAGTAGATTGGCAGGGGGTGTGTCCTGCCTCCACGTACACCATTGATGAGAGGAAGTGGGGAGCGTTACTTTTCCCCAATTCGGGTGCACGAAATCACACCTGTGATTTAGACCTAGCCAAAGACTGATGCTCTGAACATCTTTGGTATGTGGCTTGCTTAAAATAATGAGTGAGCTCGAGTCCCTTCTCCCTCGTCCTCCTCCTCTTCCTCCCCCCACCTCCTGTTAATATCTCCACGATATTTAATAACAACCAGCCTTAAGTGTTGTGAGGATGAGATGGCCCGGGGCCCACAGAACCTATCACACAGATAGACTTAGGGTTAAGTGAAGGAAATTTCAAAGCCAAGTGTATGGGAATCTTTGAAAACGTGACCTTCTTTGATCACTGGTAGAGAAAGAATTGCTTTGCGACATTCTGGAGGAGGGAATTGGGGAGTAGGTGGCAGGAGGCACCTACTTGTCCTTCTTGCCAAGCTCGCCCCTGTGGCCTTGGCCTCGGGCCATCTCTGACTGCCTTCAGACTACCCACCTCTGCTGCCACCCCTCCCTCTGCTGGTGATCTGGCCTACCCGGGAGTGAGATGGTTAGCCCGTTCTGACAGCTGCCAACATTTGCTGTATTTTAGGGATGAAATCATGAGAAGGGAGGCATGCTAACAGCACACCTGACTACTTAAGAGTTACAGATTTTTCCTCCCAAGCTGTGGTTTAAATTTGTATTGTACAGATTCCATCTGATTGGAGACAGACTAAAAGTCTCCAAAGGTATCCACAAGTGTTTCTTTGCAGGCTGAGACTTCTGAGCAGTTTGTTCTTTGATCAGACTTTTACGTTTCAGCCATTTTTTGCATGGAGATGGAGAGCAAGGATAGCCTGTCCCATGAAAAGCAGAGACTGCCTTTTCTTTGTGCCCATCCTTTGTAGGTATTTCCTAAATTAGCTAATATTTCCCGTAGTGCAATTCTGGTGGCTTCTGCAATTGCAGTTCTCAGAAGGCTTGGAAAAGCTGGGGAAGAGGGAGTATAAAGATTTATGTTTGAAGTCCATGTCATCTGGGCCTTGCGTTTAATTTTTGTCTTTCATAAATGCCTCTTCTGATTGTTTATACGTGTCATCTGATGGAGTTGTTTTTGATGATTTTTAAACTGAGGTTTTAGCTGTGTTGCTTTCAGAAGAAACGTAGACTCCAAAACATTGATGGAACATGGGTTTTCTGGGTCTTCCAGAATGGTTTCATACCTGGCTGTAGCGTTCAGTATCCAGCAAAACTGTAGGTGTGGTTGAAGAACATGTTGAACTCTGTATCAGAATGTACACATTTTTACATTTACGTACACCAAAGAGGTCAAACATGATGATAGTTTCATTTAGAAAGGGAACATAACCTCACCACTTGATTTAGGGCTTAGAACCATATAGTTGACAGCTGTGTCACTTTGAAATTAAAAAGGTTGAGAAACATGTTATCTAATTAATGGCTTCATGTTAGCACTGGAATCTGAACAATAAAGAGAAAGAAAGTAACCTTTCGAAGAGCACTCTTTGTAGGGTTTGTGGGTATGTGTTGGTTCGTGTGCTAATGAGTAGAAGAGGGGCAAACTTCCTTTTCTGACTTTGTTCAGATTAGGATCTGGGAATGATGCAAACTCATCCTTTGCTTTAAACAGTAGTGAGTAAGAGTCAACTTCTGTAAACTCCTAAACAATATTTGGCTCTATAACCTTAGCTTATCTCAGAAGTAATAACAAAAACTTTCTGGTGATGGGTACTCAGGTACTTAAATCTTTTTTTAAAAAATGCTCTAGAATTGTTATAGCACAAAATTTAGCCAATCTTTTAAGTACTCTTTACACTAAAGTCTCTCTACAAATGGTCAGATCAGTCAGATAAGCTGGGCATGGTTCATACCTTTAATTTCAGTACTTGGTGAAGCAGAGCTAAGATAGCTTGGCTCTGCAAGTTTGAGGCCAGCCTAGTACACATACTGAGTTCTAGGACAGCTAATCTACACAGAGACCCTGTCTCGAGAAATCAATCAACCAACAAACCAAAAAGAATCAAACTATACTGTCCAACTCCTCATAACTAATATCAGTGGCATAGGCTATACAGACTGGACTGTGAATGATGCATCTGGATAGGAATACAGGTCCTTGATTAGAAAACTCTGTAATTTACCTAGGAACGTTTTCTAGAAAAGAGAGCTTAGAAGAGAGCCTTGAAGGATGAACCCCCATCCCATGTCATGTTTTCAGCAAGTGGAGCACTTGACACCAAGTCCTAATGACCTGAGTTCAGTCCCCAGGACATGGAGGTAGAAGGAAAGAAGCCATCATGGGGAGTTGTCCTTTGACTCACACACACACCATGTCGCATGAACACACACACACACACACACAGTAGATAAGTAAATGGGACTAGACTCTCTGGTTGGCAGACCAGGAGTTGTGGGAGAGTCAGGGCTGTTTGTGTTTTACTTGGAGATCTAGGTACAATTGTGCAGATGAGGGTAAAGACTAACAATTTTTGGTTATAGCCTCCTAAAGAAAGATGAACATTCCAGTAGCCTGGTTTTCTCTCCAGTGATGCAGGAGATCAACAAAATAACTGCTTACAGTTATTCAGGGACCAGTGTGTACTAGAGCAGTTTATCTGAGGACTTGTTTGAATCAGGGCTGGGGAATGAGCTAAAAGGAGAAATTCCGTTGAGTAAGTGCAGTAAGTTCTATTAGTCTTGGCCAAATTCAGACTGTCTGTACCGAGATTTGTGAGTCATCAAGCCTTTGTGGTGTGTGTGGCTGCTTGCAGCTCTTTAACTGCTTCTTGATCCCTGTTGATTCCTCTTATCTGCTCCGTAGAGATGTTACAGTCTGATAACTTTAGATTTTGTCACTATGGGCTGTGTATCCTTTATCAGAAATGCTTGAGTCTGGAAGTAAACTTCATGTTTTGAAACACTTGCACGCTTGTGTATTTGTGTGTGTCTGTGTAAGGAAGGGAGAGATTGATTTTGTAGATAAGACCCAAGTCCAAAGGTAAAATTAATGTTTCACATACACCTACACACCGAGTCTGAAGATACGGCATTCGTAGTGTTGCAAACATTTGACTGACCTGTCGCACGAGTTGAGGTGAGGTTTCTACACGCAGCATCATGTCAGCATTGGAAAACTTGGACTTTGGTGCACCTAGGCTTCAAGTTTTTCCGATCAAAGATGCAGAACTGTGCCCTGCCAGCAACTGTAGAATAGAATCTAAAGCGTATGCCTCTCTGGTGGGGTCGTCTCCCAGATGCCATTCCTCCCTTGTGGAAATCATACAGACTTTATGTTGTTCCCACTAGTCCTTCTCTGCACTAATGTGCTCGGGTTCTCTATGTGTGACTTTCTCCACCCTTCTCCTATTTTCCCTCCCCAGTTTAATTAAAGTAGGAAGAGGACTGAGGGTGTGGCCAGTGCTTGACTGGCTGAAGGGAGGCCCTAGTTTGATCCCAGCACTGTGAATAAATAAGTGGAAAAGGTGTATGGTAGTGTTTCAGGGGAAATGCCTTTGCTGCAAATTAGCCACGGCTTCAAGAAGTTAGTAAGTTGTTGCACCTCAACATGGGGAAGGAATGGTGTTTTCTACCCTACTGAGAATGGTCTTGACTTGGCCTCCTTAGTTTACAGATAACACAGCATAATTTGAGACAATAAGGAATAAAAGATAAGCTATTTCCTGAAAGTGTATGTATAATGCTGTACTCCTTTCCCCCTTTGGAATGTAATATTCTCTTTCCTCACAAATTCAAGGTTTGCTTATTCTGGGGCTGCAGTAGCTCAGTGTTTTAGAGCATTTGCCTCCCTGGGAGTGTTGGTGCCTGATCTTACCAAGCAGGTCCCACGTTTCATCTTCTCAACAGCCCTTCAGAGTGAGCTGATGGGGGCGGGTATCTTGATTTTATGGGTGAGGAAATTGAGATTCAAAGAGGCACAAATTATTGCTGAAACTCCTTTAGTGCCAATAAGCTCGAAACTGTAGGCCTTTTTATTCTAGAAGCTTACTAGTCCCGTAGAGTTTACTTCTGGTTTTTTTTTTTTTTTTTTTTTTTTTTTTTTTTTTTTTTTTTTTTTTTTTTTTTTTTTTTTTTTTTAATCCCAGTTCTTGGTAGCGCATGTTTATGAGAAGACCGCTACTCTCCCAGCATCATACCCTGTAGTCTGAGTGATGCTGTGATGTTGGTTCCTCAGCAGAGCCGTAAGGCTGCCGCCATAAGGGCTCAAAGTGCCGTCTTTTTCTAAGCATGTGTTGAACTGGTTTTTTTGCATAATATAATTAAATAAGGAAATCCTTGCTTTAACTCTCTTTGAATTGAAGTCGTTGATTTGTGTAGTGCTTTATGACTTTAAAAGAAGTTCTCCTTTGAAACTTGTAGTGCCCGAAGGAGGAACCCAGTGAGCGACCTGGAGACTGCAGTTCTCTGTCCTTCGCACAGGTATGGCGCCAGTCATGTCTTAAGGAAGGTGTTTTCTCTAGTGGGAGAGGTGTAATTTTTAATCTTAGAACTAATGACAGTTTTATGTGCCAAATCTTTCCTTTTCCCTCCCCGTTCCTTTCTTTCACTATGTCACCTGGCTGGAATTTGCCGATCGGCCTGCTTCCCCCTCCCAAGCAATGGGATTTAAGGCACGTACCATGATGCCTTGAGACGTATATTCCTAAAACTATTCTTAGGATTATATGTTACCTGGAAAATTTAGTTTATGTTATAAATTCTTCTGGAGACTTTCTGATTTTGTATTTAAAAGTTAGTGTCTGCTTGTAACATGAAAAATAAAGGTAATAAACTTAATCTGAAATAGTCACAGGTAGGCATGCCTGCCAACAGTGTATGCATGTATTTGTTTATTTAGTTATTTGCCATTTGAAGTTTGAGGCAGGATCTTATTTGGTATCTGACCCAGTTCTGCCTTGGCCTTCCAGATGCTAAGATTTCAGTAGTTTGACCTTGCAGTCTGCACCTATAGTGCTCTGGGTGAGTCCTTAGGGCTCTGTGAGAATAGACCGCGGCTGCAGTGTTTAGACCAGTAATCTAGTTGTTTGCAGCTATTGCAGTGCCACGCAGTCTCACAGGAAAAAGATGCTGACCCTAAGCACAAAAGGGAGAGCTGGAGAATCTGCAGTAGCTAAAAACTGTCAGGTGTAGGATGCAGGGAGTGGCCGCAGAGAGCTCAGCCGGAGACTCATGATAGCCCTAGGCGCCAGAGCTCCAGCCTGTCCCTGAGTCATGGGGGATTGGATCAGAAGCCATCTGGACTACTGTCCTCTGCTTTTCTCCTCCCCCACTTCTTCTTTGTTTTCTCTCCTTTACTATTCACAGGGGGAGGGGAGTACTCTTCTTACCCCTAGCGAAAGGTCTAGAAAGTATCACAAGTATACGAGATTTCTTACCTGACTTTGTTAAGGCACATAGCATCTTTTGTCCCCCAGAGGGGCGTGATCCCTTTAGAGGGCAGAGGACCTTTTTTTTTTTTTCCCCTGAGGGTGGTGGCTGTTGGAAGACTTTCGGTTTCCTAATTTTTGTGGTAGGCATGTACTTTTTGCCTCCTTTTAAAATTGAGATTGAAAGGAGAAATCTTTGTATTTTATTATAAATACAGAATCTTCAGTTGCTGTCAGTTTTTTTAATTGCAAGTTTAACGCCATGAAAGATAATTTATTATCAACAATTTAAACTATATGAGAGAATGTTTTTTTAACTGTTAGGTTTTCAAAGTTCTGTTTAGAAAATCACTGTGTTTTAGGAATCACCATGAATTAACCAAAATATCTCATTCCCTGGCAGGATAAGTTTAGCTAGGTTGTTTGGTTAGCCCCTCCCGCCACTGATTTACATCTGGTCTATTACACAGCGTTTGGGAGGAGACCCAACTGTACCCTTTACACTGGAAGTTGTATCATCTTTCTGTTCTTCTAAATGCTACTTTCTGCTTTTCTAAATGCCACCAAGTGATCGCTTTGTCTGTGCTGTGTCATACTCTTAGCTGGGTGTTGTCTGGTTGCTTGGTTGGTTCCTCCTACCCCCATTAGAGCTGTTGTATGTCAAATTGGATATCTATTTACCAACAACACATTGAAAACATCTCTGCTACTAGGAAATCTCTTGAGAATGGATAATATTGACCAAATCAGACAGCATTCATAGATGTGTGGTGTGTGTATAATCAGAAGCCTTGTGGGCTGTTTGAGCTAACCCTATGCTTTTGTGACAGGTGATTTGATATTTAGCAGCAACATAATCTCAGATCTTCACTAAATTTACTAGTGGGAAAGTACATTGCAATGTTTAGAGGTTATGGATTTGTTCACTTGATTTCCAAAAGCTTTGTAAGTCTGTGGGCAGAGGCAAGGCAGAAAGTCCCACTGTCTTTGTCATGTCGCAAGCAGTGTGAAGAGCTGAAAGGAACCTGAGGGAAAGAAGGCTGGTGAGGGGGTCACTCCGACTGCCTCTGCGGTGGGCACTCAGAAGGGAGTATGTAGATGGGTCACCTACATGCTGTCATAGTGTCTGGGCTGGCTTCCTTCTATGTTTACATTTTCCTTGAGGGTCTAGAGATTGATTTCAGGGCTCTGTATGCTGATCTGTTTGTCTTAATGCTAATTTTTGAACCTTTTGCTGTATGTTATGCCAAGGACTTAATTTAGAATCTGTGCCTAGTAATGCACAGCTCCTTTATGTCTTCATTTCAACCTCAGTGTAGTCAAGTGGGTACCAACTTTAGACAGCCGTCGAATTGGCAGAGAGATTCTGTAGTAGCGCCAAGTGAAGACAGCAGCTGCAAGTGCCTCTCAGCTTGTTCCTTCTGATTTAAAACACAGAAAAGGAGCTGAAGATTTAGGAGATAGGAAGGTAGGGACTTCTTCTGAAGGTAGGGACTTCTTTATCTTGCCAGGTGGTGGTGGCACACACCTTTAATCCCAGCACAGTCTGGTCTACAAAGTGAGTTCCAGGGCAGCTGGGGATATACAGAGAAATCCTGTCTCAAAACCTTTTTTTAAAAAGGACTACTTTACTTTTCTTATTAGGCTACCACTGGAATGATCCCCTTGTAATGTAGTGTATGCTTCTGTGTCTGTTGCTAATGACACTTTTTTTTAATGTAATGAGCACTGAACCAGTGTCAGTAATTTAGGGCTTAAAGTATATAATTGGCAAATTATCACATTTAGTTGTTGTTTTCCTGTTGAGTAGTACATAGACTTTGCTTGGTAAAATGGGTATATGCAAGTCTAAGGCATGAAGAGATTCAAAGGCATTGGGCTTAATTGAGGTTACCCAGGTCTATTAGTCTGCTTAGATACCATCACCAATTAGCCCCTTATCAAGTAGTACTATAATCTGGAGGTATTAAACAACAGAATTTTTGTATTTAAAAAGATGTATGTATTATACATACAGTGTTCTGCCTGCATGTGTGCCTGCAGGCCAGAAGAGGACACCAAATCTTATTATAGATGGTAGTCACCATGTGGGTGCTGGGAATGAACGCAGAACCTCTGAAAGAGCAGCCAGTGCTCTTAACCTCGGAGCCATCTCTCCAGCCCCCCAGAGTTTTTTGTTTGTTTGTTTTGGAGTACAGCTCAAGGTACATGGTCACTTCTTTAAAGCTCTTTTGTGGATTGGAGATGTCATGGCCCTTCATGGAAGGTACAGAATGCATGAATACAGACCTGAACCAGCTCTCTGGTATCTTCTTGTAAGGATGCTATCTGAGCTGGTAAAGGCTAGGCTCACAATCAGTAAGGCTAGGGTACTGATTCCATCGTGAGGTCCCCATTCTCATGGCCTCTCCTCCCAAGGACCATCTCTGCAAACGCCATACAAAAAAAGAGGGGGGGGGGATTGCCAGTGTTTTCATAGAGCTTAGCATGCTATTTATTTATTTGGAAACAGAGTCTTACTATGTTGCCCAAGCTGTCCTTGAACTTCTGGGCTCAAGGGATCCTCCTGCTCAGCCTTCTAAGTGCTAGGTTCATATTGCCATCACTGTGTCTGCCATTTCTGAATTCTTTTTATATCGAGTTGTCATTCCCAGGGAACCCTGTCTGTGTTAGAAAGAATATTAATAATACAGTGTTGGATGAAGAACTGTGAAGGAGTAAGGCGGCTTTGGTGCTGCCTTTTGGTTTCTATCATAACCTCTGATATCATCATATCATAATTTAGGGATTCAATTTCCCCAGACTACATGGTTGCCAGGCATAAAGAGTGTGTTACAGCAAATTGTTTCTGGGAATATAAAAAAAGGAAAAAAAAGCCAGGCATGGTGCCACATGCCTTTGTCCCAGATCCCAGTACTACTTGGGAGGAGGCAGAGGCAGGTGCAGATGTTTGTCTGTGAGTTTGAAGCCAGCTTGGTCTATATAGTGAGTTCCAGGCTAGCTAAAGCTACACTTAGTGAGACCTATCTCAACCCTACCTCGTAAAAAAAGAAAAGAGTCTTGTGTCTAGAAGATTTGGGTTATATAGAGTAAGATTCTATCAAAAAAGTAAAATCTTTAACCTAGATGTTAGGTGCTTATTTATTATGTTCTTTTGGGTTTGGTTTTTCGAGATAGTATTTCTCTGTGTAGCTCTGGCTGACCTGGAACTCACTTTGTAGACCAGGCTGGCCTCAAACTCACAGAGGTCCACCTGCCTCCCGAGTGCTGGGATTAAAGGCGTGTGCCACCATGCCCAGCTATTATGTTTTAATATATTCACAGCCTAATGACTTGTTCTCTGAAGATGTTTAATGTTCTAAGGACCAAACCTCTGCTTTCGATATCTCCCCAGGATCTCAATAATTAACCTATGATCTTATTCTCTGTTAGTGTTAAAGCGGAGTGTCCAGAATGGCAGGGGACAGGTGATGTGGGTTTGACTTTTCCTTTTTAGTGTCAGGTTAGCAGTAGGTTGTCACTCTGTAGAAGATAGCAAATTGAGTTGGCAAACTGCGTGCTTAGATGGGCGGAGAACTAAAAGTCCCATCTCTTGATCAGCATTCCCCAACTATTACATACCTAACGTGGGTTTGAAGAATCGTTCCTGCCCTGTGGCACCGCAGCTCAGCCAGGAGGTTTGTGGCAGCTTCTCTGTTAACAAGGCCTCCACACACGCCCTGTCGGAGACATCCCGCCTGGTTTTTCATTTCTTGATGACTAGACCTTTTAAAGGCATTGAGGCACCTAGGTTAAAGGACTAGTCCCAGGGTAGACGACAGTGGTCTGAAGGGCTAGCTTTTTGTTGTCATTATTTTGGTAGGTAAATCTAGACAATGGTTGATTTGTTTGTACTTTTTGATAGTGGTCAGAAATAAATATTTTCTTTGGTTGATCATTTACTTTACAAAAGATTTTTGTTTGGTTGTTGTTGTTGTTTTTTGTTTGTTTGCTTGTTTTTTTGGTTAGTTGGTTTTGGTTTTTCGAGACAGGGTTTCTCTGTAGCTTTGGAGCCTGTCCTGGAACTCACTTTGTAGACCAGGCTAGCCTCGAACTCACGGAGATCTGCCTGCCTCTGCCTCCCCGGTGCACTGCCCAGCTTGGTGGTTGTTGTTATTGTTGTTGCGTGTGTCTGTTTGGATTTATGCAGGTCCCAGTGGAGGCCAGAGGGTTGAGATGCCCCGGAACTGGGGCTGCTGAAGGTTGTGGGTGCTAGGAATGAAACACAGGTCCTCTGGAAAAGAAATCAGCTCTCTTAACTGCTAAGCCATCTCTCCAGCCCCTGTCACTGTCAGTCATACTTTTAAGTTACCATTTTATTTCATAGTTACTTATTATAGAAAAATCTTATGGCAGGGTCACTCACCTGTGTGTGTGTGTGTGTGTGTGTGTGTGTGTGTGAGAGAGAGAGAGAGATATGCTGGGGATTGAACCCACAGTCTTGCACACGTTAGGCAAGTGCTCTGCCACTGAGCTATATATATCCCAGCCCTTAAATGATGTTTTAAGTCTTAAGAGACCGGTTTTGAGTAAGGTGGAGCCTTTCTAAAAGGTTATAATTTAAGCTAATAAATCATATTCCTTTCATGAAGTTGCTGCTTTGCATATTTTTAACTGACTGCCCCCAATACAATGTACTAAACTTAGAGATGCTGCAGTAATGCAGGTGACTTGAATTCTCACCATCTGTTTTGCAGCCTTGAACTTGAAAAGTCAGCAACCTAATATCTAAAACTATGGACTTTTTTTCTTTGCACAGCTCTTTCACCATGCCTGGGTCACTTCCATTGAATGCAGAAGCTTGCTGGCCAAAAGACGTAGGAATTGTTGCCCTTGAGATCTACTTTCCTTCTCAATATGTTGATCAAGTTGAGTTGGAAAAATACGATGGTGTAGATGCTGGAAAGTATACCATCGGCCTAGGGCAGGCCAGGATGGGCTTCTGCACGGATCGAGAAGACATCAACTCTCTTTGCCTGACTGTGGTTCAGAATCTGATGGAGAGAAATAGCCTGTCCTATGATTGCATTGGGCGGCTAGAAGTCGGAACAGAGACAATCATTGACAAATCAAAATCAGTGAAGTCGAATTTGATGCAGCTGTTTGAGGAGTCTGGGAATACAGATATAGAAGGAATAGATACAACTAATGCGTGCTATGGAGGGACAGCTGCAGTCTTCAACGCTGTGAACTGGATCGAATCCAGCTCTTGGGATGGTATGTTCCATGTCTGCATTCTGAAACAGAGACAAAAGCAAACAGACAAGCACACAGACACACAAAAACACACAGACACGCACATAGCCCTTCTTGAGGATGTATAGACCTGATACCTCTTCTGTTTAGGGCTAAGGATGGAGCTCAGGGTCTCTAGCAATGAATAGTGTCCCCAGCCCTCCAGTGGCTATTTAGACAGTGTTGTGTGTTAACTAATACTAGCTCTAATAATTCAAATAATTCAGAAAGACTGTGACTTTCAGCTTATTTGAATTGTTTACTTTAGGAGTAGTAATAGGAAAAAAATTATCCATTCAAAGTTTAGACAGAAAGCTTTGCTTTTTTTTTTTTTTTCCAATGTGGGGAAAGCATATTCTGAGGAAAATATAATCATCCTTTGAGTTCACATGCGTGATTTTGATCACTCTGCATTACTTTTTTCAGGACGGTATGCTCTGGTAGTTGCAGGAGATATTGCTATCTATGCCACAGGAAATGCCAGACCTACAGGTGGCGTCGGAGCTGTGGCTCTGCTGATAGGGCCAAATGCTCCTTTAATTTTTGAACGAGGTGAGTATTTGAGAAGATACTTATTTTTTTGTGGTGCGGGACTTGAACCTTGGGCCTTGTGCATGGTAGGCAAGCTTGCGTTCTTCACGTGAGCTTTTTCCCAGGCCCCTTGTTTTTAAATGTCGAGACACTGGTTATCACTACATGCTGCAGGCTGACCTGGAGCTCTCTGTGTAGCCCAGGGATGCTTGCAGCCTTGATCTTCGGTTTGGGCTTCTAAATACCTGGGATTACACAGGTATATAGACCTCCGTACACAGGCCTGTGCTAGCAGGTCCAGCTAATTCATTTGTATTTAGTTGTTTCAGTGACACAGTGTTCTGAGGAATCTGAGTGTGGTAGTAGAAGCTACAACTTGCTGATTGTTTATCGACTGACGAGTGCTTTAAGTGTTAGCACGTTATCTTTGTACGTTTTGTCCAAAAGGTAGAGCTGCCCTCCCTCTACCAAGAAATCAAATGGGCTGAGGTGGAGTTGAAGAAATAACTTAGAGTAGTGACTGATGAGTTCACTTGTGCTCAGGATAGCCGCTTAGGAAACTTGCAGCAGTCTTGGGACTACCCATGCGGCTCCAGGTTTTATTTAATTATCGGCTTCACCTTGCGCTTTCTATGCTGAAGTGCTGTGGGTGACTGATGGGAAGACCACGTAAATAAGGCAGCGTGCTGCTACAGTGCGGGCATCGTGAAGCAGGAGTGGATCGGCATCTTCTGTTTGGTTCTGTAGGGCTCCGTGGGACACACATGCAGCATGCCTATGACTTCTACAAGCCTGACATGCTCTCCGAATACCCTGTGGTAGATGGGAAGCTCTCCATACAGTGCTACCTCAGTGCGCTGGACCGCTGCTACTCCGTCTACCGCAAGAAGATCCGTGCCCAGTGGCAGAAAGGTGGGCTTTCCTCCAGCCCTGTTCCTTGTGCTGGACTCTGCTATCTACAGGGCAGTAGTAATGTGCTAGGTGACTATCGTGAGACACTTCTCTGTGAACTACCTTCGTTATTAATACCTTTTCCACTTCTTCGTGTACTAAATATCATTTTCCCATAGTCTCTGAGAGTGTGTAATTTAGGTAAAGACATGAGTATTTCTCCTAAAACTTAAGTTGATTTATTAATTACATTACAAAATAAAAGTGAGTTTTGTTAATTTTTTGAGAAAAGGATTTAAATAAGTTTCTGTTTTCAACTATTTTTCAGAGGCAACTGTTTAAAAAGTTACTTTTTCCTTATTACAATTTGACTTTAGAGAGGAGAGGGTTAAAAATAATATTCAAGATAAATATCGAGGAACATAGTAGCCGCAGAAAGAATCATTGTATAGTGTTTTACAGTTAAATATGTAACAATGCTTGCTATTTGTACTATACTTAACAGTTATGTTAAATGTCATTCTTTAACAGTAGTGTTTCATGAGCTAGAGTCTGGTTTTATACCCTGGACTGGCTTCAAACTCACGATCCTCCTTCATCAGGCTTAACTGTTTTTACTAGGCCAGTGATATTTCACCTTTTTGATTAGAACCCCACAGTATATGTTTTTATGTGTAGATATCTGAACAGAGGCAGAAGTGCCGTGAAATGACCCAGGCTGCAAATTAATGCAGTTGCCATTTTCCTATTCTTTAGAAAAAGGGAGGCTGATCAACTGATCTGCTAATAGTTATGACTCGTACAGTTGAAAATCAGTGATGTATGTGGTCCTGCGCCGCTGAGGGTCTTGTTTAACCACGCATTCTAAAGCATTGAGCGAGTTCATAAGACAGGGTTGGGGTTGCTGTTTAAGGACCGGGGTGAGTGGCTCTTCTGTCTCCATCCCCTCTGCTCGCTTTGCAGTGCAGTACGCAAACTTGTTTCCACTAAGATTAGTGAGGAAGTAAAGACAGAAACATCCTAAAGTCGAGCTGGCTTCTGTGCATTTCATGGTTTCCTTGCTCTTCTGTTCCAGAGGGAAACGATAAAGATTTCACCCTGAATGATTTTGGCTTCATGATCTTTCACTCGCCATATTGTAAACTGGTGCAGAAATCTTTAGCTCGGATGTTCCTGAATGACTTTCTTAATGATCAGAACAGAGATAAAAACAGTATTTACAGTGGCCTGGAAGCCTTTGGGTAAGAAAGCTGTTCTGTGCTTATTTCAAATGTTTATTTGTATATTACCCTCCCCCTGCTGGGATCCTCCCCAACCCCTCCAGTCTGGCAGGAAGAGGGCAGCTTGCAACACCCAGG
Source organism: Arvicola amphibius (assembly GCF_903992535.2). NCBI lineage: Eukaryota > Metazoa > Chordata > Mammalia > Rodentia > Cricetidae > Arvicola > Arvicola amphibius. The sequence goes on along the minus strand of NC_052049.1, from coordinate 29,818,606 downwards.
AACAGGTCTGGGGCTGCTAGAAGCTCCAGACGGGGCTAGAGGCTGCTCACAAAGGCTTGTCCTCCAGAGCACTGCCACCTAGTTTTTCTGCCAGGGTGCTGCGGTCCTTGACCGCCTAGTAGCAGTTTGCTTGTAATTCATGCTTGATTCTTGTCAGCTGCAAAGCTTCAGTGAATCTGTTAACCTATTAGTCTGTCAGTATCATGGTGTCTTTACTTGATGATAGCCACGTCAGGCAAAGAACTTACAGCTGGCTAGCATCATTTATACAATTACCTTGTTGCTCCCTGACTTTTAATTAGTGGCAAAACAAAATCCCATGTATCCATAGATTTAAATGTAAATTGGGACAACTACTAATAAAATAAAAGCATGGTGTTTAGACGCCATATAATTGTCTCCTTAAATATGCTCTTCCAGGGATGTTAAGTTGGAAGATACATACTTTGACAGAGATGTGGAGAAGGCATTTATGAAGGCTAGTTCTGATCTGTTTAACCAGAAAACAAAGGCGTCTCTGCTCGTATCAAATCAGAATGGGAATATGTACACGTCTTCTGTGTATGGGTCCCTGGCTTCTGTTCTGGCACAGTAAGTAGAAACTGCTGTTCCCTGACTCCTCTTCTGACTGCTCTTTATCTTCAGGTCTGCTCGGCTGCCATCTACTGAGGGTATGCAGGTTCAGGCTGCAGTTCTTCCTGAGTACCTGCAGCTGAACCACAAATCCTTAATGATGAGGATTTATGTGTGGTTCAGTAATTTTACTAAGCCCCATCATTTCCTAAAAGACGTAAGCTTTTGTTTGGAGTATGCACTCTAAAACTAAAACCTCAAGTCAGACTCCTTAGTGCAGAATTACGACTCCTAGATCTACAGGGACATTAAACTAAGCAGGGAATGGTGGCACTCACCCATAATCCCAACACACAGGAGGCTGTGGCAGGAAGATTATTAGTGCAAGCCCAGCCTGTGTGGGTGGACCATGTAACAGAAAAACAAACAAAAAGAGCTTTAAGTTAGAGCTTGTGTTTAGCTCTGGACTGCTCGTGTGGCTCCCGACAAGATGGCCTTTGTATCTGTTAAATTTGCCCTTTTGTCCCTTACCAGGTACTCGCCTCAGCAGTTGGCAGGGAAGAGGATCGGAGTGTTCTCTTATGGGTCTGGCTTGGCTGCCACTTTGTACTCCCTTAAAGTCACACAAGATGCCACCCCAGGTAAGTGCTGGGTCCTTCAGCAAGGGCATGTTGCCAGCCAACCCGCTGTGGTCAGGTGGCTTCAGTAGTCACTCTGATCGATCATTCCATTCTCAATTTCATATCTTCTTGCCAAATAAATTTGTACTCTCTACCCTACAAATCTGCCTTAATATAGCTAATAGACCACATTTTCCCCTGTGGTTTTTACTGTATTGAAGCAAACATTTGTGCTTTCCTTGAGAGAAAAGGAGGAAAAATACTCAGGAAAACTTAGGAAAACCTGGCATCATTGAAACTTATACTGAGGATTAACTATAGAAAAGTTAATACTTATAGTTTCAAATGCCAGGTGTTACTTAACTTGTAGACTAGCTGATACTAAATAACATCTAGTCAGAGGTGTTAGGAAGTTGTATCAAGATAGATCTATATTTTAGCTAGACAATAGCCAGTAGTTTTTAAGAGACAAGAAATTATTTGCATTTGGCAACATTTTATTAACTTTCTTGGAGACATGCTACTCTGTCTTCTAATGTTAAACTTACTTGCTCCTTTAGGATCCGCTCTTGACAAAATAACAGCAAGTTTATGTGATCTAAAATCAAGGCTCGACTCAAGAACTTGTGTGGCGCCAGATGTCTTTGCTGAAAACATGAAGCTGAGGGAGGACACGCACCACTTAGGTAAGCGTCTGTGTTTGTAGGCTGTACTGTGTACAGTCGTGGGAAACTCACGGCACACGAGGCTTGGGTAGTGCTGGTGTGGCGTCAGTGAAAGCTGGGGAGGAAGGTGACAACTCTGTTGAGTTTGTTGCCAGATGGGTCATATCGTGAGTAACTTGGTGTCCTGCTTTCCCTTCAGCCAACTATATTCCCCAGTGTTCGATAGACTCACTCTTTGAAGGAACGTGGTACCTAGTTAGAGTGGATGAAAAGCACAGAAGAACTTACGCTCGGCGCCCCTCCACCAACGGCCACAATTTGGAGGAAGGAGTGGGACTTGTACATTCAAACACAGCAACAGAGGTCAGTCACCTGCATCGTTGGTCCTCTTCTCTGGCAGGATATGGGAAGTTTTCACTCCCGTGTGTCTGGGATTCGGAGCCCTAACAGAGACCGCGACTTAGAGAAATATCAGTAAAGCAGAGAGGGAGTAAGGGTTCTGAGGCCAGCTGTGGAGCAGCATGGAGGGGATACTGAGTCCCTCATACTTCTCCGAGGCCTTTTCAGAAGTGATGGCATAGCTGTGGCTCAGATTCCTGCTGTGTGTGAGGACTCTGCTCACATTCATTTTATAGCCCTCAGAACCTTACACTAACCTCTTTGATGTCTACAAATGATACTCCAGAGTGAGGCCCCGAGAAGTCAGGATTAGAGCAGGAAGGGGTAAAGCCAGGTTCAATCAAGAACTTGAACTGTGGAATCAGTGGTTCCTCCCGTTGGTTACAGCTCCTCTGGTGAGCTGTAGTCTTGCTGTTAAGCCAGGTGGGCGGCACCTCAAGCTAGTGTCTGAGTCGCAAGTAGAAGATGTTACAGCAGACACAGTCTGGGAGGCCTCCTCTCGCTGCACAAGGAATGGCAGTCCTCTCACTGAAGGGCTGTCTCGGTGTTCAGCTCCTCCTTGGAAAGCTGTATAGAACGCGAGTGTCAGTGTCAGCCTCTCTGACTTTGTCCTTTAGTAGGTTCTCTGTAGGTAATTTAATTAGTCCTGTGATTCATAGTGGGAAAGTCATAAAAGCCAGCAACTGTTTTCTTCTCATTTTAGCATATTCCAAGCCCTGCTAAGAAAGTGCCAAGACTCCCTACAACAGCAGCAGAGTCGGAACCAGCTGTCATCAGCAACGGGGAGCACTAAGATCTTTGTGGGGTGGAAGGCTTCACAGTGGCCTGGGGCTGGGATGGGGAATGGAAACAGTTGGAGGATTGTATCTCTGGGGACAATTTTAAAGATTACATGTTGCTTAAAGTGTAATGTAACTGAATGTAACTGACACAGAGCCTAGAAAACTGTTGTGTTCTTGGAAAAGTCTTTGCTGAACTTGCTAACACGCTTCCCGTTGTGGCCTGGCCCATGGTGAATATACTGCAGTGATGTTAAAGGGCTCTGGAAAACTCTGTACCTCTCTGGATGTTTATATGCATGCAGTTTAGTTTGCAAACACGGCATGAACTGACTGCTTCTGTCGACGATAGCGGAGGTACTAGTGTCCGATTTTAAAAAATGTTTTTTTTTTAATGTGTAAGAATTTTTGTACTTTAACAAATAAAAAAAAGTACCTGTAGCTTTTTTGAAAAACTTTTCTAGGTTGCGGATTGTGGAATTTAAATGTTACACATAAACCATGCTTGAAAATGGCAAGGCAAATACTATCTTTTTTGAAGGTTTGTAAATCCTGAAGAGAGACAAGAGTAATGGTTCTGGGATCTGGAGGAACCGTCAGTGAGAAAGGTTAGCTGTGACCACGTGAGCAAAAAGATGTCGGCTCTGAGCAGGCCTCTGCTACAGCAAACAGTTCTCCTGAGCGCTGTGGACACAGCCTGGGAACTGGTTCCAGCGGGTTCATGGTGGCTGGAGCTGGTGTGAGGAAGCGGCCCTGAGCACCCTGCTGGGGAGGATGAGGCGGAAAGAAGGAAGGATGGGGCAGGGCATTATTAGGTTACAGTGTAACAAGTCCAGTTTATAGGCCAACAGCTTAAATTCACGGGACACCTTTTTTCTTTGTAGTTTGTGTATTTTTGTGTTTTGTTTGTTTTTGTATCTGTCCAATAAAAATAAGAATATAACCCACATTTTCACATAGTGAAAGTTTCATATAGTCTGACCAGCCAAAAGGAATATTCACTTCAAGATCTAAAAGTAGAATTCATAACACTTTCCCTTAACTTTCACTTTTAAAACAACAAAAACTACCACATGAGATGGAGAAGAAAATCCGTTGGAACGTTCTCTGGGTGATTTTGGTGCTGAACATGACATGAGCCTCATAGACTGTAAAATAGAGATAGTTGGAACTAATGGACAGAACTAAATTTTTTCAACTTTATTTGCTGTTCAATTCTGTGAAGTTTCAGTTATCTAAAATAAACACATAAATGTGTAATGTTTCAGATTGCAAGGTAATATGTAATGTAGCATTTGTAATATATTCTTGTCAATATTAACCAGTAGAATTTTGATTTGTACAGTTTTAATTGGTTAAAATGATTTCATTTTAACATCCACTGCTATAGATTAATGATGTACGTTCAGATTTAAAGAATGGTGGGGAAACAGTGCATGTAATTCTTTTGCAAGTATTGAGATTTCTGTATGTTTTAAAAAAGAGTAATTTAATGTTTGAGTGCCAAGAAGTGGGTTTTCTCAGAGTCCATTGCCGGCAATGGGCAAGCCTGGCAATATTGGCACGGAGCATTAACCATACACCTTACTAATAGCAAGGTGGAAAACTTTGAAATAAAGTTTTAGACAAATATTTCAGATATCTGAGTCGTCTTTTCTGAGCCAACAATTTGAGATGGGGTCAGCAGACAGCTCTTTTTAGATCTGAGCCTTCAGATCTCTGCTTGTTCTCCAGACACATCCAAACCCGCTTAAGCAACACTCTCTGCTTACGCCAGAAGTAAATGTGTCCCATGTGTGGTCCCTGCCTCCCCTTTAAGGAGTTTATGAATTAGAAAACACAGCAGGTTATTTTATAGCACGAAACAGTTCATGTTATCATTTTGGATCTAGATCGAGTACACATTAATAATTTGTCCTAGCACTCTGCGTTGAGTCCAGTGTTCTCTTGGGTCACTTTTCTTGTAGATTCTAGAATCCTAAGAACAACTATACCTTCCTGTGTCCTACAGGGAATCTCCTTTGTATGGGGGGAGTTGTTTCTGGATTTTTAATTTTACAAATACTCATGTTTGGGATTCACAATAGATAGGAAAAGTTACTTATGATCCTCCCGTGACCTGACTGAGTTTGTCTTTTGTCTGCTACTTGAAGTCTTCCGAAGACTGAGACAGAAATTGGTATAGCAAAGATGGTAGCAAGATCTTTCATTTTATATTACATTGCTTCTGTTTTCTTTGAGATGGTGTCTCATGTAAGCTAGCTTTGAACTCCGATTCCCCTACCCCCACCTCCTCTAAGTGCTGGGATTGCAGGCATGTGCTGCCGTGCCCAGCAGAAATCATTTGATCTTAATGTCAGAGTGAGTTTCCTTCAGACCTCTGAAGAGCAGCTCTAACTTAAAGGTTCTTCTGGTTTTTGTTTTGTCTGTACTTGGTTGCAGGAAGAGGGAACTGACCTGAGATTCTTTGTGAAAATGGTAACGTGCTACAGAGGACTGCAAATACATTCATCGGGTGGTTTCCTGAAGCAGTGCGCCAGGTCCTTTATCAGAACAAGCGCTTTTCACTGGCGTTGAAGCTTGTGGATTCCTGTAGCGTCTTGTCCCTACATACTTGTCTGTGAGAAGTAATAGGCTGGCTAGAATCTCCAGGCAGAAGGATTGTTGCGACACAAAAAACATGAATGTGGTATTGGCAAGCAGGGTTATGGAAACGTGACATGTAGGATCAACCATCACTACTAAGGCTTGTCATCTGTAGGTGTTGGAGGAAAACAAAGCAGTGGATCCTGTGGTTATCTGAACAAGATGGGGGCCCAAGATAAAGACTGAGTTTGGCCAGCTTTTACTACCTACTTAGGAAGCCTGGGAAACAAATGGTAGTCCCAAGTCGGTCAACCACCAGTTAAAGGCATACTAAAGTCAGCGTGTCTTTAAAAGAAAAGGTGAGGGGAACCTACCTCATCTCTAGCTACAGAAGGAAACTACAACATCTGAGGGGCGGAGACGGCTGATTGTTACCTTTCTCCTTTATGAAAGTCAGGGTTTGACAGGAAGACGGGGACCTTCAAGTGAAGTCAGTGCAGTTGGGAAGGTTGCAAAACAGGTATCTTCTGGTGGACAAGGACAGCACCTTGTCCAGAGACACTGCCAGGACTTCCAAGACAACCTGAACTGATGTTTCCATTGTTCGCTGAACCAAGAACCAAAGTGAAGTCTCAACACAGCCAAAGTAGAAAATACAGCAGAAGCTGGTGAATATGTACTGTCGATTTGGGCAGACGTGCAAGTGGATCTGACGTGTGTTAGAAAAGGTGCAGAGGGACAATAAGATGGGCTGTGGAGAATCCATCATGACAGCATTTACCTAGGACTTGGGAGGGGCATCTAAGCTGGTCTTGGTATTCCCCCACACGGCTATGAGGTTTGGACTGACTGTGGCAAACAGCAGATGGGGTGGCTATGGTGGAACCACCCTAGCACAGTATTGAAATTCTGAGAAACTCCAGGAGATTAAATGTTTGGATTCGCTATGCAAGACTGAACAAACATCCCAAGGATGGTGCCTTCACGAAGGCCGTCCAAAATGCACTGAGTGGCAAGCAAGCAGAACCACCAAGTTGTGATCTGGGCATTGCCAGAGCCAACTGCATGAGTATAGCAGCAATTCATCTTCACCGGAATCGATACCCACTCGGTCTATGGCTTTGCATCTCTTGCCTGCAGTGTGTCATCCAAATAATCATGCTAGGTCCTAGAGCAGAGGTTCTCAACCTTCCGAGTGCTGGGACCCTTTAATACTTTAATAGTTCCCCGTGCTGTGGTGATCCCCAACCATAAAATTATCCTCCTTGCTACTTCATAATTACGTTTGCTACTGTTAACAATCTTAATGTAAATATCTATGTTTTCCAATGGTGCTAGGCAGCCCTTGTGAAAGGATCATTGCCCCCCCCCCCAAGGAGTCATGACCCACAGGTTGAGAACCACTATCCTAGAGCACACTTGATTCATATCTGATTCATATCTTGATTCATATCTGATAACACTGTATCAAGGACTACAGAACCCCCTTGCATTACCATAGCCCTTAATGCTGCAAACAGAATGTGAGTGGCCTAAGGCCCAGCTATATGTGTAACCTGAATTATTGGTCTGCTGTTTTCCAGCGCTCAGTGTGCATGCTTTAATAATGGCTTACCTGTCCCTTACTGTTTAAAATCACGGGTGTGGGAATCAGGCTGGAAGGAAGATAGACTAGTTTCACAATCAGTGATTTGAAGGTTTTTTATTCCTTCCAACATCCTAGGCTGAAATAGATGAACAGTTTGGGTTCCCAGGGGTAAGGAGGATGTTTTTACTAGGAGCCCCAATGAAACGGCTCTTGTGAATTGGATCTATGACTAATATGATCATTTAGGCTGCCCGTACCAGTGGGCACGCAGAGTAAGAATGGAAGTGCTATCCTAATGAAGATACTTGACCCTAAGCGTAATAAGGAACTGAAGAAGGTGTTGGGAACCCTGAAGATGCTGGTGTGCTACTATTGGAGCCAACAATGGCAGTGAGCAGGCAATGGCAGCAATTATGGTCTACCAAGGGGAGGGCAAGCGAAGACTCAAATCCTTTCATGATGACAGTTTGGGTCATGCTACTCAGCACAAATGCTGGTCAAAGGTGAGGAAAAATCAGGGTAGCTGATGGGAGAAGCAGGTGAGAGTCCAGTTAGAGCCTCCAGAAATGATGGTAGCTCAGAGAGCCTCAAAGCCTGGTTGGCCCCTGACTAACAGCATCAGCCTCACCTGAGATGCTGTTTAAGCAGTCATATCTCATAACAGTGTCAAGGAATAGCCAGAGACCATGTAGTCATAGATTCCAGTTCACACGAGCCCTTACTGGAGTCTCAGTGAAACTATCCTCTTTGCCCCTTGGGACCCCAAACAGCTCACCCACTTCAGCCCAGATTGTTAGAAAGAATACCAAACCTTCAACTCACTGGTTGTTAAGGCTCTTGGTCCACCCAAGGAGTCGCTGAATCTAAAGGTCTGGAGGGGGAACCTGCTGGTCTGATAAAACAAACTAAGTAATCCTGGTGGCTGGAGTTTGAGAGCCATTGTTACAGCTCTGATAACTCGTTGGGTTGAGTCCTTCCAGGTACCACCCGCTCCAAGGAATCTATTTAACAGAGGGACTGATGTGGAGAGGGGTGTCCAAAAAGGTCAGGTTAGCTTCTGTGTACCACGTCAGGTCCTCCTTGCCATAGTGCTTCCTCCAGCTACTGAGGCCAGCAACCCTTTCCACGCAAGTTGGAAGGCTTCATAGAGACCCTGTGTGGCAGTACACTGCAGCGAGCCGCTGCTGTGGCCATTTCCTGCCTTCTCTAAGGTTTCTCTGATGCAGGGGCCTGAGAAAGACAAAGAAATCACTTGGTGCTCACCCAGCACTTTCTGGAAATGTGCTACCCTTTCCAGACTACCCTTGCCCAACGGTGAACAAGGGCTGGTAAGTCTTTCCCCTTTCATACCTTGGGCAGCCCCTTGAGATGTGATACACATGATGCCTCTCAAGACCCCTAGGACTGAATGGCAGTCACCTATGCCGCTGGCCAACTTTGATAATGTCTTTGAGTTGCCTGTTGCTGTTTCTTCTGTCCCTTGCTACTCTGCTGTAGGATCTCTCTCCAAATAAACTACGTGAAAGCCTTTGTCTCATTGGTCCTGTTTGGAGGAATCTAATTTATATCCCTGGCTATTAGGCACAATCTCTGCCTTTTCCAAGTCACTGTTGCTACTCCTTTGGCTCTCACACTGTCACCCATTCCAGGTGGCCCTCCTTAAAGGTCTAATCCAAAGCAACATGCTTCTAGAATTAGTCAATCCTGGAGGAGTCTGCATGGCATCTCCCGCTAAGCTGTCATTTCCCTTTAAAAACAAAAATCGTGGCTAGCAAGTATATATGTCTTCCTACACAGAGGAGAAGGGGACTATCTCTGCTATTTCCTCGGCACCTTAAATGGTGCCTGGCACCCAGCCCTAAACATGTAACATTTCTCCATTAAATGAGAGAATATTCCAGTATAACAAGACAAAGATGTCGCAGCAAGTCAGAATCTAGGCTAAGAGACTCTGGTTGAGGCGGGGGCGGTACGCATATCTCAAATTTAAATTTTATTTAAAAATTACAAAAACGTTTCCACCCAAGTTGTCTATGAGAAAAGTTAAAAGCAGAAACTTTGTGGTTAGTTGCCAGCTGCTTGATATAATTTATAAAATTGAACAGAATTTAGATGTGTGTCTTATGCCTCTGTAGATCCGGGAGCCTTTCTTTAGGTCCCTTTCTTTAGGCTCTGGTAGTATCATGATTGGCACACTTTCCAAAGCCTTTTTTCTTTGCACGCGATGTAAAATGATCCTGTAGACCCCTGTGATGGAGCTCCGAGCGTCTCGGCCTTGGTTATTTCGGATATGTTCGTCTGTAATCCCCAAGTGTTCTAAAGTGCTTTTCACCTCACTTTCTTCTTCTTTGAGGGTGCTGGTTTCTGACAAATGTTTAGGGTCCAGTTGGAAAGGTTCCAAGGGGATGGGGTACGGCACCCCTCGCATCCACTCGTTGTTCATGATGTAGCTGATCCCATATCTCTCTGTGGGTATGGGCTGAAGGACTCCTCGGATGAGCCGGTGGCAGGGCTCTGACACGTGCTGGGGGATGCTGTAGGTACCCTCGAGGATGCTCTTCTTTAGTTTGGCCACCGTTTCTGCTCGAAATGGCATCGTACCCGTCACCATGAAGTACAGAAGGACACCCAAGGCCCAGATATCCACGTAAACACCAACGTAGTGTTCATCTCGGAAAAGTTCGGGTGCGGCATAGGGCGGAGACCCACAGAAGGTGTTCAGCATTTCTCCTTTTTTACTTACAGTGCTGAATCCAAAATCTCCCACCTTCACACACGTGTTGCTGGTATAGAACACATTCTCTGCTTTCAGATCTCTGTGAATAATTTGGTTTTCATGCTGTGAAGGAAACATGGGAGACGGTCAATTTTAAGGTAAATGGCAAAATAGAAAACAGATCACTTTCTCTGCAGCAGAGAAGTAGGTGACGGTGCTGGCATATCCACAGAAATTCAAAAGGAACAACTTAAATCATATTAGGAAACTCTAACACAACCTTTAACCCAGTGTGATGCTTTTACCCCCACAAGTAGACCAAAGGTTTGAGTCTTCTGTGCGGTGGTGACTGGAATCTGTGCCATGCAGACTCTGGAGTTTGTGCCAGAACAAAAGACCCAGATCTTATGCAACTGCACAATTCTGAGACACAATCAAATAGCGAGCCTTCCTTTTGGAGGTCTTACCTGGCTTTTCTGAGTTTTTCCTTGACTGAGATCAAGAGTCAGGATATCTTGGGGCCTGCTCCAACCTCCTGGTCATACTCCTTTGGGTGGGCTTGTATAATTTAGCCAAAAGGAGGGGGTTGAATTTGGCAGGATTCTTGCTATGCGTTGTCAGTACGTGTCCCTTCCTGCCCTTACACTCTAAATTCAGGCAATAGTCTTGGGAACTTTGACCTATTTCGTTTTAAAGGCTTGGGTAAAGGTTTAATGCCATCTGTCCCAATGAGTCCTTGGGAGTAACAACACAGGCTTTGCAAGCTGGGACTGGTCAGATTTCCATTCAATTCCATCAGCGTGTCAAACGAACGGCACTTCTTCACAAAATGCGATACTGGTGCAGACCTCAGGAGGCTGCTGTGAGGACCATTACAACGTTGGATGGTCAGTGCTCAGCGTGGTCTTTGCACACAAATCCAATGAGATCTGTGACTGCCCTTCAGCCTTTCTCTTTTCAGAGGCCAGACTGCAGCAGGGAACGGCAGGACACAGGGCTTCTGTGGACCCGTGTCTGCACCATCTGCTGGAGTCCCTGGTGCTCTCCTACCTGGCAGCGGGTAGTTCTCGCTATGTGTCCAGCAGTACGGCTGGCCCGAGCGAGCACACACAAGAAACAGTTCTGGGAGAAGTTAGGTAGTGTGTGTCACAAAATCCAGCTTTCTAAAGAAATCACTGGAGAACTAAAGAATGACTTAATTGAGCGACAATACGTGGAGCAGAGCGTCAGTGAGCACTAAGTGGGGGGAGAAGTGTGAGACGGCGGTCACTGAAGATGAGAAAGGCTGGTGTTAGTTGACCTGAGACTGAAGTAAATTTCAGAAAGGGAGAGGGGAACTAGGCTGGTCGGGAAGTATGGCTAGGGCTAAAATGTGAGCTCTGAGATGAGATATAAAGGCATCCAGTACAGAAAATGGGGGCCAAGGAAAGATGACAAGCTAAATGGGTGGGCAGTAAATGAAGGACGCTCATCTGGCTTCTCTGATAGGCTCCTGCCAACTGCAGGAGGAGCCACGAGTCTGCTGGGTACCAAGATCCTGGATGTTGCTACGGAGGCAAGAACCCTGGTCCCAGGTAAAGTTCTGACTTATAGAAGGGTCAGCTGTCCGCTATTGCAGAGCCGACCTTCTCTGTGATGTCTATGTGATAGCAAATCAAAGCCCCACATCCCCGCGGCAGGCGGAGTGGAAGTCCCTGGCAGGCAGAGTGGGGGCCCCTGGCAGGCGGAGTGGGGGCCCTGGCTTACCATGTGCTTCACAGCGGATACGATCTGGGAGAAGATGAGCTTGCTCTCTGGTTCAGAAAGCTTCCCCTCGGTGCTAATTTTCCCAAAGAGCTCTCCGCCTCCTGCATACTCCATCACCAGGTGGAGCTTGGACAGGGTTTCCACGACTTCGTAAAGGCGGATGATATTGGGATGGTGTAGCTTTTCCATGCTGGAAATCTCTCTGGAGAGCAGCCTTTGGGTTTTCTGGTCTAACTTGGTCTTGTCCAGAATCTTAATGGCCACTTTTTCTGGAAAGAAAAAAAAAAAAGACCTAAAGTTTTTGTTGTTGTTGTTTTGTTTTTTTAACGAGAAAATTGGTATTTAAAGCTGGAAGAGTTCTGGGAAATCTTTTTATCCTATCAGACATAGAGGTTCAGTGGGTCACAAATCAATGGAAATGAAAAAAAAATCTCAAGTCTAGTATCAATATCTACAGATAAGTTCGGATGCCAACTCCTACCTCACAAATTAGTTCTCACTTGTCATCTTCACCTGGTTTTCCAAGTAAAGTTAAAAGTTCTTGACTTAGCCCAGGGAGCAGTTCAGGATCAGAACGGGCTTCTGTCTTCAGGGTTAGCCTGCGGCTCCAGCCCAGCTTCCCCTCCAACTTCCTCCTCTGGTCTGTTCTTGAAACAGCAAACATCCGCGCAAGGGGACCACTTCTTTACCCAGATCTCTCTATCCCTCTGCTCCTGTTCTTGCCTCAGGTCATCCCTGGTGACCCTGAAAGGCTAGCCTTCCAATTACCTATCCCCGCAAGTCTCCCATGGCACCTGCGTAAGGTGACTGTGACACCTAGGCTCCGGGTGTTTAGAATACCCATGTTCTGCAGCCTCAGCTCCCCAGCCTATAAATGCCGTCTTCCCTATTATCTTCCCTCTCCCTGTAAGGATTATGTTTTATTTTACTTTGTCTGTGCCTGACATGCAAAGTCCAAGGCGAGCAGACATGCTCTGTCTATGCTGTGTTGGTGAGGGTATGGAGGAACTGGCCCATCCCTATGCAACTGGAGGGAGGACTTCGTGGTGCAATAGTTCTGAATAGTATTTGAGTTTAGTATAATGTGTTGAAATCCTGAAGATGATTGCATCCTTTAATCCAGCCATTCACTTTCAGCAATGAATCTTAAAGAAGTAACCTGATGTATGCACAAGGGTGCCTGGGTTACAGTGAATAGCAAGTAGCCAGCAAGAGGTGAATAAAGTGTAGTTCATCTTTGTTTATAACAATATGCCCCAGAGTGATGTCAATCTGTACTTATTGATGTGAAAAGATATTAAATATGTAAGAGACATAAGAAAAATACAAATATTCACTCATAGATTAAAAACATATGGTGAGATATCTTATTAAAATGTTTAGATGCTTTTGGGGGTGGGGGTTCAAGACAGGGTCTCTCTAACAGCTCTGGCTGTCCTGGAACTTGCTTCATAAACCAGGCTGGCCTTGAACTCACAGAGATCCACCTGCCTCTGCCTTCCGAGTGCTGGGATTAAACGTGTGCAGCACCACTACCCACCTGGCTACTTCTTTTTTTTTTTTTTTTTAAAGAAAGGGTCTTGTGTAGCCCAAGATGGCCTTGAATTCACGATATAATTAAAGATAACCTTGAATTTCTCACCTCTTAACTCTATCTATCAAGTGCTAAGATTACAGGTGTGTGCTACTAACGCCTACTTTTTTGTAGGGCTATGAACTAAAGCAGGGTGGTGGTGGGGCTTTGTGTATGCTGTGTGAGCTCTTGCCAGCAGAACTACACCCCAACTCTGGAAGGCTTATCTAAAGAATCACAGATAGTTCTTCTATAAATTCTGTGTATTGATTACTAATGCTTGTAATTTTTTCTACAATAATATATAGAGCACGTGATGAAAATGGTTACCATTAGAAATAAATAAATCTTGAGTTCATAACACAGCTTCATTCTGTTGTTCAAATTTGGCCAGACTATCCAGAAAGCAGTTAGCAGACAAGCAAGAAGGGACGGCAACAGACTGGCTGTTTGACCTACTTGCAACACACCTGCTTCGAAGAACTTTGGTACAGTGTTATTGGCATGAAAATAGATGCTGTCTGCTTAAAGCAGGAGTCTTATTAGCATGTTAAAGGTCAATTCAGCTTTCTGAAATGGACTGAGGGAGTGATGGTGTCTAATGTGAGGAGCTGCTTCTGTTGGAAGCAATATTGAGCAGCAAGGAAGCAAGCCATGAGTAATTAAGTCCCAGTTTGGCTACTGAGAAAGCAAATGGGCTTCCTCACTGACATCCTCTGGGCATTCTTCTTCCTTCGTTACATCTGTTCTACCTTTTAGTGGTTAAACTGATTGCCTCTCGCTGTTTCCCTGAACCAACAATCCATACAGTCTGTACATCCTGTCCAGGAGAGTTGCTATTGCAGAGCTGAAATTCCACCTTCCAGACACACAGTCCCTGCAGAAGGGGTTTCTCCTGCTATCTCCCTTCCCTTGTCACAGGCTCCTGTAACCTTAGCTCTGTGACCCCTTAGCTCCCTGCACTGTGAATGTTCAACAATAGGTGGCAGTGGGGATCTTAATCTCCCTTTACCGTCACCACCTTAGCAAAGGTCCCCCTTCCCACAGCCAGGACGAGAGTAGGGTGGGACAAGTGCTGCTGGAGTGAATGCCTCTTGAGATTCTGCTCATCTCGTGTTAAATCACATGACGGCTGTGCTTTGCATTAGAACACAAATGTAGAACCACATAAAACATTATTAAAGATGGGCGTAGTTTTGCACACCTTTAATCTCACTCAGCACTTGGGAGGCAGAGTCAGGCAGATATCTGTGATTTCAGGACTAGACTGAGCTACATAGTGAGTTCCAGGATGGCCAGGACTACTTAGAGAGACCCTGTCTCAAAAAGAGAGAGAGAGAGGGAAAAGAAAGAATTAAAGCCCTGTTGAAATGTCAGTTTCCTAAAGAACTCAGTCTTCATAGCTACTCGCGTGTGCACAGATGTGCAGGTGCACACATGTGCAGATGCACACACACAGGACAACCTTGGGTGTCATTTCTTCTTAAGCACCTTTCACCTTCTATTTAAGATCAGGTCTCTCCTTATCCTGTACCTTTGCCAGTAGGCTAAGCCATCTGTTCGGTACATTTCAGGGGTCTTCCTTCTGAGCGTTTCCCTATCTCTGCCTTCTACCTCCCCACCCCTGGTATTTACAAACATGTGCTGATGGCCAGTGTTCTCTGTGGCTTCTGGGAATCCAAACTCAGGTGCGTGCGCTGGTGACACAAGCACTTTACCAACTGAACCAGTTCTGCAGCCCCTATCTACTCTCTAAACACGTATTCAGGTAGTATACAGTGTGCACGAGGCAGTGAGAAGACAAACACTGTTCTCACAATCCAGTGAAAGAGAAGGGCTTTGAAAATAGCCCTTATGATACATGTGGTTAATATTAGGAAGGAACACACACACACACACACACACATATGTATGTATGTATATATACATACACACACATATATACATATATACATACACACACACACATATATATATACATATATATATATATGTATATATATATATATATATATATAGAGAGAGAGAGAGAGAGAGAGAGAGAGAGAGAGAGAGAGCACGGCCCCTCTGAGTAAGAACACTAAGTTGTGACTGGGGGTAAGGGAGAAGCCCAGGGGATGATGCATATGTTGGTCTACATGAGATGTAACATTTGTGCTATTTGTGCTAGAGAGGCTGAGGGGAGCCCTCTCTGATGGAGGTGTGAACTGATGGATAGTGATCCCCAAATTAGCCAAGAGTGCTAGCAAGGTGAGGTAACCCACAGGCTCAGAGGAGCCTGCTTTAGGGAAGGCAGCCTTGGGAAACCCAGGGATTTATGAAGAGTGTCATCATCTTGACTCTGGTCGTGGGAACAGTGGTCCAACTGCAGTGTGGGAAGTGCAGGGGAGTAGCTGAAGTGTGGGAAGGGCAGGGGAGTAGCTGAAGTGTGGGAAGGGCGGGGAGTAGCTGAAGTGTGGGTAACAAGGGAGGTCAGAGGGGCTGCAGGGGCTGCAGGGGCTGCAGTATGCCTGATACAGGAGGGCAGCTGCTGCTACTCAATTCTGAATGTCATTGCTGGTTTGACCGCAGATCTCAAGTTGTTGGGTTTTCTGCTTTTTAGTTTTCAAGAGAATCTAGATATCTGCAAACTTGTGTAAAGCCTTCAAATTATTAAGTATCCATAATGAATACCTCCAAATTTTCTTCCTTCTGCATCTTCTCTTCCCCTTTAAGAGGGGGGATTACTTTCTTAAAACCAGTGGGCTTTCTTTAAGCAGGTTTACCTCGAGTAAACCTCTAGCCCATCCTCCTGTCTGCTAGCTCTTCTTACCATTAAGATGCTTCCATGAGAAGCTGGTGTCCTGACTCAATTCACCAAACAGTTGTCAAATGTTGAGCATTTATAACAAACATGAGGGGACTCAAGTTATAATGTGATACAGCATCCAATGCCAAGCATCTTCCTCCATCTCTCTACTTTGTTTGAGGCAGGGTCTCTTGTTAACCCCAGAATGCCAGAACTCACAAACTCAGCTGATCTCACTAACCACCTTGCTCTGCAGAACCCTGCCTTGGCCTCTTGAGCACTGGAGTTGCAGACGGCCCACCGGGTTTGCGTGTGAGTCCTGAGTATCTGAACTCTGATCCTCACACTTGCGATGCAAGCACTGAGCCATCACACAACCCAGTTTTCAGGATTCTAAACATTTCTCAATGGCACTCCTTCTCTCCACCCTCTTTGCCACTCCCTTAGTTACAATGGTCATCGTTACTCATTCACCCGGATCTTTAGGCTGCCTTCATTTACTCTCATGACTCCCCGCTTCCAGTTCACCTTGCTCACTGAAATCAGATCACATCAATGGCTTGTTTACAGTCTTCAGTGGCTTTCTGGTACCTAAATGACAAGATTCAACCAAGTAAGAAGAGCGTTTGCGGGCAAGCAGATGGTTGCATCAACATTGCCCGTGTTCGCACCTGCCTCTCTGCAGGTTCGTCTGCCCCAGCTCTTCTAAACTCCCAAGTGCCCCCTCACTGGCTCTCACCTGTGGGTACTTTACATACTATCTCTCCCCCGGAAGCTTCCCTACTGTGCCCTGTGAAGTAAATCTCAGGACCCACTGCAAACCTTTCTAGTCAACAGGCTGTTTCTGGATTCTGCTGGTGTCCGGTGAGCACACACTCATAGCCTTACTCTGTGGCAACATGTAGTAACTGTTTTCAGTTTCCTCTAAGCAGCTATTAGTACCTACGAGACAAGAGGCCACACATTACTAATCTCTGTAAAGTCCAGAACAAGGCATGCACTCAGGAGGCATTTGGTATATATATTTTGCCTGTTTTTTAATGGTAACGGGGGAGATGGCTCAGTGGGTAAAGCCCTGTCTATGCAAGCATGAGGACCTGACTTTGTATCCCCAGCACAAACTGTAAAATCTAGAGCTCTAATGCTATGGGGAGTAGAGAGAGATGGGTACCCCTGGGACCTCTGGTTAGCCAGTCTAACCAAAACAGGGCAAAGAAGTCTATTGGCAAAGTGAATAATGTTTAAAAAAAAAGATGGACACATATGATCAGCAATAATTGGACTCAGTGACTTATAAAAGAAAGAGAAGGAGATGAAGTTAGAAAAGGGCTGGGGGGTCAGGTCTGGGGAAAACTAGAAGAAGAATCAGTGTGTGTGTGGGGGGGTATTATCTAAATACATTGTATTCGTGTGTGAAATTACCAAAGAATGGATTTTTAATTTTTTTAAAAGGTGAGATAGAAATAAAGGAAGAGACTCCAATGTCAGCCACTAGCCACCACACGTGAAAAAGTGGGTGAGTCTACCCACCCACATACATGTACACACACACATACATGACACACACAAATAAATAGTCAAAGGAAGCAAAAATTAGTGAGTAGACCAATGAATGAGCAAACTGAACGAGAAGAAGCAAGGATTCTTGACACTTAAGCTGAGGGAAAGAGCAAGGCAGAGAGGGCAGCGACCAAAGAAAGCTCTGGTACCTGTGGCTTCTTTGCTGTTTGTTGGTGACAGCAGATGGGACATAAAACATTCAGAAGCTTGGTGCATCATCGCTTTTGAGAAACGTCTAATTAGCCTAAAAAGGGATTCACGCTGGCTGTTAGCCTGCCCTATGTCCCTGAAGATCCCAAGAGAATCTACGCTGTCAGCTATGAAAATAAACTCCTGCCCGAAGAGAGGGCCATATTGTTATCTTATTCCTGGAGATCCAGAGCAGCTGGTGTCTTTATTTTTATTGTCTTTTTTTTTTCCCTTAAATCCTTAGCTACTGTCCTGGGAACTTCCCGGGCATTGAAATAATGTTTTCTGATACTCAGATTATGTTTCCTAGAAAACCTCGTGACAATTCTGGCCAAGATGTCTTTGTACAGGGGCCACATTTGCACAAAGCGTTATCCACTTCCCTGCCCTCTTTCGCATCTGCCACCCCATACCCAGGGGTGACACTGGGCTTTTGCTAACAGAGTTAGGCTCTGGTGGTTAGGCCCAAGAAGAGCATGCAAGCTTTATGAAGCACCATCTATGCAGTAGGGAATTGTTCTCTGAAACTCAGGCAGGTGGGTTCGACGTTAACTTTAATATACCAGGCAGGAAGTCATGCAATTCAGATAGACGCTGGTCATCATTTTTCTTCTCACCTAACAGCCTGTCTACGAAATGAGCATTGTCTTGCTCCGGCCTCGTGGTGGTCTCTCAGCTTAGCTGGTTATTCTGTCCATCGTGAATACACTTAGACTTACCAGCATGCTGTTTTCTTTATTCGCCTTAGACATGCTTTAGACCCCAAGCTCCGCTGAGAGAGTAGTGGGTATGTGGCCCTGCAGACTGCAACGGCCTTCACTCTAAAGCAGCCATCACAGCTGTCCAGTGAGCCAATATATATAATATATGTATACACAGATACAATATATATAACATATATAATATATTCTAATACATATTTTTAGAATTTGAACCGAAATAGAATAAAACTAGCAGAATGGAGATGGGCAATAAAGGGGATTTTTATAGAGAGCTTGAGTTAGCAGCCACAATTCCTGGCCGAGATGCATCTGAATAATAAACATGGAATGTCATTCTGTATACAGAAGCAGAGAGATATTTATCATGATGATAAATAGCATGACAATAAAGATGAAATATTATCATGGGAATAATATAATATAGGAAGCCATAAAATCCTATAAAGAGTGAAAGATGGAATGAGTGACGTGATTGAGACCCTGCTGTGGGTCACGTGATTGAGACCCTGCTGTGGGTCATGTGATTGAGACCCTGCTGTGGGTTACGTGATTGAGACCCTGCTGTGGGTCTTCCCTACTATCTCTCCCCACGTGAGCTAATTTGAGCACACCTATGATCCTGGAACTGAATGATAAATGGCTCAGGCCTGAAAAATCTAGACTGCTTTTAAAGAAGACCATTGCTATTCCTTAATGAGTATTTCCCATGTGTTCTGTTTAGCATGTGCTATGTAGCATCTTTGTTCTGATCAATGTTTTGTTAACTCTACACAGGCTTGGTGTGGGAGGTGATGTATGCTGGGAACATGTTTTATTGACATTGGTTAATAAAGAAGCTGCTTATGGCCATTGCTTAACAAAGTAAAGTCAGGCTGAAAGAGATAGAGAGAGCAGGCAGAGTCAGGAGAAGCCATGTAGCCACATCAGGAGACAGACGCCTCTGCCAGAGCCTGCCGAAACTCTACCAATAGGCCATGACCTTTGTAGTGATGCATAGATTAATGGAGATGGGTTAGCTTAGGATATAAGAGCTAGTTAGGAAATATGCTTAAGCTATTGGCCAAACAGCATTGCAAATAATATAGTTTCTGTGTGATTATTTCAGGTCTAAGTGGCCAGGAACAAATGAGCAGCCTCTAACAACACAGGCTAGGGTCATCTGGAAAGACAGAACTTCAGTTGAGCTCAATTGAGAAAATGCACTCTCAAATTGACCTGTGGGCAAGCATTTTCTTTCTTTTTTTTTTTTTAAAATATTTATTTATTTATTTATTATGTATACAATATTCTGTCTGTGTGTATGCCTACAGGCCAGGCCAGAAGAGGGCGCCAGACCTCTTTACAGATGGTTGTGAGCCACCATGTGGTTGCTGGGAATTGAACTCAGGACCTTTGGAAGAGCAGGCAATGCTCTTAACCACTGAGCCATCTCTCCAGCCCGGCAAGCATTTTCTTAATGATTGTTGTACACGAGCCCAGCCCACTGTGGTCATACTATGAGTGGTGCCACCCCTGGGCAGGTGGTGCTGGGATATATAAGAAAGCAGACTGAGCAAGCCGTGGAGAGCAAGCCAGTAAGCAGCACCCCTCCATGGTCTCTGCTTCAGTTCCCGCCTTCAGAGTTCTGCCTTGAATTCCTGCCTTGGCTTCGCTGAACGAGGGACTGTGATAGGGATGTGTAAGCAAACAAATCCTTCTTCCCCAAGTTGCTTTTGGTCAGAATATTTTATCACAACAACAGAAAGCAAACTAATATGATATTGTGTAGTTATAAATCTGCTCCATCTAATGATCTGCTGCTAATGCAAGCTAACCCTTGTCTCACTTTGTACATGGGGAAACTCACAGAAAGGAGACAAGGCTTTTTTTTATAGTCACACAGATAGAAAAGCAAAGAGTCACAATTCCACGCAAATCTCACAAAAACGTATGGAAAAATAAACACGGGCGATGTCGGTATTCACTGGAATGACCTCCTGCTACTTTCTATGGGTCTGTTCTTATTCTTTTTCATGTGTCTTCATATTCTTTACTAATATTTCAAAACCCCCTCCCCTGGCAAGAGGTATTTTTGTCCGTGTCAATCCCTGACATCTGACCATGATGCTGTCTCAATTTCTGGCCCCTCTTCATCTCTTCTCTTTCATTTCTCTCTAGACAACCGAAAAGTCACATCCGTCCCAGTTAGATCCACACTACAGGTCTAGATACAGTTTCAAGTCAAATAGTGGTGATCTCACGCCATGCCCCCACCCAGGGGACGGTTTCTTCTGGACATCAGCATTTTTTCTTGGTTTCCATCCCACACGCACTCCTTCTTTAATATTGCCCTATGCATACTGAAAGCACCAATCTTTGTTTGGTTCACACAGCCAAGGAGGCCAAGTCCACCTCCCTCTGCCGTCTTCCGTCCACAGCGCCGCATCCACACAGCTGCCCACTGTGAACGCTAATTCTGTCAACTTCCCTGGCCCTGGGCTGCCCAGGCGTTTGGTCAAACATTTATTCTGCACATGGAAGAGTAGAAAACATGCGTGTTCACATTAACAGAATAAAGCAAGAGATGCACCAAAAGGTGCGTGGGCTTTGCCCAGACTGGATTTCAAAATGCCCTCTGTTCGATTGTCTTACCCCGGGACACTGAGTTTTATTTTTCTAGCTTCCAGATTCAACCATTTAATCAGTAAAACATTGGCTCTTGGCCCCTGGGCCTGCTGGCTTTCAAACAGCTCTCCTACTGTCTCTGCTGGGGCTCCAGCTCACCTACTGCAAATCTTGGAACTTCTCAGTCTTCACAATCATGGGATCTCAACTTTATAATAAATCCCACCCCCACGCCCTTAGTACAATCTGTTCTGGAGCACCCTGACCAGCATCAGTCCCACAGATGCCTTTCTTCATCAAGAGGAGAGCTGACTCCATCCTGTTGTCCCTCTGCCCCTTGTGCAACATTCCTAAACTGGAAGACTTAAACCCACAAGTTTGCTCATGTATCTCTCAAATCCTGGCTTGCACTGCCCTTGTCTGAATGTCCGCTTTCTCCTTCTGCTTGAGGGTGGCGACAAGAACCTCTCTTTCTATCCCCAGAGCCCAATGCAGTGCCTCTGTTGTTGAGGAGGTGAATATCACCTCAAGCGAAACAAGGTTTAACCCTTGAAGATGGAGAAAGCTTGACACGATGCTACATAATTGAATTTGAAGACAGATAATATCTACTTGTGGCAAAAATCAAATCTTACTCCTTTAGAGACCGTCGACAGTACATGCAAGATGTAGTATTTCTGTTACCTGCAGAGTTTTAAAATAATTCTCGTACCAAATCTCACCCTGGAACAACTACCTAAAAAGCTCTGAGGTGGTTTGTAGGCAGTATTGTTTTTAACCTTCCCAAATAAATCTTACAGGCAGTCGGAGTTGAAAGTCACAGCCCAGAGGGAATGCAGGTGAGCTGATTTGGGTTTATACAAGGGATGGACTTCTGCTGAATAAGAGACTCCAGTGCTGGAGAGATGGCTCAGCTGTTAAGAGAACTGACTACTCTTGCCAGAGGACCCAGGCTGGGTTTCCAGCACCACAACTATCTATAGCTCCAAGTCCAGGGCACCTATGTATGTTCACGTAAACACATATACACAGAAAATATAAATAAATACATACATACATACATACATACATAAGGACTTCAATGTATCTTTGGTTGCACAAAGGGAGGTCAGATGTAACTGAAAAATTACACCAGTAACTAGTATTTATTGATCACTTACTCATTCCTTCTGATACCCAGAGAAATAAGCGCTGTTGCTGGGTATCATTGCATGTTTCGTAAATGGAGACTAGGAAATGGGAGAAGCCCTTGAATTTACAGAGATCCCCAAGGAAGAGAGCTGAGATGAGGCAATGTGAACCCAGATATCCAGGAGGCTTCAGAACACCTGGAAGATTTGGCGCTCCAGTGACTCTGAGTGTATGTGCCAATGTGCATGTGTGTTGTGGGCGTGCACGCAGGCAGGCACATGTAGGAGGCTCTCTTCTCGGCTGTGCTGGTGATTGAACTCAGGGCCTCGCGTGTATCTTAGGCCAGTTCCATACCACTGTGCTTTGGCCCTGGCCCTGGAACTTTTTCAGTCGAGGTAAAAACAGGCGTGGGGTTGGGGCTGGGCTAAACAGAGAGCAAAAGACCTCTGAAAGGAGAAAAAGCAGGACCTTGGGGCATGGTGACGGGGTAGGCTGAGGCGACAACCCCAGGGTGGGTGACTCAGGAGAGGGTAGAACCATGGGCTTCAGATGGTGGTTTCAGCATGCTGACCTGCCAAGGTTCTCCCTTACACCAATTGTCAGCTTTAGCTAACTAAGTTGGGGTGACTCTGGGAAAGGGTCCAATTAGGGTGGGATAGCAAAGGGGTGCTCTCCACACGGTCCTCCCTGAGGCCAAAGTGGTGAGCACTGTTCATCCAGAATCCCAGAGTGGCCAGTAGCTGGAAAGTGTAAAGCGAAGAGCCAAGTATCCCTGGGACCACGAAGGAAGCAGACTAAGGCAGAAAAGGCCCCGAGACCACAAGAACAGGAAGTAGTTCGCCTGGTTAGGGGGAACCCTGGTACCTACTATCCAGAGACCCTAGTGGTCTGAGAGGTCTTCTACAACATTCCAGGCCATTGTTAGTGACCCATCAATACAAACAGAAGCTATAAACATGAACTTAAGTAACCTTCTAGCCCCCCCCTCAATTAGGGCCCAATACCTCACAGGTGATCTGCCAGAAGTCCAACCCTACCTTTGGTTAGAGAGTGAATCCCCAGCTTGACCTGGGAAAAGTTTCCGCTCCCGATCTCCCCTCGAATTCGATAGAAGCCTATGCGTTTGCCCAGCGTGATCTCCCTCACCACCTTCTCATCTTGGCACATGTCCTGAGTTAGTTTCTCGAAGGGCGTCAGCTGGCGGGGCTGGTCCTCCTCGCCCTCCTGGCCGCACTCGGTCTGACAGCTGCTCTCGGCGCTGTCCCGCCGGTCCCACCTGTCGCAGTGTGTGCTCACCAGGCCGCCCCCATTCACAAACACCGCGGTCATCGTCCACGCAGGCTCATGTCTCCATCTCAGCCCAGAGCCACTGTCAGGGCAACTTGTAGGGAGGCAGATGTGAGCTGAGGTCTCCCGGAGCAGCGTCCATGAGAGCTCTAAGAGTGAGCAAAATTCCAGCGGGGCCTCACTGCAGGCCCTTCCCGCCTTTCCTCACCTCGGCTTTCCAAGCACTCGCTGTACAGCCAGACGCACACGCAGCTACCGTGACTCCTCCAGAGGTGGAATCTGATGCTCTGTCGTGTAAGTGGCTGCGATGGGGGGGGACAAAGGCTCCGCTTTATTTCCCTGTGCGACCAGGCAGTCTCGCACTCCAGAGTGTAAAAGCTCTTTGGAGGCCCCCGAGTCCCTGCAGCGGGTGCTCATCGCTGACCTTCATTTTGTGTTTCTCTTGCAGTCAAGTCGCAGGACCCTGGGGACTTAATAATCTGAACTCCAAGAAAGGAAGAGTCTTGTAAATCAGCCTTTGGTCACACAGGCAGCGAGAGGATTAAATCCGCACAATGTCACTTTAGCCGGCCTTTATTTAGATGAGCCCTCTTCTAAGCCCTGAGCTGTCCTGAAAATTTGGCAGATGACAGCTCATCCTGAGGACAGAGAGTAAAATAATTAGCGCATTCTAACGTGCTGCACAGGAGAATGTGAGACCACCTCGTGAACATTTTTCTAAACGTACTCTATGGGTTTATGAGTCTTATTAATAGTAGATGCTAAATTACATACGGTCTAACAAAAAGAGAAGTCAACATGCACACAAGCTCTCAGTGCCAGCTTTAGGAAACCTATATTGTCCATGTGTCTCAAGCAAGGCAACTCTATTTCTTGAAGTTTAGGAAAAAACATATGTTGTATTAGTTCAGTTAAAAATTGATTTTTTAAAAAAATATGAGATAGCAATAATGACAAAGTTTATCAATTTTCAAACTGCCTTACATTTTTGCAGATCTTTCTTATCTCCTTTAATGCCGTCATATTCCAGTAGGGCTTCTCCTTCTCTAGTTGCTTTCATTCTCTCTGTTTTGCCATTGACAAAGACAACTTTTCTCCTCTGCTCATTTTTTCCCGATATTTCTGATGGGCTGTTCATCTCATGGGCCCAGCCCTTCATGTGAGAATCAGAAACCCAGGGCAGCACGGCCACTGGTGCCAACGCTGCCCTGGGAACTGCATTCCAGACTTTGCCTGAACTCCCTGCTCTGTTCATCGTCTGAGGCTTGCAGGGCCTTCTGAGATGTTCACAGAACAGCACTAAGCATCTTCTCCCCCACCCCCCCAGCACAGAATGCTGGGCTTTCTGTGTTGAGAGCATTCACTAAATGTGTAATTTTGGAACTTGGGAGTTTTTTTAACTAAAAATTTGGAAAAAAAGGAAAAACATAACAACAAACAAACAAAAAGACCCAACCTAAGAGATTACATTGGAAATGCAATTTCTAGTCAGCTTGAGAAATTGTGTTATTATTATGGCTAGGACTGCCTTATTGTTATTACGGGCTAAGTATGGGGCTGCTATAAGAAAGGGAACTTTGTGCCCAATACTCCTCCTATTTCTGGATATGGGGACATGAAGGTGGATGAAGGTTACAGGGTTATAAGGGACCACTTAGCAATAACAAATACAGCTCTAAAGTAGAATGATTCAGATGCTAAAAAACACTAAGGCGAAAGTCCCTTTCCTGGATTAAGGGAATTTAAGGCACTAATTAGTAATTGTCCTAGGTTCACAGACTCCTTCGAGACACTAACAAAATCTATGGCCAGGAAAAAGCACAGCCACACAACTTGCATCTAATGTTAGAGAGTTCACAGGCATTCTGAAACCTATCTCTGGATATCTGGCTAAGCCAAGGTCAAGTGACACTCGACACAGTCAGATTTGCAACACAGAGCTCACAAGAGACAGAGGTAGCTGCAACCATGGTTCTGAAAGAAACTTTAGCTTAATCCATGCAAAAGAGAGGTCTGGATACAGTAAGTCACTTACAAGGCAGCAGGCGCTGTGAAGAACTCTCGGCTCTCCATGCTCTTAGAGTGCCTTCCCTCTGGGCTGCGGTTGTCAATGGCCTATTTTACCACAGCTAAATAAATAAAGAAGGTGTGCTTTGTTCTTTCTGAGTGTGCCAGGGTTCTGCACAGTGCCTGGTGCTCATCTGATAAGTTTATTAAAGAAGAAATGAATTAAATACTCAGTTACCCAATGTTAGATTTTAGTCTGGTTCAGTAGAGGCAAATACCTTTTTTATTTATAAGCTAATAACACTAGCCCAACATTTAATTATCTTAGAAAACTTACTTCAGCACATTCTTTCCAAAGCCTGGGCTACGCTGTACCAGCTGTTAGGATTCCTGACCCCACCTTCCTGTGTGATGAAAAGCTTAGCTGTAGTTCTGTCATCTGACTGGGAAGTGGTGTTGGACCCCTTACTAATGCATCTCCTTGTCCTTGCTCCCTCCAAGAGGTCTACTCTTCCCAAGTCTTCAGGACTCCAGGCACTTGCTTTCCTCGTCTCCCACACAATTGCTGACCCAGGACTCATCCTCTTCTTCCCTGGTTCCCCAACATTCTCATTGTGGGCTCCACTTGTGCCCTGGGATTACAGTGTTTTAACCTCACTAACCTAATTGACTTTGGATGCTTCCTAGGAACAATAAGTACCCCTTCTCCTTGCTCCACATCGGGGAGAGATCAGATATGGCTGCTGACAGTGGCCAACTGTATTGTGGCTTATGAGTTGTATACCCTCAAGTTAGATTTCTTGCAACATGGCCTGAAGCTGATTCTCTTTTCTTAAAGGCCAGGAAAACAATTAATCTTCTATTTAAATTAGATAAAGAAGCTTTTACAAATTTACAAGAATTAGGTTTGTATTGAAGATGAATTGAAACTTGTCGATAATGCCAATGATCCAATTTAGGGGGAAATGAACCCTTTTCTACTCCAAAATAAATCACATAAATAGATATAAACAAAAGCATGAAACACCAGGGGTGGGGGTGGGGATGGAGTGGGGTTGAGGGGAGTGTCTCAGTGGTGAGAAGGCTGAAAATTGCAGAGCTGAAGTCACTGTGATGGTTTGAGTGGGGAGAGAGTAAGCTCCAAGCCCGTACTTCTGCAAAGAAGGCTAAACCACTCTCTGTTCTGTCTCTCTGTCCAGCTCAGGAAGAACCCTGGGCACAGGAGGAAGTATTAGGTAAAACTTGTTTATGGAGTCCCATTTTCTTCATCTTCCTGCTCTTGCAGTTTCTGGAAAAGAGAGGACTAACCATCTAAACCTCCAGGCAGGGGATTCTTGTTGTCTGGACTAGCTCTGGAGGAAAGTTCCTCCCCCTCCTCCAAACTCCCTACCCCCACCTCCAACACACACACCACACACACACACACACACACACACACACACACACAAACTACTTTTGGAGACTGCAATACAGAAGCTCTCTTGAGTGCCCACTTCATAACCCTTGGGTGCCAGAGCCAACCACCCACCCACCCGGTCACACATACACATGAGAGAGAGACAAAAAGGGAGAAAGAGGAGAAAGAGACAGAGATAGAGAGACAGAGAAACAGGGCAGAAAGACACAGAGAGAGGGAGAGAGAGAAAGAAATTGAGAGTTAGTTTTTAATCCAGTCTTAGTTTCTTCCTGGGTAGAGTGAAGGGCCACACAAGAGACACCAATAGAAGGGCTCCAAAATGAAAGAGACCACACCCACCCAAACCACCATGACAACCAAGAGGAACTTAAAGGAGACAGAAGAAGGAAGTAGAAAGCATCCATAAAATCAAACCAAAACACTAAAGCTCAAAAGATCACTCAGACAAGAAAGAGATCTCTTGAGAATTAAATTATTTACTTGAAGAATCTTTTTTTTTTAGTCTAGAAGAGATGAGCAATAGAGAATTTAAAAAAAATTGTCAATCAAATTAGAACTCTCAACATCTGATTATCAGAACTCCCAGTCACACTGCAAATTTCTCAATAATAACAATCATTAGGAAAAAAAATCCAGGCGGTGGTGGCACATGTCTTTAATCCCAGCATCAGGAGGCAGAGACAGGTGGATCTCTGTGAGTTCAAGGCCAGCCTGGTCTACAGAGAGAGTTCCAGGACAGCCACGGTTACACAGAGAAACCCTGTCCTGACAAACATGTGTCACTATGCACTTGAATTGCTAATAAACTGTGGACTTTCCTAAGACAGTCTTAAGAGAGGAGAAGCTCCACACACTCTCACATTCTACTAGAATGAAAATCAGAATAAAAGAATGCACAGGAATGTTAGATCTGCGGCTGTGTGGGTCCATGAGGGAAAGTACGTCCATTTTGCAAAAGTTTATTTCCACCCCCTCCCCAGGACTTACATTAAGTCTCTGTCAATAGAAATTCTACTTAGAGTCTAAAGGGCTGCTACCCTCAGTGCATATCTTGACTGCTTTTTAGTACTAGATCACGTTGAAAATTAAACAAGTAATTGAAATTAAGATAATGCTTAATTTCAGAGGGAAATCTCCCATTTTCTGGATGCAGGTAGTTCCCATCGTTGTTTTTACCAGGTTTTTTTTTTAATGGACCCTAATAAGAACTTAGAAACTCAAGCAGGCAAAAATATGGAGTCATGTCATCATAGATCAAAGTATCCGGAGGAACCAGAATGGCCCTTAATTACTAGCTTACCGCTGCCACACAGCAATGCATTAAATAAGATGAAAGAAAACAAGGCTTACTTGGTAATTTATTTTCTAGACTTGCAACCCACTGTGAAAATAATATCAAAGGAAGCCATCTTGCCTTTGTTCTCTTTGTCTCTGTTTCAAAACTTCTGGGCCAGGCTTTCAGACAGTCCCTTTGTTGGTTGGCAGGGTCAGGCTCACTTAGAGGAAAATCTGGGTGTTTTTTTTTTTCTTCTATATGTGGCAACAAGATTTGGTGATAATCAGGCCGTGGTTGTAATCCTTCCCAGACATATTGCACCCTCACACAGAGATCGTTAACAAACAGTTCATTTGAAAGTTTAGCATTTAGAAATAATTTACGCCATCTTTACTTTTGGCCTTAGTTCTTAATCAACATACACAGTGAGATCCCCATGGGGAGCAGCAAAGACATTTTGAAGCAAATGCAAAATCCTTATGAACTGCTTCTACGTGAGTGCAGCGCTGTTACTCTGTAACACAGCTGCTTCCCGACTTGTTACCACAGGCTGCCTTCCCCAGCTGTTCAGCCCGCACTCACAATCCAAGGCCCATTCACACAGTCTGATGGGCCTACATCGGCTCTCTTCCTATACTGAGTTCTACCACACCAGAGAGCCCCAGGACCATTGAGATCCCAGGCTGAAACATCTGTGGGGTGATAGGGTGCCCTGTCTGGATGACCCCTCACAATGCCCTTCGCATGCTAAGCCAGCCCCTGCTCCACTCCAGCGGGGTGACCATGCAGAAAGTCAGGTTTACGTTTGTCAAAACTTGTAATCCCCCAAAGAAACTGGCAATTGAGAGTTTTGTTGTTGTTGTTGTTGATACGGTCTCTAAATCTGCAAATGGTGGGTTGAATATGTTTAAAACATAAGTAAATGCAACTGAAGGGTTGGACCAGAGTTGTGTGATGTGGCATTTTGTGCAGACGCACATACCATGTGTGTGCATGCGCAGGCCATTCAACAGGGCGTTGTCTCGTGTAGAACACCTAGCACTTCAAACCAGAAATATTCTTTGATGGAAGCAAAATTTAGCGACAATTTAAAAATGATATTGTATAGGAACAGGACAGGAGGTGACTCCGTGGGTGAAATGCCTCTTTTTCAAGCATGAGGACATGAGTTTGGACCACCAGCCCCAATGCAAAAGCTGGATGCAGTAGTGAGTATCTATCTCCTAGCACCAGGGACTCAGGGGAAAAAAAAAGACAGACCCCAGGGGCCTAGGGCCAGCCAGTCTAACCAACACAGAGAGTGCCAAGATAGTGAAAGGCCCTGTCTTGAAAAAAAATGAGATAGAGAGTGATAGAGACCCCTCGCATCAACTTCTGCACATCCACCGTGAGTGAATGCCCTGGCAGCACCATGAAGGGCTCCATCTTTGGTCCTCTTTCACCAGGGCAACTGAGGTTAACAACGTTGCCTTTGGTTTTTCCACTGTTGGCTTCTTGACTGTGAGAACTGGGTGTTTAGGTCACCTGACAGTCTATCAACCACGCGTTTCAAAAAATACAAGGAAGAAGCCGGGCGGCGGTGGCGCATGCCTTTAATCCCAGCACTCGGGAGGCAGAGGCAGGCGGATCTCTGTGAGTTCGAGACCAGCCTGGTCTACAAGAGCTAGTTCCAGGACAGGCTCCAAAAGCTACAGAGAAACCCTGTCTCGAAAAACAAAACAAAACAAAAATACAAGGAAGAGAAAACACTGTGATGAAATAAAAAGATTCTAGGCTCCTGGATGCTGAATAGAAATTTAAATCTTATTTATAATTCATTTTGAAAATATGATGCTTGCCTTCAAACAAGCAGGGAATGACGTGGAGATAGTGTGCCACACACTGAACCACGAGCAGGTAACTAGCCCTGAGCAGAAAAACAAACACGTTCCCCATGTCCCCAGAAATAGCTAATTTAGGAAGCAGTGTGGGAACACTCATACTTATTTGTAACTCACAGCTTATTTTTAGGGGATTAAAATGTTTGCACATCAAAGCCCAGACTGCTCTTTCACTGCTTGGTGACGTCACTTCGTTCCAGAGGGATATATTCTGGAAGATATGGAGGATAGCACATGAGCCATGGGATCAGGGAATTCAAGAAAACCTTTTCTATTTGAGCCAAGCTAAGGAAAGTCTATCGTTCACGAGCAGTTACTGCTGTGGGTGAGGGGAGAATACTGCACACACTTCTATTATTAAAAAGTTTGAATGCATTTGAAACCCTTATCGAGGCTCCCCTGTCTGACTGATCCCTACACACAAAACAGGCAACACACTTGAGATCCGGGCTGAAGATCAAACCCAGGGCCTCATGCATCCTACGTTAAGTCTTCTGCCTGAGCGATTCCTCCAGTCTTTGTTTGCTTTTAGGGTTCCCAAGATTCAGCATGCAGCCATTTTTGAAAGCCCCTGTTTTACAGCACAGGAACTTGAACCAGGCATGGTGCTATCTGACTGAAGGCTATATTTTCCCATTTCTGCTGTAGCTGGGCTTGGCCGTATGCCTGCATTTCAGTCATGGGCTATGAGAGATAGCCGAAGAGAGGCATACTGGTCCTCTTGACCCCTTCCATCTTCTGGCTGGCTGGAATGTGGACACAAAGTGTAATAGAAGTCGTCATTTAGACCAAGATGGAAGCCAAGTACTGAGACTGGCAAAGCCACAGAGAGAAGTGTGGATGCCATCATAGTGGACTGTGAGGTGCCACAGGCCCAAAACAACACGGAGAAATGAACGTGAATTGAAACTCCTGAAACCATGAACCAAAATAATGTTTACTCCTATTAAGTTTTTTTTTTAACCACATCATTTTTTTTTAAGACAGAGTTTCTTTTTGTAGCTGTGGCTGTGCTAGAACTAGCTCTGTAGACAAGGCTGGTCTTGAACTCACAGAGATCCACCTGTCTCTGCCTCCCGAGTTCTGGGTTTAAAGGTGAGCCTGCATTTACTGCGGATATTTTATCACAGCGAGAGAAAGCCGACTGGTGGGGCTTGGTGGTGCACACCTACAATTCTAGCAGCCAAGAGGCTGAGGCAGGGGCATTGTACGATTGATAGCTATGAGACAGTCTGGTCTACATACCAAGCCTCTATCTCAAAATAACATGTACACAGATATAAAAACCAAACAAACAAAAATAAAACCAGGAGAAGGTGACTAATCCAGATTCTGCCTTCTTTAAGCAATCTGATGGTTGTGCAAGGAGGTGCCTTGATTTCTTACATCCAATTCCATTCTGTCTGAACATTTTACAACATGAATAACTACTTCTATAATTAAAAATTTATACCTGTTTACACCTATCTGTCTATATAGAGATAGATATAGAGGATGGGTATAGACAGACAATAGATAGATGATGGATGTGAGCCCAGGACAGAAAATCAATTGCAGAAACTTCAGATTTTAGTTTTCTGGTACTGCAGACTATTTCAAATATTACACAAATACCTTTGTGTAATCTAATTTACAAACCTTAGTTATATATGTTATCCCGTGGAAGAAAGAACAAAGATCCACAAAGGTATACCACCGTAACTTCTAAGCAAAAAGTCAGTTTCAACAAACAGTATTATCAACTTATTTATTCAAATGTGGTTATTAATTTTTTCATTTTTCACAGGATGTGTATGTGTGGGCATGCGTGGAGGACAGAGGACAGCTCTGTGGAGTCCGTTCTCTCCTCCCTTTACAGGGGTTTGGGGGATCGAACTCAGGCCAACAGACTTGCACAGCAAGCCTCTTTACCCGCTGAGCCATTACAGTAATAATGTAAAATAAGTAATAGTGTAAATTTCAAGCTCGAGATTTTTTTGTCTGTACTTGGCAAATGCGTTCTGCTTTATAGCACACAAGCTTTAGGGGAAAGGAATTTAAAGAAATTTGTACTTTCACATTTTTTTCAGTGTCTTTAATGAAAGGTGTTTCTACTCACTTCTAAAATACTGTGGGTCTTAAGCAGAAGACAGCAAGAGTGTTCTTCCATTAAACACTGTCAGTAGATGATGTGAGCTGAAACCACCAAAGGGAACTTGGCGATTGTCAGCTTAGGGTCAGAATTAGGGCAGGCCTTGGCTTCCCGCTGGATGCCCATGTTCCACATGAGGACACTTTCTCAGTGTTTTTACCAGCAAGTGAGAGGACTGGACCCAGGATGTCTTTGGCTCACTCGGCTCCAGACCTTCAGGGATTCCGGATTTAGCAAGGCTAGCAAAAGTTTCACTAATGTCACATTGCCCCCTTCTGGACCTTTGGAGTATCCACATGGATCAAACCATCAAAAACCCGTAAACCACACTGGGCCTGCTGGAATACTATAGCACGGTCCTCTTTTTCTGCCGCGCATGACTTAGAAGGCAAGCCTGGAAGAACTCTGATTCTTGGCAGACAATCCAGGAAAGGCTCTCAAGGCGTGAGAAGCGGTGATTCTTACTTCATAATAAGAGTGCCGAAGACTCAGAGCATGGAAAACAGAGTGACTGCATAGCTGGGTGTCAACCTAGAGGAAAAGCAAGCAAGCAAGTACATGTGCACGTGCAGCACACACACACACACACACACACACACACACACACACACACACACACACAGCATTAGTTTTATGCTGCTAGTTGCCTTTTTACCTCCTGAATTCTTCATAGGCCCAATTCTTCATTGCCTCCCTCTCCAAATTCCCCATCCTATTGATTCAGGAATCGAAGTCTTACCTAATGTATGTATACCCTGGGATTCAAGACCCCCTCCTTTCTGGTTCGTTGCAGATTGCCTGTGACTTTGTAACCCTAGATGAACTGAGAGCGCCTAGATACACTGACAGCTAGAGAGGACAGGAGGCCAGCTCCTCCTGCTTGCCTGGAACTGTCTAATGCCCCTAAGGGCGGCTCATTCTAGAAATTATTTCTTACGAATGTACAACCCCCACCCGGTACCGTTTCTCCTCTCTTACTCCCCACTATGTATTTTCTTCTTAAGTCATCTCAACAAAGTCTTCAGCCACATGCGGTACCCACGTCCTCAGTGGCTCGTCCTCCTTAGGTCTCCCTGCTCCTCTGTGACGGCTCCTGCCTCGCTTCCTCCACTCCAGCCCAAGCTCGTGTTCCCCTCTGTTACATCCTAGCTGATGGCATGTGAGATCTGTGTACCGGTCTTTGCCTGTACCTGTCTCCCTGTCATTTGGGTGGGTCAAGCACCCTTTCAAGTTGTCCTTGAGAGCAACCCATTCACCGAGCGACAGTCCATTCCCACGGTGCGTCCGGCTTCATTCTAAGATTACCATATTGACAACTCAGACGATGCCCCCACCTTTACTCATATCATACTACATTAGGTCTTCTCCAGGAGAACTTTCCTGGATGTCAAGGAGTGGGATCTATATTTAGATTAAAATCGGAGAATGAAACTTCTGACTTTTTCCCCTCCAGACTTGTTCCTCTCCCAGCTTTCCCTGTTTGGTAAATGGCAGAACACCCTTCTGCTGAAGTCACAGACATCGACCCCTCTGTTCCTTCACGTTTCATATTGAGTCTGTTAGCCAATCCTGTTGGCCTTCCATCAGAGACTACCCAGAACACAGCCCCTTGCCACCATGACCTAACCACCACCAGCTTTTGATTGATTATCTTTTGCCCACTGGTGAGATGGCTCAGTGGCTAAAGGTACTTGTCACCAAACCTGATAACTCAAACACACATACCCACAAAATAAGTCATTTTAAATGTAAAAATTGAACAGAAACGTAGCTCTTTTTGTCCCGTCATGCCCATGACCCACCACAAATGGGGCCTGTTTCGAACGAGGTACCCAGAAAGAGCCTCTAAGAAGACATCAGATCAGGTCATTTCTTAAAACCCTTTGAAGGAGGGTGATGGTGGCTCACACCTGTATCCCAGCAAAGGAAGGCAGAGGCAGGTGGAGCTCTAAGTTCAAGGCCAGCCTGGTCTACAGAACAAGACAGACAGGTCTACACAGACAAACCCTGTCTTGAGATTTAAAAAAAAAATCAAATCAAATCAAAACAAAACCTCTTTGATAACTTTCCATTTTATTCACAGTAAAAGCTTAAAATGTCCTCCAAAACTCTTGCCCATGGGGCCCCTTTCCCCTCTGAGGTCACCTCCCCCAATAGCCACTCTACTCACCCACACTCTGCCGCGCCTCTCCTCATTCTTAAACGCACTAAGCCTGCTGTCACCTCTGCCAGCACCGGCAGACTCTGTGAGTCTGATTTCACTCACCACAAACCAAAAGGAGCTCTCTCTCCTGTACTTCCGGAAGCTGTGTGGTTTTCCCTTACTGCTTTATAGTCGTGACTCATTATGTCAGGCGGTCTCTCCCACCAGATCGCGTGTTTCTTTAGGGCAGTGACCCTGCCTGACTTATTTAGACTACAGTAATCTAGGCAGGGTGTCTTAGTTGGGTTTCTATTGATGTGATACCACGACCACGGGGCTGGCGCACTCGGGAGGCAGAAACAGGAAGATCTCTGTGAGGTCAAGGCCGGCCTGGTCTACAGAGCGAGTTCCAGGACAGGATCGATAGATACTGTGAAACCCTGTCTTAAAAAAACAACCAAACAGGGGGGTGGAGAGATGGCTCAGTGGTTAAGAGCATTGCCTGCTCATCTAAAAGTCCTGAGTTCAATTCCCAGTAACCATATGGTGGCTCACAACCATCTGTAATGAGATCTGGTGCCCTCTTCTGGCCTGCAAGCATGAATGTAGGCAGAATACTGTATACATAATAAATAAATCTTTTTAAAAACAACAACAGCAGCAACCAAACCAAAAAAAAAAAACCACGACCAACAGTAACTTCGGGAAGAAAGGGTTGGTTTGATCATATAGTTTATAGTCCATTATTCATGGAAGTAAGAGCAAGAACTGAGGGAGGGACCTGGAGGCAGGAACTGAAGCAGATGCCATGGCAGAATACTGCTTCCTGGCTCGCTTCTCCCGGTGGCAAGTCAACTGGGTAGTTTTATAAATAAAAATGGAAGTATTGATTAGACTTGAGCTTTAGGCTTAGGTGAAAGAAGTATATGCAGGTAAACATCCTCAGAATCCTGCTAAGCATTTTGGACTAGACACAAAATCCACAGAAAGAAAACAAAGCAGATAAATAGACTTTATCAGAATTAAAATTATCTGGGGCACTGGAGAGATGGCTCAGAGGTCCTGAGTTCAATTCCCAGCAACTGCATAATGACACACGACCATCTGTAATGAGATCTGGTGCCTTCTTTTGGCCTGAAAGCATATATGCAGGCAGAACATGGCACATATAATAAATAAACAAATCTTAAAAAAGAGAATTAAAGTTACATGGATATTAAGGAGAAGCCACTAAGAGCCAGATGTGGCAGGGTATCCCACACTTAAAATCCCAGTATTGGGGATGGTGGCTAGAGCAAGAGGATTGCAAGTTCAAGGCTAGTGTGGGCGATACATCAAGACGCTATCTCAAACTAACCACAACCAGAAGGCACCATTAAGAAAACCAACGGGCTGGGAGGCAAAGGCAGGCAGATCTCTGAGTTCAAGGCCAGCCTGGTCTACAGAGTGAGTTTCAGGGCAGCCAGGGCTACACAGAGAAACCCTGTCCAAAACAACCAACCAACCAACCAACAAACAAACAAAACAACAACAACAACAACAATGAACTATTAATGACCAAAGAGTGAGGAAACGCACTGCCAATACTAACCAACAAACAGACCTGGCTAATGGAGTTCAACCTAGACTTTTAGAGGAGTTGAAGGGAGGTTTACGCTTTTGTTAGCGCCAGGTTTCAAACTTAATACCCTGCAAATGGGTGTAACACAGTGACTCTTCAGTATCATATTTAATTGCTGCTCTTATTTTATAATCTCGAGACACTTCCATAAGTTAATTTATGTCCCCTCCAAAGTCAGAAACTAAGGTTTAGAGTAGCGCAGTTAAATAGCCTGTCTGGGCTCATTCAGGCTCGAGAATCTAGGAATTCTTACTGATGATCAGCTTCTCGGTCATTTATTTTCAGGTCTCTATAAGCACTAGCATTTGTTCAGCTAACAAGCATTTATTAAATGTCCATCATGGGCCATTGGTTCCCTCTTCCCCATGTCCTGAACATCCACTGTGTAACTGAACAGAGACAATCACTCCGCTATTGAGGTGAGAATATTAAGTACCAATGCTAGTGTTTGAAATGCACCCCATGTCTCTGGTGTGGAGACTGGCTAGGACAGATCTCAGGTTCTACATTTAGACAGTTAAATTATACAAATGTGTTGTGTTTCAAGGAGCTCAGGTAAGGTAAACAGGTCATGACACACGTGTGTATTTTCTTTGGATAAATATCTATTTAGATCCTTCAAGTGTTTTCAGAATTGGTTATTTGGAGGCTGAAGAGATGGCTCAGCAGTTAAACACTTGCTGTTCTTTCAGCAGACCCTAGTTCAGAAGATATAACACCCTCTTCTGGTCTGAGGGCACTTTTACTCATGTGCACACACACACACACATGTACACACACGTACACACACAACACACACATATACACAAAAAATTGAAACTAAAACAAATGATTTTTAAATTTAAATGTAGATCATTTATTTTTATTGTTACACTTGTTATTTCCAGATTCAAGATATAAAGTCCTTTTTGACCTGTTGTGGTGGCATACACCGGTAAGATTTGCTGAAGGAGGTGGAGGCAGGATGATCACAAATTCCTTATTGGATACATGATTTACAAAAACACTTTTCCCTTACTCTGTGGGTTCCCTTCCTTGATATTGACATTTGAGAAGCACAAATTTTTATTTTTTTTTCTTGAAAAAAAGTATAAATATTGACAATGCCCCATTTATCTGTTTTTATTTTTCTTTTGGTATCCTATTTAAGACACATCACCTAATCTAAACTTAGGAAAATTTATCCTTGTTTCTTCTAGAGTTTTAATATTTTAACGCTAATATTTGATGCATCTTTAATTAAGTTTGTTTATAGTATGAGGTAAGGGCTTAGTGTCATTCTTTTGTATAGTGCCTAGCTCTTTATATTTTAGCTGTAATTCTTAAGGTTTCTTTGCTGTTCTTGTTTTTAGTGTTTTTTTGTTTTGTTTTTAGTGTTGCTCAATTGTTTACAATGAACACTGTAACTTAGTAGAAATTGCTGTAAATTTCTGTTAACTGTAACAATACCTATAAATTTTCCCTCCTTTGTAGCTCCATTCTTTCCGTCTATTTATGTTATTATATTGCTATGTCTGTGTGTTCAAATATGATAAATCATTGTTTTTTTTTTCTATAATTGTGTGTATTTTGTTGTTGTTAGACGGGGTCTCACGTATCCCTAGCCTGGAACTTGTCACGAGGCTGAGACTGACCTCGGAATTCTGACCCTTTCACCTGTACCTCCTTAGAGCGCTGGCATAACAGGTGTGCCCTGTGGTGCTCAGACTTTGTGGTGCTGGACACTGAGACAGGGGCTCAGGGATGTTAGGAAAACATTCTGCCAATTGAGCTATGTCCCCAGAACTTTTGTGTCTTTTAAAGAAGTTGAAGCTAGGTTTATTGATATGGTCCCATAATCCCAGATACTCAGGAGGCTGAGGCAAGAGGAGCACAAGTTCAAGGCCTGACCAAGCAACTTAATAAGGCCTTGTCAAAAGAAAGGATGGGAGAGGGGAAGGGAAGGGAAAAGAGGGAGGAAGGAGAGGGGGAGGGGAAGGGAAGGAAGGAGAGAAAAAGAAAAGAAAGGCCAGATGAGAACAGTTAGGAAGTATAGGCTTGGGTACTATTACAAGCCCTGAGCATGAAGAAGCGCTCTCTGCTTTGGTCTGTATACAGCATGGTTGCTCTGTTGCAATGTATATAACTGAGTAAATAATGATGCCCATACAGACATTAACTCATGACTGCAGAAAGTCCCTGTCAGACACAGACACACATAATATTAAGAGAGTTGTGATTTAGGGGAGCGGTGACATGCAGAGTGAGAAGTAAGGAGAGATTGCTTCCAAGTAGAGAGATCTCTGGGAAAGGATCTTCAGCTCTGTGTACGCTGTGTGCTCATACATGTCCGTGAAGGAATGACAGACGATGCATCCTGTGGTTGGTACAGATCTGGGAGGACGACTCAGGAGAGTTTAGTCTTAGAAATCCCTGTGCTGTCAGGCGGTGGTGGCGCACGCCTTTAATCCCAGCACTCAGGAGGCAGAGGCAGGGGGATCTTTGTGAGTTCAAGGCCAGCCTGGTCTACAAGAGCTAGTTCCAGGACAGGCCCTAAAGCTACAGAGAAACCTTATCTTGAAAAAAACAAACAAACAAAAAAGCAAAAGGAAGGAAGGAAGGAAGGAAGGAAGGAAGGAAGGAAGGAAGGAGGAAAGGAAGGAAGGAAGAAATCCCTGTGTTTAGCCTGGTGGTGGTGGCACATGCTTTTAATCCCAGCATTCAGGAGGCAGGGAGGGAGAGGCAGGTGGATTTCTGTGAGTTCGAGGCAAGCCTGGACTACAGAGCAAGTTCCAGTACAGGCTCCAAAGCTACACAGAGAAACACTGTCTTGAAAAACAAAAACAAACAAACAAACAAACAAAAAAAAGAAAGACAGGAAAAGAAAAAAAATCCTCTGCCTCTTCTTGATGTGCATAGCTCAATTCCCACTTAGGAAAAGCCATGAGCAGCCCATAGAGGACATTCTCTCAGCTCACCTCAAAAATATTCCTGATATCTGCAGGGGGGCGGGGGGGGGGATGCTGTTTTTCTCATATAGACCAAAGAATCTTTATACTTTTTAATCACTGCTCAATTAAGAAAATGAAAAAGACATTTATTTTTTCATAGGTTTACCCCTTGAGTATACCAGAATCAAAAGTATATGCTGCTTTTTAACAAGCTTTTGTCGAAAACAGAATAACCTCTGAGGATGCAGGACACCCAGACCTCACACAGGGCCAGGCAAGCATCTGGACTTCACACAAAGAGAAAGTATGTCAAAACCAAGCTGGCCTTCCAACTTCAAGGAGGCTGTAAATGACGCAAGCCCGCTGAAGAACATGAATCATGGCGTCAAAGAGCGTAAGGCTCCTGTGATCCTCCTACCTATGACCCCCAAGTGCCACCGGGCCTAACTGATGGGGTCAGTGCTGGAGAGCGAACCCCGGATTTCAAGCAAGTGATGCAGGTGCCTTGCCTACTGAGCTACTGCCCTAGCCCAGACATACCTGACTTGCAAAAAGCAAAATAAACTTGTCTTTGATAGGATTCTGAAGGGGCTGGAGAGAGGGTTCATTGGTTACACGTGTTTGTTACTCAGGCAGAGTTCTGGAGTTCAAATCCTAGGACCCGTGTCAGGTGGCTCACAGCAGCCTGCAACTCCAGTTCCAGAGGATCTGACACCATCTTCTAGGGAACAAGGGCGCTTCTCGGCTTCCTAGGGCACCACGCGCGCGCACAAGAGTGAGGGAATTTTTTAAAAAATTACTTAAAAGACCTGGCTCTTAGAAGGCCGATGCAGAACTAAGTTCCAGGGTAGCTTGTGCACCAGTCACACCCCATCTCAAAAAGCAAACAAAAAAAGCAACACAAAATTAACAAAAAAAGGGGGGGAGGGGGAGAGGGCTGGATCTGGCT
This sequence comes from Arvicola amphibius, assembly GCF_903992535.2. NCBI lineage: Eukaryota > Metazoa > Chordata > Mammalia > Rodentia > Cricetidae > Arvicola > Arvicola amphibius. Next base: position 29,778,726 of record NC_052049.1, on the reverse strand, counting down.
GGCTCTGCCTTTATTTCTCCAACTCCTGGGCACAGGTGACTGCACCGAGGCCTTGGTGACAAATGGACAAATGGAATTAGAAGCTCTTTGCTCCCCAGAGTGGTCCCTGACCGGGGGCTGATGAAAGTCGTGATTACGTGATGTTGGAGAGGCAGCTGAAGGACAGCCTACCAGGGAGCCAGCGGGCCTCCCAGCCAGTTCTTAGAATCACACTGTTCCATGGAGCTTGCTAATTGACCTGTATTTTCTGACTGAAAAAATTTCCCCAAGGAGGCAAATGAAAGTAGATAATGAGGACCTGTCATCACACAGGGCAGTGCAGGAGCAGAGCTCCGGGCTCTGGGGACTGATCATTATTTAAATGCAAAAACATTTCAAAAAGATTCTGGCAAGTCTGGGGAGCAGGCGCTGGGTTTCTGGCAGGAGTCTGCCTCCCACCTGCGCCCTATGTTGCTTCAGCTTGACTTTTCGATTTATGATTGGGAAGTTAAGGAGTGCGTGGTAAAAACCATGCGTCTCTAACTGCTTTATTTATTTACATGCAGATCTGTGCACACACTAGAAAAGCCAGCGTGCCTTCGGTGTGCCGGAAAACTTCAGCCTTAGCGATACTTCACTGTGGTCAGGGAGGAAGGATAAGGAGACCAGGGTGGAGGTGAGATCCAGCTGTTTTCACAGTTTTACCATGTGGACTGCTTCTGTGACTGTTTTTGTTTTGATTATAATTAGACCATAACCTAAGGGCTAAAAAAATACACGTTTATCTCTATTGCTATCTGAGAATGTCTCTTATCTTTGAAAACCAAGTATATAAAGTAACTTAGATCTAATGCAATCAGTTGTCCCACCTGCCTGGGATGATGGAATCCAACACTTGAAAAAGGAAAGTTTTGAATCTAGAAATAGATGACCAAGAAAGAGTCAGCAGTCACAATGTAAATCAAGTGGCATAATTACCAATTAGAGTATAGCCCCCAGGTAGAGGTGTGCTCTAAATACTCAAATATTGGGTAAAAGAAAGAAAGAAATGAAGCCAGGTGTAGTGAGTGGCGCACGTCTCTAATCCCAGCACTCAGGAGGCAGAGGAAGGTGAATCTCTGTGATTTTGAGGCCAACCTGGTGTACAGAGCAAGTTCCAGGACAGGCTGAACTACATAGTGAGACAAACTCGATCTTGATAAATAATAAATAAATCTAAGAAATAAATGAATGGCATTTGTGGGTTCCTGTGCTCTCCACTGGGCCTACTGGAACAATGGGGAGAGCCAAAACTATGATTAGGAATACATCTGGGCCGGGCAGTGGTGGCGCATGCCTTTAATCCCAGCACTCGGGAGGCAGAGGCAGGTGGATCTCTGTGAGTTCGAGGCCAGCCTGGTCTACAAGAGCTAGTTCCAGGCCAGGCTCTAAAAAAGCTGCAGAGAAACCCTGTCTCGAAAAAACAAAAAAAAGAAAAAAGAAAAAGAAAAAAGGCAGGCTTCCTAAATTTATTTTCTCTTGAAGTTAGGACTTGGAGAACCTGACACAAATACAATGAACTCTAGACCCATGATCGTGATTGTGCACACACACAAGCTCTTGGTGTGCCAGACTATTCAGGAACAAACTCAGAGCTGTGTTCCACCTCTGCCTGGAGACTGCTCCCCAATGTTAGACCGATGGCTCAATTACAGGTGTCAGTAAAGCTGTGTCTCAATCAGGCTGTGGCCTCTCGTTTTTGTCTCTGACTCATTATCCCAGGATAAGGTGACCTTGAGACCTTTGTTTATATAGGTGATCACTAAAAGGAGGAAGAACAGAGATGGGAAAATAAAAGGGACCCTGGTGACCCTTCTGTTCTGATCAAGTTGGATTGAAGAGCCTTCGGGTAGAGTTGTGAGAGCCTTAAAGGCTGCGGGGGATCTATTCTGGATTCTGAGGTAGGGGCATTTTGAGGCACAAAGATGGGAATTTCTGCAGTGGCATTGGAGGTCAGCAGGTGGCTTGCCTGGGAGGGAGGAGTCCCTGCCACAGGTCAGGAATGACCCCCCCCCCAGAAGGTAAGGAAATAAGATATTTCTCTCATAAGAGTATTTTTATTTTCTGAAAAATTAAGCACTATAAACAACTATTGTATGAGAAAGTTTTTTAAAACGGTAAAATGAGGGGCTGGAGAGATGGCTCAGCTGTTAAGAGCATTGCCTGCTCTTCCAAAGGTCCTGAGTTCAATTCCCAGCAACCACATGGTGGCTCACAACCATCTGTAATGAGGTCTGGTGCCCTCTTCTGGCCATCAGGCATACACACAGACAGAATATTGTCTACATAATATAAAATAAATAAATATTTTTTAAAAAGGTAAAATGAATTTTAAAACAACCCACTATTTTAAAAATGCTTTTATGCCTTTCTCTAAACAAGGGCAGGTCGGCTAGAAGTGACCCTGGGCAGCTCACGTCTGGTGGAAACTTTCTGGAACACCGTGGGTTTGACGAGGTCTTCCTCTGCTCTCCTATGCAGGCTCTGGTTCCCTGGGAAGCACACCACAAGCAGGTAGACACTCCTAAGGGGCCGTTTGAATTGGGAGCATCAGAATGTTTGCAAACCAGCGTTTGTGCCAGCCCCAAACAATGAAAACAAGCCGAGTGTGGAAGGCTGCCGAGGCTAACAGGATCGCACTGAATGTGGAAAAGTCTCAGTTTTTCCTGGGCTTTATTTTTAGGATGTGCTATGTTAGTCTCTTCCAGCAGATTTAACTTTATTTTTAAAGCGCAAAAAATAATCTCCACTCTGTTTTTAAGACCTTCTCTGCCTGTCTTGGCTTCTCCCAACAGTTCGGCAAATAGACACACCCATGCACTTGCCTGGGCCCTTCTTTCTGTTCTTGGCTTCTCCACGTTTCTATTTCCCCCATGGAGCCAAAGGCAACACAAAGCAGCAGTAAGTTAAATCCTACCTCTAAGGCACTAGTTGCTCAGTATCTGTCCAGGATCCCAAGAAATCCCCAGTCTCTTTCCCCTCAAAGACTGAAGACTCACAGTTAAATACCTAGTCTGAAGGAATAGTCTGGGATCTGCTTCAATTATGCAAATTATTCCTAAAGGTTTCATGCTAGGTGCCTTTACAAAACCAGTTTCCCGGCCGGGCGGTGGTGGCGCACGCCTTTAATCCCAGCACTCGGGAGGCAGAGGCAGGCGGATCTCTGTGAGTTCGAGGCCAGCCTGGTCTACAAGAGCTAGTTCCAGGACAGGCTCTAAAAAAAGCTGCAGAGAAACCCTGTCTCGAAAAACCAAAAAAAAAAAAAAAAAAAAAACCAGTTTCCCTAACTGGAACACACTTGGCTTTTATACGTTGCCTTTAAGGCGCTCTCTCTCTCTCTCTCTCTCTCTCTCTCTCTCTCTCTCTCTCTCTCTCTCTCTCTCTCTCTCTCTCTCGCTCTCTGTCCAATTTGTGTTAACTAAATGTTCTTGGGTGTGGGGTCTGCCCTGGAGTGTGACTGACCTAGTAGGGTTCTGTTTCCTCTCTCAGCAGTTATCAAGTGTCAATCACTGTCCAGCTAGGGGTGGGACTTTGTACCCACCTCCCCGCCCCGCCCCACCTCCTTGCTGGCATTTTGTCTGTCTTGAGCTTGCACAGATCTTGTGCGAGCTGTGAGTTCCACAGCCACCCTGCTGACCAGGAACTACGGTCCCATCACCTCTGGCTCTTGTCATCTTTTTACAACCTCTTTAAGGAGTGATGTAACATCATTTTTAGAAGTGAGCATTCCATGGTCTCAATGCTAATCATCATCTACCGCAAGAAGAAAATCTTGTGATGAGGGGGGAGGGACGCACTAATCAATGGGTATAGCAGTCAATTATTATTGCTAATTGTTTAATGCTGTGTTCATTTAGCAGAATAATAACATTGGGTTCTCCCCTGGGACCTATGAGCTACTCAACCACAGATTCTTGGCACTGATAACAGAGCCAGGTATGGGTTTCATCTCATGGTGTGGGCCTTAAATCCAATCAGAGAGTCATCATTCACTCCCAGAATATTCGTGCCACTATTGCACCAACAGGCATGTCTAGCCAGGACAGTGGGTAAGATTATGACTATTCTTCTCCCCTGTAGTGTTGTTCATAGCACATTCCAGCACTGTGAAAGCTCACTAGTAAGGAGAAGCTGCCAGGTCAGTACCCAATTGTTTCTCCATGATGTTTCTCAAGTGTGTGGTATACTTGGAGGGTCTTACCTCCAAGTTCTGGGTAGTAACCAGTTAGCATCGACAGTTACTTGTCGTGTTTGGGGGTTTTGGGACCTCACAGATTAACAACCCCAAAAAAAAGAGATAACCCATTCCTAGCACTGGAGTTTTTATTCCCTGGCTATTGGGAATCAAGCAGCAGGGATGAGCAAGTAGCTCTGTAGTAGGATGCAGAGGCCGAGAATGGATGGTGCCCTTTAATCTTGTGGCAGATGTGCTTGTAGTTCTTTGCGGATCCTCCACACTGATTGTCATAGTGACTGCACCAGTTTGCAGTCCCACCAGCAGTGAATAGACATCCCCATTGCCCCACATCCACCCCAGCATTTGCTCTCATTTGTTTCACTGTTCTCAAGCCTTCTGGTTGGGAGAAAGGTGAAATCTCAAAGTGTGTTTTTTAATTTGCATTTCCCTGATGACTAAGGATGTTAGCAGTGTTTTGTTTTTTAATGTTAGCATTTAAAAAAAATGTTTCTCAGTCTTTTTCAATCCATCTTTTAAGAACTCTCTGTTTATTTTCATGGACATTGGATTGTTTACTTCATGTTTCGATTTTTAAAGTTTTATATATATTCTAGACACTATTCCTCTGTCAGATGTTTAGCTGACAAAGATTTTTTTTCCCATTCTGTAGGCTACCTCTTCACTTGAATGAGATATCCTTTGCTATACAGAAGCTTTTTAGTATCATGTGGTCCTGTTTGTCAATTGTTGGTCTTAATGCCTGGGCTATTGGGCTCAAAATGTAAATTCCAGTGTATTCTCTACTTCTTCCTCTGTTATATTCAGGGTATCAGATTTTATTTTGAGCTTCTTGATCCATTTGGAGTTGAGTTTTGTGTAGAGAGACAAGGACCTAGTTTCTATCTTTTATGCACCATTACCCAGCTGCACCAGCATCAGCTGCTGAAGATGCTGTCTTTTCTCCAGAGTGTATTTTTTATTTTTTACTTTTTTAAAAGATTTATTTATTTATTATGTATACAATATTCTCAGTATTCTGTCTGCATATGTGCCTGCAGGCCAGAAGAGGGCACCAGATCTCTTTATGGATGGTTGTGAGCCACCATGCGGTTGCTGGGAATTGAACTCAGGACCTTTGGAAGAGCAGGCACTGATCTTAACCACTGAGCCATCTCTCCAGGCCTCCAGAGTGTATTTTTGACCTCTGTCAAAAATCAGATATCAATATGTTCATGGACTTATATCTAGGTCTTCATTTCTATTCCATCAATCAATGTGCCTGTTTTTATTACTAGAACTTTTTAAATATAATTTATACTCAGGGACAGTGATTCCTCTAGAAGTTCTTTTATTCTTCAGAATTGCTTGAACATCCTGGGTATTCTGTCTTTCCAAAGGAACTGTAAGACTATGTTTTCAATTTCTGTGAAGAATTGCATTGGAATTTTGGCCATTGTAATGAATTTATACTATTTTTGGTAGGGTAGTTGTTTTCACAATATTCATCCTAACAATTCATGAGCATAGAGGGTCTTTCCATCTTCTGGTATCGTCTTCTATTTCTTTCTTCAATACTTATGAAAGTGCTTGTCATATAAGTCTTTCACTTCTTTGGCTAGATTTAGTCCAGAAACTTTGAGGCTGTTGTTTCCCTGATTTCTTTTTCAGTGTGTTTGTAGCTGAATATAGGAAGGCTACTGATTTTGTGTGTTGCTACTTGTTGAATGGGTTTATCAAATGGAGGAATTTTTCTGGTAGATTCTTTATGATCTTTTAATAAAGGTTAGCAGCCGGGCGGTAGTGGTGCATGCCTTTAATCCCAGCACTCAGGAGGCAGAGGCAGGCAGATCTCTGTGAGTTCAAGGCTAGCCTGGTCTACAGAGCTAGTTCCAGGACAGGCTCTAAAACTACAGCGAAACCCTGTCTCGAAAAAAAAAAAATTAACAGATCTGATGAGTTTTGGAGCAAATTAACCAAAAGAAAGAGAGATAGAGAACCCAAATTAATAAAGTCAGAAATGGACACAGAAAGACAATTAACACATGTACTCACTTATAGCTGTTTTTTAAACATAAAACAAAGAAAACCAGCCTACAAACCACAATCCCAGAGAACTTAGACTACAATGAGGACACTAAAAGAGGCTTACATAGGTCTAATCTGCATGGGTAGTAGAAAAAGACAAGATCTCCTGAGTAAATTGGGAGCATGGGGACCTTGGGAGAAGGCTAAAGGGGGGAGGGAAGAGACAGGGAGGGAAGCAGAGAAAAATGTACAGCTTGATAAAAATCAATTTTAAAAAAAGAAAAAAAATAAAGTCAGAAATGAAGAAGGAAGCCTTACAACAAATCCTGAGAAAATTGAGAAAATCATATCCCATTGAGGAGCTGGAGAGATGGCTCAGCTGGTAAGAGCCCTGGCTGCTCTTGCAGAGGGCCTGGGTTCGGATCCCAGCCCGCATGGCAGCTCTCAACTGTTTGTAACTCCAGTCTTGGGGATTTGACATCCATAGCCACTGCCTACATGTGGTGTACACACATACATACAGGCAGAACAAACATACTCATAAAAAAATAAATATATAAAAATTTTAAAACCTACATTTTGCTAAACTGGAAAACTTATAGAGAAGGAAGAATTTCTAGATACATATGGCCTATCAAAATTAAATCAAGATGAAGAAAATAATTTAAATAGATTCATAACAACCAGTGAGATAGAAGCAGTAATTTAAAATCCCTAACTAAAAAAAGCCCAGGGCCAGATGGATATAGCACAGAATTCTAGCAGACCTTCAAATAACATATTTAGCACCAGTATTCCTCAAATATGCCTTAAAATAGAAAAGGAAGGAACATTTACAAAGTATTTTTATGAAGCCAGTATTACCCTGCTACAAAAACCAGACAAAGCTCCAAAACAGAAAAAAAGAAAATTATAGTCCAATCTCTCCAATGGCATATATGCCAAAATTCTTAATAAAATACTTGCAAACCAAATTCAAGAGTACATCGAAAAGATTACCCAGCTCCATCCCAGAGTTGCAGAGATGATTCAACGTATGCAAATTAATAATTGTAATCCACCAGATACAGAAAACACATGACCATCTTGTTAGATGCAGAAAAAAACCCTCTTGACACAATTCACCATCCACCCCTTCATGATAAAAATCCCATAGAAACCAAAGCTATAAAGGCAAAGCTCAGTATAATAAAGGCAATTTATGAGAAGCCAACATAATACTAAATGTAGAGAAGCCAAAAGCATTTCCACTAAAATTAGGAACAAGACAAGAATCCCTCTCTCCATTTCTATTCGGTATAATGCTTAAAGTCTTAGCTGGAGCAGAAAGGCAGGCGGAGGATCTCAAAGGGATACAAGCAGCGAAGAAAGAAGTCAAACTCTCCCTATTTTCAGTTATCTATGACTCTGTGTTAAAAGCTCTTCAGAACTCTCAGGAGAAGCACTTCTTTGTTATTTTCTTCTCTACTTACTTGATGTTAATTGCTAAGTTATCTACACTCCACTGAGTAAATTCATAGATAAATTTATGTTCGGCCTGTATAAAACTAGCCTTCTGCTTGGTATCTTCATCCTAGCATAGAATGAAATCAAGGACATAGTAGGTGCCAAGTGAATACCAGTAAAAACTAGGAAAAAATAATTCAAGTGTAATATACGAGGGTCTAGAAAGGAGTACACATTACTAGCATCATTGGACCGATATTTGGAAGCAGTTGTTCTCTTGGCTGGGGTTAAGTCAGTATTGATAGCATTTTAATCATTGTAACATGAAGAATACTGAAATCTACTTTTATTAATTATTTACTATATATCAAACACTGTATCCAGCCATTGTAATAAACTCTGTAAAACAGAGACTAAGTTACTCTCGTATTGCTGCGAAGAGACACCATGACCAAAGTGACCTATAAAAGAAAGCATCTAGTTGGGTCATTCTTACAGTTTCCGAGGGTGAGCCTATGACCTTCATGGCAGGAAGCATGATGCTGGTACAGGAACTGAGAGCTCACATCTTATCCACAAGTTGGAGGTCGGGGGCGGGGGGTAGAAAGATAATAGAGAGGGAGGGAAGCAGGGAGAGACAGAAAAACAAGGAGAGAGAAACTGAGTCTGAAGTGGGCTTTTGAAACCTCAAAACCCATCCCCAATGACACACTTTTTCCAAGAAGGCCATGCCTCCTAATCCTTCCTAAAACACTTCCACCAACTAGGGACCAAGCACCCAAATACATGAGCTTCCTGAGTAACTAGGACCATAGACAATTGCCACTGCCACAGCTAAAATAAGTCTTTTTGTATGGAGGAACAAATCCAAGGCTGCGTGGACCCCAGGCAGACTCTCTCCTCCACCGAGTGCATCCCTAGCCCATGTTCTTCACACTGGCCTTCCTTCCTCACCTCCTCACCATTGAAGAAATGTCTTCCCTCTGCAGAAAGCACTTGGCAGTTTGCTGAGTTGAACCAAAGGCACTTTATGACCCCTCATGTTTTTCTCTGACATCTTCTTATTCTCTACATAAAATTAATCTGAGGGTCTGGTCCGGGCAGACTAGCTGAATAAATGGTTTCTTATAATCCATGCATGTGCCTGAAGTTTTAAAAGTTGAAACCAGAATAATTTAATCTGTTCACTTTGTATCTGAGTAGATAGATCTTCAAAAGAAAAATCTTGAAGAAGGGGAGGAGAAGGAAGAAGAAGAAAGGAGGAGGAAGAGGAAGAAGGAGGAGGAGGAGGTAGAGGAGAGGACCTGTGTTTGATTCCCAGCACCCACATAGTGGCTCTAAACATCTGAACCCCATTCCCAGGGTATCTGATGCTCTCTTCTGACCCCACATGCCCCAGGCATGACATGGTACAGGATATACATTCGGGAAAACACTCACACACATAAACATTTGTGTTTCTTTGTGTAACCCTGACTGTCCTAGGACCCACTCTATAGACCAGACTAGTCTTTACCTCTACCTGGGATTAGAAACTGAGATTAAAGGCATGTGTCACCACTGCCCAGCTTTAAAAAAAATTAAGCTACTAAAGCCGGGCGGTGGTGGCGCACGCCTTTAATCCCAGCACTCGGGAGGCAGAGGCAGGCGGATCTCTGTGAGTTCGTTCCAGGACAGGCTCCAAAGCCACAGAGAAACCCTGTCTCGAAAAACAAAAACAAAATAAAAATTAAGCTACTAAAATAAGTTCTTCATAGAAGTAGGCAGTAAACTAATAATAGAAGAAACGAGAGAACAAGGACTCTCTCGGGACACCAGCATGCACGGAAACTGGTAGGTAACTTGGGACTAGAGAACTGATAGGCCCGTATTGCATGACTAGAAGGAGGCCAGGAAAGAACCAGTGCTTTCCAGATGCATTGAATGTGAGGAATATGCTAAGGATAGGTGTTTTCACCATCATAAGAATAATTTGGCAAGAAATAGCAATAGGTTCCTAAAAATTAAAGCAACAAAAAACAGTGTTCTCTCCAAAAATCATCTAAAACAGAGAGAGAGAAAGGCTGAAAGAAATAGAATCATAGTTTACAACTTGGATGGGCAGTGACCATTTATTGCTCAGTCTTCGCAATGTAAGCTCAATATGATTTAACTTACTTGTGATACAATGTATGGGAGACGTTAAAGGACAGACTTCTCCACTATGGTTCAGGCAGACCTTTGCTCCTTGCAGCTACTTCTACTCACTGTTGCAGATGTTAGCCCCTAATTCTTTCTCCCCTTCCCCTACATAAAACCTAGGCTATCCAAACAATGGCTGGTAACCAGTGAGAACAGGTCCTCTGTTTTCCACAAGCCGTCTTTGAACTCTGTCTGAAGGCTACAGAACTGTTTCAGGTACTTAGGCTGATGTCCTAGAAAACATTTAGCTATCTTTCACCAGATGCAGATAGAAGCTTTCATGGAGAGAGAGAGAGAGAGAGAGAGAGAGAGAGAGAGAGAGAGAGAGAGAGAGAGAGAGAGAGAGAGAGAGAGAGAGAGAGAGAATGCCAAGAATGCCACAGAGCATACATTGAAGTCAGGGGCCTTCTAAAGGAACTGGTTCTCTTGTTTGAGGAAGGGTCTCTTTGATTTGTCATTGTGCTGTGTATTGTAGATTAACTGAGATTAACTAGAGCTTTGTGGGAATTCTTCAATCTCTGCCTTCCACATCCTTAGGATTGTTGGGGTTACACACACAGGCACCACCGGTTTTGGCTTTTACGCAGCTTCTGGGGATTGGAACACAAGTCTTCAGGTTTACATGTCAAGCCTGGAACTGTGTCCCTGGCCCCAGTGCCTGCCATTATCAGATAAAGGGTTTTACTAGTGAGGTTGTACTTGAGCTTCATCTACATACTATATTGGAAAAAAATGGAGGAAGTGAGTTGGAAGGAGTGGAGCAAGAGAATGAATTCCTTACCCATAATGAAAGTAACTCAGTAGCTATGTCTAAAACTGCTAAATCAAACCCCAGCAACAAAGAGGATTACTTGGATATACGAAGGCAAGTGAACAAACTGCTAAATACTGAAAAAACTACTAAAAATTATATTTGGGGAGTATGAATATTATTATTACAATCTTTAAATGTGCTTTAAATGATTAAAATTAAATGGACATATTATGTGGATGACAATTTAAACAATATTTTGAAAATTAAAAAGATAAAGTTGCAATCACATAATGAAAGTGTGTCTATAAATTCTTTCAATGAAATGATTCTAACAAATAACAAGTAGAAGCTTGCTGGGGGCCTAAAGATTGGACAGAAAGGTCTAGCAGGCATCTAGCTCAGCAGACCCACAGGAGAGAGAGCTGCAACCTCCTACATCACATGACTGGAAGCAGAATGCACCGCCCTTCCTTGGGCACTTCAGACCCCAGGGCTTCTCTCAGTAAGTCACAGTTCTTTTTGCTAAATAGGATACCTAGTCCTTGCTTAGAAAGTGTCAGTAGCAGGGGCTGGAGACAAGGCTCAGCGGTTAAGAGCAGATACTGCTCTTCCAGAGGATCTGAGTTCAGTTCCCAGCACCCATATCAGGCGGCTCACAACACTCCAGGGCAACTGACTCCTTTGGGCATCTGCACGCGATTGCACACACCCCTGCCACACATAAACATATAATTAGAAAGAAAACAAATCTTGTTTTTTTTTTTTTTGTGCCAGTGCTCTAGCCGAGAACGAGAGGAAAATTCTTTTTAGGTCCCGCTTACGCAGCTTGCTTGTGACCCCCTTTATCCTCAGCATTCTTCTCCGTCCACTTTGTCCTGGTCTGCTTGCTCCTCACTTGAGATTCTCCCCTTGCAGCTCTTCTCCTTCCTATCCCAAGCTCGTCCACCACCCTACCCACCCTACTCCATCTCCCTTCTCACCCTCGTTTCCTCTAAGGCTTGACTGATACCCACCTTCATAAACCTGCCAAGTGACATATTTTTGTTTTGATTCTCCAGGTGGCTAACTGAAATCGTTTGTTCTTCGTCTGCCACTTGCCTCCCTGTACAACTGGTCAGTATTCTGTAGTGCAGGGGCTGAGTTAACCTTGGAGCTGCTCGAAGTCATTTAAGAACTACAGTAGACTTCATCCCAGCTGTAGACTATCATGACCAAGTTTGCTTCTGAGATTTATAACAGCTTCCAGAATACCAGGTATTGAATGAAGATTCTTTAACCCTAGAGAAATACGGTTGAATTTAAGTCGATTTTAATTTTTAAGATCCCCAAAATGGAGCTCTGTATGTGGCTGAAAACACGACTTCACTCAGACAAAATCTTGGTGTTTCCCCTTTTGACACCGTGGCTAGAAGCTTTCAAAATGTCCACTCATATGCTACCAGTATGTGAGATCGATATCTAGAAATCAGAGCAATGACGGCTGTTGATTTTTTTTTTCCCTAAAGGCACCAACATTTGCTGATGGCAGAGTCTGAAGGGTGGCACCACTGTTTGTCCCAAATTAAGTCTCCTAAACTAAAACCTTAGCGAAAGCTAAGGGAGATCATAGAGAGTTCTATAACCTGTTTGTAATCATGACTGAGAAATTTAGATTCATACAAACCTGTCTTTATTTTAAATACAGCTTAAATACAAAAAAAGCATACAGTTCAGCCCCAAATCCCAGCCACATTTCTCCCTAACAGAAAAAGCCCTTTCTTAAAAGTTTTTCCAGGCTTACCACTTAATAGTGGTCAGTCCAAAAATAAATGCCTGGAAGCTTCTCTAAGCACATTCAACAGCCCACCGAACACCATTCCGTGGAGAACGAGGCTCGGCTTTTTCCCCAGTAGCCTCTGCCAGGCCCCCCACCTACATTCTCCAGCTCCTAATTAGAAGGCTAATTAGAATTCCAAATTTAGCCGCTAAATAGAGAGGACAGCCTGGTCCCAGGCCAGGATTCTTGACCATCAAACAGCTCCTCTGTCCTCCGTTAGTGTGGGAAGAGAGCGGGGCCCTCCGGAGTGATGATGGCCCTTTGACTTCCTGGGGCAGCGTTTACTTATTTGTCTGAGAGGCTGAGAGGAAGCGTCTGCCGTACAAACTGTAAATTTTAAAAAAATAATAAGATAAAAACGCCACAAAAGCATGGCGTAGAGTTTAACTACTAAGGAAAAGAAACTTATCTTTTTATGAATTCGGTTACTGCCTTGGCGACGGGAGGGGATATGTTCCCTTCAGGAACAGTTCCTGGTTCCAGCCAGGCAGCCTCTCTAAGTGCAGGGCGCCTTCTTTAGTTACCATGGCAACCAAAAAATTAGAAGGGCTTTTGCAACACTAACAGAAACCATCTCCCGAAGTGCTTCTGTGAATCACACTGAATGCTGATGAGGCAAACTGTGTATACGAATTTTCAAACATTTTTTTTTAAAAATCCCCATTACGATAAACAAATAGCCATTTTACATTCCCGTTTGAAATCGGAACTTGAAACAAATTTTTGTTCGTCTGGTTTTGTTTGTTTTCCTTTGGATGCCCCAGGCCCCACAGTGCAAACGCGATTTGTTTAACTTCCAAACTTGTCTGACTTACACGGTGAGCTTTTACAATGTGATTCATTTGCCCTTGTTTTGAAATGGGGTGGGGGAGGGTGGGCTTAGCATACAGCCAGCCCTCTTGTCTGCTGCACTCCGGAGGAGGAAAAACTGGAAAAGGGAGAGAGTAACGGTGAGAAAGAGAAGGAGGAAGAGAGGGAAAGGGGGAAAAAATCGATCTCTTGGCTTCTCCATCGGAACCAATGGGTTCTGCTTGCAGAAGGCGTTTTGACTCTGTTGAGGTCCCTTCCTGGTTGGACCTCCGGTTCCTCTACCTCTATCATAATAATCCTGGAGAGATACCCGGGAAGAGCAATGAAGTTCCTCCTTACTTTGTTGGGTCTTCCCAAAGAAGCACCTTTCTCTAGAGAGGATTCTGGTGTCCTTGAGGATTCGTGCCACCCACTTCCCCGGGCCACACCTATGAGAAGTTGCGTCCACTGCTAATCCAGGACACACAGGTGCTCAGCCCTAGTCACAAATTTACAGATTTGGGCTGGTATCTCACGCCTGTGGCCCAGAGAAGCGGTGTGTGCACGGGAGGCGCTCGGCTACCCTCTGGCTCACGTGTGGACACGCACGCAGACACGGGTGACCGCATCGTACACACAGAGCGGTATACACGAGACCAGGGCCCCGCACACAGGGCTGAGAGCCAGTGCCCCGGTGCCAATGTCCCCTTCTTCAGTTTGCTGATTGACCCGGTAGACGTCCCCAGGAGCGCTTAACCTTCTCCTAACCTCACTTCACCGCCACCGCTGATCAGAACTTGTGTCTCCCTTTCTCCCTTGCGGTCCTGGAGAAGTGCCTCTTTCTAACCACGCACATCTGTATACAGCCTAGGGGTGGAGAGGCTGGCGCGACCCGTGTTCTGTCTATGAGCCCCGCTTACCTCGGTTGTGAGGCCGCCTGGGGAGCTCGCTGTGCTGCCGGGTGCGGCGCACAAGAGTGGCAGGCGCTGGAGTAGGCTCGTAGGTGTCCCGGGGCGCAGACGTCTGGGTCGCTCCTAAGGCTCTGCGAGCTGCGCTGAGCAGCAGATCTGACCCACAGGGCCGTGGCAAAGCCCGCTGCCTGTCTGTTCCTGGCTCCGCCACCAGAGCCCAGTGCCCTCAGCGTCCTGAACAGGACCAATCCCGAGCAGGGGGCTGGCTTTGGGGAGCCTGGAAAGGAGACTGGATGGCCACCAAGACGCGCGACGCGGGCCTGGTCCTGGCAGGCTGGTTTCTATGGCAGCCAGGAGGGAGGAGCGGAAGGGAGGGGAGTGTGTAGTTGTGTTGCGGGGGGGGGGGGGGAAGAGAGGGGGGGGGCGGGACGGACACCCACGGCAGACTTTCCGTGACGGGTTTCGGGCCTGCTGCACAGTGGATCCCTCCTGGAACGAGGATGGGAAGCGGAGACGCAGCAGAAAAGCCACTCAACGGAACACCTTGCTGTTGAATGAACGGTTCCTATGCATTCTCGACCGAGCCTTCTCATTCCTTGCCTCTAAATGACCGTGACACAACCCTGTGATTCTTCCAACAGAGCAGGAACTTCCAGCAAAGCACCCCACGACCCACAGCTCCTCCAGGTGAGTCTGGCAGGGCTTAATCTTTGCAGAAAGAAGCAGTCCTGCCACCCCCTGCCTGGGTCCCTGGCACTTGCCAGGCCTAGTTCTCACGGTGCAGCTTAGTCCTGGTCTCCTTGTAGCCTGCCTACTCCTTGCTGTGATACACTAGCTGGTCGTAGGTGTCGAATACTATTTCTCTAATTTATAAACAAGGACGCCAAGTGACTGGATTGAGACTAGATCTGGGAATTTGATTCAGAGGCCACAGAAGGTAGAAGATAACGCCTGGCGTTAAAGTGCTTTATTTCATAGAGGAGGAAACCGAGTTCAGAAAAATCAGTCAACTTAGCAAGAGTCTCACACATGGTTTAATGGCCGAGCCAGATCGAGGGGTGCAATTTCAGTTCTGTAAGCAATTTGCCCACGTTCTCTCCCTGCCTGCCCCAAGTATTCCCAAAGGCCAGAGCAGAATTACAAGAATCCTAACAAACTATGTCTTAAAATCCTTATGAGGCAGAAATTGGGGGGGGGGGGGACCAGAAGATTTTTTTTTTCTCTTTGCCAGACACTGTATTAAATAATTTGACAGACTAACTCCTCACACCAATCTGAGTGAGGTTCTGGTGTTATCAGCCTGTTTTTCCCGATAAGGAAACTGAGGCAAAGACAGACTTACAACTCAACCAATGCCCTGCGGAACACTGGGGCTGGGACTGGGACTCCAGACACAGGCAAGGCCTTTCTTCCTGCCTCCACCTCCTGTGTGCTCTTTAAAGAGATCAGAAACAGTGTGGCCAAGACAGGAAAACCTTGGACAGCTCCATGCACTGGCCTTGCTCAGGGAAGCAAGACCCTGGAAGGACTGTTTCCTCAGCCTTGTCGTCTATTGGTAGAGAATAAGGGTTCTTTGTCTTAAAACAAAACAAAACAAAACAAATAAACAAACAAAAAACAGGAATCTTAAAGTACTGCTTGCCACCACCAGCCTGTTTACATCCTAAAACAATAAAATGAAAGATAAAGTGTCACATTTAAAAAAAATAAAAAGATGCCGGTGGCGGTGGCGCACGCCTTTAACCCCAGCACTCGGGAGGCAGAGGCCGGCGGATCTCTATGAGTTCAAGGCCAGCCTGGTCTACAGAGCGAGTTCCAGGACAGGCTCCAAAGCTACAGAGAAACCCTGTCTCGAAAGAAAGAAAGAGAGAGAGAGAGAGAGAGAGAGAGAGAGAGAGAAAGAAATTTGAAGGTTCCCCCCTTGAGTCCTGAAACATGCCAGTACATGGAGCACCTTTTCTTTTCTTTCTTTCTTTCTTTTTTTTTTTTTTTTTTTTTTGGTTTTTCGAAACAGTGTTTCTCTGTAAAACAGTCCTGGCTGTCCTGGAACTTGCTTCTTAGACCAGGCTGGCCTCGAACTCACATAGATTCACCTTCCTCTGCCTCCCAAGTGCTGGGATTAAAGGTGTGCGCCACCAATGCTGGACTTGTAGGAAAATTGTATAGAAACCTAGACCCTCAAATCCCAGACTAGACATATAGGCTCAGTGGGTAAACCCTCACACCGTACTCCTACAGAGCAAGGAAAATGAGTAATCCATCAGAGATTGCTCCTCAAGTGTGCTGACCAGAGCCCGCACCATCAGCCCCTTGCATTCTCAATTGTCTTTGAGCTGACATGCAAGAGTCTCCTCTTTCCAAGTCAGACCTATCTCTTTCCTTGGCACCCTGGGATCCCTTGGCCATAGCAGAGGGGAATACATT
The DNA here is from genome assembly GCF_903992535.2 of Arvicola amphibius. NCBI lineage: Eukaryota > Metazoa > Chordata > Mammalia > Rodentia > Cricetidae > Arvicola > Arvicola amphibius. The sequence goes on along the minus strand of NC_052049.1, from coordinate 29,762,185 downwards.
TGATTCTCTTAACTTGAAAAAAAAAATGTTGTTTTTCTCCTACAAAAGTCTGCTCAATGGTCAGGAAGGGTGATCTGGTCAGGAAGCTTGGAAAGTTGAGGGATGGGATCAATGGCTAAGTGGGTACTTTCATCCGTGTCTAAGGAGTTGGGACCCAGGTATGTTCAGGATTCTACTTGTTTGTGCACTTCCTACTCAAGGACAAAGAGGGCCATTCTACCCTCATTTCCCAGTTAGTAAGTTACCCAGGACACCACACCCACACTGATTAGGAACTTGGCCATTCTTGGGGCATTCCCACCTCTAGTTTTCCTTCCTCCTTCCCTCTTTGGTGACACTTGACACATCCTAGAAGCGAATGTGGACATTTCCTCTGACTGTAATAGTAAAATTTGCAACTTAAAGTAGTGCAGCCTAACCTGGGAAATCGTATTTCAGATCTGTGTACAACCCAAATCTGAGAACGCATGTCTTTACAAAATTCAACAATGTTTTTGAATGGAAAAGATATCTTAGTTTGGGCTGTATAATCAATTGCCTTGGACATTTTCTTACCAATAGCTCTGCAGGTAGAAATCTGAGCTAAGGGAACCAATATGGTCAAGTTCTGGAAACAGCAATTTCTTTTTTTTTTTCTTTTACTTTTTTCTTTTCTTTTTTTTAATGAGACAGGGTTTTTCTGTAGCTTTGTGGCCTGGAACTAGCTCTGTAGACCAGGCTGACCTTGAACACACAGAGATCTGCCTATATTTGCCTCCCAAGTCCTGGGATTAAAGGCGCGCACCACCACCGCCTGGCTGGAGAGAGCAATTTAATGGGCAGCAGACTACCAGCTTCTCATTGAATCCTAAGAGGGAGGACCAGACAGTGTGCTGGAGTCTCTCATATAACTTTATTCTTGTGCACGAGGTTAGCTCTATTCTAAAGACCTAATTATCTACCAGAGACCTTTCTCCAAATACCAACAAACTAGGGACTCCGATTTCAATGTATGAACTGGGGGTGGGAGACACATGAACATTTAATCCATCAGATCCCTTCCCAGTTTTTCTTTCCCTCTCAGAATCTCCTGATGGACATTAGGTGTACCAGATCCTCTCCTTCTGTCTTGTCTTCTGTAGATTTTTGTCTTGGTGTGACATTCTAGGTAACTGGTTCCCATGGATCTTCTCTGTCTCTAATTATCACCTGAGTCATAGCAAATCCGCCATCCAGCCTGGCAGCCTTTATTACCTTGAGAAGGGAAATAAAGCTAAGCTAGGGAGGAAAGTGTCCAAATGCCTACTTCCGGATTTTCTCAGAAGGGAGACAACTGAGGCTTAAAATTGAATCCATTTTTCACAACAATTAGTATTTACTAATGTTGTTTCTTCTTAAACTTTACAAGAACCTTCTAAGAGCTAACAGTGGGTCAGGCACGAAGGAGCATGATTTTAATCCCAGAACTCCAGAGGCAGGGGGCAGATCTCTGTGAGTTCAAGACAAGCCTCGTCTACACAGTAAGTACCAAGCCAGCTAAGCCTACAAGGAGAGGCCCTATCTCAAAAACAAAACAATAAAAAAACCCTAGTATTGTTATAGTAATGAAGCATTTATCTGAAGCTTACCATAATTAATTTATTTATTACATATACTGTATTCTGCCTGCATGTATGCTTGTACTCCAGAAGAGGGCGCCAGATCTCATTTCCGATGGTTGTGAGCCACCATGTGGTTGCTGGGAATTGAACTGAGGACCTCTGGAAGAGCAGCCAGTGGTCTTAACCTCTGAGCCATCTCTCCAGCCTCCAGCTTACCATAATTTTGTTTTTTAAAAAAATTAATTGCAGGCGGGAGGCGGTGGCGCACTCCTTTAATCCCAGCACTCAGGAGGCAGAGGCAGGTGGATCTCTGTGAGTTTGAGGACAGCCTGGTCTACCTACATGAGCTAGTTCCAGGACAGGCCCCAAAGTTACAGAGAGACCCTGTCTCAAAAAAACAAAACCAAAATTAATTTCATTTATTTTACTGATTTGGGGAGCAGTGGTTACGCATGTCATGGTGCACATATAGAAATTAAAGGAGAGCTTGTAGGAGCCAGTTCTCTCCATTGACTATGTAGTTCCTAAGGGTTGAGCTTGGATGAATAGGCTGAGCCATCTTGCCAGCCCCTATTTTTGGTTTTGTTACAGTCAAATCCAAGCAAAATTAAACTGAATTAAAACAATTGCCATAATCCTATTTTTACAAAGTTCTCTCTGCTTCTCTCCCTCTCCCCTCTTCCTCCTTCCTCTCACAGAGATATCTGGAATGATTTTTGTCTAATGTTAACACAGTATTTCCTTTTTTGGTTTTGTTTGTTTTTGTGTTTCAAGACAAAGTTCCTCTGTACAGCCCTGTCTGTCCTAGAATTCTACCTGTAGCCCAGCCTGGCCTCAAACTCACAGAGATCTGTCTGCTTCTGACTCCCGAGTGCTGGGATTAAAGGCGTGCACCTTTAGAATCTCATGATTCTAAACCATGTGACTTTTACTTGAGCAAATGTTAATTCGACAGCAACAACAAAAAGAGCTGAGGACGGCAGTGACTAGGAGGCCACTCTTTGTTGACATTCTAGGTCTTCTTCTATCTTAAAAGTGGTTCTGAGAGGGACGGTGTGCCTAACTGAGGAGGCAGGAGGTCAATGCTGGGCGTTCTCCATCACTCTCCACTTTACTGAGACAGCGTTTCTTATTCATTCTGGAGCGCTGATTCCACTGGAATGGCTGGCGAGGCACACCCTGGGGTCCTCCTGTCTCTGCCTCCCAGCTAGGATGATGGAACGTGCTGCCATGCCTAGCTTTTTACGTGGATGTGGGAATCTAACCCCGGGTCTTTTGAGCAATAAGCACTTTACTGTGGAGTGATCTTCCCAACCTTGGGTGTTTACGTCCCCTGTCCTGACTTTTAGTTTTAATTTACTTCTTAATGATTAACATTGACATTTCTTACTAAAATGAAAATATAAGTAAAAAAAATGGAGAAAAAAACTGATACTGAGAAAGGGCATACTAATTATCATTATGAAATCTGAGTTTCTTTCATTCTCACGGTTGTGGTAACTTCAAACTTCTCTTTACTTCCGGACCGGGGGACTGAACTCAGGACCTTACAGCATATCAGGCAAGCACTCTATCACAGAGCTGTATTTCCAACCTCTCAAACTTTTCTTCAACGTGAAGCCAAGTGTACTGTGTCATCCAAGGCATGTTTCTTTTTCCTGCCGGTAACAAGCAAGCAACTTTTGACTTCTTGGAGGTAGTTCAATTCTTTAGACAGATGAATTACTTTTCTCCAAGGTAAGCATCATTTTACACATTTGAAATAATCTAACAACCACCAGATATTCTGGGCTATGTAAATTTAAGGAAAGATACAACAATCCTTGGGAGTAATATGCAGCAGGTTGCTGTTTTCTTAGAATTTGGATGCCAGTATAAGGGAGCAACCGCCACGACACAGATGGTACAGCCTCAGAACAAGGAAATGAGGCAATTTGACAGCTTTATTGATCTCTTATCTCCTCTACTCCCAGTCCCATCAAAAGCTGGTGTGGGTTCCAGAAAGAAAATGAGTATTCACCTTATGCTGTGTGCAATCCAAAGCAAAAGGGTCTCTTTAGAGGTAACCACTTGAACATCGATTCTCACCACATCTAATAGCAAAGTCACGAGGTCACAGAGAAGTGTGTGGATGTGTACGTAGGTGATTCATGACTGACCACACTCTTCTTTCCCAGGCTATAATACCAAGCAGAGGTTATTTCAGCTAAATCAACATCAAGGGGAGAAGATGCTGCCTTTGTGCTAACCACAGAGGGACCACTGGACGGTAGTGAACACTGAGTAGCAGGCTAAGGCGTCCTTTACAGGCTAAGGTGTCCTTTAAGTCCTGGCTAAACAGGGGCTGGAGAGATGGCTCAGAGGTTAAAAGCACTGCCTGCTCTTCCAAAGGTCCTGAGTTCAATTCCCAACAACCACAAGGTGGCTCACAACCATCTGTAATAGGGTCTGGTGCCCTCTTCTGGCCTGCAGGTATGCACACAGACAGAATATTGTATACATAATACTTTTAAAAAAAAGTTCAGCTCTTCACTTAGTTTTAGAGCAACACGTTTCCGTCCCCCCCCCTCCAACCCCCCACTAAATTGCTGGCCAGCAATGGCACTGACTCTCATTTGAGCCCTTTAGGACAAGTTTTGTTAAGAGCTACAGCACAGTTCAGGACATTGCACATGCCGTACATTTTGCCTAGGTCTTTTTTTCCAAATGTAATTAATATATTAGCCTTAATGGCTTCCAGGCCTCTTTTCACACCCATATCATATCAGTTCTAAGACTACTTTCAAGTGAACTCCTTAGTGACCTCACATGGTCACTCAAGGCAATGCACGCTAAACCTCAGGCATAAATAAATCCAAACCCACTTTATAAATGTCTTCTGTAACTTAGGCCAACCCTTTGGCCTCACCGGCCTGTACTAAAGAACTGATTACAGGCGGGGACCATGCTGAGGTCATCAGAGGGGCAGCCATGCTACCAGCCTCGCTCAGACCGCCTGAGAAAGCAGAGGACCTGGAGATAGAACTGAGCTCAGTGACCAAAGATGGACAACGATCAGTCCAGGTCCCGAAAGCTTCAGATAAGGGGCCCGCAGGCTGGTGAAGACATCAGTGTGCCAGAGGAGGCGAACGGAACACGGAACTCCACATCCTCACCCTCGTTACGCGTCTCTTCTGGTCCTCGTGTTTTAGTGAACTCTGGGGTGGGGCTCGTGGAAACACCCAACTCACAGTTGGCTGAGCATGAACTCTCACGGCCAGTTGGTTTTATGTCTCTGAAGTGAGGCAGTGTGACTATTTCCAGTGAACATCTTAATGACCACACTGTCACTTCAGGCAACTCATGCTAATCTGAAGATGCAAATTAAATGTAAAGTACTTAATTTGGGGGATTCTGCTCTAGGCCTGGGTCATCAGGACTGAACTGCCGAACTCCTACCCGGTTGGTGTCTGAGAACTACCGTTCGCTGAGTAGGGGAGACATAAGGTCTAATGCAAATGCTGTACCCACAGATCTGCCGCCACACTCTAGGCCCAAGCGTAAAGCCCCTGTGGAAAGTGGGAAAACCCTCTAGGAATAAGCACCCAGTTTACTATGTGGAGCGAATATACATCTGTTTTTAAGAGTTTGCTATATGCAAAATCTCTTGCAAGACGCAAAGCACTATTCACCTGACAGGTCAGTCCCAGTGAGCTGTCTTCCTCCGTTTCCAGTCAAATCCAGCTGCCTTCCGAACGTGCTAGCCTCTTAGGAAAGGAACGTGAGTTCTAGCTAGCCCTCTCATGTGCCAAATATGGAAACCTTAACCCTTTCAGCTGCCTTTGCCTCTGATCTCTCTGTTGTGATCACAACCCTTACTATACGTAAGCTTTCCTACCTTGCCTCACTGTTCACTAGGTGGTGACCAACGGGTCTGCGGTCACGTCAGGGTTAAAACACACCCACAGCTCAGTCTGAAACACAGGCGTCACAACTCCTCAGGGTTTTCTAACTTCTAAGAAAATATAAAAGAGCTTTATTTGCAGTAGGCACTCACTACAAAACAGAGCAAACATCCTTATGTCCCTAAGGTTTGAGCTTAATACAAACAACTCTCACACTCCTATCTCAGTCTGTTGATAACTTCAAACACCTCTTCAGTATACTTTGTGATCTGGTACCATTTAATACCAAATATAAGGATTATCAAAAGTGTTATTTGGACTGATCCTTTAAACTCGTAGAAGTGGAGAAAATTTAAAATAGGCACTACTAAAAAAATACTACTTCTTGTTGTGCCTTTAAAAACTACAAACGGGCTGGAGAGCAGGCTCAGCAGTTAAGAATGCTGGCTGTTCTTCCAGGGGACCCGGTTTGATTCCCAGCACTCATGTGGATGCCCATGACCATCTCTCCAGTTCAGGAATCTTCTGGCTTCTGAAGCATCAGGCATGCACATGATGCACATACATACAAGCAAAGCACACACACATACAGAAGAATGGAATCATTAAAAAGAAAAAGAGTCATGAACACATAATTTTAAAGTTTACTTTAAAATGTAAATATTTCCCAGTATATAACAGGTAAAGAAAATAGCATATTGATTTTGTGGTTGTTATGTTTTTATTTTCCAAGTAATACTGATTAAAAATATTTACACACCTACTTTTAAGTCCACAGTTTAGCACTCTTATTTGTATGGCTTTAAAAGTTATAGCACAAAAATCTTTACATTAAGGATTGGGGGAAAGAGTCCATTCAAAACAAAGCCTGATATATTATATACATGCTTTCCTCTGTACTTTATTTTAAATACATTAATTTTAAAATGGTGCTCATCTGGTTCCCATCTGGTGGTAAAATACTAGTGCAACTTCTCATCAGAATAAAGTTTACCACAGATGCAAATGAATTTTCCAATTGAAAATGGCCCTTCAGCTGCCGTTAAATGAAAATTTTTCAATGTAACTTAAAGGAAAAAGAATTGGTAGTTGTCATTATAAGCAAAAATTTCAAGTCCCAGAGCAGTTTACAATGCTCCTTAAAACACAAACTTTGAAAGAACCAGAGATGTTTTACTGAAGTTTTGTTGGTTTTGAAAAGGCACAAGGGTGGTTTTTTTTTCTTCCTTTTTTAACATCCTAGAAATTCTGCCACCACCATTTCTGTTTCGGAGACAGCATTTGTAACCACTGGATAGACAAGAATGTTGTTCAAAATAAAGCCAGCCAGACCCCCAAATGTTAACTGCACAGTAACAATGCACTTCCCGCATGCAGCCTTGTGGTGCCTACACACTCAGTTTCCTAACATGCATTAGAATACAGAGATACGTATTCTAATGGTTTATATGATTTTATAATATGCAAAGAATTTAGGAAGGAGATGACCTGGGGAAGAGAATACGGAGACCCTTACCACAATGAAAATAGATGCATTCGTACCCAACTATATAATAAGAATATAATCCATTTAAGTTACCAGAAATATACTTCTCAAAGCTCTTACTCATTATGAGAAATATTCCCACTCTGTGGCATTAAGAGGAAGGAAGGACATCAGTCTGTTTCCATAGAAACAGTTCAGCACAACAGGAAGTAGTTTTAACTTTGGTCCACTTATCTGACAGCTTAAGGTCACACCGCCCATCAGTTTACCCCAAATGTAAATTTAAAAATATAATTGTTATTTCATTCTAAAACCGGCATAGATGTTCTGTCATTCTCTGCTTTTTCAGCTTGGGAATACTCTCTTGGTTTGGTCTCTAACCCCTCATCATCTTCGTGATCTTCCATGGCAGCCTCAACAGCATCTGCGTGGCTAGGCTCGCTCTCCTCTTGGCTCAGGATCTCGGGGGTCATGTGATCCAAGTCCGCTTCTAGAAGCTCAGTCTGCACTTCAACCGGCATCTGGTTCACCCGTTCAACGTGCAGCTCCTCCACGTGCACCTCGGTGCCCTCTTCAGTCTGAATCCGGCCCACTTCCAGATAGCTCACCTGCACCTGCTCTGGAAGCTCACTGACGTGTGCCTCGTGCACGTGGCTGTCCTGCAGCAGATCTGGATGGACCTGTTCCACAGTGACTTGTGCTGAGTCCACCTGGACCTGAAGCAGTGGCAATACATGCACCTTCCCAACTTGCTCTATAATTGTCATTGACGTCACTGGCTCAGTCTGGACATGTGTTTCTACTGAAAGGACCTCTTCAGTCACAATACGTTCTGAAATATTGTGAGCGTCGCTAAGATGCCTCCTTAATTCATTTCCTTGCATAAACCACAAGTCACACAGAGTACAGTGGTTGGGTTTATCTCCAGTGTGTATTACCAAGTGATCTTTGAACTGGTCCCAGCTGTTAAACACACTGTTACAGACCTGAAATCACCAAACATAATATGTTAATAATACTTATAATCAAACTGAAGTAAATGTGAATACATTTATTCTCCATAAGATATACTACGGGGTTGAGGTTATCTAAGTGAGAATCTGCCAAGCATAAACAAGGCGCTGTACGGGTCTAATCCTAAGCATCGACAAACAATGACAAAACAAAACTTACAAAGACTAGAAAGGCTGAATGTACTGCTTAGTGGTAAGAGTATTTGCCTAATATATGGGATGTTCTGGGTTTAATCCCTAGAAATGGGGAAAAAAAAAGAAAAGAAAACAAACAAAAAACCACACAAAACACTACCACCCACATTGGTAAACTGACCATCACAAAAATATTTTGAATATAGTTTCCAGTGTACCAAGTGCAAAGCTATTTCACACGCTTGGTTTCATTTGATCTTTCAGCCCATTCACCTAACAATTTACTAGATTCTGGAAACATTTTCACATTGTTCCCTGTTAAGTATCAAATATAAAGTAACAATACTACAGTTTTCCCCACAGCTTCAAAATTTAGACCCACTACTTTATTTGGGACAAAAATTTATACTAATCAGGGGAGACACAGCTGTTATCTTGCCTGCTTTCCCTGTCGCTTTCCCAGATGCTAATGAGTGTCCATGGGTAGGAATAACTAATTGTGGGAAGGCAAGATAGCTTAATGGTAAAAGCATGAGTCACTAAGTCTGCGCACCTTAGTTTAATCTCTGGCACCCACATGGTGAAAAAGAGAATAAACTCTTGTAAATTGTCCTCTGACCTCCACGCACTGCAGCATGTGTGCCCAACTGCCAATAAGTAAATAAATTAGAGCACCCAAACCTGTTATTCCCCAAAACCCGTCAGGTGTAGTGGAACATGCCTCAGCACTCGAGAGACAGAAGATCACAATTCAAGGCCACCCTCAGCTGCTAAATGAGTTTGCAGCCAGCCTGGGCTACGACTGTCTTTAAACCTGCACGTCCATAAGCACTTCTGTGGTTTCAGACTACTATTTAGGGGAACACTTATTAACACTGATCATCTAGGGCTGAATGAAAACAAACAAAAATATTCTATAATCATCAGGTGACGGTGGCACACACCTTTAATTCCAGGACTCAGGAGACAAAGGCAGGAGGATCTCTGAGTTCGAGGCTAGCTTGATCTTAAAAGTGAGTTCCTGGGTAGTTAGTGCTGTTACAGAGAAATCTTGTCTCAAAACCTGCTCCCCCCCCCAAAACAAAACAAAACACCCTAATAACCCATACAAAGTAAACAGCCTTTTCTTTACTCCCAGGTCTTTTCCCGGCTGTTTGCCTGAGAACAAACTCTGACTCAGAGTTGCATGCTGATTCACCACAGCAACTTGTATCAAAAGTACATGTGCTGCCGGGTGGTGGTGGTGGCTCTAATCCCAGCCTTTAATCCCAGCCCTCGGGAGGCAGAGGCAGGCGGATCTGTGTGAATTTGAGGCCAGCCTGGTCTGTAAGAGCTAGTTCCAGGACAGGCTCCAAAAGCTACAGAGAAATCTGTCTCGAAAAAAGAAAAAAAAAAAAAAAAAAAAAAAAAGAAAAAAAAAAGGCATGAGCTCCACCTACCCTACCAGACATTACAGTGACACAAGCAGGCAGTGCAACAGGAGACTGCCACCTACAAAGGTGCACGCAAGAGCTGCACAAGCTAGAAAACAAAACAAAACCTCAGTGTTTAAGAATTTTACAATTTTGGTTTTGCCCAGATTACAGCTGCTCTGAGGCCACACACTGGACCCCAGCCACGAGAGGATCAGTTTTTTTTTTTTTTTTTTTTTTTTGGTTTTTCGAGACAGGGTTTCCCTGTAGTTTCTAGAGCCTGTCCTGGAACTAGCTCTTGTAGACCAGGCTGGCCTCGAACTCAGAGATCCGCCTGCCTCTGCCTCCCGAGTGCTGGGATTAAAGGCGTGCGCCACCACCGCCCGGCCGAGAGGATCAGTTTTGATCACTATTGTGACCACATGGTTAACTGGGAGCTGAGGTTTGCTGCTGCCCAGTGTCACAAGAGAACATTCTACTGGGTATCACTAATTCAGGAAAAGATCAGATTTTGAAATTCCAAGAAAGTTTTTGCTGAACACATACTGCTTTTTGTACTACTGTCAAGTCAAGAACTTCTTAGTCAACCCTGTGAGTCAAAGACTATTTACGCTGCACTTCTAATGACTGCAAGTAAGTTCCTCTTGTGAGAACAAAATACACCCACACATACCTGGCATTCGTAAAGCTTCTTCCTTCCCTTTTTTGCCCCTACTCCAGTTTGGCATGCAGTGAGGTGACATTTGAGAGTGCTATTTCTAGCAAACCGCTCATGACAGTTTGAACATTCAAAAGGTTTTTCACCTATTGCAAGAAAAAAAATACATTGATAAATTGAGCACATCAGCAAAGGCTATTAATTTTTTTCTTTTTTCTTTTGCAGTGCTGGGGATTGAACCACACACAAGCTTCATGCATGTCAGGAAAATGACCTACCACTGAGGCACACCTTTGGCTAACTTTGAAACAGGGTCTATTACGTATCTCTGGCTGTCCTGAAACTCGCTTTGTAGACCAGGCTGGCCTCCAATTCCTCTGCTCCCAAGTGCTGTGATTAAAGGTGTGTACCCCTAAACCCAGATCATATTCATCTTCCCCCCTCCCCGTGTGTGGGGGGGTGGGGGGGGCAGGATTTGCTATGTATACCAGGCTGTCCTCAAACTCTTATGGTCACTCTTCTGAGTGTGCCTCTGCCTCTCCAGGGCTGAGAATGTAGGCATGTGCCACCACACACGGCTTTCCTTTTTCTTTCTTTCTTTCTTTCTTTTTTTTTTTTTTTTTCGAGACAGGGTTTCCCTGTAGTTTCTAGAGCCTGCCCTGGAACTAGCTCTTGTAGACCAGGCTGGCCTCGAACTCAGAGATCCGCCTGCCTCTGCCTCCCGAGTGCTGGGATTAAAGGCGTGTGCCACCACCGCCCGGCTCCTTTATCTTTTTTTTTTAAAATACGGTCTCCCTATGTTCCCTTTAACACATTCTTAAGAAGGGGAACACAATTTATAACTCATGTACTTTAGCATACCTAAAACTATTTTTCCTTAGATAAAAATCACAATCTCTGCTTGATGGAAATATAGACCTATCTTTTCGCTAAGCACCTGCTCTTTTTTATTTTGCACTTACCATGTACCAGATAATACTTTAGGTGACGACAATAAAATAATAAGGACAGGGAGGCACAGATCCCCAATCTCAGTTTAGGAGAGGCCAAGGCAGAAGATTCTGAGCTTGACACAGCAAGATGCTGTCTCAAAAAGTAATAAAGCAAGGTGGTGAACACCTTCAATCCCAGCACTAGGGAGGGCTCAGATGGTTAAGTTCCAGGCCAATAATGGCTACACAGTGAGACTCTGTCTCTAACAAAACAATAAGCTGATGCCTTGAACACTGTCATGAAAATAAATCCGAATCACTGGAGATTTGAGCTAAGGGACAATGCTGCATAGATGTAGGCAGGGCAATTCTGCCTGGAACAGACCAAAGGGAGTTGATTTTGGCCAGAGCCCAAGTATAGCACTGCAGAGTGGGTGAGTAAGGAGGGAGTAACTGACTATGACTCCCGATCTCTGGCTTAGCATGCCACCTAGTATCAAGAACCAAGAGTGCAGGCGTTTAAATGAAGTGTCAAGTGGGGATGCAGGGAAAGACCATGAAGTCAGTGTGTTTGCAAAATAGCATGAAGACCCAGGGTGTGGGGGTCCACATCTGTAATCTCAGTACTTGGGAGGGAGAGGCAGTTACATCTTAAGTACAAGATCATCCTGGACAATATATTTACTGAATTCAAGGCCACTTGAGCTACATGAAACTGTGTCTCAAAAAATAAAATATATGAGAAGCTAGAGAGATGGCTAAGCAGCTTCCAGAGGACCCGAGTTTGATTCCCAGCACACATGGCAGCTCACAACCATCTAATAATTCCAGTGTCAGGAGATGCCGTCTAGCCTCTATGTGCACAGACTGACTTAGATGCAGGCAAAACACCCATACATATTTTTAAAAAGAGAGAAATTTAAAAAAAGAATTTTAATAGGCACTCAAAGTAGAGTAGAGATTCCCAGGAGATAGTTGTATAGACGGTTCTGGAGAATGTCTATACACAGAATGGACTGATACATAGATAAAAGGGTCATTTCCAGTGGCAATGAATACTTCCAAGATGGATCAAAACGCTCAGTGTACTATATAACCACACAATCCTGAACAGATTCTAGAGAAACCCCATGTAAGACAGCAGATAGAGGAGCCAACAGTGGAAACAGAGCCGCCAAAGGATACCAAGGAAAATTAGAGTAGTCGGCAGTACAGTGGGATCAGAGGCCAGGCTTAGCCAGAATGGAGCAGTTAATGAGAAGAACAACAGTAAAAACAGAGTTTTTTGAATAATAGGGCTGAGGGTGTGGCTCAGCGGTAGAGTGCTTGTTTAGCATGCACAAAGCCCTGGGTTCAACTTCCAGAAACATACACACACTCACTCTTTAAGAAGAAAAAGGACTGAAGAGATTTCTAATCAGTGAGAAATCACTATCTTTAACTTTCTGTGGGGGGAAGCGGGGGAAGGATAGAAGGGTTGCAATAAAGATGGACATGTTTCAAGTTGCAAGATTCAGCATTGGTCTTTGGAGAAAAATCAAGCTGTTGGAGAGGTGGGGTAAAAAGAGAGCTGCTAACTCGAGAGTGGAGGGAAGGGCCTTGAATACACACGGCACGAATCTGGAGAAGCCATTACAAAAAGTTATCAGGCAAGAAATTGCCTCAATTAAGGTCTGAGACAGCATTTTCTCCAGCACTATTCTCTAACAAGGAAGGATAAATACAAGTAGGAGCCTTCTATGCATGAAAAGATATGACAAGGTTCAGGTTAAGAGAGAAATCAGAAATATTACAATAAACTGATGGGGAAGGATGAGCTGAAAGGCAGGCTTGGACGTGGAGGAACAACAATTGTCAAGCAAGATTATGGGGATTCAAAGACAGCATAGTGTTTGTGGAGCACAGAACCTAGACGTCAGAGACTTCACTACCCCAGTAACAAGGACATGTTGGATATATATGACCAAAATATTCATGTAGATTGACGTAAGTTACCAAGTCGCAAGTTCTTCTCCCAATAAAGTCAATATAGCTTTTGTATAGTTTACACATGATAAAAAAAATTAGGCAATATCTTATTACCCAGAATTAGTGTTGATATGAGAACTTTTTAATTCAAGAAACACTGAGAAATATGCTCAACAAAATGATTGTTTTATCAGTATAAAAAATTATTATAAAAATATAAAAAATTATTATAATTTTTCACTACCAGTGAAATCTATAAGCCTTTTGAAAAGGCAATATGAGCGGCTCAGGAAGACGCCCAGAAAATGCCAGCAGTGCAAGCTCGAAGACCTGAGTCTGCACCCAGCATTCACCTAAGAACCCAGCTGTGGGAGAGCACAGCTGGGACTTCTGCCCTGGAGCTGATGTCATAGCAGGGTGTTCACAGGTAGCTCTCTGGAGCCAGCCAGCCAGTGGGTGAGCTTCAGGGTCAGTTAGACTCAAAAATAAGGTGGAGAAAGTCACCTGAAGTTGATGTCTGGCTTCCACAGCGCATATACACAGAAGTGCACTCAGTCACATGTACCACATTCACACACCTACACAGAAACATACAAATGCTACACACAGACACACACAAGTGTTCATACGTATGTAGTGAAGGAGGAATAAAAAGCAATCTGATGTTTGCCAAGATTTTCTTTAACCTGGAAATTCTGTTCTTAAAAAAATAATTAGATAGGCCAGCAAGAGGGCTCAGCACTCGTTATGACTGATGAACTGAGTTCCGCCCCCAGAACCCACTGCAGAAGGAAGGAACCAACTCCTGATAGCTGTTCCTTGATCGCCACCACTCATGTGGTGGCAAGTGCACACATACCTGCAATAAAAAGCCTTTCAAACTACATTATATGAGCATGTGTTGACAGATAAATGTACAAGGATGCTTACTATGCCACTCCAGTGGCAAACTCTAGTGAAACCTTGTGTTTACTCAGAGCTGCAGCGATATGCACTAAAATATGTAGCCACAGTTAAAAAAAAACAAAACAAAAAAAAAAAAACCTCGTGTTTCATTTGCAATCCCAGCACTTGGGAGACTGGGGCAAAAGATCAGCTGAGCTACATAATGAGAACTTGCCAAAAACAACAAAAACAACAAAATCCCACAAAAACAAAGAAAGGTGAGTCTAAAATGAAATGGTACAAATCTGCTACTTGCACTTTTATTCCCAGAAGTGTGTGCTTATGGTCACTTGATAATGCCGGGAATATGCCTGAAGGCTAGAGGCAAACATTCTCTACCACTGACCTACTGACCCTGCCCTGCCCCGAATGGTAGTGCCAGGTGCTTTGTATGCCCAAGCAATACTCTCCAGTTAAGTTATTCCCTGGAGCCAGGAGCTACTTTTAAGAGATGTAGAAGAGGACTGGAGACATGGCTCAGTGGTTAAAAGCACTGGTTGCTCATAACCATCTGCAATGAGATTTGGTGTCCTCTTCTGGCCTACAGGCAGACATGCAGAGCAACAGTATACGTGTTGTAATAAATAAATAAATAAATCTTTTTTCTCTGTGTGGCCTTGGCTGTCCTCGAACTTGTTCTGAAGACCAGGCTGGGCTTGAACTCAGAGATCCACCAGTACTGGGATTAAAGGTGTGCACCACCACTGCACAGCTGACTTTTTCTGAAAGACATGTAGACTGTTAAACTTCAGTCTATCTGTGGGATGTGTACTATTACCCCTAACACAAAGAAAGGGGCCTCAGTATAAAATGACCCACATGTTCATCAAACCGGTAATTGTCAGGACTGAAGCCAGAACTCAACTGTGATTTTTATTTTCTGATTCTCCTTGGAAAGTAGGGAACAACTACTTAAAAACATGTTGAAGTCACCTCAAGGTTCTTACTCAAATGTCTGGTATTCTCCTTCACCCTTCGCTGGCTTCCGCCAGTCACAAAGTCACTGAGCATGAAGTTCAGAGATCACCAAAGCCCGGGGGCCCTGGCTCTTTTCACCAATGCTGCAGTTATTCCATCTCCCACTCTTAAGATTATTCCAGAAGATTTTTCATCAGTCAGCAGGTTTTATTTCACATCAACCTACTGTGCCAGTCTCTGCTCTAAAATCGAAGCCTGACCCTTCTGCTTCCATATTTAAGCCTACAAGGCAACGTTCGTTCGTTCAGCTTGCTTCTGTACTAAATGGACCCTACAGTGAGCATATGGCTCTAGAATTTACAACTAATAAAGTCAAATAAGTTAACTTGATATCTCACATGAAGTTCTTCAGCCCTATAGTCACACTGCTAAATCAAAAGCACAGGATAGAAGTCCCTTCTCTCACTGCTCACACTTATTTTGCCCATAAACCATTTGTAGATCCCCCATATGTCACCCAGGTGGCTTGCTCTAGCAATCTTACTTTGACCCAACTCTACAGTCACCCACCCTTCTACTAGTAATGCAAACAACTTGCTTTCATGCTTTCCTCTATGTCTGTGTCTTCTTTTGCTTGAAAACCTGTTCCCACACTACTTTTCCTGTGAGTCATCATCACTGGGGTGCATTTAATTCCTCAATTTCTATCAGTGAGCTACAAGTGACTTTGGGCAGTGGGATAATTAGGAAGGGAGGGAAGGAGGGAGGGAGGGAGTCTACATGTAACAAGACTTGGGCACAAATGTCTAGAAATCCAACCCTTAGCATCTTGAAGTAACTGCTTTCTCTTACTATATGGGGTTTAGAGCCTAGTAAAAATTTAAGTCACTGGCAGTAGGTCCTGTGCTTGACTTAGGAAATCTAGCAAGGAATGCTCAGGGAGTTAAAGCAAGGACAAGGAATCAAATGTGTGTGGGGGTAGGAGGGTAGGAAAATGGCACAGAACTACAGTGACCAAAGAAAGACCTCCTGGGATCTCTTCTTAGAAGAAAGAGTATGCCTCACTTCCCTTGGCTGTCCACTAGTCCTGAGATAGTTGCCACTAAGAGAGGTGAAGGACGACAGACACAGATGACTCTTTTTCTGGCTCAAAAATATATTATGACCTCTTGAGGTAACTTGTCTTCTGCACAGACAACAGGGCCTGAGTTGTACCCCAGACACCATGTAAAAAACCAGGAATGGCAGTGTGGGTATGGAGCCCCAGCACTTGGCCAGGGGGAGGAGTGCGGGCAGATCCCTGAAGCTCCATGACTAGTCAGAACAGTGAGGCTCTGCTTCCAAAAATAAAGTTGAAAAGCAATTACCGAGGAAAGATTCATTCATCTCTGGCTTCCACACATACACTAGGTATGCACATACCCACATGTCCACTCAATACCCAGACTACAGCACACACTCTCAAGACAATTAAATGTATGCCCCCCCAAAAGGAGAAAAAAATATAAAAATGTTAAGATTGCTTATAAATATGTCTATGTAACATTAACATGGGAAACAAAAATAGAATAAAGTCATACTATAATTAGGATTTAATAATTCATGATACTTAGCAAATAAATGTTTTACATATTTCTTTGAAGAATATAAACAAGGAAGACATAAGAGTGACAATCATCTTCAGGTTGACAATGATTTGTAATTTAAAGCATCAAATATTTCAGCCGGGCGGTGGTGGCTTACGCCTTTAATCCCAGCAGAAGCAGGTGGATCTTTGTGAGTTCAAGGCCAGCCTGGTCTATAGAGTAAGTTCCAAGACAGGCTCCAAAGCTACACAGAGAAACCCTGTCTTGAAAAACCAAACACACAGGATTTAGACTTCAAGCGAATGTAGAAAAAATATACTTCAAAGTATTTGCTAATTACCTGTATGTTTTCGAAGGTGTTCTTTAAAGTGTCCAAAGTGGTCAAACTGTTTGTCACAGTACTGGCAAATGTGAATTTTCTTCCCAGTTCTTTGCTTCTTACTCAGCCCACCTTCCTCGAGGTGGTAGCAGTTCAGGTGCTGCTTCCAAGCACTCTCGCGGAGATACCTTTTATTGCATATGTCACACTTGAAACTCTCAGTGGAGTGTGATTTCATGTGTTCCTTAAAATGGTAAAACAATTTAAAGGAACGGTTACATTTCTCACAATGGAACAAGTCCTTCACATGTGACAGCTGAAGCTCCACAATTTCAATACCTTCTACCTGTTTGCTTATGGGGTCGGGCGCACAGTCATCTTCACTAAGCTGTCCCTTGCCTTCACCTTGGCGGTACTTGCTGGTAATGTCTGCCAGCAGTGCGAGAGCAGAGTCATCCGAGGAGCCTGTGCTCTGAATGTACTTTACAGACTGCTTGGCGGAAGCCACCTCCTCCAAAGCTTCCATGCTTTCATCTTCTACTTCAATCGTGCCTCCAGCAATCTCCACCTCGATTTCCACAGGCTCTGATCCTGCAGACGGCAAGGATTCAGTAATAACATTCGAAGTTTCTGCAATCTTTCTTTTTTTTGCCACATTTTTCCCTGTGGGATTTTCCTCTACAGGAGCCGAATTTTCTTTGTTCCTGAAAAGTATAAATTAAGAGCTTAAAAAAAAAACTATGAAAATAAAAATTAAACTAAAATCTATAAAATCATAGAATTCTTTGAAAAAAATAAACTAAATTTATGTGGAAGGCAGAAAACAAAATTGGACAGCCTATAGTGATCAATTTTAAGATTTCCTAAAAGCTGTAACAATTAAGGCAATGATGATATTGTACAGATATGGAAAGGTTAATGGAACACGACAAAGTCCAAAACCAAATACTTATGAAATTAACTTCTGAAAAGAAAACTGTTCAGAGTGACTCAAAGGTGTGGTGCTGCACACCTGTAATCCCAGCACTCAGAAGGCAGAGGCGGGCGGATCTCTATGCGTTTGAGGCCAGACTGGTCTACAGAGCGAGTGCCGGGACAGCTAGAGCTGTTACACAGAGAAACCCTGTCTCAAAAAACAAACAAACAACAAAAACCCAACAACAACAAAGTGATGATGATGGAATATCTGGTATGTGGATCAGAAAGTTTCAACCTTTAAACTCAGATCATTTATAAATAAGAACTCTAATTGAATCAGATTAAAATGTGAGAACTAAAATTATTAAATTTCTAGAAAACAAGGGAAAAAGTCTTAGCCAGAGGCCCGCCCACCCACCTTTGCCTTCCCACTGCCAATCTTCCTGCTGGAATGGCTATAAGATACAGTACTGAAAGCCTGTAAGACACAGTACTGTGACAACAGGGGCATCAGATGCCCAGGGTGGGCTCTTTAAAAAGCAAAGATTTCTTACTGCTTCAGAGGTGTTTAGGTGGGCTGAAAACATGCAGCTTCTCGGGTGCTTGAAACAAAAGCAGATGTGCCTTGTGTACTGGCAGTCTGTCACCGCCCACATCTGTCTCTACCTTCTCCCTTCCCCTCTATCCTGATTTCAGCTGCTTTAAGGAAAAACAAAATTCATGGTGGAGCAAAAATCTTTACAGACATGGGAACTAAGGAACTCGGGCAAAGGAAGGCAGTTTCTAGTCAAAGACTGAGGATTTAGACTTGAGATCCTCGTCACAATTGTAAGCTACAATTCCTCTAAAAAGAAGCAATTAGCATGCTGTTGGTCACATACTGGAATTGACACCCAACCTTTGGAAAGTTGAAGTCTGCCAGTCTAAAAGTCTCATTTCGTATCGAGTCAACCAGACTTGTTACCAGACTAATATGGTAACAAGTGTCCCACAAGTATTTTTGGTCAGTCAGGAAGAAATGCTTATTTGACAAAGTAGCTGGCTTTCTGTTGCAGGTGCTCAGCCTCAACCAGATTTATGAAAGTCAAAACACACATAGCGGCTAAGGTTGGTAGGCTGTCCTCACAGCTCTTGCCAACATTCCTCATGATTTATCTTGCTATATTTTTACTGACACACAAGCTGTTGCCAGTGGCTTAACTATTTGGTGAGCTAACTTGAAAGGCAGGGCGCACTCAAGACACCTACTTCCAAAGCCGCAATCACAGGGAAAAGAGTGGTTTTGCAAACTTCCTGAGTTACTCATTTAGAGGTCCACGATTATAAATGGCTGTTCTCAATAAGACTAACTGTAAGCAGTCTATTAAACAAGTCTGCTTT
Source organism: Arvicola amphibius (assembly GCF_903992535.2). NCBI lineage: Eukaryota > Metazoa > Chordata > Mammalia > Rodentia > Cricetidae > Arvicola > Arvicola amphibius. The sequence goes on along the minus strand of NC_052049.1, from coordinate 29,743,051 downwards.
GCCCAGACTGCCACCATTACATCAAGAGCCAACATTCTGAATGTGTTAATGCATTTGTTATCACAGACTGGACTTAAAGGAAAAGATGCTCTTTCTGATGTAGACTTCACATCTGACTTCCGCTACCTCCTAAGAGAGCACCTGTCTTACTGTGAAGATGTGATGTGGCTGCACACAGGATGCTACCACTTACTGACTGACACTGATCTGGGAGCTATGTGTCGTGGCTTCACCCTGATAAGCTTCTAAAGTTATTCTTCCGCTGCTCCAGTCTGACCAACCAGCTGCTTCAAGGCTCAGAACCGCTCCATGAATACCATGTCACGCCTGGCTTCCTGGACTAGCTACAGTCTGAAAATGGTGCCTCTTTTAGATCACAAAAGCATTGTAATAACTGGATAATAGAAAGAGGTTAGTCTCTTATGCTTCCTACCTCCCACAGATACTGATATGCAAATTATTACAATAACCTCCTCAAACACTGACTCAAATAGTTTCCCACTCAACTTCCCTCACCTCCTCCTTGTCCAAAAATCTGAGTAAGGCAGGTTGATGGCCAAGTTCAGCTGTCCCCACACAGGGGTCACTTCTTCTCAGCTGCTTCCTGAGTAATGAAGATGACAGATGGGAAGCTCCTGTAAACCTAATTAGACAATTTAGGATTTTGCCCTGGATAGTCTTTGACATTACTTTTCTCCAACAGCAATTCTGGGACAAAGTAGTTATCTCTTCCAGGAGATAGTCAAATATGGGCTTAAAGGATTCAAACTTAATTCTAGTTTAGTTATCCGGATTCTGTTATTAGAACGACCCATCTTATATCATAAGAACAAATCAGCTCATTTATAATGGCACACATGAGGCCAAGTGGGTCTCTAAATTTTGTAAAAATGCTCTTGAAACATTTCCTATGCAAGTTCTGGGTAGGAGTGGATGACTAACACCTGGAACAGAGTAGGCTACGGTTGCTATACTAGGACACTGGGTGGGGTGGGGGGCAAGCATCAAACCCCGGGACCTGGAGAGACAGTATTGTACATCCAGAAGATATGTGGGAGAACCATTAAATCTTTCAGAACCCAGGATCACAACATGGACAACCACCACTCAGGGGCTATTCAGGTGTCTGTGATAAATAAGAAAGACTAAATATGACTGAGCGCCATCCAAACACTACAGCCAGAGTCAAGCATTCTCTCTGAGCTGCAGGCAATGACAACTTGTGTCCCTAGTGAAGGCCTTAAATCTGTAAGTACAAGGTGGGCAAATGATGTTTACTCAAATTCTGTTAATAGTAGTCTTAAATAAGCCTAATACGTGAACAACTGAATAAATGGACTAGGTCACAGTTCCTGCTGGTAGATCAGAGTGACTAGTGATTAAGAGGTTAATTATGAGAAAAAAATTACCAGAAGCCAAGATAATATAGAAACAAGAGTATTTTCTAGGAATCAACTTTTCATGGATCTCTCAGGCTGTTACATGACTTACAAAGACACAGATGGCCCTTTATTTTGGATCTGCTTACAAAGTTGTTTATACACACAACATCCTGAAAACAAAGTCTTTCCTGTTTCAGAGTGTAAGGTAGATAAAGATAATGTCTATAATGATATCAATGAATTTCAAAACTGATGAAATTAGGTAAGTATGTACCTACCATATATGTCTATCAAATTTTAGAAAATGTTAATGTCGGGACCTGTGGTAAGAATAGACTGCTATGATCATAAGACTGGATTACAGAATGAAGAAACACAAGAGTGCCATATTCGTTAACTTGACAGTGATGATGGTTTATGGGTATGTTAAAACTGCATATTTTAAATAACTTTTATTACTCGTGATCATTTCATTTTATGCATTTTGCCTACATGTATGTATGTATGTATAGCACATGCATGCATAGTGTTTGCAGAGGTCAGAAGGGGGAAACAGATTTCCTGAAATGTTCCCAGAATGTTCCTGGAATGAAAGGGATGGCTGTGAACCATCACATGGGCCCTGGGAACTGAACCCAGGTGCTCTGCAAGAGCAGCAAACACTCTTAATCATTGAGTCATTTCTCCAGTCCCTAAATCATTGCTTTTATAATTTATGTTGTCTACATTTATACCCATGCACCACATGCCTGCCTTGTGCCCACAGAAGCCAGAAGAGAGCATGAGATACCCTGGAACGAGAGTTACGAATGAGTGAGTCACCATGCAGGTGCTAGGGATCAAATCTGGGTCCTCTGGAAAAACACCCAGTGCTCTTGACAGTCACCTCTCCAGCCCCTTCAAACTACATACTTTAAATAAGGTTGGATATCTACAGATGTAACACATATTTATCAGAGTAAGCCTTATTAAAACTTCAAAAAAAGGGCTGATGAGAAGGCTCAACTGGTTAAGGTGCTTGCTGCCACGCCTGATGACGTGAATTTTGTGAAGGTCCAAAAATGTGAGCCTATTTCCACCTTGTCTGATGGTCAGAGTTGGAGGCTGCTAAAAACTGTTGACTAGTACAGTAACACGTACTAATCAGGATGTGGTTACTTGGTTCTTTTGACATTAAGATGGTTCATACAAGTAAATCCATTCCATCCTGACAGATGGTCAAGATATGAAAGAGTACTTCTGCTCCTTCTTTTGTAATATGAGGTTATCTGGGGAATGGTACTTGGTCTAGGGTAGCTTCACTGCCTAAACAAAATACTAATAATGACGTGTGTTTCAAAGTGTTAAAGCAACTAACTGTTTGAGTTGTCCTTTGTATCATGTTAAAGAATTTTTTTTTTTTTTTTTTGGTTTTTCGAGACAGGGTTTCTCTGCAGCTTTTTTAGAGCCTGTCCTGGAACTAGCTCTTGTAGACCAGGCTGGCCTCGAGCTCACAGAGATCCACCTGCCTCTGCCTCCCGAGTGCTGGGATTAAAGGCGTGCGCCACCACTGCCCAGCTGTTAAAGAAATCTTTTGTTGCCTTCTTCCTCCTTTTGTATTAGGGTATAAAAGCATATGAAAAATTAAACACAGGTGACTTCAGTTTTCACTGAATGCCCTCGAGGTACTATTCTATGGTTTCTGTTTTATTATTTTTCACGCATCTTCATATTCTTTACTTGTATTTCTAAATCCCCACACACCCACGCTGACAAATGGTATTTTTCTAGAGGCTGGTCCCCGGCAGAGTTCGAACACCAGGACCCACACAATACAAAATAATCGACTTCTCCAATTTGTTCTCTGACCTCTGGCATTTGTGCTGGGGCGCATGCACCACCCCATACATACACACACAATAAATGTGGTTCAAGTTTTACAAAATTAAACCATAAGACTTATACACACATACATACTCTTATCAGAATAATAAATGTTCATTAGAGGAGTTAGCAAACTGACCTAAGGGCAACTTATACAAACAAAGCTTTATTAAAAAGTCACCTCATTCATTTATATACTGCATGGATAACACAAGTATAAGATATTAACTATTTCTCTTTAAAAAAATGTTTGCTGGGCTGGCAAGGTGGCTCAGTGGATAAAGGCACATGCTGAGCAAGATGGGGCCTCCGTTTGATCCGTGTAAAGGCAGAGGAAGAGATCAGCTCCACAGAGCTGTCCTCTCAGCTGTTAGTGGATGGGGGAGGGAGACTGTAACCTGTCATCATCAAGTGCTGTGGGATAATGCTTTTGTACACTGTAAAGATTTGTCACTCATACTGATTTAATAAAACGCTGACTGGAAGCTGGGTGGTAGTGGCACACACCTTTAATCTCAGCACTTGGGAGGCAGAGGCAGGCTCTTAAGAGTTTGAAACCAGCCTAGTCTACACAGTAAGCTCTAGGACAGTCAGAGCCACAAAGACAGACCTTGTCTCAAAAAACAACCCCACCAAAAAAAAAAAAAAAAAAAAAAAAACCAGAAAGACCAGAATAAACAAATAATAGCAAAGCCAACTATGTCATCAAGATGGGCAAATGGGTATCATATGTAAATTACACATCAAGAGGAAAAAAATGAAAAAAAAATCCATAGGGCAACTGCATTTCTCAATTGAGTGTTACTGTTATTTCAACAATGTAAAATAAGGCCTTAGTGTCTAGTCTAGTTCTCAGTACCACTTTACACCATATTCCTAATTCCTTTCTTGTAAATGTTAAAATGAGTACTGTATATACCTTTGTCTGCCAAAAAATAAAACACCCATCAACTGTTCTTTTAAGAAGTAAATTTAACCAAAACTAAACCTTTATTCTTAAACTGTCTAGCCCATTAAACTTACATAATTAATGTTTGTTTTTGCAGCACTGGGGACTTGCCTGCCAAACCTGTAACCCATAAAGTAAATACTTAGTTATTAATTTATACTCCTTTTCCAGGTGACAGACACTTGTCCCAGTAATACAAATTTTGAAAGATCATTTCAGCAGGCTTTAACTATCTAAGAAGGATTTTAACATCAGCTCACTGTAATCACTTCAGGTATTTTTAGCAACAAACTGAAGTCTGTATCAATTTTACTTAAACTAAATTATTACACTGTCTAGTCATTTGTTTAAGAGAACACCTCTATTTTGAAAGATGTAAAAACCATTTTATTGAAAAGGAAGAAACAGGCTGGGCTGTGGTGACATGTGCTTTTAACCCCAGCTCTCAGGAGGCAGAGGCAGGAGGATCTCTGTGAGTTCGAGGCCAGCATGGTTTACAGAGCTAGTTCCAGGACAGCTAGGGCTACACAGAGAAACCTTGTCTTAAAAAAACAAAATAAATACATAAATAAATAAAAAGGAAGGAACTAAGTATTGTTTAATTACGTCCTTTCCTAGTGCAAGTGTTTGAGGTAAACTTGTAAGTTGCTCTTAACCAGCCTTCTAATGCTCATTTAATTATGAGTATGACCAAGGCAAACCCAGATCTCTGATCCAAAGAGAAACATAAAAAGGGCATTTAGAGACTGCAGAGGTGGTGGCTTTGCATGTAAGAGCTCTACTGTTCTAGAAGGATCCAAGTTGGGCTCCCAGTATCCATGGTAGGCATTTCACAACTGCCTGTACCTCCAGCAGCTTGGGCATTTGAAACCTTTGTCAGTCTCTGCTGCCATCTCAGTGACACAGACATGACCTACATTCTCACATACACAAAAATAAAATAAACCTTTAATTTAGAAGTTCTTCTGTTTACATAGTAGTGACTGTGTGTAACCACTCTGTTTCTAATGGTGTTACTTTAGATGCTCCTTTTGAGATGATGACTGAGAAGCTTAAAAAGAACTAAGATGGTGGCAGGAACCACAACAGTAACAAAGCTTAGCTGTTTTTCTGGGATTTGGGTTTACCTTTGGGGAGTAAAATAGGGCATGCTGGATGGATATCTCTGTTCAGGTGCATACATAATTCACAAAGCTGCTGTTGCTATTGCTATATATCATACTTCCATTACTGCTTCATATATATGTACATAGATAGGCAGATACACATACATACATATATTATAGACATAATTTCAAATTTTGGGAACTTTAGCTGTTGTCTACTTCAGAAGAGAATATCCCAGTTTAACATGCTGAGCTGGCCTTGTATAGAAACTGTAAAGCCAAGATGGTCTACAAATGTTGAATTCTAATTTTTCCACTAATATACAAGGTCTTATCTTCATGGGTTTGATTACAGAAACTAATAAAGCAGTCTCTAAATAATAGGGATAAAGTGAATCTATCAGGCTTTTGTTAAGTGGATTTGTATTCACAGCTGAATGGAAAAAGAAGACATCTGAATCTGTCAGACAAAGAAAGAAGTAGTCTCACTACTGGGTATCGCCAAACCCATTTTTGGTAGCTTTTCAAACTTACTAAATGCCTCAAGAAGAAAAAATGTATAATCCCTCACCCCAAAGAAGTTGATGTCTAATGCAAAAAAATGTGGAAACGATAGAATGATTACAGCTTAAATGGAAAACTTAGCAAGTGCAGAAGCGCCAAGTTGCTCAGAGAGCAGTCAGGCAAGACTTTAGAGAACACACTGCTGGCTGTGACCAAAACCAAAAAACCTGTAAAGATCCTGTCTGGAAAAACAAAACAAAACAAAACAAAACAAAACAAAAAAACCTGTAAAGACTACTAATGAACAAGTACTCCAAGCAAAGGATAAGAGTATACATAAATATTAACATCACCATGATAGATATACAAATGCTAATTCAAAGATACATCTAAAATTGACTTGGAGATTTACTGTGCATGTGTCTATTTATGGGGGTGGAAGACACATACACAGCACAGGTCAGAACCATGTGTGTGTCTAGGACTGACCTCAGGCCCTGGTGGCAAGTCCCTTTATTCTTTAAGCCACCCAACCTCACTGATCCTTAAAACTGACTCTGAAATGCTAACTACAAGGCATTTATTAAACAATCTGTAATGATCACTTGTCAATGTAATTACTCAGCATTACCAACTATGGCTACTAAGAAGCTGACGTAAAAAACAAAAAGAAACTGGGAAATGGGATATTTGCAGGAGATGCTTAAAGGTTTCCGACATATTCTAGAAAGTTTAGAAAGTTACACACGTGCAGAGTACTACCATGCAACCACTCAGTCCCAGGCCCCAAAGAGCCACATATATGCTGTGCCCCTTTTATCTCAGCACCCCACTATGGGGAGATGGAAGGCAGAAACAGGACCCCATGTGCTACGGGCCAGGTGGGTTCAAATGCAAAGAACAGAGAAAGCAGAGATAGTTGGAAGTGGGCAACTATTTGAATACTTCCTTAAAGTGGTGGTTTTTTTATTTGTGTGTTAATTAGAATGAAGTGATTTTTCTTTTAAAAATTTAAGTAAAAGTTTAAAGAGAGAGACCCTGCCACAACAAGGAGAAAGTGAGAACTACAAGAACTGTACTCTGACCTCCACACCTGCACCATGAAACACGTACACTCAGACGTGTGCTCCACTTTTCTGCTGTCTAGTGTCCACATGCTACTCATGACTGTAAACAGGAAAAAGCTCCCACACGACACAAATCTGAAACTGTGCCGTCTATGTACGAGCCTCACGCACACCTTTATCTTGCTAATCAATTTCGGATCATCTATCTGCGCTGGTGTGGACTGGCACCCACTCACAAACGCCTCCGCGCTACGTACCAGGTGTTAGCTTTCAGAACAGAGACACACCAAGTTCTTGTCAGAAAAGTTCAATTGTGAACTGTCATATTAACTAAAAGAAATGTTACTGGCGTCTGGAGAGGTGGCTCCGAAGTTAAGAGCACTATTTGTTCTTCCACAGAACCTGGGTTCAATCCCAACACCCACATGGCAGCAGCTCAAAAACATTTCTAACTGTAGTCCTCTCGGGCCTGTGGAAGCACCTCATGCACATGCTATAGACATACATGCACGCAAAACATCCACATACATACAACAAAAATTTAAAAAGTGATACTTCTGAACAATTATAGTTCAAGTTTTTCCTAGATTTATTCCCAATTTCATCTTCTGACTAAACCATACCAGTGTGTTGGAATGAATAATTTTGTTCCTGCAGGAAAACAACCTGCAAAAGTATGTTGATATGCTAATGGACTATACTAAAATAAATAAGAAATAATCTTTTAAAACTAATTATTTATAAAAACAAACAACAGGAAGGGGAAATCCAAATAGTAGCAGCGGTAGCAGTCAAGTACTAGCTCACACATTACACTACTACACGGCATGCACCGCTATGTGCACTTACAGGCATTAAGCCTCACAAACAATCCTCTGTAGGAGGTTGCATCGCTGTATCATCTGATGGGCTGAGTATACTTGGTTAAGGTCAGTGACAGAGCTAGGGTAACCTAGAGCAACTCCAGAGCCCTCAGCTTACCCTTTACACTGCTCCCAATGAAGGTGCTGAGATTTGCTCATTGTATCCTTTAGCAGTTTTTGAAAACACAGAAGAAATTCTGTGTTTTAATACCAAGTGGTAACTCCTTAGCAATGGTCTCACGCTACAATACCACTGAACACTATCTTTTCCCTTTGTAGTGGGTCTATCAGAAGTCAGATGGAGTATATAACAAGTTTATAGAAATACATCTAGATTACAATAGCTCTAATTTGGCCACTGAGGTGGCTGTAATAGAACTGGCCTGCAGAGGCTCCTAGATTTCCCACCATGATGATAATGTAAGGCTTTCCTTTTTAAGCGTTGCCATAGTCATGGTGTCTCACGGTACTACAACTTTAACTAAGAAGTCATTGATTGGTAAGCCATGACTTACCCTCATCTAGCCTACTGATTTTTATTACTATTCCCAGTATTAATAATTATCAATCAAATCCAGCTAAAGAATTTGAGGGTCCAGAGACCACCCTGAAGACCTGCCTAGACATGCTATTTTACTTTTTATTTTAATTTTTTGGTTTTTCAAGACAGGGTTTTTCTGTTTACCTTTGGCTGTATTGGAACTCAATTCTGTAGACCAGGCTGGCCTCAAACTCAGAGACTTGCCTGCTTCTGTTTCCTGAGTGCTGGGATTAAAGGTGTGCGTGACCACACCTGACTCAGGCATGCTATTTTAATCTTACTTTAATGAGTTTTTACTTGAGAAATCAATGCAAATGGAAGGCATAATCAATATTCAAAATTTTCCTAGTTTCAGAACATCACTACTTAACGCTATGACACAGTACAGTCTTGACTGTCAGTTAGCATTTCTAAAGAAGTAACCATTACCGGACTTCAAGGGCTTTAATAGCTTCCAGCATCTGTAGAAACTCTGCTGCTTTCCACACATCATTAGCTTCCTCTTCTCCCTGTATCATTAGTTTTGCTGTGTACGTGAACTCAATCAAGTGACGAAAAGCCATTTTGCTGACCCCTGTAAAAAGATGCACAGTACATTTAGTTCACAGCAACTCAAACTGCAGAATGCACAGTAAAGAAAAAAGTACTAGGGATTTGATTACTTCTTGTCATTTTTGAAAATTTCCACAATCCTCATCATCACAATTAGTAGCCTACTTACCAAGTAAGATCTCATGCTCCCCCTTCCAGCCCTGAGGAGCCCACTCCAGCCAACGCCACATACTTTTTAAGGTTTACTTTACTTTAAATTATGTGTCTGTGTAAGCCAGAAACAATGGCTCCCTGAAGCTAGAGTAACAAGTGGTTGTGAGTCACTTGATGGAGAGCTGGGAATTGAACTTGGGTCTATGGAAAAGCAATACTCTTTTAGCTGCTAAGCCACCTCTCCAACCCCCACCCCTCAACTATGAGTTTGACCATTTCAGAAAGTTATTTAAGTAGATATTTTATCATTTATTTATCTTTCTTTCTTTCTTTTTTGGTTTTTCGAGACAGGGTTTCTCTGTGGCTTTGGAGCCTGTCCTGGAACTAGCTCTGTAGACCAGGCTGGTCTCGAATTCACAGAGATCCGCCTGCCTCTGCCTCCCGAGTGCTGGGATTAAAGGCGTGCGCCACCATCGCCCGGCTCACTTATCTTTAACTGTCTTAATTTAACATGTTTTCAAGGTTTATTCATGTTGCATACAGCAGAATTTTTAAAGGCTTAACAGTATCCTATTTTGTGTACATAAAAATTCCCTTTATCATTTAGTGTTCTGCTGATGAACATTTAGGTCATCTCCACATGTTAGCTACTATGAATGGTCCTAAAAAGAATGTAGACATACAATTAAAGAAATTGTAAGGGCTGGAGAGATGGCTCAGAGGTTAAGAGCACTGTCTGCTCTTCCACAGAGGTTTTTTTTTTTTTTAAATAAATCTTTATTTAAATCTATTTATTATGTACACAGTCTTCTGTCTGCATGTATGCTTGGATGCCAGAAGAGAACACCAGATCTCATTACAGATGGTTCTGAGCCACCATGTGGTTGCTGGGAACTGAACTCAGGACTCCTGGAAGAACAGCCAATGCTCTTAACCTCTGAGCCATCTCTCCAGCTCCTCCACAGAGGTTTTGAGTTCACTTCCCAGCAACCACATGGTGGCTCATAACCATCTGTAATGAGATCTGGCGCCCTCTTCTGTCTGTCGTGCAGGCACAAACACAGGCAGAACACTATAAATTTTATTCCAATTATTGTTTGTATGCATGGTATTTGAACATGTAGATGTGTCACGGTGTGCCTGTGGAGGTCAAAGGTGGGTTCCAAGAACTGAACTCGGGTTGTCAGGCCTGCACTCTATCTGCTGTTCACTGAACCATCTCGCTGGCCAAGGAGCACAACTTCCTGAAGATCCTGATGCCACTTCTTTTGCATGGATGCTCAGATGTGGAACTACTGGTTTATATGTGATGTGGCTTTAAGATGAAAGCTCATGTGTTAACAGCCTGGCCCCCAGCTGGTGGCATGTTACTCAGACTGGATCCTGAGAATGCTTATTCAAAGCTGAATGGACTACTAAAGGGACGGGCCTTAGTTATTCTATCCACCCTGCAGACTTTTTGCAGCTTCAACTGTTTGAATTATTTGTTTGTTTGTTTGTTTGTTTTTCGAGACAAGGTTTCTCTGTAGCTTTGGAACCTGTCCTGGAACTCTGCCTGCCTCTGCCTCCCAGGTGCTGGGATTAAAGGCGTGCACCACCACTGCCCAGCTTGAAATGGTGGACATGTCAAACATGGACAGGAACATTTATATGCCAACCAAGTTTCAGTCACATTGCATACAAAGGGCTCAATAAATGCACAACGAACTGACTTTAAAGGGCTGGTTGGAAGGTCTTTTCTCGCTTACAAACAGCCAAGAGAGTGGCTGTCACTGCAGGCCTCTTCTTCAACACTGCACTGGGTCAAGGTGCTCTGCCTTACTACACCCTCTGAACCGAGCCAAAGCAACTCTCCTCCCCTGGAAACTGTCCAATACAGATGGTGTTTCTACTTTAAGTTCTGGAATGCTTCCTATCCTCCACAGTGGCCACACTCACTTCCAACTTCTCATCATCCCGTCTTCTACTTCCCTGACACCTTCTTCACAAATGCAGTGATCCTTGCTAAATATGACTTGTCTGACCAGTAATGGCACAGATGGAACTTTTTTCATATACTTAATAGTTATTTGTTTTCTTTCTTGGAGAAGTTTCTACTTAAGTTCTTACTCTGTTTTTAAATAATGAAGTTTTAAATGTTAAATTCTGAGTTCTCTGAGTTTCTTTCAGATAAATACTTGGTTTGCAAATATTTTCTCCCATTCCACCGGTTGTGTTGTTTCCTTTATTATGTCTACTTCTTCTGTTGCCTATGATCTTAATGTCACATTCGTGAAATGCTTTGCCTAAGTCTTTCTTATTCTATTGGGAGGATATAACCAGTCAGTATGGTGTGCCGTGCTCATTTTTGCACAGAACTATCCTTGTATCACAGGAACAAATCTCATTTGATCTTGATAATCATCGTTTAATTACTATGATGCCAGATTTTATGTGTATGCAGAGTGAGAGCACACAAGTTCTGAGATCAGAGGACAGTTTTTGAGGCTGTTCTCCTCCACCTTGTTTAACTGGCTATTCCTTTGTTTCTGCTGCTGTGCTGGTAACCTCAGGCTAGCTGGCCCACTATCCTGTTACCTCACTCAGTGCTGAGGTTACAGATGCTTGCTACCACATCTGGTGGGTTCCAGGAATCAAATTCAGATCTTCAGCTTTCCTTACAAGTTGTTTTTTACTTGCTGAGCCATTTCCCTAAACTTCTTTGAAAAATAGCGTCCCACTCTATAGTTACTCTGAACATGTGACAGCACTCCTGCTTCAACCTCCCAGTAAGAGAACTGACAGGTGCCAGCCACAATGCTTGGCTAGTTTCCTAATATTTTACTGACAATTTTTATAACTATATTCATAATAGATATTGGCCTACAGTTTTCTTTTTAAATTATTTTTCCTGCTATGGTTATCAGAGTCATACTGGTCTCTAAGTAAATCTGGAAGAGTTTGCCAGGCAGTGATGGTGCACACCTTTAATCCCAGCACTTGGGAGGCAGAGGCAGGTGTATCTCTGAGAAACCCGGTCTCAAAAAATAAAACAAAGTTGGAAGTGTTCGAAATTTTTAAACATTTATTTTTATCTACACTTGTCTATGTTTATATACACATAGTTGTCTACAGAGACCTAAAAAGGGTATCAGATCCCCCTGGAACTGAAGGTATAGACAGTTTTAAGCCATCAGACATGGGTGTTGGGAATGAAACTCAGAGTCTCTGAAAGAACAGTTACGTGTGTTTAACGGCTGAACTATCTATCTCTCCAGCCCCTTATTCAATGCTTTTGAGTCTAAACGTGGCAAGAGTTCTTCAAATGCTTGACTGAGGTCACTAGTTAAAGCCAACTGATCCTAGACATTCCTCTGTTCAGAGGTATTTTGGTAACTAATTCAATCTCCACAGGAGGTCCTTTATACTGTTTATGAGTTAGTAACACAACCTTCAGTATTTCTCACAGGCTCACACCTCAACTGCCCTAGTAATTTAGTTTATAGAACTCTCTTTATTGTAACCTATTTGAGAGAAATAACTTTTGATCTGTACCTCAAGAGCATCCAACAGAGCTTTCCAAAACAAAGGCACATACAACAAAAATAAATGCTAAAATTACATTTGAAACTAAGTGTCTAGTTCAAGTATGCTGGCACACACCTTGATTCCAAAGGCAGGAGGATCTCTCTGGAAGTTAAGAGGCCAGTCTAGTCTAATAAACCAGGCCAGCAAAGACTACATAGTGACATGATATCCTGTCTCATGCAAAACAAAACAAAATTCCTATTTCTACAAATCCTATTTTTTCTTTTCAAGTTTTGTGTTTAAATTTAACAAAAAATAAATAAATAAATAAATTTAACAACAAAATGACACTATTTTTGTATTTCCCTACTGTTAAGTATTATTGTTTCAGTCTATTTAAGTCAAGAAACTATTTTAAAAGGCTATTTCAGCTGGATATCGTGGCTTACACCTTTAATCCCAGCACTCTGGAGACAGCGGCAATCAGATCTCAATGCCAGCCAGGTCTACAGAGTGAGGTCCAGGATGACTAGGGCTGTTATACAGAGAAACCCTGTCTTGAAAAAACAGACAAAAAAGTTGAGTGTAAGAAGGCTATTTAAAGGAGCAAAGAAGAACTTTTAATAGATTTCCAAACCAAGAAATGCCCAAGTCTACACTGCAAAAAAGTATACAATTTTTACTCACAAATTGTTATGATTGTTCCATTTACCTTATATATCTAAAGGCGACTGTAAGTATTCAGAATAGGAATCTTTATGTATATAAAGGAAGGTTATTGGTTCAGCAGTTAAGTGTTTACTGCTCTTGCAGAGGACTGAGTTTGGTTCCTAGCACCCACATCAAGTGGCTCGCAATTGTTTGTGGCTCCAGCTTGAGGGATTTGCTGCCTCTGGACACACACACACACCATGTCATTTTAAAACGAAAATAAATCTTTTTAGAAATTGGGGGATATCATTCAGGAGAGTCAAAATTTTACATCTTAGGCCCAGCTTTTCCAGAAACTGTGACTTGGGGCAAGACAGAACTTTAGAACTCATTTTGACTTGTCTTCAAAGTGTCTGAAAGCAACTTGAATATTGAGAAATACTTTAAGACGTAATATACATTGAGTTATGTGATATTAAGAAAACCAAAAATAAATGGATTCATCGAAGGCTTTTGTTCCCTAATTTAATTTTCATCGTTTAATTTTGCTTTGCTAAGGGAAAGGCTATGCTATCTTTTAAGAAATCTGACTAGAAGTTTCAAAGTACAAAAGTTCTTTCTAATATAATGTTTAAACAGTCCTACAGTAAAATTAGATACTGCTTTTTAAAATCAAGCATCGATACTGCTCATCATACACCAGGCATGGTATCATTTACTAAATCTTCATGTCTAAGAAATATTAATTAGCCAGGCGGTGGTGGCGCACGCCTTTAATCCCAGCACTCGGGAGGCAGAGGCAGGAAGATCTCTGTGAGTTCGAGGTCAGCCTGGTCTACAAGAACTAGTTCCAGGACAGCCAGAGCGACAGAGAAACCCTGTCTTGAAAAACCAAAAAAAGAAATATTAATTAAATGTTTAAAAAGTAGGAGCAAACCTAAGTAGTATGATTCCTAGGTCCATGGAAAAAGACAATCTTTTCCTTGTTGCTTTGAAGTCTGAACACCTTGGTCTTATTAACTCCAGGTTTACATTATCACTTTCATAAATCAACATCCTCCGTGTGAATCACTCTTTCTCCCAACTTAAATATCTTGGACTTTTTTTCTGCCACAGATTTGGGGGTGGAAGTTGATGTAGATTAAATCCAGGGCCTTGTATGAACATGCTAGGAAAGTATTCGACCACTGAGCTACATTCTTAGCTTTTTAACTTGAACTTCATTATTGGCTTTTATCAGAGAGGTTTCATGAACCCTTGTGGGAACTTATATATTAGGTATTTGCACTATTTTAAGTGCAAAAATTTAATACCAGTAAGAATCTTAAATAAACTGGACCTGGTGGTGAACACACGTAACCCTAGCACTCCGATGTCAGGCAGCCTAGTAAGACTCCATGAAGGAAAGCGAGAGAAAGAGCGAGAGAGAAACTGCATCAAACTGAACTAAGATCTGCTTTACTCAAGAGGACCGAAGGGGCTCTTGAGTAAACTCCACCTGGTATGCGCAGGTGAAAGCTGGCAAGAGGGCTGGAGGGATGACTCAGTTGTTAAGAGTACCACCTGCTCTAAAGAGCACCTGCCTCGATTCCCAGCACTGCCGTGGCAGCTCACAACTGTCTGTAATTTCAGTTCCAGGAGATATGATACCTCTTCTGGATTCTGTGGGCACTGCACACATATAGCTAACAAAAACACACACAGCAAAATACTCATATACACAAAATAGAAATATAATAAAATAAATCCTTTTAGAAAAAAGAAGCCACCAAACCGGGCAGCGGTGGCACACGCCTTTAATCCCAGTACTTAGGAAACAAGAGGTAGGCCAACCAGTGTGATCTACAAAGGGAGTTCCAGGACTGTTACGTAGACACACTGGTCTCGAAAGAGAAAAAAGGGAGGGAGGAAGGAAGGAGGGAAGAAGAAAGAAAGAAAAAAAGAAGCTATCAAGAGCCACAAAATAACTTGGAACACTGTCCTCTTGAAAAATGGCCAAAAGATATTTTTCTCACATAACAACCAAACCATTAACATTCATTAAAAAATGAAGTTTGAAAAAAAAAAAAAACAAAACAAAAAACTGAAGTTTTATCAAAGTTAGGAAAAATTGTTTAAGGGGACCTTAAAAGAGAAACTGGAATGTTTACTGTTTCTAGAGTTTTGTCTGTACTTTATTGCCCCTGCTGAGCCTTTTCTCCAGCCCGTTCCTAATCTGGATTAATCAGAATCATCTTTAGCCTCAAACCTAGGGATGTTATTTATTTATTTAACCTATCTATCTTAAGATAAGCACTTCAGGGTTTGTTTGCTCGATGTAACCAGTCAGGACTCTCCAGGAGCAAACCAATGACTTTAATAATTTGCTAATATAAATCAAGCTGGCAACACCTGCCACATAAGTGAAGAGGTGGCAGACAGGTTTGTGAAAAATACAATCTGGTATTTTAGGACTAAAACATTTCTTACCAATCCCTTACTCCTCTCATTGTGGAAATATTTTTTAAAAAATATTTCTTTTAAGATAATTTATCTAAGGATCTTCTCATCGGGGCAATATTCTGACATTTCTCTAGTTTATATTTAAAAAAATTTTTTTTTTTAAAGAAACCCTGTCTTGAAAACAAAAAACAAAACAACAACAACAAAACAAACCCAGCTGGATGGTGGTGGTGCACGCCTTTAATCCCAGCACTCGTGGGAGGCAGAGGTAGTAAGGCAGATCTCTGTGAGGCCAACCTGGTCTACAAGAGCTAGTTCCAGGACAGTTAGGGCTGTTAAACAGAAAAATGCTATCAAGAAACCAGATATATATATATATATATATATCATCTATCTATCTATCTATCTATCTATCTATCTATCTATCTATCTATCTATCTATCTATCTATCTAAAGAAAACCAAAATAAATCCACATTTAGAACAACTTCTGACTGGGTATGGTGGCAATGCCTTTAATCTGAGCAGCCAGTCTTGTCTATATAGTGAGTTTAGGACAGCAGGGGCTGGTCTTTAAAAACAAACAAGCAAACAAAAACCTATGATTTTAAATGTTTAATAGGCCCTTGTCTGTCTTGTCTTTCATTGGGAATGAAATTTTCTAGACATGACAAAACTGCCAGAAGAGAAATCAAATACTTTAGATGTGCAGTTTCAGAAGCAGATAAAAAATAGATTTAGAAAATGAGTCTCCTTTGTGAATTAGGGACTACCTGTCTTCTGAAGATTACAGATGACTGAAGGACACGTCACAAAGCTGAAATGGTGTGTAACAGGCTTCAGGAGCAACAATTTTTACTTCAAGTCATCAAGGGTGGTTGTGGGGGGAATGACAGAGTTGCATTTCTTGTCAAAGGTAATTTCATCAAGGAAGCCCAAGCCACTGCTCACGCTTCAGGATGAGGAGCCTTGCTCCAGCGAGAAGGGCAGCACAAGCACACCCACCATCTGTCTACAACTAAACTCCCAGAGAAGACACAGGACTCGGCAAAGAGCTGGCCAGACCGTGAAACCAAACAGCACTCAATCTTAAGGCTGTATTTTTCTTCCCAAATATTCCAGTTTAGACTTAAGCAAAGCCCAAATCCCATAGCTGAGCAATGGGGTATAAGCAGAAAAATACGCTCCCAGAGAAATTTCTAGAGAACCAAGCAAGGTAATAAAAGGGGTGTGTATATGTGTGTGGGGAGGGTGTACTTGGTTTTGTTTTTTTTTTCCCTCCTCTCAGCAACATGCAAAATAAGCTGTAATTCCAAGTCAGGTACTCTGACAGCCATACAAAGATGTTCATGTGTTTGAGATCCTGGTATTTCTCATGCTGACCTCCAGTTTCCAATCTTCTTGCCTGTCTCCCTAGGGATGGGATTTCAACTGGGATTAGCACCTTGCCAGGACTATGGAGATTTTGAAACTAAATTTAGATTGGATGCATAGCCTAAACTGTGTCTGAACCCAGCAGGTTGACTGCATCCTCAAAGCAAATTCCAACAAAAGCATTCTCTAGAGGATGACAGCACCCACTCTCACACCAAATGTCCAAGACATGATCCAAACTACTTTATGTGTTTTATAGCCTAAAAAAAAAAGAAGCTACATGCTGGGTGGTGGCGGTGAACGCCTTTAATCCCAGCACTCGGGAGGCAGAGATAGGTGGATCTCTGTAAGTTGGAGGCCAACCTGGTCTACAGAGAGAGAGTTCCAGGACAGGCTCCAAAGCTACAGAGAAACTCTGTCTCGAGGGGAGAGAACAAAAAAAGAAAATACATCATTCAAGATCATGATGTAATAAACAGTAAAACCAAAACTCATGTTCTAATTATGTGCCCAGGGCTTTCTTTACAGCCAGGTGAGCTTGGGACAAAATAGAGCAATCTCAGAGTTAAGGGTTAAAATGATAATCGATAAAATTTATTTTTTAAAACAAGTATTTTCCTTTTTTTTCCTGTTTGCAATATAAGTATTTAAGGCTTATGTGTACCACACTATAATAGATACTGGATAGGTCAGAAGTACTGAGAGAAAAGAAAACTGCCAAGATCCTTTCTCCAACGATGCTTTCTCAATTAGCAACAATTCTAATCTGAGCCAGGGTTTAAAATGTTAGGTGTCCGGGCAGTGGTGGTGCACACCTTTAATCCCAGCACTCAGGAGGCAGAGACAGGAGGATCTCTGTGAGTTGGAGGCCAGCCTGGTCTACAGAGTGAGTTCCAGGACAGACTCCAAAGCTACAGAGAAACAGTCGTGAAAAATTAAAAAAAAAAAAAAGTCAGGTGGCTCGCTGATTAAAGTGCTGTGCACGCAAGAGGACTAGAGTTCAGCTCCCCAGAAACCTTTTAACCTGTACACCAACCGACAGGATGTTGCAGCGATCTGCTTTTAATTAGAGTACCGGGAAGGTGGAGACAGGGTTAGTTAGACTAGACCTCTGGGTCTCACACCCTGCCTTAAGGAGTAAGTGGACAGCCACCAGTGAAGACACTAGATGTTGGCCTTGGACCTAGACTGTGTATAGGCACAGGAGTACCCAATACATACATACACACGCATACTCACACACACACAATTTTCTTGATGACCTTTGCCTAGTATAATCAACTCCTCTCTGAAATCAATCATTCCTAACACAGGCTAAAGCAATACTGCCCATATTAAGAGTCTCTAGTATTTCTGCACACTTTCCTTTAAACTGTTGCTACTAAAGTCTCAAGCTCTTCAAGGAATGCTGTATTCAAATTCTTCAGCTTGGGTCTGGCACACTAAGTAACACAACACGATGATGAACAGCTCCAACTATTAAGCTTTGGTAATATACCAAATAATGGTGACAGGTTTTCTTCACGATTCTTTTGACTAATCACTACAAGCCTATTAACCTGGCTTAATAGAGGAGATGAAATAACTTGTTAGCTACATTACAAGCCTCCAGCTGATGGACTCGGCTTGTGGCAGCTAGATTCTCACTAGCAGCCCCCTGTATGTCCACTATGCCCATGCTTGGCCTATCCAACCCACTCATAATAAAGAATATGTCCAAAATAAACACACAAAGCCAAAGCACAGAAACTCTGAAGGAAGCTAAGACTCTGTTTACATCGACAATCATACTTATTTCCAGCTGCTTCAGAGTTTGAGGGGTGAGCACTGCAGTAGCAAAAGATAAAGGCATGAAAATTAACAGTGCAAACTAAATCTTCTTGCTAAACAGGCAACCTTGAGCAAGTAAACTTAAGGAGCCTGGTTCCCACATGTAAAATGGAAACTCCACTTTCCAAAAGATCACACAATACACAACTTCCACAGTACAATGCTTGGGAATTGCCCGCTAAAACTGGGGGGAAATGTCGATCATTGTGTTTCAAAGTAAATACCTATCTGAAGATCCCTTCTCTCCTCAACATTATAAGCCAACAGATTCAGCTGCATGTTACTGTGTTAGTTCATCATCCCTGTCTTCCCCACACTATCTCAGTCCATTCATCTGTACCCATTAGCAGACCGCTATCCCTGCTAGTACAGAGGGCTCTCCCGTAAAAACATAATCTGCCATCCCTAAAGCATAAGGTCACTAACACAAAGACGGCAGTTTCCATTTATGCATACTTTGAAAACAGTGCACCCTGGTTTTAGCAATAAGCCAGACTCTACCAGTACCTACCACTTATTCAAATGCTTTACTGAAAGAATTCCCAATGGACGATGTACGTAGCTGTCTACCAACAACTATTGCTATTTAGTTCCCAGGATATCCTGCTAAATCAACCAATTATTTCTATTAAGCACTATGTGGGAAATGCCACTTACCTTCTATTTCAACCAAAGGTTCTTGAGTAAACTCCTGAAAGAATTTGTAGAAGAACTTACTGCAGGCAGCCAAAACAGCCTTGTGGGCCTTAAAATGGTGTCCTAAGGTTAGGGTGAGGGGAGAAAAAGAAATCATACACTGACACCAAAATCAAAGTTAAAACTACAAAATGTGGCTGGGCGGTGGTGGCGCACGCCTTTAATCCCAACACCCGGGAGGCAGAGGCAGGTGGATCTCTGTGAGTTCGAGGCCAGCCTGGTCTACAAGAGCTAGTTCCAGGACAGGCACCAAAAGCTACACAGAGAAACCCTGTCTCAAATAATGCCCCCCCCACACCAAAAAAAAAAAAAACCCACAGAATATATAAAGGAGACCTCTCCGCATAATATAACTGTTATTTATCTTGGGAATTTTTAATTTTAATTAGACATGAAGCTAAATTTTTAGCTTCAAAGACTCAAGCCAGTTTACGAGGAATGTCTTCTAGCACTGTTACATTCAAATCAAGTAACAAGGTATATTTAAGTCAAAACTGAAATACAGGCTAAAGAAATGACTCAGTAGTTAAGAGAGCCAGCTTTTCTTCCAGAGGACCCAGGCTCAATTCCCAGCACCCACATGGCAGCTCAAAACTGTTTGCAAGTCCAGTTCCAAGGGAAGTGATCCACGCTATGACCTCCTTGACCACCAGTCAGGCATGTGGCGCATATATGCATACGTGGAGCCAAAACACTTATACGCATAAAATAAACTTTAAAAAAACCTACTAAATATAACAACCAAGCAGTCTATATATCATTTAGGAAGATATCTATATCTAAACACTACAGGCCCAGCAGTGGTGGCATAAGCCTTTAATCCCAGCACTCTGGAGGTAGGCAGAGGCAGAAGGATCTCTTCTGAGTTGGAGTTTAGCCAGGTCTACAGAGCAAGTTTCAGGACAGCCGGGGCTGTTATAGAGAGAAACTGTGTCCCGAAAGAGAAAAAAGGTACAAAGCTACATGTGTCTGATATGGGAAATGTTTCAATATGCCTACCATATCTGTAGGGACAACACACCTACAAACTCCTATAAGGAACAGCTTGTCTTGGAAGCCCATTTTCACTAAATATAAAAGAATTCCAACTTTGATTTGCCTGTACATGGAAGACTGGTAAAGACCCCAACTAATTTTGGAGTAGCCCAAAGTGCGGTGAGGATGAGTGTAGCCAGTGTCTCTCTTCATTCTCCTTCCCACACCATTTTGGAAAACTAGAATGAAAATTTCCCAAATGATTCCTGGGCTGGACTCTCCAAGCGGATTGTTAAGAGGAAGCTTATTAACAAAACGTTGAGACAGCCTCCCTGTTTTGTTACCAAACATTCTGAGGTTATTTTCTCACTCTTCGAGGCCCTTATCTTACGCTCGAGTGGGCAATAAGAAAACTTGAACAGGTTGCAATAAGTTAAAATGCGATGCACACCAGATTAGATTAAAATTAACAGTGACCAACCAGCTTCCTGCAGCATGGTCTACGTGAGCAACACTGACAAGCGCCCTCCCGGTTCCGATGCAAACCCTCCACGACTTGGGAAGAGAGCCCGGAGAGGGTGGGTAAAAAAGGCGGGCAGAGAGAGGGAACTAAAGCTCCAATTTTCTTCTCTGCCCACTCCCCTACCCACCGTCGACAATCAGGGTGATGTCTGTAAACCGGTCCTGCTCCCGTTGTTCATTCAACCGGTCCAAGATCATTTTATGATGTTCAGGAAACTCCTGAAGGCATTCCATCGTCTCTTCAGCCTCCATGGCAGTCGGGGTGCTCTACAAAAGAGGAGCATGATAATGTACACCCATGAGCTCGGGCTGACACAAAAACCCCTACAGCCGAAAACAAAACAAAACCCAGGAACGGGGGAAGAAGGGGGAGGGGGAGGCCGAGAGCAAGGCTGGGGAAGAAGAAAGGCGAGCCGAGCGGCCGCCGCGCGTCGCGGGCCGGAGCCGCGGCCGCGGGACTCCGAGCCTGACCTAATTGGAGTCTGGAGACGCGAGCTGGAGCGGGGTGGGCACGGTGCCGGAGGCTCCGGGCGCCCGGGAGCGCCAAGTCCGGCCAGGGAGGACACCGAACAGCCACGGCGACCTCCCAACGGCCCGCCAAGACTTCCGCCCGGCCCGGGCTCCCGCAGCCCCAGCCCCGGTCCGGCCCGCGGCCCACAACGACTCCCGGGTCGCCTCTCCCTCCGGCGCCCGCCCTCCTCTCCCCCCCGCCCCGACCCGGCCGGCACTCACTTAGGGAAGGAGGAGCGGCCCGGGCCTGCGCGTCACTTACGTCGACGTGCTGCGTCACCGCGCCGGACGCGGACGTACCGGGAGGGCCGAGCCCCCGCAACGCCTGACCACGCCCCTACCGCCCTGTTGGGAGAGGAAGGAGGCACCGGGCCGGGGGGGTTCGGTGCTGCCGCGGGCGCGCGTGTAGGGGCTCCGTGGGCTGGTGCGGCTTCTCCCGGGAGAGCCGAGCACTATCAGGACTGGAAAGGGTGGGGCCCTCGAGCGCCAAGCTCCCGCCCGCCGTCCGCCCCCACCGGGCTCAGGCACCGCACTGCACTTCCGACCGCGAACTCCGAGAAAACTGGCTCAGTGGCCCGGGACTCTTAAGTGCCGCGGCCCGGCCCCGCCCCGCTCCGCCCCGCCCTCTTCCTTCCCGGGGCCGAGGTACGCCCTTACCTAGCTGGCGCCGCGTCCGTGGGCCTCCTTTTCCACGAGCTCCCCTCCCGTGGCGCAGCTGGTCCGGTGTCCGGGCCATCCCTCGCCCTCCATTTTCACCTGCGCAGCTGGAGCGCTCGCTCCGCCAGGCGTCCCGCGGACGGCGGCCGCGGGCGCGAGCACGCTCGGACGCCCCGGGATGCCTCTCCCCAAGGTCCGCCCTGCGGTAGCAGCACGCGTCTTCAGACTCAGAGAACGGGCCGGCTCCAAGAGATCCAGTCGTGATTCCTTCATCACGGCGCTCCGCACCCGCCTCCTCGACCCTAAGGAGGCTGGAGACTGCCCGTCAGCTGCACGTGGCAGGCTCATTCATTCATTCAAAGAAAGGCGCGGCTGAGGGTAATGCTATAATAGCTGGGGTGTCGTGATCGTTAATCTCCCAAAGAGTTGGAGAATAAGGATTAATGGAAAATCAAACGGCTGCCTGGGGCAATGCCGTGATGGTCACTATTTAAGAAACTGAAAGCGCTGGGGTGGACGAGGCACACGTGGTTCATGAACTTCTGACTCGGAACAGCAGTGGACTGAACGCTCAGTATGAACACACAAGGTTATCTGGAGAATCCAGAAAAGTCAACAAAGAGGTGTGTGTTTATAACCAAACACACAGCACATGCAGACTTGGAGGTCAGAGTGTCCCTGTTGCTGGGACAGGCACATGACAGCCTTTTAAGTATTCAAGATTTTAGGTTGCCTTACCATTTTAGGAGAGGAATCCTTGAAGATTCAGCAGGAAGAGGGAATGGAGATGAGAGAAATAATTATGAGGGGACAACTAAGTGGACATGATAATTTATCAAAGAAAAAGTTTGCTGTATGAGCCGCATTGGGAGAAAGAACTAGCCTTAGCGATTCGGAAACAGCACACAGTGAGCATTCCGGACAGAAGTGAATGGAATAATTATAAAGGATCAGCAAGGGTGATAGATTAGGGCCTTGTAGATTTCAACTGGTCCACTGCTTTTTTCAATATTAGGAAATTATTTTATTCCTAATAGTAATATTAGGAAATTATTCCTTAATTTTTAAAAATTTATGCGTATGATTGTTTTGCCTTCATGTACCTATGTGCCTAGAGGTCAGAAGAAGGCGTGAGATCTAGAACTGGAGGTCCAGATGGTTGTGAACTACCACGTGGGTGCTAGGAGTGGAAATGGAAGAGCAGCAAGTGCTCTCAACTGCTGAGCCATCTCTCCAGCCCCCTGTTCACACTATTAGAAGGAAATTACGCATAAAAATAGGCTTTGGGGAAACTCCAGTACATAGATCTGCTTCCCTGTGTATTTGAGTTGGTTAAATGGAAAACACTTTTGTGTTTTTAGGATTTGAGCTCTCCAACACACTTTCTAATATCTTCTTTTTTTATTTTTTATTTTTATTTTCGAGACAGGGTTTCTCTTTAGCTTTTGGTTCTTGGTTCCTGTCCTGGAACTAGCTCTTGTAGACCAGGCTGGCCTTGAACTCACAGAGATCCGCCAGCCTCTGCCTCCCAAGTGCTGGGATTAAAGGCGTGCTCCACCACTGCCTGGCTCACTTTCTAATATCTTAGGTTCAGCACATAACATTGATTTTGGTTGTTTCTTTGAGAAAGGGTCTCACTATGTAACCTGACTGGCTTGGAATTCGATATGTAGGTCACGATGGCCTCAAACTCACAGATAGACTTGCGTCTGCCTCTCTAGTGCTGGAATCAAAGGCACACACCATTGCGTCTGGCCATAGCGTTCATTTTTGGATACTTGCCTAGTCCAGAGTTTGAAGCTCCTGTGCTTTAAGCATCCAAGTGGAAGCAACAGTGTTTATCCCTGGAGAAGTATCTGTTTGTACACTTGAGTAGAAGGAAGTCTGGAAAGCACCGAGAAGCGCAGCTAGAGGAAGGTGGGAAACAGATAAGAATGGCATCCAGAAGGCCTTGCGGGAGGAGGGTTTCTAAAGGGCGGGACTGTGCTGCTTGAGATGGCTCAATCCCAGAAGCCCACATAAAATGCCAAATAGATGTGATGGCCCTTGTGTAGTTGCAGACTTAAAAAGCAGAGATGGGATTCTCAGAATGAGCTGGCTAGCAAGACTAGCCTTCAGTGAATAAGGGAGAAGAGACATGGAGTATGATTCCTGACATGAACAGGTGCACCTCCACACATAGAAGAAAAAAATTCACAATGGGGCCAGGGGACACAAGTGCTGTTCAACTGCGCTGAATGGCCAAGCTGGACAAGGGGGATGGTTTGGGAGATGCACTTTGTGTCTTGGGCATGTTTGCTAAATACCTTAGTAATAGCAGATTTGGTGAAGAGAGGGCCTAAGATATCTACATTCAATAGATTAAATAATAATTAGTAATATTTTACTAACTGTATGGAGCCAGGTGTGGTAGCACATGCCTTTAATCCGAGCACTTAAGGAGGCAGAGGCAGGCAGATCTCTATGAGTTCAACTGAGGTCAGCCTGGTTCACAAAGTGAGAACACCCAGGGCTACACAGAGAAAACCTGTCTTGAAAAAAACAAAAATAAATTTTACAAATACTACTTTATGGTTTCTGTGAAACAGCATTCTGATTGTAACTTAGCTGGGTTTTCCTTGTCTTTCACTGGCTTCAGTCAAGGCGGCAGCTAGTTGTTCCCTGCTAATGTTCATTGTCACTATGTTTCTATATGATAGAAACATAAAATGGAAGGGAGGTGAGGTTTATTTTGACTCACAGGTTTGGGGGCTCCTGCAGCCAGGGCTGGCTCATTTCCAAAGCTGCAGGAACATGAAGCTTCTGGTCACATCATAGCAGCAGACAGGGAGCTGAGTGCTTGTTCTGGAAGCTGCTCAGGCTATAATCTCAAAGGCCGGCTTCCCATGACCCGTCTACAAAGGCATAACCTCCCTTCAAAGTTTCCAACTTCCCCAAACAGTATCACCCAAGGACCAAGTGTTCAAATGAATAAGCCTTGGAGGGCTGTTGACCACCAAACCATCATCTCAAGGCTCAACTTGGACAGGTCCAAGGTCACAAAAAATGTTCTTTACAGAATTTATGCCCCCCCCCACACTCCTAAACCAGTGCTCAGTGCTTTACAAGGCTTCCCTCTGTCTCAGACTCTGTAAGGCATGACAGCTTGATCCCAGCAGAGAAAGTGAGAAGGCACGAAAGAACAAAACATGGCAAAATCTTAAAAGCTGTTTTAGTGAGCTGTCTGCTACTGTTAAGAAATGCCCAAGATAACAGGCTTAAGAGGGAAGGCTGATGCTGACTGACAGCTGTAGAGGCTTCAGTTCATGGTTAGCCCAGCTGCTCTCGGTCCTGACAGGAGGAAATGTTTCACTGTGGGGAGGGGGTACTTGCTTTGCAGCTTGTGGGTGTTGGTCTTTAATGCTGGAAATCTTGTTAGTGGGGTATCTAATAATTCTTGAGAGCAATGGAAGAAGACAGGACAGGGGCCGAAGGGAGTGATTGAAGACCCGAGTGACTGTGTGTGACATGAGCTGGCGTGTCCAGGACCAAGGCCTCGGGCTCATGGGAAACTGTCAAAGCCTGCCCCATATGGGTCACATTGAGAACTGGCAAAGCCTCCAGTTCGAGTGTGAAATGTTGACTGTACAAATATGAGTGTTTCTGGATGATTGACCAGTGTGCACAGGATAGCAACTGCAGCTTCCCCCTTCCTGATGTTTACAGCCTGAGAGTGCCGCCAACTGTGTGTGATGAAGCCTTTGGGAGAAGACACGAAACACACATCTACTCACCCCAGACAGGGACCCCATGATAGACCAAGAGTGCAGATACCAATGAACTCCAACTTGGTGAACCGATGAGTTTTGAAATCTCGCCCAGCTGGGGTTTTGTTTTGTTTTGTTTTGCTTTTTTGGTTTTTGAGACAGAGTCTCACTATATAGTTTTGGCTGTCCTGGAGCTCACCTTGTAGACCAGGCTGGCCTGGAAATCACAGAACTCCACCTGCTTCTGCCTCCCAAGTGCTGGGATTAAATGCATGTGCTACTATGACCACCAAACCAATGCGTTTTATTGGGTTATAGGAGCAGAAATGACGGAAATGAAAGACAACTGCATCACCAAGGCTCATCCCATGGGTCACAGCTTACAAAAGCCGGGAACTTGGAACACGCTGCACAGGTTGTGTCCTTTCCAGGCATCTCAGTTGATCTACACCTCTGCCGGGTAGCTCGGCTGGTTTCTGCTTCTTTCAGGCAGCTGGTCTGGCCTGCCGTGAGAATCTTTGCAGCTTGGCTTGCTGAGAGTGACTCTCCACATTCATTATTCACTGTGTCAGGGAGGAGCCTGGTGATTCTGGTCAGTTTCAGGGATGCTGTCTTGACTTATTTACCTTCCTGCTGAAGGAGCTTTCCTGCAGGATAAAATCCTGGAGGAAACTGTTAACCTTACAGGGACCTTCCACCACAAGACTAGCTAACACACACACACACACCACCGTTGTACATAATAATAGGGTTGCTTGGTAGTTGGTGCCACTCCCTCAGAGTGTGCACAGCCCTCCTCACCCCATCTTTTTGGTGTGGGTGTGTGTCTGTCCTTTGTACATTCCCTTATGGACCTAAGGATGACCTTGAACTTCTTATCCTCCTGCCTCCACCTTCCAAGTGGCTTTGAAAGTCATGCACTATCATAACTGGTCTTATGAAGCACTGGCCATTGAACTCTGTCTCATGCATGATAGGCAAATGCTCGAGTCTGTGATTTAAAACATGTAAATGATTTGATGCCTTTTGCCGTCTTTCCTTACAACAGAAGGTCCTGGGAACATTCTAAGTCCTTTTACTCTCCTTCCGTCCAGGTCTTTCGCTTTTGAATCAATAGTGTAAATATTTTACTGTAAATATTATTTTGTTTCATATAGAGAGTATCCATTCAAATTTCATTTCAGATTCAGTTTGCTCATAATTTACCAATTTTGTTACATTTCACTCAGTCTCAATATATATTTCAAATTTGTATCACTTTCCTTCTGTTTGCAAATTCTTAGTACTTCCTTTAAGATAGGGTTAAAAGCCGGACGTGGTAGCACACATTTTTAATTTCAGCACTTGAGAGGCCAAGGCAGACAGATTTCTGTGAGTTTGAGGCCAGCCTGCTCTATTATAGTGGGTTCCAGGCCAGCCAGGGATCCACAACGACATTGTCTTAAAAAAAATAATAATAATAACAAACTTCTACTTGTTCTTTTTCCCCACCTGGAAACTTTTTGCTAGAAAATGTCTATGATAAGTTGCCTCAGACATGGCTTCCAAACGGTGCCTTTAGATGAGGTGGATGATGGGCTGGAGAGATGGCTCAGAGGTTAAGAGCACTGACTGCTCTTCCAGAGGTCCTGAGTTCAATTCCTGCAACCACATGGTGGCTCACAATCATCTGTAATGAGGTCTGGTGCCTTCTTCTGGCCTGCAGGCAGAATATAGGCAGAACACTGCATACATAATAAATAATCTTTAAAAAAATTAAATAGATGAGGTGGATGAGGCCTTTACCTGGTTAGCTAAAAGTCTAGAACTCAAGTAATATTCTGGTGCACTACTTTTCTTTTTTAATTTTTTTTTTTTTTTTTTTTTTTTTTTTTTTTTTTGGTTTTTCGAGACAGGGTTTCCCTGTAGTTTCTAGAGCCTGTCCTGGAGCTAGCTCTTGTAGACCAGGCTGGCCTCGAACTCAGAGATCCGCCTGCCTCTGCCTCCCGAGTGCTGGGATTAAAGGCGTGCGCCACCACCGCCCGGCTTCTTTTTTAATTTTTATTGCTTTATAAATAATACCATTCAAAATTTCCACTTCCTTCCCTCCTCCCATTTCCCTCCCGCTCCAGTCCTTAGAGAAAGTCCAAGGCCCTTCCCCCTCCATCCAGGCCTAGGAGGGTGTGCATTCAAATAGACTAGGATCCCAAAAAGCCAGTACATGTGGTAGAAACAAATCCCAGTGCCATTATTGGCTTCTCAGTCAGCCCCCATTGTCAGCCACATTCAGAAAGTCCAGTTTGATCACATGCTTGTTCAGTCTCAGTCCAGCTGGCTTTGGTGAGCTCCCATTAGATCAGGCACACTGTTTCATTTGTGGACCAACCCCTCGCAGTCCTGACTTCCTTGCTCATATTCTCCCTCCTTCTGCTCTTCAACTGGACCTTGGGAGCTCAGTCCAGTGCTCCGATGTGGGTCCTACTTTTTCTTTTTAAAGATATGTGGGTTTTTTTTTTAATGTGTGTGTATCTGTGTAGTATGTGTGTGTGTGTGTGTGTGTGTGTGTGTATCTCTGTGTGTGTCTATGTCCATCTACAAAAGCCAGAAGAGGGCAGCTGGAGTTAAATATAAGTAGTTATGAGCCTCCTGACATGGGTGCTGGGACCTGAAGTTGAATCCTCTGGAAGAACAGCAAGCATTCTTAACCACTGAGCCGTTTCTTTGGGCCCTCTTGCTTTTACAAAACAAAATTAGGGGGCTGGAGAAATGGCTCAGCGGTTAAGAGCACTGCCTGCTCTTCCAAAGGTCCTGAGTTCAATTCCCGGCAACCACATGGTGGCTCACAACCATCTGTAATGAGGTCTGGTGCCCTCTTCTGGCCTGCAGGCATACACACAGACAGAATATTGTATACATAATAAATAAATAAATATTTTTTTTTTAAAAAAAAAAAGCAAAATTAGCCAGGTGGAGGTGGCGCACTTCTTTAATCCAGCACTTGGGAGGCAGAGGCAGGCGGATCTCTGTGATTCGAGACCAGCCTGGTCTACAAGAGCTAGTTCCAGGACAGGCTCCAAAGCTACAGAGAAACCCTGTCTCAAAAAAACAAACAAAAACAACAACAACAACAACAACAAAGCTACAAAGAAACCCTTTCTCAATAAACAAAAAGCAAAACAAAAAAGCAAAATTAATGTAAAACTCCCACAGCTACAGATGACTCCACAGAGCAAAGAATGAATGTTACATGAAAGACAGACGTAGAGAGGTCCAGCAGGTGGGGAGGACAGAAAATCCCAGAAACCCTAGAGCCTGGAAGCGGGTTTCCTGCTTGTTTGTTTGCTTCGCATATCCAGACTTTGAACCACTGAAGCCAGAAATGCCAGTGGGCACAGCCAAAAACAGCAAAGCAAAGAAAACTAATAAAAGTCTGCCCTCTCCAAAAGAACAGGAAAGGAGGATTGGAAACTTTAGAAAAACACTCTACTGCTCAGGCCAAGTATCACAGAAAAATGGGATAAACAAAGCCTTGACTCCATCCATGCCTGAGTGCAAAGTACCTTCTCTGGGCTGTGGTGAGGCTCAAACTCCCAGCTGTCTCTGGAGTTGTGTCAGAAACAGCCAAGTAGAACCCTTTCCTTCCTTTTGAAGTGACAGAAGCCCAGTGGAGACTCGGGACAATCTTACTTTATTTACTTTGGTTTTTTGAGACAGGGTTTCTCTGTAGCTTTGGAGCCTGTCCTAGAACTAGCTCTGTAGACCAGGCTGGCCTTGAACTCAGAGATCTGCCTGCCTCTGCCTCCCAAAGGCACGCACCACCACAGCCTAGGTCACATAACACATTTTTAAATTAAAAAATAGTGAATGAGACGATCTCCTGAGTAAATTGAGAGCATTGGGGACCTTGGGGGAGGGTTCGAAGGGGGAAGGGAGAGGCAGGGAGGGGAGCAGAGAAAAATGTAGAGCTCAATAAATATAAAAAAATTAGAAAAAAGTTGCTGTGGTTATAGCATCCCTTCACAGCAACAGGAACCCTAAGCAGATGATATAGACCTGTTACCCAAGCTACTCGTGAGACTAGGGAAGAGAAATGAAAAGTTCAGGGCCTGTCTAGACTATAGAGTGACTGCAAGGGCAGCCTAGGCAACCTGAAAAGCCTCGTGTCAAAAACAAATAAAAAAAGTGAATGAAGGCGGGCAATGGTGGTGCACGCCTTTAATCCCAGCACTTCAGAGGCATGCAGATCTCTGTGAGTTCAAGGCCAGCCTGGTCTACAAGAGCTAGTTCCAGGATAGGTTCCAAAGCTACAGAAAAACCCTGTCTCGAAAAACCAAAACCAAAAAAAACCAAACCAAACCAAACCAATCAAACAAAAGAACCCAACAACCTTGTGTTCTATTAAATTCCTAATAGCAATGGCTTTCATGCCATAGATAATGGATTTATGTCACACACACACACACACACACACACACACACACATCATACAACTTGGTGTATGAGTGGTATGTCACCTAGATTTCTGTTGGTATATTCCATGGCATTTGTATAATTACAGAATCACCTTTTGCCAATTGTTAAGCAACACATGCCCATATTGCCAAGTCTTGTTGTTTTGTAATTTTTAATAACTCTAAAACTATCAACAAACCATCTTCTTATAAGTTTGCTTAGCAATTTTTATGAAGAGGATTTGACATTTCCAAAAACTGCCCAACATAAATTGTATAAACCTGTATGAAACAAGGGAACAATAAGATCTCAGGTTCCTATACTATACACAGCAGGCGTTGATACGGGCGTGGCAAAGAAATAAAAGGAAAACACAAGAAAATCCTGATGGTTTGTAATCCCAATTACAAGAGAGACAGACATAGAAGGATCCAAACTTCAAAGCCTGCCTGAACTACTCAGGCCTGTCTGAGCAACCTATCACACTCCTGCCTCAGAATAAAAAACTGAGGAAGTTATAGATTAGTGGCAGAGTGCTGATGGAATGAATCTGTATAATGTAAAAGTAATATGAAGGTTAAAAATACATATTAAAGTTACATATTTTTTTTCTTTCTGGATATTTCATTTTAACATACTCTTTATTAAAAAGTTTTTAGTGTTTTCTTTATTATTTATTTTTACTAAATAAAAGTAAAATTTATTTGCTTTTATTTTGTGCGCATTGGTATTTTGCCTACACTGTATGTCTGTGTGGGGTGTCAAGTACCCCGGAACTGACTGACAATTGTGAGTTGCTATCGTGAATGCTGACAATAGAATCCAGGTCCTCTGGAAGGAGCTGGTGGTGCTATTAGCCACTGAGCATCTCTTCAAACCATTTACATACTCTCTTCTTTCCTTAGGGCCTGTGAGTTACAGACACCTACTGAAGTTAGCCAACTGTTGGCTGTTTTCCTACCAGATCTTGCAAAGTTTTGTGCACTGGATGTTCCTTTCACTTTTCCAAAAAGGCATACTGGGTCTGTCTATCCAACATGAATTTTCTCCTCTTAACTTCGGTCGTGGAAAGCAGCGAAGCTTCAACTACTGATTGAGAACCTGGCTGATCAGTTTTCAGACCTTCCGAACCCTATAATTTGCTCTGACTCGATGCTGCCCTCTAGTGGTCTATTGGCTGCTGCGGCGCACCTCTTCTTTTCTCCCACCAGCAGGTGACAGCAAACCTTCCTGCCAAGAGGCTCTCAAAAGCTAAAATTGACAGGGCTCACTGTCCTGCCCTCAGTGCTCCGAGATCACATCACGAGAAGAGGTTGAGAATGGTCCCTCACCTGATGTGCAAATGGAGCACTACACTTCCGTACTGCCTCTCTGTCAGTATACAAAAAGGAGAGTGGACAAACTTGCAGAATGGATTTTCCAGCAGGGACCCAAAGCCACCGTCATCTTTATTTATTTGTTTGTTCATTTATTTTTACAAATGATGGAGGTAATGTCTTCAGTGGACACAGAACAAACAGACAAACAAAAAATAAGCTAGTTCCAGTTTAGTTTGCCCTTCTTTTATTTTTAGACAGAGTCTCACTGTGACATTTCCCATCCCATATCTGTAGAATATGTGTTGTTTTCAAGTGTATATGAAACTGTTAGAGATTCTATCATAAGACACAAATCTTAACAAATTTATGATCAAGTGTTTTTTTAAATCACACCAAAAAAGTTTTAAAATGAGAGCTCAATTATATTAGGAATCTTAGAAAAGTACACAAATTAGTGGTAATCAAAAAATGATTCTAAACAACCTATAAGTCAGAAAAGAAGTAATAAATTGAAATGAAAATACCTTGAGACATAAAACATTCTTGTTTATTTTGAGACATGGTTTTGTAGCTCAGACCGGCCTCAAACCTTCCTAATTTTGTCTCCCAAGTACTGGGATTAAGCCACTATACCTTGCTCAATATATTCTGTTAATTATCATCACCCTGCTGTTCCATACACCTCAGAAGTTACTTTGCCTGTGCACCCAAAAGTTTGGACCTTTTGAGCAAAATCTCTCCATTCCTATTCTACCCAGGACTCTGGGAACTATTGTTTTCTCTCATGTCTGTGAATCTGTGAGTTCAACTTCATTGTGTTCCATGTCTAGCTGAGATAATCTCTCTCATATTCCATATCAATTTCTCAAAACAATGTAAGTTTTCCTGTAAATTGGTTCTGGTAGAAGAAAGTAAATGAAGAGCTTGTAGAAGTGAGGCAGCCGGGCTTGGTGGTGCACCTTCAATTCCAACACTCGGGAGGCAGAGGCTGGCATAGTCCACAGAGTGAGTTCCAGGATAGCCAGGTGAAGGCGTAAGTCACAAACAATCCCACACCAGTTTGGAATTATGATTAATAGAATGGTTATTTATTTAAATGGGAAAAACTTACAGATCACTGTCCCAGCCAACAGCCCTCTGCGCAATCAGGAAGGGAGCCTAGTCGCAAGAAGCAGAGCCAGAAGCCAGTGAGCAAGCTGAGGGCAGTTGCTGCTTTTTTAAAGAATGAGAGACCATGCCTCAATGGGCTGATATCTCAGCAGCTATTGGCTGAAGGAGCGGAAGGAGCTCCTGCAACAGCCAGGGATACACAGAAAAACCCTGCCCTACCAAGGGAATTTTATAGAAGTAAAGGAATGTCTTTCTTTTCCAACCTCGGTTTCCCCAGAGCCAACATGCCAGGCATGGGATTTGTTTTTCTGAGCCTACTAGTTTTAAGGTCGTAGTTACTTTTATGTTGCTGTGATAAGACACCTCAACCAAGGCATCATGTAAAAGAGCACTTACAGTTCCCGAGGGTTTGAGAACATGACCATCCTGGAAGCAGACAGTCAGGCATGGTGCTGCAGCAGTAGCGGAGAGCTCAGATTTTGTTCCACAAGTACAGGCAGAGAGAGCTAACTGGGAATAGTATGGGCTTCTGAAACTTCAAAGCCCACTCTCAGTGACAGCCTTCTCCAACAGGGCCACACCTCCTAATCCTTCCTAAACAGTTCCAGTAACTGGGGATCAAACACTGAAGTGCATGAGCCCATGGAAGCCATTCCTAGGCTTCCTGTTAATGCCCAGCTTTCCCTTGTCTGCTCTTGTCTATTAACCAGCTGAAAGGGCTAAAAGCCATCCGGAGCTTTCTGAATAGAACCCAGTGTTACCGGTTTGAGATCAGTGAAATCCAGACCTTTCTCCTCTCAGTGCTGAAGTCCAGGAATTCTGGTGACTACATGGCAAGATGTAACACTGTTCTACACTTCTACACTCTACACTTCCCAGTTCTCTCTCTCTCTCTCTCTCTCTCTCTCTCTCTCTCTCTCTCTCTCTCTCTCTCTCTCTCTCTTTTCCTCCCTCCCTCCCTTTTCTTTGGTTGTTTTTGTTTATTTGTTTTTGAGACAGGGTTTCTCTTTGTAGCCCTGGCTGTCCTGGAACTCACTCTGTAGACCAGGCTGTGTCCTTGAACTCACAGAGATCCGTCTGCCTCTGCCTCCCTGAATGCTGGGATTAAAGGCATGCACCACTACCTCCTGACTTTTTTAAAATATGTATTTATTTATTATGTATACAGTGTTCTGCCTACATGTGTGCCTGCAGGCCAGAAGAGGGCACCAGATCTCATTACGAATAATTGTGAGCAATGTAGTTGCTGGGAATTGAACTCAGGACCTCTGGGAGAGCAGTCGGTGCTCTTAACCGCTGAGCCATTTCTTCAGCTCCACAATAGTAAAAGTTTTTAATATGTGTGTCACTCCACAGTGTGAGGATCCCTCCCATTATCAAGTACAATATGTTTATTAATTTAATATGTGTCACTCCACAGTGTGAGGATCCCTTCTGTAAATGATCTATAATATGTTTATTAATTTAATATGTATGTCACTCCACAGTGTGAGGATCCCTTCCGCAATCAATCTACAATATGTTTTGAATTTGCTATGCAAAAATATAAATAACAGCCGGGCGATGGTGGCACATGCCTTTAATCCCAGCACTCAGGAGGCAGAGGCAGGAGGATCTCTGTGAGTTCGAGACCAGCTGGTCTACAAGAGCTAGTTCCAGGATAGGCTCCAAAGCCACAAGAAACCATGTCTCGAAAAACCATAAATAAATAAATAGATAGATAGATAAATAAATAAATAAAAATAACATTGCTTCAACACACATACACATATGAGAGAGAGAGAGAGAGAGAGAGAGAGAGAGAGAGAGAGAGAGAGAGAAGATTTCTATGTGTAGACCAGGCTAACCTTAAGATCACAGAAATCCACCTGCCTCTGTCTCCCTAGTATTTAAAGGTGTGCTCCACCACACCTGGTTATCACTTATATTTTTTTTGTTGTTGTTTTTTGTTTTTTGATTTTTTGAGACAGGGCTTCTCTGTGTAACAGTCCTAGCTGTCCTGTAACTTGCTCTGTAGACCAGGCTGGTCTTGAACTCACAGAGATCCACCTGTCTCTGTCTCTCAAGTGCTGGTATTAAAGGCGTGGGCCACCACCATCCATCCCACTTGTATTTTTTTTAATGTTATTTAAGGAAAGTCAGTGCTACACAGAGAAACCCTGTCTGGGGAAAGAGAGAGAAAGAGAGATCAAAAAGTTTGAGGTTTGATGACTCATGCCTATAATCCCAGCACTTCAAAGTCTGAGGCAGGAGGATTACTATGAGTTTGAGGTCAGCCTGAACTACAGAATTCTATCCTGTCTCCAAAAAACAAAAAGAGCTGAGTGGAGGTGGCACACACCTTTAATCCCAGCACTTGGGAAGCAGAGGCAGGTGAATCTCTTTGAGTTCAAGGCCAGCTTGAGTTCCAGGACAGCCAGAACTACACACACACACACACACACACACACACACACACACACACCTCTCAAAACAAAAAATAGAGACTGAGAGAAGAAAAGAACAGAACAGTCAGGTGGTTTATTTACTAGAATATAAAATGACTAGACTTTTATGAGAAAATGAGGACAGGCTTTGCCTGAACTTGGGAATGACACTCCTGCTCACACTGCAAACCAGCTTCAAAGGAAGACCCAGGCAGAAATTAGAAAACACAGACTAAAGAAGCTGCCATCAAAGCTGCCTCTTCAGAGCCACAAAGCGCTTGGCAAGCAGCTGAATACTGAGTTTGTGGGAGACACACATGGCCAACAATCCTCACGCTGCATAGCTAGGAAGGAATGCTTTCTATCTCAGAGGAGCAGCTCGGCGATCTTCAGGAAATGTATCTATGCGTGTTCACTCTTTCCCTGGCTACACAGGGTAATTCTTTCACAGCAGGCAGAGAGGTTGAGTCTGGATGTGCGCTTTGAGGCAGGGGCTATGGTGGAGGCCACGGAGTGTGGTGGAGGTTCATGGGAGATTTGTATGCAGAGTTGGAGGCACATGTGACGATGACAAAGGGTTGCCAAGTGATGAACAGAACCTAAGGAACTAATTGACTGTACGACCCACTACTGTTTCCATGAACTGAAGATACACATACACACACACACACACACACACAGAGAGAGAGAGAGAGAGAGAGAGAGAGAGAGAGAGAGAGAGAGAAATGCATTATAAAACTTGTATATAATGCAGATACTCTTGAAACATAAAATAGTTTTCAACAGGAGGAATGACTCACAGCACCCAGCAGAAACCAGGCAGTCAGCTAGAACTTTCTCTCCAAGGATGATGCTTTCCCACTATAAGCAATTTTATGTCGTGGGATAAGTAAGAGTCATATCTGTTAGCAATAGTTAACCCCCCAGCTGTTCTCAGGGGTTCAATTCTTTACTCTTGATGCATTTTGCTCTTCTCCCTCTATCACAGAGTTGGGGGGCAGCCCACTCCAAAACAAGGGTTCTTGGAGAGCACTTGGCATGAACGTGCTTGAGACTGTTGGGGGGTTCTGGTAAGGTGGGGACGTATGCAGCTTCCAGAGCCAGCTTCTCAGTGGACTCAGACAGCATGGGACAATTTGCAAACCTAAAATACATTACAGCCAGCCACCTTTTCCCCATAGTTGAGTTATTGGCTCTCCAGTGTAATATTAAAGTGTATAATGCAGCCAGTTCTTATGCCAAAGGTTCTGCAATGATCTCCTTATTGTCTTTGATTCTCCAAGCAGCAGCTTCTTTCTGGAATATCCAGGGTACAGGATAGCAGTAGCTCATCTCCAATGGACTTCAACTGTTGTTGACTTGACACAATCTGTGTATGTCTCACCCTTATAACCACACTCTGAATGCTCTTATAGTACAACTATTTATGTATTTCTTTTTAGAGACAGGGTTTATCTATGTAGCCCTAGCTATTCTGAAACTCACTAAGTAGACCAGACTGGCCTTGAACTCACAGAGAGTTGCTTACCTCTGCCTCTCCAGTGATGGAATTAAAGGCCTACACCACCAGGTCTGGCTCTTTTATATAATTTTTAATCTCCAGCTCAAATGTACTATTTCCACATCATTTGACATAATTCATTTAAGTAATTTCACTGCCACTTAACAATAGGACTGTGTTCTGAGGATGTGTCTTTTGGGGCTTTTGTAGCTGTACAAACCTTATCTATACCAGAACAACTCCAGGTGATATAGTGTAGGGCCTGGGTCTACCCTCGTTCCTGGGGTGCATCTTGAGGACGGTTTCTGGTCAGCCAGCTAAAACATTGTTTGTTCCTATGCTCCCTCTGCCCTGCCTGGTGATTCTCTGTAGGACATTGTTTACTCCATCTTTGGTGTGGTAATTTCCCACCTGCCTGGGTAGAAATCCTTGTGCGGCAGCAAGGTATATAAGGATCTCCCCAAGGTTGAATAAACGGCATTTGGCTGATCTCCTTTCAAATGACCCAGGTCTCTTGTGCGTTCTTTCAGTCTCCAGACTCGCATATGGTACAGTGGTGTACGAACTGTACCGAGGGGGTAACACGGAATCGGGTGTTACAATATACGCTTCTTGATACCATCAGGAGAGGAAGAAAGTTTATGTAATAAGGCTGCTCCTGGTGGTGTACCATTTTACAGTAATTTTACAGTTGATGCTTTGGTCAAAGGACTATTTCATACACTTGAGACTGTGTTACATAGATATGAAATAAAAAGAAAAATGCAAGCCGGGCGGTGGTGGTGCATGCCTTTAATCCCAGCATTTGGGAGGTAGAGGCAGGCGGGTCTCTATGAGTTCGAGGCCAACCTGGTCTACAAGAGCTAGTTCCAGGATAGGCTCCAAAGCTACAAAGAAACCTTGTCTCGAAAAAACAAAAACAACAAAAAATGCAACCTAGTTGCAGAAAACATAAAATAATTCTTGTTTTATATTTCTCTCATTTAGGACATGTATCTGCTATGGTAAGATTAACAATAAAGATAACAAGTAAATAATTAGTAAATTACATAGAAAATTTGAAGTTAGCCTGAGCCGCATGAGACCCTGACTGAAAAAGCAAAAAACAAAACCCCAAAAACAAAACACACAATCAGATGGGCATAGTGGTTCACACCTTTAATCACAGAACTCAGCAGGAAGAGGCAAATAGGTATCTATAGATTTGAGGACAGCCTGATCTACATATCAAATTCCAGGTCAGTCAGGGATACGTAATAAAACCTCGTCTCAAACTTCCTCCACCAAAAAACCCCAACCCAACCAACCAAATAGAATCAGAATAACAAGACAACAGCAATACCATAGTAAATTATTATGGCTAATTTGGCAACTAAGGAAAAAAATAAACATCTAGACTCAACTAAAACTCAGGCTGCTTTACGCTCCATTGAAGGATTTTTTTCAAACCAAATTATCTGAAACAGGAAGACCCGCCCACAATCTGGGCTATACTTTCTGATGAGAGATCAGATAAAAGGATGTGGGAGCAGGGTGTGATGACACACACCTTTAATCCCAGGGCTCCCAAGGCACAGGCAGGGGGATTTCTACAGCATTAGACCCTACTTCTTCTTCAGGATTCCTATATAAGCTGAGGACCATTAGTTCCCCAGGAATCCTCCTGGCTTTCAGCACCAGATTCGAGCTGCTAAGGGACATCCAGCCTTCTGGGCTGAACAACTACCAGATTCTCAGCTTTTCCAGTGTGAGAGAGTCATTGTCGAGCCACCCAGAGCACAGCCGGTAAGCCAACCTAAAATGTATTCTATTGCCAACCTAAAATTTATTGTTATTTTCCTTTAGGGACCTTGACTAATATTCTATGAGAACTACATAAATATTAACCATCTATTAGATAATGTTTACATGGAAGCTATCTTGTAAAATTAAATCTGATACTGGGTTCCCTTGCAAAAATAATTTTAAAAAGCGCCAGCTAGAGAAATAAGATAACATGTTGGGGGACATTCCACTGGAAAGCCATAAAAACCATCTTTGCCTCCAACAGTTAACGCCTGGTACCTGTGACTTTGCTTTTTGTATTAACTTTTTAAGTTAAAATATTACATGCCAGGCGATGGCGGTACATGCCTTTAATCCCAGCACTTGGAAGGCAGAGGTGCATCTCTGAGCTTGAGGCCAGCCTGGTCTACAGAGCTAGTTCCAGGACAGGCTCCAAAGATACAGAGAAACCCTGTCTCAAAAAAACGAAACAAATGATTTTATCATTTCCTTCCACTCCCTGTCCTTTCTGCAACTTCTAGTTCCCTCTCTAACTCCTGGCCTCCTCTTCTTTGTTACTGTTTTTATTATTTTTTATATATATATAGATAGATATGTGTGTATGTATATATATGTGTGTGTGTGTGTGTGTGTGTTCATAAGTATTTTTTTTTGTTTTTTGTTTTGTTTTTGAGGCATGATTTCTCTTTGCAGTTTTGCAGCCTGTCCTTGAACTTGCTCGACCAGGCTGGCCTTGAACTCACAGAGATCTGCCTATCCCTGCAAGTGCTGGGATTAAAGACCTGTGCCCCCACCGCCTTGCCTATACATTAAGTATTTAGATACCTATATAAGTATATAAAAACAATGGCATAGTCCATTCAGTATGGCATATACATGATTTCAGGGGTGACCACCTGGTTTTGGATCACCAATTAGGGAGCTCCTCCATAGAGGAAGAATACATTTCCTTCTCAGCATCCCTTAGTTGCTTTTGTCTAGGACTGGGGTCCCCTGAGTTCTCCCTGTCCATGTTATCACGTCTTTTGTGCTGTCCTTACTTAGGTTGCTTAGGCAGCCGTTTTTTTAAGGTATGATGGGTAAAGCGTTCCTGGAAATTTTTTTCCTTTGCCAAGAAAGGCTTTCTCTGTGTAACAGCTCCGGAACTCACTCTGTAGCCCAGGCTGTCCTTGAACTCACAGAGTTCCGCCTGCTGCTGCCTCCCAAGTGCTGGGATTAAGGGCGTGTGCCACCTCCACCCAGCTGCATT
Source organism: Arvicola amphibius (assembly GCF_903992535.2). Lineage (NCBI taxonomy): Eukaryota > Metazoa > Chordata > Mammalia > Rodentia > Cricetidae > Arvicola > Arvicola amphibius. Next base: position 29,703,341 of record NC_052049.1, on the reverse strand, counting down.
GCTGTAATTTCTAGGAGATCTCAGAGCAGATCTTCTGACCCTCTGGCTCCTACGATCTTTCCAGCCTCTTCCTTCCTCAAAATAACCCGAGCTCTAGGTGCAGGAGTTCCGCTTTAGACGTCCTGCTGGAGCTGGTACCCAACGATCAGTTGGTCTGTGCATTTCGACCAGTGGTGGTTTTCTGTACTGGTCCCTGGTGTTGCAAAGAGAAGCCTCTTTGAGTGTTAGAAACTATACTTACCTGTAGGTACAAGGAGAAGTATTTGGAATGCAGTTAGGAATCATGTTGGTTTAGTAGCAGGAAGGTGCAGTACGTTTCCTCTAAGATCCATGGCCTTACTAGTCCTGAGTAGTTGGCTTGGTTTCTAGTACTGGCTACAACTTTACTCCTTCTGGGCAAACCTTAAATCCAAACAGGCATCTGTTGATTACTGCCAAGACATGATTGCCTTATTTCCCCTTGTGCTGCTTGCTGTGGTTTATATGTTTCACAACTGGGTAGAACTACTGGAGGCTGCAGAGTTGGCTCAGGGGTAAAGAGCACTGGCTGCTCTTCCAGAGGTCCTGAGTTCAACTCCTATCAACCACCTGGTAGCTCACAACCATCTATGATGAGATCTGGTGCCCTCTTCTGACTTTGCAAATATACACGCAGGCAGAACAACAAATTGTTTCAACTACTGGTTGCTTCCTTCTGTGAACACGAGCCCTTGGGGAGGGGGCTTTCCGTCAGGTCCAGTGCATGCTGTCTTCAACCTCTGGGAGACAACCAGGGACAATAACAATAGCCTAAAATGTTTCTAAGTCCCTTGGACAACCCCGGCCACCTCGAAACTATAGTTTTGAAGGGACATTGACAGCCCAAGTGACTTACAATTGTTTTATACATACACACTTACATGTATTGTATGAGATTATGGCTTTTCCAAACATGTTTAGTGCTATTTTCCCCTCCTCCGTCTCTCCTATCATGACCTCCCTCCTCAACAAGACTCCTCCCCCACTTCCCCTATGCCACTGTATCCCGCCAGTCCCCTCTGTGGCACTCCCCACGCACCTTGGGATTATCTCACTTGCCTTATTTCCAAGACAACTTCAGTTTATTTACTCATCTGAAGATCTGTGTTTTGAAACACATTTTCTCTGTGTAATAGCTCTGGCTGTCCTGGAACTCACTCTGTAGACCAGGCTGGCCTCAAACTCATAGAGACCCACCTGCCTCTGCCTCCCAAGCGCGGGGATTAAAGGCATGAGCCACGATCTGGCTTCTTGATTTTAGGCCTAGATACACATAAAATGGAGCCCTTTGAATTGAGAAATTTGGCAGCTGAACATAAAAACGTATAGACAGTGAAGTTCTGTTAAAGAGGAGTCAGTCCTGGTTCGGGGCGGGGGCAGGGAGCCTGTGAATCCCAGCTATTTGGAAGACTGAGGTGGCAAGAGGGTCACATGTTAAGGACTTGCCTAGATTACAGACAATCAGGCCACTTAATGGGACCCTGTGTGTGTGTGTGTGTGTGTGTGTTAGTCTGAAGATCAGACTAACCTAGCAGCCACACTGTCCTGGATTCAGTTCCCAGTCCTGGGAAGGAGAGAGAGTTTGAATAACTAACCTTCAACACTTGCAAATCCTTGTTCAGATATCAGTTAGTTCTGTTCATGTACTCATCCTCAGCTCCAGGCATCGCTGTGCTTGGAGCCTGGGTTTCCGTGTCAGTGGTAGGTACCAAATATGATCTATATCACTAGTCAGCTTCTGAAAAAAAACGGAGAACTGTGCCCCCACTCTCCACACACCCAAACTTTCTTCTTTCAGGATCACTTCTACTGTGGGAACCCAACACAGCGGCTTAATCCATTTTCCTGTCGGTTCCTCTTGACTTTGGATCACTTCATCCTAAAATGAGTCGCAGAAGGATAAGATCTTCTGGCACAACTGTCTCCTCCCAGTCTTCCCGTCACATCCCAATAGACCCAGGACGGCCTACTCAGGAAGAGCATAAAAGCGTCAGTATTCAAATATCTTTTGAATTTCACATTCCCCCTGTCGCCGGCTGTGAGAATGACACCAAGAAGCAGCACCGCCAGCTCTGTGTGAGAGAGGCCTGGGATACGGCAGAGCAGCAACCAGAGCCCAGAATCCTGAGTGACTTGAATTCGGGACATTTTGGTCCCGAGCCGCTCCCCTTTTATCCAAAGCTGGGACACCCCTACGAGGATCGCTGGAACTTCGCCAAGCCGCCTGCTGAGCCCTGTGGTTTTCTGAGTTGGGCCTGTCCGAGACACAAACCCGGAGAGCACGCTGACTGGGCTCCCACAGCTGCAACATGGAAGGAGCCCCAGACATCTGCAGAAAAGCTGAACCTGTTTAGCAAGGTTGCCCAGAGGCCGTCCGCGGCGCTTTGTTCTCGATCATCTCCATGCTCTAGGTAAAGATCATTGGAGCCTGAGAAACCTAATGCTGGTGATAGAGAGTGATGTCCTTTGTCTGCCCCCGGTCAGCCACTGCCTGGTATGGCGAGTCTTACTGCTGGTCAGCCCCGCTCCCAGCAGCAGTGATTCTCAGTTTCCCGTCCACATTCCTTTGCTGACCAGAACCTAGGAGATTTCTTCAACCTAGGTGCTGCATTGGGTGGCCCTGTGGGGACAGATGCCTTTCTTACCTAAGCCCTCTGCTTCCTCACACGTCGTAGAAGGGCTTCTGCCTTTTGGTACGTCACATTTTTAACCATCTTAATAAAACATTAGAAACAGATTCTCCTGTGTCCTTCTGCTCTGCTTTTGGAGAAAGACAGCTTTGGGGGCTGAGGTGGCAGTTGGCTGGTTTCAGCAGCTCTGAGAACTCTGGGGTTCTAGTCTCCAAACCCTCACGTGGGTTACTCCTGCTCCTGTAGGATGTCATCTCATAGCAAAGACTCCACAGGTGAACTGAGTACATCTATGTACTGTTGACCCTTGAACAACCTGGGGCTAGGGTTTATTTATATATTTTGTTTATTTTTGGTTTCTTTCGTGACGGGGTGGCAGGATTTCTCTGTAGCCCTGGCAGTCCTGGGACAAACTCTGTAGACCAGGCTGGCCTGGAACTCAGAGATCCACCCGCCTCTGCCTCCCAGGGGCAACACTGTCAGCTCAAGGATTAGGATTTATTTAGCTTTTAATTACTGAGGAATTTTACTAGGAATTTTATTAGACTATGGCTTCATGGTAGAGGGCTTGGCTGGTGTGGACAAAGCATAGGGTCCCATCTGAACAGTGGGCCTGTGCACACCCACCCACAAAACACCACACTCATACACATACAATCTTTATTAACATGTTAGAATTTGTTGACTCTATTGAATAAATCAATTTGTAAATTTCCATTATAAGTTTTAAATACTTTTTTTTTTTTTTTTTTTTTTTTTTTTTTTTTCGAGACAGGGTTTCTCTGTGGCTTTGGAGCCTGTCCTGGAACTAGCTCTGTAGACCAGGCTGGCCTTGAACTCACAGAGATCAGCCTGCCTCTGCCTCCCAAGTGGTACCACCGCCCTGCGGTCCACATTCTGTTCACGGAGGGAGATCGGCAGGCAAACTGTGTCAAATGGCATATGAGTCTTAGGTGTGTCCCCACAGTGGGATAGAAACAAATACAGTCATCTCACACACCTTTCCCTCTCCTCGGCCTTCATACTATTTCTCTTGAGAGTGACGGTTAATTGGGGACACAGGTTAAAGAGTGACAGGTATAAATGTGACTTTGCACATGACAAGGCGTTTCATATCACCATGCAAGATGGCGCTGCGGCGGTTTTATTTCCAGATGGAGATGGAGCTTTAGAGGACGGCCTCGTGTGCAGCGTGAACACACACACACGCCGCAGATAAAGACCTCCGTGTGAAAATCAAAATCTCCAGCTATGGGAAGACAGACTACTGCCTTTTCTGTTTTCTCTTGCGGCGCTGAGGACTGTTATGGCAGGCAAAGGCTCTGCCACTGGGCTACATCCACAGTCACCAAAAATGACATAATGTCATTGAATTCAGGGAGACTATGGGAAGCAGCTATCATAAAGTTGTTATCAGTTAAGGTATTGATGAATTTATCTTTGTGGATCTATCAGCTGCACCTGCTGATACAGGGTAGGAAATAAGTGAAATTGGGCATCATTCTTCATATATGACAATCACATGAGAATGAATCTATGTGACAAAGGAGAAATACACAGGATAGAAAAGGAAACTGAATTTAGTTTATAGATCAGTAGTCAAAGCTTCTTCCTCTTACGTCACAACTGCCTCCCCTGCATACCCCACGCCTGTTCTGAGATCCAGGACTCCTACTGCAAGCCCCTTTGAGCGTCTGCAGCAAGTCACTCCTTAAGCAGTGTGGTAGTTTGGATGTAATTGGCCCCCATCAGCTCATAGGGAGTGGCACTATTAGGAGGTGTGACTTTGCTGGAGTAGGTGTGGCCTTGTTGGAGGTAGCGTATCCCCGTAGGGGTGGGCTTTGAGGTTTCCTATGCTCAGTGTCACACAGACCACTTCCTGTGGCCTCCAAGATGTAGGACTCTCAGCTACTTCTCCAGCACCATGTCTGCCTGCAGGCCATCACGCTCTACCATGATGATAACGGACTCAGCCTGTAAGTGAGCCACACCAATGGAATGTCTTCATTAATGAGAGTTGCTGTTGGTTGTGGTGTCTCTTCACAGCAACAGACACCCTAAGACAGGCAGTGGAGTGCCCCCCCTGGGCTCCCTCATGCCAATCCCAGTCCCTGCCATTCTTACCGACAACTCATGGGGTCTGCAGAAGACTGCCATCCCTGAGAAAGCTGCAGTGAGAATCAGCCCAGAGCCTGAGCATAGTCGCTGCATCTGCAGAAGCCTCCACTTGCTGTCCCAGGAGGCAGCCATGTACTGGCTGACCTACACTAGTTTTGGGTGCACGAGCAATAAAGCCCAGTGTGCACCCAAAGTGAGGATCACATTATGCCTATGTGTATTAGACACGTCTGTGATCAAAAGTCCGAGGAGCGTGGACAGGGTCCTGTGCAATGAGCAAGGGCTTATGCAATCTGAGCCTGTCAGTGAAAACAGAACCAAACTGGAGGGTAAAAACTTCCCACTTTTACAACTGAAGTTAGGTTTCAGAGCTCTGAGAGGGGCAAACAGACGTCTCTCCCAACAAAGCTCCCTTTATCAACAACACCCTTGCATTCAGAGACAAAGAAGAGGGCACGAACAAGGCCTGAGCCAGCCCCACAATGTCTCAGGAACAGTTCAGGCATCCCCCTTGCAACTTACCCAAGTACGTCCAAAGATAAAACCTCAGCCAATTAAAAGTATACTAATGTAACTGCTGCTTGCTTAACCAATTATGCTTGAGATGACCTAACCACTCTCGAAATTCCCCTAGCTGTGCTTAAAAAAGGCCTACACGCTCCTCTCGGGATTGTCACCGAGAAGTCCCTGCATATGATGGTAAATAAACACTCTTTGGTCTTGCAAACTATTTGAATCTGGAGTCTTCCATCTCGGACACTTATATATACACACTAAGCCCCCAGCCTCTTTCTCTTCCTCTCTTGGTTTTTTCGAGACAGGGTTTCTCTGTATAGCTCTGGCTGTTCTGGAACTCCCTCTGTAGCCTAGGGTGGCTTCAAACTCACAGAGATCTGCCTGCCTTTGCCTTCTGAATGGTGGGATTAAGGGTGTGTACCACCACCTCCCCTGGCTGACTCCTTCTCTTGAACCACTAACGGGAGCTGCACACACACACTAGAGCCTGTGAACACCTTACCTCGTGTTCCCCTGTCTGTTTTATCAGTTTATCTCTGATCTGCAAGATTTGCTTTGAATAAAGTTTCCTGGCTACTCTGCAACCTGTTCAGGCTTTTAAATTTACTCTTGAATTTGGGAGCCAGGACCCCAAAATACCAAACCTAGCCCCCAACTACTGACAACAAAGCCACACTGCAGCCAGTATGTGCTGGGCCTCTAATTCCAGCATTTAGGAAGTGGAGGCAGGAGAATCAGGAGCTTCAGGTGATCCTCAGCCTTATAAAAACTAGCCTGAGCTAAGTGAGGTCATCCTCAGCTATATCAGGACTAGCCTCAGCTAAGTGGGGTATTGTTTAAACAAAAACAAAACAAATAAAAACAAATAAACAACAGAAAAAACTCTTACACTCCAATCTGGCTCTTGAGGAGAGACAGAAATCACATAGCCCCTATGAGAGGCAGGTGTGGTGTTGCAGACCTTTAATCCCTGTACGCAGGATGTAGGATGATCTGTGAGTTTGAGTCCAACCTGATCTAAGAGTGAATTAATTCCAATCCTGCCAGAGCAACATACTGAGATGCTGTTTCCAAAAAAGAAGAGAAGGAGAAGGGAAAATAAGAAAGTGTGTGCCGAGGCCGCTTCCACCAGGGCTGCTCTTCCACCAGGGCTGCTCTGCTCACAGAGGCCTAGCTGAGTTTGGCTCTTGCAGCCTCCGGTGTGAGAGTGAGATCCCTGTGGAGCTGCAGTGCCCAGGAGGATAGGACTTTGTCGGCGACTTCATCCCTTACTCCTGTGATCCTAGGAGTAAACACCTGACAGAATTAAGGGGAAAGATGTCGTCTGCTCCGTGGTCTCACTCAGGAGCAGAGAGAGGTAGGCGAATCTCTGAGATCTACAGAATTGAGTTCCAGCCGAGGCTACACACATGCAGACCCCATCTCAAAATACCACAAGACAGGCGAGAGGAAGGAGAGGAAGAGGCTACAGGAAAGCCAGGGAAGGGCAGATCATAAAAATACAAACATTTACAATTACCTACTTCCTCTGGCTCAGTCTCTGCGGATAATATCATCGCATTATGAATCTATCCAGGGATTAACTAATTCATTACATCTGAAATCTAATTATCTAAGGGAACACCACCATCGACCGCTCAGAGTTTAACTTGACTAATCATCTAATTGTTTCTTAATTGAGCCACGCTGAGGACTTAAATTAACG